>NC_140580.1:925916285-926516285 GCF_964204655.1 Triturus cristatus | reverse complement strand
TGCAAAATACTTCAGTGATGAAATTGAAGCAAAACAAAGAAAGCTGAAAGAGAAAGCAATGTGGGCACAAGTGAAAGTTGCGGAGAGACAGGAAGCACAGTTAGTGGAACAGGCGAATAATCCAGGAAACAATGCAGGGAATAGACCTAGATATGCAGGGAAAGGAAAAGGAAGTCTTGAGGAAGCGAAGAAAAAGTTCCCTTGTCACAACTGTGGCCAATTGGGGCATTGGAGATTGGAGTGTCCTAATCCACCATTAGTGAGTAATGAAAATAAAACTTTAAATCAACAGGTGCAGAACGAAGGAAATAATCAACAGCAGCAACAACAGAAAGTTGTGAGACAGCAGAGTCAAGAGCCAAAACCACCCTTGCCGCAGAATAGAGGGTTACAAAAGTATAATCAGGATTCAGGATTCTACAATGATGAGCAGGTAAACAAACCAAGACGTTCTAACAAAGTACAGCAGTACTTGTTAAAGAGTGAAGGGAGTGAGTCTGAGGGTGATTATTGACGGTGCCGAGGAGAGGAAGAAGAGTGCATACTTGGTGCAACTCTAGAAATAGACCAGGCAGGACCATTTGTGGATGGGAAAATAAATGAGGAGAGTGTTACTTTTTTGGTAGACACAGGTGCGACAAGATCAACTGTCAGGTCAACAGATGTTAGAAATCTTCCTCTCTCGGATGAAGCAATCCAAGTAGTTGGTGTAGCCAATACACAAATCAAAACACGTCTTACTGAACCTGTAAGAGTACAGATAGGGAAATTTTCAGACATGCATAGATTCATTGTCTGTGACACGAGTCCAGTGAACCTATTGGGTAGGGACTTGTTGTGCAAAATGAACTGCACAATTTTTTGTACACCGGATGGAATAGCCTTTGAGACACCAGATGAAGATGCTTTGTACCGAGTGACTCTAGAAAATAGAGAAAGTGAGTTAATTGGTGCATTTGCTGTGTTTAATCCGGAGGATTTGCCTCAAGAGCTGAGAGACACAGTGAAAAGGACAGTTTGGGATTTTACTGGAGAGGATGTGGGATTGATGAATAATGTAGATCCAGTGAAAATTGCAGTAAAAGAGGGAATCACATATCCTAACATTCCTCAGTACAAAATGACACCAGAAATAATTGAAGGGATAACTCCTATAATTGAGAAAATGATTCAGCAAGGAGTCCTGAGAGAACTACTGAGTAGTCCGTGTAATTCACCGATAATGGGACTAAAAAAGCCCAATGGGAAATTTAGGATCGTACAGGATTTGAGAAAAGTTAATCAAATTGTGGTGGCATGTTGTCCTATTGTGCCAAATCCATCAGTGATCCTGTATCAAATTCCACATGATGCTGAGTGGTATACAGTGATTGATTTGTGTCATGCGTTCTTTTCAATTCCATTGCATCATGATAGCCAGCCGATTTTTGCATTTAGGTTTGGCCAGCGTATCTTAGCATGGTGTCGAATCCCACAGGGGTATACGGAGAGTCCTTCGATATTCAATCAGTTATTGAAGAAATCGTTGGAAAGTTTGATCATGCCCGAGAGCTCAGTGTTAGTGCAGTACATTGATGACCTACTGGTGGCATCAAAGACACGTGAAGCTTGTGAAGTAGATACCATAGCTTTACTGAATCATCTGGCAGATGGAGGGTTAAAGGTATCTCCAGCCAAATTACAGTTTTGCAAGAAAGAGGTGCATTATCTTGGACACAATATTGAAAAGGGTCTGAGAAAAGTGACTACTGACAGGATCAGAATAATCAGAGAAATGAAAGCTCCAAAAACCCAGAGAGAAGTGAGAATGTTCCTGGGCATGGTGGGTTATTGTCGTCAGTGGATAATTAATTTTTCCTTGATAGCAAAGCCACTGATTAAACTGACAAAAAGTGAAATGACAGATCCATTGGATCTAGATGCAGAACAAATAGCAGCATTTGAAGAGCTCAAAAGTAAGATGTGTGAGGCTCCAGCTTTGGGTATGCCTGACTATGAGAAAGAATTTGAGCTGTACTGCAGTGAAAGAAATGGATGTGCACTTTCAGTGTTAATTCAGAAACATGGATTACTGAGAAGGCCTATTGCATACTTCTCATCGACACTTGACCCTGTAGCTGTGGGTTTACCAGGTTGTCTGAAATCTGTGGCTGCAACATGCAGGAGTCTGGAACAGAGTGAAGGAATCATAATGGGATATCCTGTAAGGGTATTCGTACCTCACAATGTGGCAATTCTTTTGACAAGAAGCAGAACTCAGTACATGTCACATAGTCGTTTGACTAAATATGAAAAAGTGATACTGGGAGCATCAAATGTGACTCTCGAGAGATGTGTGAATGTGAATCCAGCGACGCTCTTGCCAGACATTGAAAATGTGGGTGTGAAGATGGAAAATGATCATGATTGTTTGGATGTGCTTGAGTACTGTACAAAACCAAGACCAGACATAAGAGATCTACCCTTGGATGAGAGTGATCATGTGTTGTTTGTGGATGGATCATGCCTGAGAAATGATGATGGCGTGCTATGTGCAGCATATGCGGTGTGCAAAGTTTCAGAGGTCATGGAAGCATCACCATTGAAAGGAGTGAAGTCTGCGCAAGTTGCTGAATTGATAGCATTGACAAAAGCTTGCGAAATTGGGAAAGATTTGAGGACGACTGTGTTGACTGATAGTCAGTATGGATTTGGAGTTGTGCATGACTTTGGCCAGCTTTGGCTACAAAGAGGTTTCTTGACATCGAGTGGAACTCCAATAAAGAATGCTGAAATGATTGGTAAATTGCTTGAGGCGATACAGCTGCCTAAGGAGTTAGCAGTTGTAAAATGTGCTGCCCATGGACTAGGGGAGGATTTTATAACGGTCGGAAACCGTTATGCTAACGATGTTGCACAGTATTGTGCAAAAACAAATCAGTCCATCAACAGGGACAGAGAAGGGGAAATGTCTTTACTCTCTGTGATGTTTACTAATGTCTTAGAGACCTGGGATGAAGTGAAACAGTTGCAAGATGAGGCAGGAGAGGAAGAGAAAAAAGATTGGATTAAGGCAGGATGTGCTCCAAGAGAAACAGACCATGTTTGGGTCTACAGAGATGGCAGACCAGTGATGCCTAACTCCATCTTGTCGTCAATGGCAAGGATGTATCATGGCCAGGGACATTTGGGGAGGGACGCGATGGTTAGGTCGTTCAAGCAGACCTGGTACAATGCAAAGTTCAGGACAATTGCAGAAAGCATCTGTCAGAGGTGTTTAGTTTGTCAGCAATTTAACACTGGGAAAAAGACAGTGGTGAGTCTGGGAACAATAGGCAGAGAAGGAGGTCCTTTTACAAGAATGCAGATTGATTTCATTGAAATGCCCCAAGTAAACAGACTGAGGTATGTTCTAGTGGTAGTCTGTTTGTTTTCAAGGTGGGTGGAAGCTTACCCGACTAGAAGAAATGATGGATTAACAGTGGCAAAGTTACTGTTAAGGGAGTTAATTCCTAGGTACGGGTTTTCAGTAACAGTTGAGTCTGATAGAGGTGGACATTTTCAAAATGAGCTCATGGCTTTGATTTGTGAAGCATTGAAAATACAGCAGAAGCTACATTGGGCATACAGACCAGAGGCATCTGGTGTGGTTGAGCAGATTAATGGCACAATCAAGAATAGAATTGGAAAAATGTGCTTAGCCACTGGCATGAAATGGCCAGATGTTTTGCCTCTAGTTCTGATGACTATGAGATCTACTCCAGATAGAACTACTGGTTTGAGTCCGCACGAGATAATCATGGGACGTGCTATGCGCCATGCATTCGTGCCTGTCAATAAATTGGTGACAATAACTGATGACATGATTTTGGATTACTGTAAAGGCCTGGCTGACGCAGTTCATTCTGTGTTTCACCAGGTTGGAGAAGAAGCTACCACACTTGAGAAGAAGCAAGCCCATGATCTGAGTCCAGGAGATTGGGTGAGGATAAAAGTTCACAGAAGAAGAAATTGCTTGATTCCAAGGTGGGGAAGGCCAAGACAAGTTATTCTGACTACGACGACTGCAGTAAAGTGTGCTGGAGTGAAGCACTGGGTACATGCAAGTCATACTCTGAGAGTTCCAAACCCGAAAGAAGGGACTGGTAAAGAGTATTTTGAAGAGTCAGATTCCAGCGATGATGAAGATACAGAATCAGTGGGGAAAGAAGTAGGAAGAGCTTCGAATGAACCACTGCGAGTATCAGAGAAGAGATCAAATTCTGTAAAAGAGCCTGGAGTTTCAAACAGCAGTGAAGGAAAAAGAAAAGAAAAGAGAAATCACACAGAGACTACTCCTGAATCAGAAGAGGAGGAGATTGAAGAACCACTTGAGATTATACTTGAAGAAGTAGGGTCAGAAGAAGATAGAGAGGGACAGATTGCGGAAGATCCCCGAGGAGGTGTAGGGAATATTCTTGATGAGCCAGGTGAAGGGACAAGTAGACAGCAAGAAGATTGCGTGTCGGAGACCCGAGGAGGGACAGGAGTAGGGAAGTCTCAAACAGTGGTGAAAAAATCTGTGGAAAAGAAGAAAGCTGCTGGGAAAAGGAAACAAGAGGCACTTGAAACAGATGATGAAGATGAACAAACAGAGGGTCGAGTTCTGAGAAAGAGAACTTGGATTGGAGAAAGAAGTAATAAAGAAATAAAGCCGAAAAAAGTGTTAAGAGGAGATCGTTGGCCTAACAACAGAGTTAAGAGGCTGAGATACAAAATAATAAGAGCAAATACATCGAAAGCTGAACAAGTGAATGAGGTTTCGAGTCAAAGTTCAAAAGCTGAAGGAGAAGAATCAAAGGAGTCAAACGAACCAGTGGAAATAAAAAGAGTAAGAAAACCCAACCAAAAGTACAGATCACCGGAATGGTCTTATGTGGCACTGTCTGAAGGAGGAAAAGAAGAAGCAGTGACTCGAGATAATCCGGAAGAGATCTTGAGAGAAGTGGTTGAGGAAGATACTGGTGAAATTCTGAAAGTACTCTTGACTGACATTGGAGAAGAGTCGAGTACTGAAGATTTTGATGTTGGAGATCTAATACAATTTGATGTTGAAGAAATTGAAGTGAAGAATGACAAGTATCCAAACTGAGTAAAAGAAGGATTCACTTGGATTGAGTGAACAAAGACATCATTTGGATAAACTGAAAGCTGAAGAATTGCTGAAGAATTGAAATTGAAAAGTTCAAACAGTAGTGGAGTAGTAGAGGCTAAACTAAAATGGCTAACATAGAGGATAATAGAAATAGATGTGCCTTCCTTAAGAGGTGGTGTAGGATGTGCTGCTGCTGTACTGGATTATTAATGCTTCTATGGGGTGTTTTAGTTTTATTAGTTACTTTTAAAGTAGAGTTTGAGATGCATACAGAGAATGTGACAAATGTAGAGAAGAATTCACAAAAAGTACTTCCAAATAGAATTAGTAATACTTACATACACAAAGATAGGTCAATTAATAACTTTAAAGGGATGATGAAAGAATGACTGGTGTTTAATGTTGTGTAAAGGGGAAAAGACATTTCCGATTTCTCCTAAAATGGGACAAAATTTTCACGAATTTTTTTTTTTTTTGGGTTTATTTGGTGATAAAATCACCAAAGGGGGGATTGCTGGAGCAGAGTTTTCAGTTTGAAAATTCTGGGGCTTTTGAAGCTCTGGCATGTCTATTCGTTGTATTAATTTATTAATAATTAATAATTAATTATTTGTCTTGTGCAAGTGCGTTTATATTAATCAATCCGTTTGTCCTAACAAGAGAGGAGAGAGTTACACGTGAGTGTGCATAAATGTGCTGTTTTAAAAAATAACGTGCGTGTTTTCATGTTTAAACGTTGCTATGTGCTGTTTATTTTTGAGCACAAAACGCTTTCTGAATTAATGCTTTTGTATTTGAGCGTATGTTAGTGAAATGGGCCCTAGCGTATGATGTATGCATGTGCGTGTAACTGTGAGATTACTCTATCCGTGGTAGTGGGAATATTGTACACACCCTGATCTCTATCAATTTCCTGGTAGCAGAGATTGATGGTTTTTGATGATTGTCTTGATTAGATAAGATTGTTTTTATTGATTATTGATTATTGGTTCATGTTGGTATATGTACTAATACTATATGTTGGAGTCGTAATGTTGAGTTATATGTAGTGCTTCTGGAACTTGGAAGCTGTAGCAGTTCCGTAGTAGGGCAGAGGGAAGTAAATGCTGCTCTCGGGAAAGACGGAATGGTGAGGAATAACGTGTGACAATTGAAGTTGCGCGTCACATTGTCTGGGTTCGGAATTAGTGACATCGTCGTATGTTACTATTAGATATTTCTGGTATATAAGGAGTGTGTATGATAGTGAAGGTTATCTGTGAAACTCTGGTCTTAAGTCCCAGGGATCCGTAAGGATTTCCGTTAAAGCTTATCGCGGGAGGAGTAATAGGTATTCTCTGAGCTTATTTGAAGAACTGGGCAAAGAAAGCTTGCTTAGTTAATGTGTGTTATAATTCTGTAGTGGAGCAGATTGTCTGTTCTCGGGAAGCAGGATTCTGTGTGTATGTACTATATTTCCTTTGTATGAATGTGCGTGAATGTTTGTACATTTAGTTGATTGTAAGACTCTTTGGACAAGTCCTAGAGGAAACAGTTAATGAATGTATGTTAGTAGGGCAGAGTAGTAGAAGTGCTACTGTATCAATGAAAGGTTTCTTATGAAATAGACTCTCTTTTACTATTCTGTGGTTAGCGAAGCAGACAATGGAGATGTTTTTATGTTGTAACTAATAGATTTTGTAGAAATTTTGACACGAAGTCTACTGAAAAGATTTTGTAAAGGAGGGGTAGACGAGTGACAGAAGACAGGAGACAAACTGCAGCGACTGTTGACGTCAGAAAGACCGCGCTCTGATTGGATGGTAGATCAGAATAGTGCTCGCGCTAGGATTGGTGCGTTAGTGTGAGCCGCGCAAGGATTGGAAGGGCTAATTAGTGACGTAGACGTTCCAGGATTGGTGCGTTAGTGTGAGTCGCGCTGCAATTGGTTGAAAATTCGTATTGTATATTTATAATACGGAAAGAGTAGAGAGTTCTTTGTAAACGCTAAAATGTATTACCAAGAAGAGAAAAAGAAGAAAACATTTTTTGGCAGCAGGGGTCTCCCTCGTCACAGTTTTTCATATTATAAATCACAGCCAGGCTCATAATTCGGCCATCCTTTCTTAGACCAACGTAGGCCTTAATAGACCATCTTAATTAAAAAGAGACAAAAACAACGTTACTACAGCATAGTGATTAAACAGTGTTAACCCCACTAATACCCTTATGTGTATGCATTTATCTAGCACTTGCAACATAGAAAAGCATTAATTCAGAAAGCGTTTTGTGCTCAAAAATAAACAGCACATAGCAACGTTTAAACATGAAAACACGCACGTTATTTTTTAAAACAGCACATTTATGCACACTCACGTGTAACTCTCTCCTCTCTTGTTAGGACAAACGGATTGATTAATATAAACGCACTTGCACAAGACAAATAATTAATTATTAATTATTAATAAATTAATACAACGAATAGACATGCCAGAGCTTCAAAAGCCCCAGAATTTTCAAACTGAAAACTCTGCTCCAGCATTAGCACCCTGTTGTTGATAGGGCGCTAGTTTTATCTCTCCTTTTTTGGTTTTTAATGCCAAAAAAGCAGAGATAAAGCCCTTGTTGATATGCCCCAAATTACGTAAAGGTTGCACTGCAATAGCATAACCATGAATGAATCTGGAGTAGTATTCCCTCATCTCTAAAAAAGATCTCAAAGTATCTTTATCCTTAGGTGGTGCTACATCTTTTATTGCCTGAATAAGGGATAACTTAGGTTAGATGCCCTTAGGTGTGATGCAGCGACCTAAATATGCCAATTCTTTTTTTAAGAAATAAGATTTTTCATGTTTTAAGGTGATACCAAGATTCTTGGAAATACTCAAAATGTTCTCTAAAATCATGTTGTGTTCTTGTACCATTTCTGCAAACACATCTTCTTGATAGGCTTGCACTCCCTTAATTCCTGCTTAAATTGTGTCCATCTATTTTGGAATACACTGCTAATCCAAATAGCAGTTGCAATAACTTGTACGCCCCAAAAGGTGTCACAATCAATGTCAATTCTTGCAACTTCACAGTGAGTGGGATTTGATGGTATGCAGATTTCAAATCTAACAGGGAAACAAATTTTGCATTTCCAATGTAAGCTTGCAAGTCTTGAATCTTGGGTAAGGTGTGGCAGTCTATGATTATGTATGAAAATCAAATGAAACTAGCTATTGAGTAGAAGCTCAAGATGTGTGTTGCAGTAATAAGAAAAAAACCTTTGTTTTTTAATGAAAAAACCTTCGTTTTTTATGAAAGCCCTCACCCACCAACCTAGTTGGTGGCATACTTCAACATTGGGCCCCACCCAAGGCACTGAGTGTGCCTCGGGTGTGCTATGACGCCTAACTACAGCGGAGCGGGTATTGTTTAGTGAGTGTGCAGTGATGGTGTTGAGTGTGTAGGTTAAAAACTGTCCTAGGGTCCCAATGTCCACAAGGGTTATTTTAATGCTGGGCCCTTGGCAGTATTAAAAGCAAGGTGGTAATGTGAGCAAGGCGGTAATGTGAGTGGAGGTAACTATGGGCTCCCACATCCAGTGTGGTCAACATGTTTCAGCCAGGCCTCTTGTTAAATCTGGCTCACCTAAGGAAGAAGTGGTACTCAATAAAGGGCTTTCTTTCGTTCCCACCACACGGCTGGACAAATTTCAACTTCACACGGAACTGGCATGAGGTTTTTCTCTGATAATACCATAGTGAGATTTGAGATGCTTTTATCTTCTGCACACTTGGCTCTTGAGTGAATTATATACAACTGTCGCAATAGAATTCTGGGCACGATAACGCATACAGAACAAACGACAAGTATACATCACATCCTGTCACGTACCGTATCTCACTACCGCTATTACTCGGTTAGAGCATGGGCACGACGGTATAGCATCACATAACTTAAATGTGCTTTTGCCTGAAGCTAATCATCATTTATGTGTGTCTGTTTGTTTATGTGTTTTTATCCATTACAGGTACAAAACCGCTAGAGGAAATTCTCCTCTTACATGCATCGCACCTTAGCGAGTGCGTCACATAGTTGGTCACACATACTCTGTAGACCACCTTTTAATTCGCTTTACTCATAAGGTCCTGATGAAAGCCAGATTTAACAAGAGGCCTGGCTGAAACATGTTGGCCACACTGGATGTGGGAGCCCATAGTTACCTCCACTCACATCCACCGCCTTGCTTTTAATACTGCCAAGGGCCCAGCATTGAAATAACCCTTGTAGGCATTAGGACCCTAGGACAGTTTTTAACCTACACTCTCAACACCATCACTGCACACTCACTAAACAATACCCGCTCCGCTGTAGTCAGGCGTCGTAGCACACCGAGGCACACTCGGTGCCTTGGGTGGGGCCCAATGATGAAGCATGCCACCAACTAGGTTGGTGGGTGAGGGCTTTCATAAAAAACGTAGGTTTTTTCATAAAAAACAAAGGTTTTGTCCTTACTACTGCAACACACATCTTGAGCTTCTACTCAATAGCTAGTTCCTTTTGATTTTCATACATTAACTAGGGGAAGAGAACTAGCCTTTTCTTGTTCCTCTCTCTCTCCCTTTGATACCTATTAGTCTATGATTATGTTCTTGATGAGTGTACGCAAGTCCACATATAAGTGTCCTCTGCTTTTTTTGTGAACAATTACTATAGCACTTACCCATTCTGATTAGTTAGTGCTGACAATTACACCATCCTTAGACAATTTGTATAAGAGTTTTCTACGATCTTGTTTTACGCTTAATGGCACTGGCCTCACTTTATGAACTACTGGGACAGCATTTTTTTTAACCTAATCAAGTGTTCAAATTTGTTTATGGCCACTGTAAAGTCCTAGAAATTCTGCAACAATGCTGTCTATGTTCTTGCTCATATCAAGTGAAGAAATAAGTTCATTTTTAACCATTTCGGGTGTTTGATCCTTAAACCAGCCTTAATCCTAGTTTTACCAAATCCTGCCACACTACAGTATTTTTCTATTTGATGGCAACATATATTTTAGTTGCTACTTCTCTCCCAAGACACATTAGGTTTGCCAGAAAAAAAACTAACATGTCCATAAGCCTTCCGTTGAATGTCTGTTGGAGAACGAGACTTATTCTGAGCCCAATACTGATTATATAAAATATCAGAGATGATTGTTAATGGTGCTCCAAAATCTGCCATCATGGTTAAGTTCACTTAATTAATTCTGACATCACATAATTGGCCTTTTACTTGTTTCGTAATTGGTGTAACATTATCAGTATCAAGTGTGAGCACCAACTTTAATAAATCATGCACACCTTCATCAGTGTTGATGTCCACACTGCTCAAATGTACATAACCCTTATTACTTTTACACATGCTCTAAAAGTGACCATGTTTGTAACACTCGTTGCAGCTTTTACTAAGCGCTGGACAATAAGGGTTGTTACTCACATGTGACTTCAAGCCACATTGAAAACAAACTTGGCCACTCTTCCTCTAAAATGTCTTTGTTGACTTTTCTTTCAGAACCAAAGCATTTACAAGAATTTTGAACAGAATTGATAGAAGCACCCTGAGATTCATTCACAATGGCTTTGCTGGAGATTTTAGAACGCTCAATGCCTTTAGCAATGTCTATGACTTCAGACACAGACGGGTCATGACAGCTTAGGAAACGCACTTGAAGTTTCTTTGAGTGACAACTGTACACCAGTTGGTCTCTAATGTACGTATCCAAAGCAATTCCAAAGTTACATGTAGAGGCTAAGTATCTTAAAGTATAAATGTATCCCTCAACAGTTTCTTCCTGGTTTTGTTTTTGTTTGAAAAGGTTTTTCAATAAAACGCTCGATGTTCTGTGAATTTCTTTGAAGGTCTGGTCATGGATTCAGTATACTCATTTCAATGTTCAAAATCACCTGTTGAGTCAATTTCAGGTAACTTATCAAAGATCTGTTGATCCTCCTGTCCTAGGTGGCTAAAAAGAAGAGCAGCTTTCCTCTTTGGCTCAAACTTTTCTGCGTGTGTTGCTACCAAATAATTCTGAAAATAACGAAACCATGTTTTCCAAGGTATAAGTGTTTCCCTGGTTGTGATAAAAAAGGGAGCCATTTGTACTAATGGCTGTGGAGGATTCATTTTTTTTTTTGTAAAACCGTTTTTATTGCAGAACAGAAGAAAAGCAGCTTACATACAGAATGACCCCGCACCGCACATGCCCGTGCCGTTTCCGTTCCTGGCCATGAGGCTTCCGTACACAGCTTGTAAGCCCACATCCCGGAGGCCGGGCAGCGTTAACATGTAGGTCACTATACCTAACGACATTTCACCCTGTACTTGTATTGATATCATTATAGGATGTCTACATTCCGCTTTTAAATTTTTCCCCCCGTCTCCCCCACCCAGTCTCTCCCCCTCCCCTGTTTCTACCCCCTCGCCCCCTCCCTCTCCACCCTCCAGTGCCCCCGCCTACGACTGTTCTCTGCTTTAGCATGTGTGCCTGGTTACGTGTCAGAAGTAAAGGACTATCTACTGTGTATAGGCTGTGGAGGATTCATGTTACAGCATGTGGTGTTCCAGAGTTCTAACGTGACAAAAGATGCCCAATACTATTCCGCACATTATTTCCAAAAGGAATTGACAGTTGTATTGTTACATACCAGTTCCTCAATGCCAGTACATGTGAGTCTTAAAGCAGTGTCTGTTTCCTTTCAACCGCTGGTTTTATTAAGTGTAATTTACTCCGTGTGTAAAAAACGCGATCTTTATTGTGGAGTCTCCTCGACTTTAATGGTAATTAGGGCTCCTGGTTTATGGTATTTCTTTTTTTATTTCCATCTGTATTTATCCATATTTAATTTTTGCCCATCTTATTGGTATTTATCCGTATTTATTTTGTGTTTTGCTTCTATATGGAGTCATAAAATGGTATATTTCCACATTTATTTAACGGATAAACATGCACTCATACTTTGCTGCCTGACGCGTTTTAGCAAATTAAACAGCCAGGTATAGCAAAACACTACACCTACAGGTAAATATGAGCATTATAATACAAATATATGTTGCAATACACCTGCATTTAGGGATATCTCAACCTATTTTTAACTTACCATGCCTATTCTGCTCAGCTGTTGTCCTAGAAATCACGAAAAACAGCATGGAAAGTCACCCACAAGAAGCACAATTTTCTGTATTTTTCCGCTTTTAAAAATAAATACAGACAGGAAACACTTCGTTTCTGGCTGTAATTATCTGTAAAAATCAGTAAAAACAGAAAACTAGGAGCCTTAATGGTAATCCTCCCAAACCAAGATAGCCGCACATGATGACTTCACTTCGTCATGTGACATACCGCGAAATGTTTGCAAACCAATCAGTGCGTAAGACCACACGCGAGAATGCATGACTGTTGGAGCTTTGACAATTATCATTCAAACAGCTCATGTGACATTTCTGCTGGGTCACGCAGCGTAGGAGCTAGCCGAAGGCTCACAGCAACACAGCATGCGACTCAGCTTGGGTCACATGACATTCTGTGCTAGTCAGGGTGCTCCCAAACAAGTACGCACTTACTCCAATAGTGAACTTAATGGAACCCTCCACAGAATCTTGCCAGCAGATAAGACGGTCAGGCCCCTTCCAGGTAGCACCAGTGGAGAAGCACAAGCGAAGACCGCCAAAAACCGGTAAAAATGATGGTGGGTTATTAGTACTGATAAGCAGATCCACAAGAACTTTAGAAAATTTACTTTAATCCTAAAAAAAGGAGCCCACGCCCAGAAGGTCCTCCTCCTGGAACTTCCAATGCCAACTGCATTTGGCTGTGTTGGTTGGGACTCACAGATAGCAGGGCTAGAACATGGAATGTGTTACAAAAGAAAAAGCACCGTATAAGTGAACATGCTTACAGAAACAAAGGTCGGACTAAATATAATACTCTACATCATAAATATAGCACTGTACACCGTTGGCTTGGTATGGCCCTAAATCAGGATAAACTTGTGGGTGTCCTCTGTATCCTCGCCGTGCCCCACCCTGCTCCTGAGAGGGGTTATTCTCTGTGGAGCTACCACCATTAAAGCCTCGTTGAGGTCCACAGCATTGGGCTCCTCTTCATCTACATACTCCAGTAGGCTGCTTGTGCCCCACCTACTCATCTCGCTTTTGGATGCGGCATTGTAGGGGGAAGGCCAGACCGAACACAGTAGTACAGCTGCCGAACTGAGCTTGAATGAGTTTAAATCTTCCCCCCTTCACCCTGAAATTCTGAATCCACACAGTGAGACATTAACCTGCCCTGAACAACCTGTCTAGAAGGCACAGAGTGTTCAGCCGCCTTCCCTCACCAGTCCTCTTTAATGGCACATCAGGCGACAAAGTCTATTGAAATGCACCCAGTGACCAGCTCAAACACACATAACAGTGGGGAAATCAGACGCCAAGCAAACCAAGCTCCATTTTGACTTGTGCAAAAGTGCCCACACAATGATATCTGATCTGTCCCAATATCAGGATCAAGGTGCCCCTTATAAGTAGATGGGGGGGGGCAATAACATCGGGAAACTGTTCGTGCCATACACAGTAGCCTGCTTTCACTAGAATCAAAAATGCACAAACGGTGTGCTAGAGCGGACGTGGTTTTGCACAAACTGGAAAAGAATGATGGCAGACTTCAAGAGGCAGCCCAACGCATTTCAAATCCTGAAGATGACTTGGTGACAAAAAGTGAATTGATACTCAATATAGAAAAGGTCCTGAAAGTAATAGCTGCTAAAAATCAGGATTTGGAGGCATGTTCCTGCCGTAATAAAATTGACATATTGGGAATTCTGGAGTCCACCAATACTAGCTGGCTAGAAGACCATATTGAGAAACTGCTGGTGTTCCTCTTTAGGACGGATGCCTTTTCTAAAATATTAATAGTCGAAAGAGCACACAGATCGCTTGTGAACAAAGCCTCGCCTGGAGTGTCTACACACCCCATTATTGCCTGCCTTCTGAATTATAGAGATGGGGATGCCACCCTCTGACTGGCTCGGTACAAGGGCCCTATGTCCTCAGATGGGAAACTCCATATCCCTCTTTCCAGACTATTCAGGGAGGAAACATGCATTTTCCTAGATGTATGGAGGTGATGTTGGTGGTAGAGACCTAGTAAAACTTTAGCTTGGGTTCTTACACAGATCACTAGTCACACAATGCTATCATCTGTTCTAAATCCAGCTTTAGTTAGTTACATTATGGGTCCATAGTGATCTTGCAAGACATATACATCCCTGTCCAGGTATATGGTTATGCCGAGAAGGTTTGCTGCGTCAGTATGCCAGAGGATTGGATTGTGGAGCCAGGCTTGAAGTGCACTGGATGTAAGTGGCAGGATCTCCAATTTGTCCCCATTATTCTTGATCCCTGAGCCTGTTCCAAATTGATGGATCTCCTCAACAAGTCCAGAAAAATTGGAATTAGGATTCTTGAGAGCATTATCTTGTCCGTGAAGAGAGAAATCAGAAATCTAATTGTGAGGAAAGCAATGCTTCTCGGAGAGGGATTCCCTCAGTCGCAAAATGAGGTGTTCTACTGGGCCAGCCAAGATGAAGGGCAATAGGCAGCAAAACAGCCATGTACTGCTGCTAATCTGTTGGCCAAAAGTATGTAGTGATGATGTGGATGAAGTGTCTGCTGCTTGGGGCGTGGCCAAGCCTGCGACTAAGATGGCTGCCTGGCGTTGAAGCTCCATCGGGCACGCCAGCTCATCAACATTACACATCCTGATCCGGACTGTTTGAGCCCGGGATGGAGAGGAGCCCCCAACATCGAGTTACGGCTCCGAGAGAAGCGGATAGGCGGGGTCTGCAGGGGCGCGATCCTGCGCCATCACCACACTGGCCGGCTGGAGGAATTGAACTCGAGCAGAACACTGGGAGCAGGCCCGGGCCCGTGGTTGCGGTGAGTTGCTGGGTGTAGCGAGGCGGCGGTGCATTCACCCCGACCCCGTTGTGCTTGGTATAGGAGCGGCTGCGTCTGGCTGCTCCTGGTCTTGTGGTCTTGGCTGCTCGCGCCCATTAAAGTCCCGGACACTGGCGGGGGCAGGGCCCACTTGTGGGTTTAAACGGCGCCCACCCGGGCGCGAGACGAGGGTGGGGGGACAGGCTGGTGTAGGCCCGCTATGCCGGGCAGTCCCGCGAAGCAGAGACATGCTCATTCGGGCCCCTAAACGGGCCATTGGACTGTTCCTGGGCACCTCTGGCCTTGTAAAGCCACGCGAGACAGCCGTGGGCGTTGTCTCTTAAAACCCCAGGGGCATGCTTTCTGCCATACTGCTGATCCCCCGCAGCGTCTGCTAATGCTGGTCCACCACCCTCAGTTGAGAGAGTTGAGAATCCACACGCTGCTTTGCAGGGCTCCCTCCTCCCAGCGCGCAGAGTCTAGTCCGGGACGGCACTTGCCAGGATGTCACCGAGCCAGTTCATCGGCCAAGGGAAAAGCGCAAACACCTACCCTGGCTCCCGATACATATGGCGCTCCTCGGCTCTACAGAGAGGCCGCAACAGCCAGGTTGGTGTAGGTCAGTTCTGAACGTCTCACCTGTTCAAGGCACTGGTTTTATGTCACATGCTACCTAAACACACAAAATAGCGCACTTCCGTCGGTTTGATTACAGATGCCGCTCCTTCCATTGGAGCCCTATACTCTTGCTCTGCTTCCTTCATTGTTTGGTAGTTGCATATAAGCCTGGCACAGCGCTCCCGTAGTGCTATCTGGAGATCTGCTGTTCCGCTTCATTATCTGATCTGCTGCTCCACGGCATGGGCCGCAAAGATCCAAAACAAAAGACTCCCCCCTTTGAAAAGCTTGTAGACAGGGCCCCAGTGGAAAGTACCAGCATGGCGGAAAGCGCACAAGGCACAGAACAAACTGCTGACTCTCCCACTGTGTCCACATCCATGCTACAGGAGATGAAGGCTGGCTTCAAGGCACTAGACAGTCGATTTGATTTGCTTGACAAAAATCTTGCAAGCTTAGGGGCCAAAGTCCAAGTGCACGACAGACAACTGGATGTGGCGGAGGCACGTATTTCCAACACTGAGGATGGAACTGTACAGTCTATAAAAAGATTGGAGCGCGTTGAGCGTATTCTCAAAGATGTGGCAATCAAAAATGAAGACCTTGAAGTGTGTAGTCGGCACAATAACATCCGCATCCTGGGGGTACCGGAGACTGCCTCTACTGGTCGCATGGACCTTTTTGTTGAGACTCTGTAATCTGATCTGTTTGGTAGGGAGTTCTTCACCTCCGGCTTTGTTGTAGAGAGAGCGCACATATCTCTAGGGCCTCGGCCCAATCCTGGACTCCCGCCCAGACCCATCATTGCACGTCTCATGAACTTTCGCGACCGAGACTCAACCCTGCGACTTGCTAGAGAGCTTGGGAACATTGTGTGGCAGGGCTCTTAATAAATACAATGGAGTTAAAGCCACCCTCAGGAACCTGGGTTTAAAATATGGTATGCTTTACACCGCCAGATTGAGTTGATGTGGGTGGCAAGGCTCGCATTTTTGGCACTGCTACTGAGGTCCAGGAATTTTGCCATATTTACAAACAAAATAACAATCAATCCTCGGCGGGTGGAGGGGGGCCCTCTCTCCCACACAGTGGCTCGGACGCAAGTGCAGATCTCTTCTTAGGCTCCGGCACTGGTTAGCATTGCTGCTCTGCCCCTGCTTCGCTGTTGTAAGACTTCTCTGGGATAATGTTATTCATCCTTTTATGCTGTTTCAAATAGCTGGTTGATTGCCTTTGCGTTGCCACCCCTCATGGTGTATCCCTTGGGTTTGTCCCTGATCTTACTGGGGTACCGTTCTTGGGGATCATCATTTAAGTATAAAGTCAAATGGTACTTCTTGTTCTGATTTATGTTTGGGATTAGCCTCGCTCTGGTTGTGGGGAGGCTGGGTGGGGGTGGGGGGGGGGGGTTGATCACAATTGCCTATACGTTTTTTGTTGTTTGCAGAGATGTTCACTGTCGCAAATTCTTCCTCTTTGTCGCTGCATATATATGACATGTTTGACACGTTCTTCTGATGGCACGGCTGGGTAATGTAGAAGGCGCTCTGGCCTGTCCATGGTAACCTGGAATGTAAGAAGTCTCAATGGCAATCGTAAGAGAAAGCAGGTGCTCCATTACCTACTTAGGCATAATGTGGACATCGCCTATTTACAGGAGATGCACTTGCCCAAAACAGATGCGGCACGCTTTGCTGCTAGCTAGGGAGCACATAGATATTTTGCCAATTTTAGCAACTATGCCAGGGGTACGGCCATTCTTATCCATAAAAGGGTCCCTTTTAGTCTTCGCTCTGTGGTATGAGATGGCGACGGTAGGTACATCATTGTCACTGGGTCTCTGATGGGTTACAGCGCTGCCCTGGTGTGCGTGTATGCCCCAAACACTGATTCCCCCAACTTTTTTCACACTTTACACGCCCAGCTGGCGAAGTTAGAGCCGCAATTGCTACTGGTGGGAGGGGATTTTAACTTGCTCATTGACCCCAGGTTGGACAGCACCGCCACATCACCCGACACTAAACCACGTGCGCGCCGCACCCTTTGAGAACTCTGTGAGCAGTTATCACTTCTAGATATTTGGCGTGAGCGCAATCCCACCCTTACAGACTACACGCATTACTCCGGCCAGCACCACACCTGGACTGGAATATATTTTTGGCTAATTTCCCCAAACGTTTCCGGCTGGTTCCGAGCGCTTGAGACTCTTCCTTGGACATACTCCGACCACTCTCCTGTACTGCTACACCTGAAAATCCCTCGCCCCGAGGGATTTGAATGGCAATGGCGCTTCCCGAGCCGCGCCCTAAATGATGACCTTTTGAAGGCAGAAACACGCGAAGCCATTGAGGATTACTTCGCCATTAACACCGGCTCAGTCGACTCCTGGGCAGTCCTATGGGAGGGTTTTAAGGCAGTCATCAGGGGCGTTTGTATTGCCAAACATGCTGGGGTACTTAAAGATCTCCGTAACACGTTATTGCGCATTGAGCAAGACATCGCGGCCCTAGATGGTACTAATCTTCATTCCTTAGATTCGGCTGCGGAGGGACAATGCTTGGCCCTTCTTGTTGAATATAGGGAGACTGCGGACCGTGAGATGTTATACTTAGGCAAACACCAGACAGCTCGGCGATACGGAGAGGGTGAATGGCCTGGCAGGGTACTGGCGCAGATGCTGAGGCCACCGTACAGCAAGGCCTATATCTTCGAGGTGCGCTCTGCTACTAATCAAACTCTCACCTCTACATCGGAAATTCGTAATGAATTTTTGGATTATTTCTCGGCACTATACACCACTAAACTAGGGAGTGACCCCTCGGCGCAGGAAGACTATCTGTCCGAGATTGCACTAGTATACCTCGAAAAACACATGCAAGATTTTTGGGCAGAACACATATCCGTGGCCGACGTAATTGGAGCCATCGACACCCTCCGCGGCTCTTCAGCCCCTGGGTTAGGCAGCTTCACAGGAGAGTTTTACAAGGAATACAAGGACATGCTCGCACCGCAGTTGATCGAGGTTTACGCAGAGGCCCTCGAGAAACAAATACTACCCCCTACACTTCATGAGGCAAGTCATTATCCTGCTCCCCAAACCTGGTAAAGATCCAACCCTGGGGCCTCTGTCCCTACTAAATTTGGACTATAAAATCTTAGCCAAGGTCATCCCCAATCGCCTGTCCCAATTAATGGAGTGTATAATAAATTCGGCCCAAGCTGACTTCGTCCCCCACAGGTCCACCTCGCTTAATCTCAGGACACTTGTTGCAGTCCTCCACAGGATTAATCCTGAGGTCCCTGCAGCTGCCATCTTTCTCGACGCGGAGAAGGCCTTCGACTCCTTAGAGTGGCCCTTTTTTATTTCAGTGATGCGCTGTATGGGCATGCCCATGGGATTTATTGCTAGCACCGCATTATTATACAGCAGACCCAAGGTGAGACTTCGCTTGAACGGCACGCTCTCTCGACCCTTCAAGCTTTCCCGCGGTACATGTCAGGGCTGTCCCCTGTCCCCTCTATTGTTCATCCTGGCCATGGATCCATAGATTCGCCATTTGCATGAGCGACATTTACAGCGGGGTTTACAATTCAACACTGGCCCTCTCCTGGTTTTGCTTTACGCGGACAACACAATCCTCTGTGTTAGGGGACCCCAGAGAAATTCTCAGATTCTGCCTTTTCTCAGGCTTAGGCATCAATTGGCACAATCAATAATTTTTCCTTTAACTTCGAGCATGAAGCCATGGGAGTGCGAATTCCCACTTGAATGGTGCACGGACTCGGTCCAATATTTGGGGATACATAGCCATCTAGACACTTCCCAGATCATCCGCTTCAACTATGGGCAGGCCGTTGGCACACTTGAGACTCAGGTGGAAAGATGGCTGTGGATGCCTTTATCGATTGCGGGCCGAGTGGCGATCCTGAAGATGGTGGTACTCCCCAAATTTTTATACCTTTTTAACAATATCCCCATACCCCTCCCGAACGTTTTTTTCGGACATTGCGCACACGCCTTACATGATTGGTCTGGGGAGGGAAGCAGGCACGTGTTCGGTGGCAAGTGCTCACCCTGCCTTATGACAGAGGGGGGTATGGTGTCCTAGATCTACAATTGTACTATCTGGTGGCCCAATGCTGCTACGCCCATGCATGGTTACATCCAGACGCCAGGATCTCATTCCTGTGCCGTAAAGCAGACTTTGTTATGCAGGAGCGGTTATCCACTGTTCTGCCCAAGGGCGTCTCTAGGGCCCCCTATGACATACAAACTGTCTCCACTGCAAGTTGGGCATGGGATAAACTGAGGCGGTTGACCGGCACCACGGCATTATATTCCTCTGCCCTACCCATTCCAAACGCTTGCTGGCTGCTGCTAACTGGTGAACGGCTGGTACAGCGCACCTTGACTACATTCGATATTTCCAAACTGGGCAATTTATATCCAGAGGACCACATTTTCTCGCTTGTAGATAACGCCCATTTCCAAGACAGCAGCTTTATGGATAGCTTTGTCGTAGGTCACATCCGGTCAGCTTTGCGCGCCACACTGCCTAATTTCCCGATAGACCCAAAGCCGTTCCCCCCTCTTACGTTGATGATTGAGAGCACAAGTAGTGCGCATCTAATTTCTAAATTGTATAAAGTATGTGCTAGTATGAGGCCCGTAGACGACAACAAGGTCCGCAATGACTGGGAGACAGACTTGGGCCGCCCGATTACCGATGACCAGTGGGCCAAGTGTTGTGCAGTAACAAAAGAAGTCTCACTTAACAGCACAAACTTCTTCATTTCAAATGTTTACGCCGAATTTACTTCACCCCTGCTAAAGCGCATAGACTAGACCCATCCAGACCACATAACTGCCAGAAATGCGCTGCACCTCATGCAAACTTTGCACATCTTACCTGGACATGTCCTAAGCTGCAGCCATACTGGGAACACATACACAACACTTTGGGGAAATTGATTAACCTGCCCCTTATTCCAAATCCGGAAGTGGCCTTATTGGGATTCATGGTTAACTTCTCTAAAGGGGTTAGACGGTTGGCATCACTGGGTCTGTACTGGTGAAAAGAGAGAGAGCAATACATTGGGGCCACAAATCCGCACCTAACGTACGGGGATGGCTGCGCAGCCTGGCCTACTGTAATATCAATAGCGAGGTCTATGCCAGCATAATGCCCAGCTCTTCCCGCCCTAAAGACATATGGGGCCCATATGATTCCTATGTGGAGAGTCTGAGGCAGGCCTCCAACTCTCAACTAGACCATGGTATTGTCCCGGAGGGAGTGGGGTAACAGGCTTCAATCCATTAGGCTTACTCAGTATCAGGTACTTCTCGACAGACAGGGCAGGACCTGAGTGTTTGGCCATTTACGTTCACTATTTCTACTACTTTGGGGTCCCTGCAATGCCGGGGGACAACAGCGGTTGGGGGCGGAGAGAGGCTTTCGGGGTGACGACGTTATTGTATTACAGATTTCTTCATGCCAGCCATGCTAGGCATGTCAATATTGCAATTCTAAAAGACAATGTTTTCTTAATGCGACAATGATATTGTAATTAACGGTGGACTGATTTGTATGTATGTATCCTTTGATATGTTGCAAACTGGAAAATAACGTTTTTTAAAAAAGGGTCTACTGCTTAGGGCGAAAGACTGGCTAAAGGGCATTGTTTTTTTGTGCTGATATAGTTGACCTGTGCACCGCACTTTAGCACCGCACATCATGATGGTGAGACATATGGGCGCTTGTTGCGTACCTACCCTTCCAAAGAAAAAAACCTGCTCCATTCACTGTGTAGGCCTCAACTAACTGCAAGTAAATATTTGAGTGTGGCGTGTGTCCGACTCAGACATAGAAATAGAAATATTCCGCAGGTGGAATGGTAGCGCCCAACAGGTGGTAAAGGAGCTAATCTCCCTCATCAACCTTTCCCAAACATATCTCTGGGTATCTGGTGGATAGGGCTCCAGGCAGTCCCATTGCAAGAGAAACAGAAATACAAAAAGGCAAACCAAATTACAGTCCACACAGCTAGAGAGGCTAGCAAGTAGGCAGTTGTTACTCAGAATCATACTTTTTACAGAAAGTATTGCATACCCCTAGTTTTTCCCAAGTGAACATCTGTAGGTAAAACCTGCCGAAATTTACCATTGGCAATGCCTGGTAAATACCGTTACTTGTGGATTTTGTATGTGTTCAGAGCACCAACTTTGCATGTTATGCCCTATTTTAATGGGCACAACTTGTAACACAGGATAATTATCATACCTTTTAAATTCTTCTCCCCGGGTATCACATTTTGAAAGGCGTGATAATTTTTGCATTCCCAGTCAGGTCACTCATATTGAGGAGCATAGAAGTGGTGAAGTCACCTGGAAATACTGGGCCTTTCCCAGGGTGACCTAACAATCATATCATCCATGGAGAATACTCCTCTGGTCATCATCTAAAATCCCAAAACCAGTCAAAGATTGTTGGTTGGACTAAGGGGATTCTTCTCTGTTAGGTCTCCTGTGTGGCAGGTGTTCTCCGTGAAGGCAGCAGAATAAATTTGGAGGACAACTGTGTGTCTTGATTGCTGTCTTTTCTCCTTCTCAGTCAAGTGTTCTTAGGCAGGGGAGGGAGGTGGGAAATAGAACCTCAACTAGGCTAAGGGGTGGTAAGAGAAGAGGGAGACCACGTTGAAGTGCCTCAGTGTGTCCTGACTGCTGCCTTCTCTCGTTCTTATGGAAGGGAGGAATGCCAGGATCCTTGGAACCCAAGTGAAGAACAGACACCGCTTATCAGATTAAGAGACTGTACTATGGACTTAAAAGACTGTATGTGATCGAAAAGAATATCTCTAAGAAGAGTGAGTGCATAATAATTGTAAAATAAGAGTTACCCAGTGATGTTGATAATTCCTCACAGACTGTTTCTAAATTACATGTTTTCCGAGGGTCTAGTAAGGGGATAAAGATTCTTAACACTGCATGATTATAATTGGGAAGATGGATATCAGAGTGGACTACAGGGTGGTTGTCCAGCATAGCTACTTAATGGCGGCAGGTGGTCAGCAAGGCTCATATGATATAGCACTAACTGAGTGAAACCAACAGCTGAAATCAGCAGCCATGGAGATTGAAGTCTCTCACAGAAACCTCACTTGTGTGCAAGATTTAGAAACTTGTCCACGTCCTTCCATTGATGTTCAGTGCTCTGTAGCTCTCCAGCTGTCTTACTGGGGCAACTGTTCACCTGCCAGAACCTATACTAAGACTGGGTGTATGACATTTCAATGCAGCTAAAACCACAAACATTGAAGACGTGAAGGAGGACATGATTGAGTCACGCTGCTATATTGTGTTACATCCACTTCAAGAGTGCAAAGAGTGTTAAGACCTTACAGGCATCCACCTGACATGGTTTTTGCATGGCTGGGCGCCGTGCATACTTGGGTGCTCCTGTCCGAATGACCGCACTGATACTCCCATGCTCCCGGTCAACCAGAGAGATGTTCCACAAGTGGTATGGACCATCGAGCAGGAAGGGCAGCAGCCGAGCAGTGGAGTGCAATGAGGAACAGAGGGTGTCACACTTCTTTGTATTCCAAAATGGAAGAAGGTTTTTTTACCAGTGATATCAGTTCCTGTTTAAACCATATATAAGGGGTCACCTACAAGTGATGATGCGTCTCAATGCAGTCCTTCCTTTATTTTTCGTTGCTTTCATTGCCCGGTTGCTGCTGGTTTTGTCCCTGACTTTCGATCCATTGTAGCTGGAGAGGCGTTTGCATTTCTTGTGGTTTTTGTGTTATTCTTGCTTGGCTCTCCTCCTCCCTGATGGCAGTGAGTGCTCGGTGCCTCACTGATGCGCTCTATCATCATGTTCATCTGCAAGCACGAGCTCCAATATTGCCCAGGTGATTTAGCACCTTTTGTGTGTTTGCCCTTCTTTTGGGGACCCTCTTAATCAAACACTTGACATCTTTCACGTCTAACCCTGAGTGCAGAAGGGCACCAAGGTGAGGAGTCAACCTTTCCTTAGACAGACCTTCTCAGTCTCCAGTCCTTTTACATCATCCTTCGAATTCCTCTTCTTGTGCTCATGGCTGCCTTTCTTTATCATACCTGTTCATGCACTGCCAATGGGAGAGTTACATACCTGTACCAGTTACCAGTAGGTCTGCAGCGTGGGTCAGTCTGCTACACTGAAGAAGTGACATGACGTGGGGGGTGGGGGGGGCAGCAGGTGGACATAGCTTCCTTTAACTGACCACGGTGTTATACTCGAGGTTTTCTAACTCTAGTGGATCAGAGGAGAAGTTACCCACCTGGAAGGGTCCCTCTCTGGTGTGGGTCTAGTCTCCAGATTCAGGCCAGCCTCTGGATAGCAGGAGCTCGTAAGCACCTGATTTTGGGACTGGGAATCAGGGTCGGAATTTAGGCAGAGCTATAGTTGCACTGGCAGCCCTGCCAGGTTTCCCAGGTCCATGCGTTCCAGTCCAGTTTTTTTCTTTGATTTCTGTGAGTTGTATTCTTATTTATTCCATTATAAAACAGGACTACAGGTCCCAAAATTCAAAGATAAAAACCTGGATTGGAACAGCACATCACGCGTGGACCTGGGATACTTGGCAGCTATGCACCGGATGTGGGACAGAATAAACCCACCAGTGAAATGATCAGAACCGCGCCCTGTCCTAAAGAACACTTGTTCAAGGAGATGCACACAGAGCGAGGCGAGGGCAGGAGATGGTGTGTGATCTGAGGCAAACCTGCCGGACATTGGTTCCGATGTAGAGATTCCATTCTCTGCTGCTGCCTGTGTCCTGCTTCCTGCTCCTAATTATAGTCAGCGGGTGATTCGATTACCAGGGGCCGGGCTCTGAGCTCAGTGGTGTTTGCATGCATGCTAGGACACGATCAGCCAAGCGTCAGGGCGTTTGAGTTCACAGTCAGCGCCATCTAATCTCTCTGGTTAACCGCATAAGCACTGCTGTGTGCCATACAGGTTTTTTTCCAAGTTCGTATGATGTCAGTATTATCGCAGAAGGTCTCTGTGTTCTTGCCTCTGTTATTAAAAAGCATCTGATAAAGCTGTAAATGTAATATAACATTTTGAATATACTATTTAGTTATATAGTGTTTTATACCATACTTTTTCCATTCCTAAGCACTGTAAACAACAGCTCTTACTATTACAAAATGTAATGATTCCCATCATAGCCTTTGCATTCCATGAGACAAGTGCGCAAACAAACACAAATTCACACATATCTTACTGCAAGGCAACATCTACATTCAGTGTTATTCATATAATATAGCCTAAGCATCATGGGAAGCCCCTGCTTATCACTCCCATTAATTCCATGTGACAATCACTTTCTAAGGAAAATAACTTAGCCCATTCTCACAAGTTCTCTTTAATAAGACCAGGTTCTGTTTTTTGTTAAATGCCTTTGTTTATATTTCATATACCTGAAAACAGCTTGCCATAAATGATCAGTGCGGATGCACCGAGAGTAACACGGCATTTATTAGCATTGTTGAGGAAAGGAGGGGCATCGTGACACACTCGAGGTTTTGTATCCACACTTTACACTTGGCCCCTCTGTATACCTAATATGCATTTTCATGATCTTCTGCTCTCCATCTAAATGACTCGTGAATGCTGGAACAGATGACTGTATTACTTATTCATGATTGTTTCTAGCTACTGTGATCAGTTTTCTTGTATTTTGTTTTTCAGATTGTAATACAGCATCTCGGTTAAACACAGATTCATGGTTTTCTGCAGTTGATGTTGTGTTCTGGTTCCTGATGTTCTCGTGTTCTGTCACCTTCCAGTGATTTCGCAGCTTCTGGTAGACCAGTCTTAACTTTTATTATTAGATCCTGACGAAAAGACCATGCCTTCCTGAATAATCCAACACATTCTGCCACTCTTGGCACCTTGACCAGAGGTGTTTCAGTGAGCTCTCCATGTTCACATGGTCCCTTAACATGCGCACGCGTAGACCACATCATTTTGATAACCTTTTTAAGATGAAAGTAGCAATCAAAGGCCAATGAGATTGAAATGCTTTAGAAAGGTTACTGAAAGGAGTAATGCATCTTTAACCAGTGCCTGCCCGTTAATGAGTCGTCAAGGTGAGTGCTCAGTGTCTCATAAACATAAGTCCTCCTTTTGCGGACTCAGAGGAGTTTCCAACAGAGTAAAACCAAATGAAAGGGAAAACTATAGGTACTGGCTGGGCAAAAACTAATTCTGCTTGCCCGTACAGGGGCATCAGCGTCATCATCTAGAGAAAAGCCTCTTCCTTAT
Source organism: Triturus cristatus (assembly GCF_964204655.1). Taxonomy (NCBI): domain Eukaryota; kingdom Metazoa; phylum Chordata; class Amphibia; order Caudata; family Salamandridae; genus Triturus; species Triturus cristatus. The sequence continues at coordinate 926,490,287 of NC_140580.1, read as the reverse complement.
CCTCCCTGAGTTCCAGCTCAAATTATGCGCCTCGGTCAATTTCAAGCTAGACAGTACTGTAATGCCTTGCCTACAAGATGTCCCACAATGTCAGCTATAGCACGTCAGGAATGTGTTTGATGAATCAGCTTCTACAAGCCCCGAATGTGTTTGTTGAATCCACTTTAACAAGTCCAGAATGAGGTAGCTGAAGACCAGAATGTGGTTGTTGAATAACTTGAATTTGCTATAAGAGGTCGAAATGTGGTTTTTGCATCAGTCAAAACAAGATAATATCCATGCTGAATCATCTATAACCAGCCCAGAATGTGGTTGTTGAATCAGCTATAACAAGCTCAGGATGTGATAGCTAGCTTAGCTAAAATCCAGTCAGAAAATGGTTGTTTTATAAGCTAGAACAAACCCCGAATGTGATTGTTGAATCCGCTTTAATAAGTCCAGAATGAGGAAACTGAAGACCAGACTGTGGTTGTTGAATCCGTTTTAACAAGTCTAGAATGAGGTAACTGAAGACCAGAATGTGGTTGTTGAGTAACTTGAATTTGCTATAAGAGGTCGAAATGTGGTTGTTGCATCAGTCAAAACAAGATAATATCCATGCTGAATCATCTATAACCAGCCCAGAATGTGGTTGCTGAATCATCTATAACCAGCCCAGAATGTGGTTGCTGAATCAGCTATAACAAGCCCAGGATGTGATAGTTAGATTAGCTAAATTCCAGTCAGAAAATGGTTGTTGAAGAAGCTAGAACAAGACCAGAATGTGATCGTTGAATCTGATATAAGAAATTTGGAGCACAGAAGTTGAATGAGCAATGAAAAGGCCAGGATGTGGTTGTTGAATTGGCTAGAACAAGTCCAGAAAGGAGCGATGAGTCAACAGTAACAAGCTCATAACGTGGTAGCTGACTTAGCTATAACACGTCTAGAATGTGGTTGCTGAATCAGCTGTATAAAGCCCAGAATGTGGTTGTTGAGTGAGCTTTAGCAACCACAGAATGTGGAGGTTGAATCAGCCGTAGGCAATCTGAGGTTAGATCCAAATGGACGCTGATAGCTCTCCTAGCTTCTTCCCTTACTACAACTTGTACCACAAGGTAAATCTTCTAAAATGTCAATTAAAGAAGATCTTGTACAGGCAGGGCTCATCTCACTGCCCATATCAAACCTCTGGAAAGGAAAGGACCAGGTCTTTGGAAATATTATGCTGCAGCACCACTAGACTGAGCTTGTACATCATCCCTCATCCCAAGAGATGGCAGGACCTGGAAAGTTTACATTGTTTATTGTGCAAACATGAGCCTTGTTTATGATTGGAGTGGCACAAAATTGAACAGAGACTACTAAAATGCTATTAAGTACAGGAAATGTCACTTTCCTCGTGAGCTTCTGATATGCTGCTAGTTGCTTACCTGTCCTGTCCGAACAAGTGATGCACAAGAAGCTTCAGAAGGACATTGGTGCAAAGAAGATTCTTTTGGGAAGGCACCAGGTCCTGCAGTATTGACATGAGACCCTGACACTGGTGATGTTTGAGGGAAGAACTGACCTACCTGGGATTGAAGAGTCAAGATAAGAGAGGTGAGTCATAGGATGCCAGCACTCTCTGTGTGCCTGCGGTGACAGCATGGTTGCTGAGGAAGTGACAGTTGTTCTGCCAGCCTCAGCGATTGTGGAGGAATCTCAATGTTTTCTAATAAGGGAGTCAAATGAACCCTGGCAGGAGGTATAGAACTGCGCAGAATTGGACAGTTGAGCTTTGAGTGGGCCCACCAGTCATTGTAGCAAAAATCAAACTGCTGGTTGGTGGATCTGCAGTGGTGGAAAGCCCAAACGTCCAAACATGAGAATCAGTGCAAGAGCATTCTCACTCCCTGGAGTGAATAAGAGTGGGCTACTGTAGAACGGCAAGAAAAAAAGACTGGACCTGGCAAAAAGAATGTTCTAAGACAAATACTCCACTGCAGCATGCAATAAGGTAGATGAGGAGGGAAGGAGAATTGGATGCTAGGGTCCTTTTGACAGTCACCCAGAACACAGATTGGCCATGTTCCAAAAGCCTAAAAGATGCATTCTTTCATCTGTGTCTTCTGCAGAAACACAGGAGGTACCTCTGAATTGCAGTAAGAAACCAACACCACCTGGGTCTTTACTAAGATCGTAGCCCTACTGGCCGACTTTCAGTGGTCTACAGCCTGGAAGATTGTCATATCAGATCAGTCTCAAAGGAGGTAGTCAGTTTTGGCTTGACCTTTAGGAAAACGTTCTTCAGTAGGATTCACCTCACTGGGGCCATTTTAGACTCCAACCTTTTTTCTGCAGAGAGGGTACCAGCACGACAGTAGACCACTTGTTGGACAAGGCAGCGTTGTCAGTATGACATCTGGCAAGCCTGATGCACTTGCTGTGGCTTATTTAGAGCCCCAAAGTCTTGTGGGCATCAATCAAGTTCTAGCTAGACAGAGGAGTAAAACTTCTAAACCAATACCCTCATGTGACATGAAGCTCCTCCCATGGATTACTTCTTTCTGGTGGCCATAATATCAGCCACGCACATAAGTGAGCTGCAAGCCGGTTGTGGCTCAGAATCATTCACTGGTTTCCTCTGGGACAAGCTAGTCATCAGTTCTCACCCCGCCTTTGCTGTGGTGACTCTTTCAGAATTCCATTTCAGTGAGACTGTCCTCACAACATTGTTCCACGTGGTCATGCTTCATCAGAAAAGGAGACACTACAAATTTAAAGCAGACAGTCAGACTCACCTTACACTTCCTCAACACTTCCTCAGTAGAACTAGAGATTTGCGTTCTACTTACCGACTGCTTGAGAATTTTGTTGCAAATAATGCTTTCTGAACAGCTGCTGAAGCCACCTTTGCCAGAGGGATTACACCCTGTGTCACCTATTGCTGAATTCTGCATGGGTCCAAATCTCCATCTGGTGGCTGAGCACACCCTTCCACGGTTAAAGGGGTTTATGTAGCATTCTCCAGGCACAGACGTATGCTGAGTGGCTATGTGTGCAAGTCATGTGCATTCAGGTGACGTTACGCTCTCAAGGCTTTTCCCCGGACTGATGCTAGGTTTGGAAAGGAGGTTCTGGATAACATTTTTGCCTATAATTGAGCTGTCAAGTGCTGCCTTCTTTCTCCCCTTTTCTTATTTTTTGTAGATGTGTAACCTACCCACAACATAAAGAAAGGAAGAGTCAGAGCGTAAGAGTAGGATAAAGTTACCTTTGTGTTGCATTTTCACCTTTAAGGTTACTCCTTTATTTTTAGTCCATAAACTCTTGCACAGTCCTCAGGCAAAACACAAACTAATGATCTTCCTATTATGTCCTGTCATTTGGAGATATGGAGTCCACATTGTTAAGAATGGGATGAAGTCTGAAGCCCAAGGGCAACAGAGTCCCCATAAAGCCCCACTAGTCCTCATACATTCTTTATTAGCTCCCCAGATCACATTTGGTCTTCATTGTTCTCATTGAACTCATAACGCTGCTCAATTTCCTCTTGAAATACTGAAAACTTTGGGTTTCCTAAGAAAAGATTAGGGTATGCTAAACCTCCTCTCCTTGTCTTCTAGATTGGTCCATTCTAAAATAACAGCAGAGTTATCTGATTTGTGTCTAGACTCAATTTCACCTGTATTCATTTTGAGAAGCTCTTCCACCTTTATTATTTTTTAGAAGCTCAGCAAAAAACGCAACATACAGAGTCACTGTATTAAATTCCTTGTTGTAAAAAAATCATATCAAAAAGTCAATTTTCCTTCCTCATATCAAAGTGGATGGGGGACATGCGCAGGCAACGCAGGGGGTGGGGGGCAAAATAGGGCAAGAAAGAAAGCAAGAGTCGAATGGATCATCTGCAAAAGGAAGACAAAGTCTTAACCCTCAGACACTATAATATCAGGCAAGGAATAACATCACATCAGTCTAAAACCACAGTTCTTATGGCACAGCCTTCAGGATCTCGATGATGGCATTCTCTGCATCTGGAGTCCAAACAAACTGAGGCAGACTAGTGTGTGTGTGAAGATATGTGGGCGATACCACCCCTCCTGTGTACGAGGTCACTTGATGCCTACCCGCACCTGGCATTCCTGCTTACTGATTCCTTCGACACAAAGCAGGAGTAATCCAAGTGTGGAGACAGAGCCAGTATCAGGACAAAAAAATGCAGGAAAGACCCTGGTGGTGCCAGAACCTGCATGTTAATCTTCCTTATCGCTCTGAATACCTAAATTGCACGGTACCTGGGTAGATTTACCAGGTGAATTTGAACATTTCAGCCCTGGTAATTCCCAGATTCCACCACTGTGCAAGTCAAAATTGGGCTTCAAGGCTCTGCGCGTCTCCACTGCACTGAGCCTGGCCGAATATTACAATGAAGCTCAGATGTTCGAGCTGCACTGCAGGCCAAGTATATTCTTCTGTCTTCTAACCAAGGTAAGGAAAGACAGGAATTTTATATCCTCCAAAGATAAGTCACTCTCTTTGGCTACAGCGTGAATAACCAACTCAGTCTATGAAGAGTTCCTCAAGGTCACAATGATAGCTCTTCCACCACGAGCCCTCAGCACAAGTCCCCTTCTAGCTCTCTAGGAAGGCAGTGGATGTGTGGCTCTCCAGCAGGACCGCCAGATCAACAAGGATTACTTTATCCTTGAGGGAATTAAGGAGTGGACTCTATGTGACGTACACTCTGGAATGGTGGGAATTCAAACATATGGAGCCTAGAGGCCCTCACAGCATTTTCAAGGCTTTCACTGTCACTCTCCAACCGTACCGTGGTAGTCGTAGCTCCTCCTTTAAAGGTAGTTCCTCCTTTAAAGGTTTTGTAAAGCTGTAGTGCTTCACGATGGGTTTGAGGTCTAGCAGAAGGCGCTATCACATTTAACTCCCTGCAGCCTTTGACACCAGCTCCTCACGATTTTCCATTCATCGGCCTCTGGTCCCAGCTGTGACACTCGGGCTTTCAATAAATCCATTAGCAGGATTTTCCATTGGGTTAGATGGGTCATTCAGGGATCTTCCTCGGCCTCGGGCTCCTCAGCCTGGAGTCCTGCTGTTGACTTTTGCAGGCAGAAAAATCTTGATTATCTTTGCTTCTTTCATCAGCATGGTTTGATGGAGGCTATTCCACCCAACATGGAGGAATACTTGTATCTGTGTTTCTTCACAGGGTGATGATTAACCACCATTCAGCACTCTTTACGTCAACAACCATAAGCGATTAAGACCCCAAAGAAGGCCATCCCTCCTAAAGTTCTCACTTCAGCCAAGAATCCCAATAGCTCCTGTTGCCACATTAGTTGGATGTTAGAGGTAAAGCCCCACAAGACTGGACCGCCAAAGAGCCTCTAAAAGATCAGATCTGGGTTCCCACAACTCTCTCTCTGTAGATGTGATGGCCATATTTCTCCTCCGCCGTTCTGACTACTTCTGATGGCGAGGCACGGGAACCGAAATGGCAGACCAAAGAGAACGAGCCACTCTGTTTTTCAGCTGGAGGGGACAAAATTTGCTGATGAATACTCACCCCACTAGTGTCCCTTAGACGTATGCTGCTGAAGTTCAGCCCCAGGTACTAACGCGCCCTCTCAGTCTCAACCATGCATTGAGAAGGACCCTTGCTAAAGCCTTGATGAGACACTCTTCCAGCTTCTGAATGTCTTTTCACTTTGGTGTATAAAATTATTGGATAGTCAATGTTCCTTGACTGCTAATATATCTAGTTATTGCCTCTTGTCCACAAAACACGATCTTTCTCAAAATTATAATTTGAAATTTAAATTAACTTTTCTGTAAATAGGCCCTAGTTTTCATTTGTTTAATATTCTAAAGAGCATTGATATTCCATGTTGTAATCCTAGATTTCAGAATGATCTATAGAATAATTTGCAAACAAAATGAGAGAAATTGAATCAGAAAATCAGCATTGACAAGAAGTGGGGCCGCTCATATACTGATCAGCAGATTTACTAAAATTCACACAGTGTAAAGTAGTGTGCAAGCCAGTTAGATTGCATCAGCTAACAAATTTAGGGGCAGATTTATGTTCCCTGGCGCATCCCTGCAAATCAGCAGGGATGCGCCAGGGAAGATGCGTCACGCAAGTTTGTCCATGCGCCACCGCAGATGCGCCGCATTTACAATGCGGTGCATTGTGGCGCAAGGACAAGCAGATGTGTGACGCATCTGCCGGCGTAAGGTTGGCGCAGTGCTGAAGTTGTGTCGCAAGCGCGACGCAACTCCAGCACAGTTCCAACCTGCCTTATCCCTAACATGGTGCGTCACGCCTTACGCCTGCTTGAAGCAGGCGTAAGGATTTGACGCACCAGCGTCGGAAAAGTGACTGCGTGAAATCTTGTAGATTTCACTGCGTCACTTTTCCGAGGCTTTTTCCGACATAACACCCACCCTGCATACATTAAACCTGACGCGGGTTTATTGTGGCACAGGGCTTTACAGCGTGAAGCATCTCCCTAGATGCGTCACGTTGTAAATCTGTCATAGCATGGCGCTAGCTTTGCGCCACTGCTGCATCACAAAAGTGACGCAACAGCGGCGCAAAAGTGGCGCACGGGGCTTGTAAATCTGCCCCATTGTGTCTCGTCATTTTTACCATGAGATCATCACTGGTGCAAACTCAAGCAATTTCCTGTGCTATGAAGCGGTATGTTGCATAGCTTGAACTTGAAGCATAACCTTGAGTTCAATTCTCTTTACGCAGACAACCACCCAATGGGAAGCCACGTATTATATGTACATTTTGTGCTTATTACATGTTGAAAAAAAATCACATGATGATTCACCTGAATTCTTGCCCATTGTTTATTTCTGTTTTGATGGAGAGTTGATATTTTATTCAACACTGAGTCCCGGCTTTTGAGTGACTCTAGTGGGCATGGTTTTGCTTTGACTCCTTTGGGTGTTTGCGCAGTTCTTGCCACGTAATACCCACTTTGCATATATTAACAGGAATTTCAAGCTATATGGTGCGTTTCCATTGAGCCCTGCACTCTCAAAGTCTTTCAACGCAATAAACCTTTTACGAATGAAAGTTAATTGACACTATATTCACGCCGATTTGTATTGTGCGAGCACCCATGTAAAACTTTATTAAATCTGGGTCTGAATTTCCAAAGTGTTCTCATTTTGAATAGAAATAGAGGAAGAAAAAATTGTGGAAGATCTTAAGGTTATTTATGGTGCTTCGAAATCGTCTATTTTGCCTTGTTTTTTTGATTATCATGCCCTGATAAATTATATGGTAAAAATGTTAATTTATTAATACAAATAAAATGATCTTCTCATAAGTTAACCATCATCACATACTTGTTCTTTACGTGTATTTTCTCAAAGCAGACTTTCTCAGTACACTCCCTGATGCTGCCACTCTCCTCATTATCTTCACATAGGAGAATCTGGTCCGTTCCTTTTGCGGGTCCCTCCTGTATGGTCCAATTCCTTTGCCCTTGTGCACCCATTTCCTTTTTATAAAGCAGAGTAAGTAAACATCACCCTCTTACACATATTGAATCCCTAAAATTATGTTGTGTTTTACCTTTACTTTGACCATAAGCCGGTCTTATGGCAATATAGGTAAATGTATATGTGTAGAGTTACTTACATGTGAATTTAATCCTCACCTAGATTTTAGTCTTCACTTTTTCTCCATTCACCATTTCCGAGTATACATTTACACCAAAGTGTAGACTTACATGTCTACAGCCCTTCAGCTCAGGGGGACATCGATGGCTAAATTGACAAGTCTATGTATGGGTCGGCATGTGTGTGGTGTTTGTATAGCCCAACCCTAGCAGAAGAGACAGGGGAGCACTGTTCAGAATGAAAGGCAAGCATCCAGTCACCGAGAGACAGGAGATGAAGCTGGTAGTTGATTGATACTCCATTGTGATGTAATGGTCTTTCAACAAGTGCGCCTTCAACTCTTTCTAAAACTGGAGCAACTTTGAGATGGTCGTTGTGGATACAGGGTGGTGTTCCAGATCCTAGGTGCATAGATGGAAAAGGCCTGCTGCCTTGTTTTTACTAGTTTTACACTTCAGTCTGATAGTGATCACCAGAGCCACAATAGATGGTGAGTTTGGCCGCAAGATAAGCAGGAGTGCTGGTTATGTTGTGTTGGACCTTACATCCTTGGCTTGGTTTTACCTAATTTTTTGCCTTCGACCCTCCTGTTTTTTCTGACTTCTTTTTGCTGGCCTTAGGCCTCTGCGTACTGTACCAACCACTTCTAACCAGTGCTACAGTGCTTGTACCTTTAGACATGGTTAACTTGGACTCACACCCAATTTACACTTTAAATTCAATTGGAAGTTCTAATTAAAGTGGCACTGCATGTACCCAGGGCTTGTAAATTAAATACTGCTAGTGCTCCTGCAGCACTCATTGTGTCACCCACTTAAGTTGCCCTGTATACATGACTCACAATTGCCATTGCAGCCTGTTGGCAGTTTTACTCTGCTGTTTCGATCTGGCAAAATATACCTTTTGCCAGGCCTAAACTTTCTTTTTTAGTACACATAAGTCACGCCTAGGTTAGGCCCCTGAACAGCCCATAGAACAGGGTCAGTGTATTTAAAAAGTCAGACATGCACTTTTGACTTTTAAATGTCCTGGCAGTGAAAAAGTCTTACATTTATTTATCATCACTGGTAGGACTGCCTCTTTCTAGGTTAACATCAGCTTACATTTTTACATTTAATAAGTGATAACTTTCAATTGTGAGCAGGTAGCAGTGTCGAGTATGGTCTTTAAAGAATTGTAATTTAAAAAATAGTAAAGTTGGATTGTAAAGTCACCCTTTGGTGCCTTCAGCCTGTACCCTGGGCTAAATGACTAGGTGTAGCTGGGATTTGCTCTATGTGTAGTGCTCGTAACAGCTAGACTAAGGGGGAATAGGTATTTGCAGGGTGGGCCAACGCTGACTTGATGGGGTGGTGGTGCTGTCACCTACCTCACTTGCACATAACAAAGACTATGCCTCAGCACACTCACAAAGGATTTCACACAAGTCTTTTGTGCCCCAGACACGTGGAGAACAGGGCGGGGAGGCAGAAAATCACGAAAACCTCTGTAGGGGGAGGACTCCAGACGCTTCTCGGACTTCAAGTGGGCACAAGGTATAAGTAGTTGACCTTCAGACTGAACTCTTCAGATCACTTCTGGACCTGTGGACTCTGCCAGGAAGGGCTGCCCAGCTGTGAAGTCTGCCCTGCTGACCAAAGACTGCTTTGCTGCCCAAGGCTTGCTGTTGCTGCACCAGTACCTGCCTGCTGCTGAGAACTGCAGTGTTGAATCCAGCCTGCCTGTGTGGACCCAGAACTCCATGAAATCCCCAAGGGTCAATTGGCTGGCCACCTGTTCAAGCCATACAGACATGACAGCCTTCTTCGAAGTTGACACCTTTCAATGCAGCACGACGCAGCCTGCTTTCAACTCAAGCCCAGCGTGACACAGCTCATCGTCGTTGCCAATGCATCTCAGCTCAAGTCCTCGTAAGCACCAGAGGCTTCTTCAATGCAGCCCGACACCAGCACCAGCCCAGTCAAGCACATCTTGTCCCATGTGCAGTTGCATTGCAGCGCAATTCTCTGCAAGCCTTACTGGCTTCCTCAACATCGATACAGGACATCACAGCTCTTTATTGACGGTCATCGACTCCGCTGCCGTGCAACGCATCTCGACTCCGGACCTCGCATTGCAGCTCCTCGTTGACAACTCTGAGGCTGGCTCGTACTTCTCGATGCAAGGACTTTGCATGTTGACACCCAGGCCACAGGGTACTTAATCAGCTGAATGAATGCAGTCCTATATCCACCCCTTGCTCCATCGTGGTCTGCCTGGACTTGTGCCTTGGACCGGTCTACCGTGGACAGATAACCGCGGTTGGTGCTTTTTGCTTCTTAGCATTTGATTTTAACAAAATCTTTTAAATTGCATATCTCCAATTCTACTAATTAGGTTTTTGTCGATCTGGTGTCAAATAATTTATAACATTTTACTCTATTTTTCTAAATTTGTGTGGCATTTTTCTTGTGTTCTGTTTTCAGTTTATTACTGTTTGAAGTGATGAATAAATATTTTACAGATTGCGTCTATGTTAAACTTGACTGCTTTTGTGCAAATCTAACAGAGGGTTGAGCACAGGTTCATTTGGGGTTTGCTTGTGTTTCACTCTGACAGGAATTCTGGTTGCTGCTTGAATAGGGTTTCACCCCCCCTCAAACAGTAACCCAGTTTCCTACATGTTGACTTTGTAAATGATGCAGCTGGTTTTGAAGATGACTATCCATGTAGTTCCATCAGGATGGTGGTCATGTGATCGTATTTCTTCTGGCCATGGATGAGACATGCTACAGCATGTATAATCCCCATAAAGAATACCTGTGTGGAGCCTGGTAGGCCATAGAGCAGGGCTTTACCACCATCCAGAGGCAAGAGTACAAGGGCTTGAAGAGCAGTTCCAGAGTTGCGATCTGGAAGAAACTGGTTCACTTTCTTTAGAATAGAAAACTGGTACCTCCATTTTTTTTTTTTGGGCAAAGTGTTCCTTGAGGATGAGGTTTGTGTCCAAGTTCAATTATAGTAACTTGGGGGCATATTAACAACGAGGCGATACAAAATTATCGCCGCTTTTGCGGCCGTTTTCGGCCGAAAAGCGGCGATAATTTTATCGCAATATCATCAAGGACACGCTAGCGCGTGTTTCCTTGATGTAGAGCCCGTTTTTACACAGCCTCGCCTCGCATCGCTAATGAGATGCAAAAGAGGCGTGGCTGTGAAAACAACACATGTTAATATCGTGAAGGCAGCTTCGCGACATTAACAAGGAGGTGCAGCGATAAAAAAAATTGCGCTACCTCAGCCTTAACTCAGGAATTTAACACCTGTTAAATTCCTGACTAAGGCATACTTTTAATAGGATATGGATTATGCTGATAGGACCACAGGGTCCTATCAGCAATGTTATCGCTGTTTTCAATGGAACATCGCTGGAAAACCAGCGATGTTCCATTGAAAACACCGCTATCGCTGAAATATTATCGCCATAGCGCTATGCGTTGTAAATATAGCGATATCATGGCGATAATATTCAGCGATAGCTGGCGATAATTTTTCTATCGCTATGAACGGCCAGCGATAATTATCGCTGGCCGTTGATAATATGCCCCTTGGCATTCAAATAAAGGTGAGGTTTGAAGCTGTCAAAGTTTATGTCACTGAGCCAATTTTGTCCTGTTTCGTGCTTGTTGTCCTTGGCAAATACCAGGAATTATATCTTGTTTGGTTAGAGCTTTGAGTAAGTGTTGAACATTCAGGTATAGATGAGGTACAGGCACTGTTTGAGGCACTGGAAGTCAGGAGCAGGGGAGATTTTCATTCAGGATTGGTGTAGGAAGCTTGCTATTTATGTAGTGTACTATATTTAGGGGTACACCATGCAAATAGTCCAGAAGACTCTTATTGGTTTACTTTAATAATCCCAAGTGCTTTTCTGGCGGAAGTGTGGGTGAGCAGCTTAGGCTTCTCAAAGGGGAGTGTTGAGCATTTGTTGTACACACAGAGTCAATGAATGAGACACGCTAAAAAAGAAATTCAAAAGTTATTTAGAAATATAAAAGATTTTTATAGCATTTTAGACACCGAGATCATTGGGATTAAGTAAGTACTTGCGGAGATAGGAATTTTTACAGAAATAGAAAATACAGTTGAATAATGGTTTTTGACCTATGAACCTCGAGCACAGTAATGTTACCCTATGGGAGAAACATACACTGCATAGAACTACTTGCAAACGTGCTTTGGTGCTGGTCGCATTTGTAGCCCTGAGCACTACACAGTAAAGTCAATGAAGTAAAAGAAAGACTGCAAGGGGAGACTGGGGGACTAGTCCAGCAGAACCCAAAGGGGGTCTAGGGTCTCTAGGGGGTCTCTGGAGCACAAAGACACAGTCGGTTTACATGGACCAGGGCTTAGAGGCTTGGGTGCAGAGGTGTTTTGTCTGGTGGGTCGCTAAAGCCAGAGGCTCTCACTTGGGGTCGAGGACCTGGAGAGGGAGAGAAGACAAGACTGCAGAGCCACTTTTGGTGATGACCTTGGAGATCCTGATGTCCCTTGTTGACAGGTCAGTGTTAGCGTCAGTGGTGTCTGGGCTGGACACACAATAAGCCTTTGTGCTTCCAGGAGCTCTGGTATCCCGGATAGTGGTGCAGGGAGGCTACGGGAAGGCTCAGCATCTCAAGACTTGGTGAAGCGACAGGGTTGACCTGCTGGACTCTCGATGACCTCCTCCTGGCAAGTTGCACCCTCAGTAGACCTCAATGATCAGCAAAACTTTGAACCTGGCAGATGCAGTCAGTGCCTGCAGATGCAGGGAGATGGCTCCTCCACCGCAAGGGAGATGCTGCTTGGTTGACGAAGAACTGGCAGTCCTCCAATGGTTTGTGGAAGCTTTTCAGAGGCAGGACAAGTTGTTCCTTGCATTTGTTGGAAGGGCAGCAGCCGGGCAGGGTTTGGCACCAATTTCGGTGCTGTTCCATAGTTCTTGCATTGTTGGCTCTTCTTTGTCCTTCTTCTATTCCCGAATGTAAGGTTGTAGCCAATAGGCTACCTATCACTGGGGTGACTGCACCCCCTACATGACCACTTCCTGTGGAAAGTAGGCATAACCCTGACCCAGAGTTCCTAGTTTCACCAAAAACAAGATGGCAAAACCCCTCTTCGAGTGTCCACTTCAGGTGGCCCACCTTAGGGGTGTCCCTAGCCTGATAGTGCAACACGCCTACTCACTAGCCAATTCTCCTGCCTGCTCTGGTGCTAAACGGGCCCTAGGGAAGGGTGTGGCATTCTTCAGGTCTAGAGGAAGCTGGGGCTGCATATCAAAGGTAGCGAAGGCTTTGAAGCCTCTGGCATTGGTATGCTAATTCACTATCCATCCTGCTGGAGGAGGTGGAGGAGATCTTCTTCCAGCGCAGACATTGCTCCTAACCTCTTAGAGTGTTGACTCAGCCAAGCAGGGAGTCGGAAACACATCTGTGGTGGCAGGCTGGAAGAGTCCAGTCGGCCAGCATAGTAAATGACTGGTAGGTTTCAGGAAGTACCTCTAAGGTGCCCTCCGGGTGCATGTCATAATAAATCCAACATTGGAATCAGTGTGGATTTATTAAGATAAAGGGACCGATTCCGATGTCCGAAAGACCATAGTCCGTCTGACATCGGTTGGGAACTGGAACCGAACGACCTCCTGTTGTCGGTTCCAGCCCAGGAAGTAGGATGCGACCAAACCATGTTCAGTTACAATCACCGCGCGCGTACCTCTCTTGGCGTCAGCGCACACTGCCAAGTGTGAAGCGCGCACACCTCCAGGACGTCGCGCGAGAGAGTCGCGCCGCTGCTTTAAAGAAGCGAGCGGCGCAAAAAGCAGGCACTTTCTGAATCCGGTGTGCCGGGGGAGTCGGGACGGAGTACAGGTAAGGCTGCCTTGGAGCCTTGGGGGCTTGTGGGCTTGTGGGCATGTGGGCATGTGGCTGCAAAGCGCGGGGCAGATTGTAGCCTTTTGTTCAAGTATTGATGTTCATCACAGCCCATGAAGGGGTTCTGATTAACAATATTTAAACAAAAGGCCACAATCGTCCCCGCCCCGCGCTTTACTAACAAAAGAGTAGAGCCACAATCTGCATTCTCCTGGCGCACACGAACCGCGTGACTCAGAATAAGGCTTTGCTAGATAGCGCTATGGACACCATCTGCACATTGCTGGGACGAGGGTGTGATGCTGTGCGTCAGTCCTCCATGCAGGAGCATGTGTGTTCAACGATGACGTAATTGATGATGATATGGATGGCATCAGTGATCACACAATGTACACTATTACCAACCTATTCAGTTATTCTTTTAATAACCTTTCTCCATTTATTGAGTGCCTCTCCACGCTGCTTACCTTTATTCACACTGCATATTCTTTGTCAGTTTGTGTGCCCTCACCATGCTCTGATGAAATTTACCTGAACACTTACAGCTACAGTGCACACTCTTTCTCTGCTTTCTTTGCTCCTTGCACTCTGTGAGACTTATCTGTCTTTTGAGGAAGGCCGAGAGGGCATTTCCTTGATTGGGAGTGGCTTATAGAGGGAAGTAACTGACCAGAAACTGCGGACCTCCGTTACCATTGCATTCCAAATGGATAACCAAGCTCAGCCTATTTGTTCACATGACTCTTGAAGTGTACCAAGTAGAGCAGCCCCAGATTACCTTAGAAGATCTTTGGATATTTGAAACTCGATAAACGAATGCCCAGTCTGAGTTGTAGCCCAGAAAATTAGCAGGTTTTTATTTGCATGCAGGGCCGATAGTGTGGATCTAAACTAGATATTTAGTCTAGGCTACCTGGTTATAAAGTGGCATAAACCACAACACAAAACAGGGAAGAGATGCTCGGCATGTAGAAATTGGATGTCGGGAAATAGATATGTTCCCTCAGTTCACCTGACATCTACAGCATCTCTGGGGGACAGCTGAGATGGAACAGTCAAAGGCATATACAGACATAACCTTAAGGGGAACCATTATTTTGTGCACACACTTGCCATGTCCTATATGGAGGAGCATCCTCACCATCTGTTGTTCCATTCCACCACCCTTCCCCCTCCCTCTCATGCTTTTTTGAGCACAACTGCTCATTTCCCATCTTGTCAACTAATTAGATCATCGTTTGCATTTCATAAATGTAAACTTGGGGCTTGTGCTCAAATACGCTTTGTCTAAGTTTCAAATCCATCTCCTACCCTCTTATGAAAAAGCTTGCACCAATATTGTTACTAACCTTCCTTTCTTTTATAATGAGGAACTGATTATGTCCACTCTATCTTCTATTTTCTTGTCCGTGATAATTCAGCCACATCAGTAGAATAGAAAGTAACCCTGGTCACAATCACCAATGAGTACCCTCTATCCAAGACACATTAGGATGGGATATCAAGGTCCACTGTGCTTGGTTGTGGCCTTGAACTTCTTGGATCAAAATACACTTCTCAGTTCTTCAGTCATGGACACAGGTTTTTTGTTGAAGGTTTCCTAGCTCAGTGCCCTTTGGATCTCTCCTGTCCCAATCGCGTCTGAGGCATGTTTGGTTGCCCTCCCTCCACTTTTAATCCTTTGTCGAAAGGCTGTACCTCCAGGGATACAGCATTCAAATCTACTTAAGGCTTTCATGCAATTGACAAAACTCCCTGTATCAGATCTTCTCCTAGACCAGGTCAGGAATTGGATGAAATCTAGTAAACAGTCTTTAAAGATTCCTGCAATGTTCAAAAACTATTACCATGAATGTAATCGACACATCTCTCATACTTTTTAAATATTGGTCAAATTCTCTGGAGACCTATTCTCTTTCCTTTATTTCAACATCAACTTGACTCCCTTAGTTCTCGTATGTGCACATTTTTTCTCATCTGAAGGACTGCTGGCCTCGTGTTTGTACAAAGGGCAATTCAGCCATGACTTATGCAATGACCCCTAAAGGTGCTACCTGCAAGTCACACTCATAATGTACATTCATAAGCATACATAATGCACAGACATGGACAAAGGCCCACAATCTCTCGCAGCGTGTACTTTCAGAAAGTACATGCTGTGTTTTTAAACTTGCTCTACTCTTTTGTTAGTAAAGCCGTGAAGGGGCTGTGATTAACATGAATATGCAGTGCCACCTCCTCAGCAATCATTTTGGCAGGTGAGAAGAGAAGCTAATGGGTGGACTAGTGTGAGTTCCAATTAAAAAGCTCCTACAAAATTTGTTTGTTTGTGAAAACCCCCATAATTGTCCCTTTGAACAAGAAGGGCAGCCGAGGCAACCCTGTCAATTACTAACAAAAGAGTAGAGCAAGTTTAAAAACACAGCGTGTACTTTCTGAAAGCACATGCCCTGTTTTTAAACTTGCGCTACTCTTTTCTTAGTAAAGTGAGCATAGCTGCCAAGGTTTCAGATTGCTTATGTGTGACATTTTCATAATTTCAATTTACTTATGAGGACTAGCATTCGGTGGCTAAGGTGACATTTTCTTGTGAACAAAATCAAAGCAATGAAGATGCGGGAAATATGTAAAAATATCTGCAAGTAAAACATGATTGAAAGTTATTCCTCTTGATGCAGATTTTTAAATTTAAGGCTGAATTTTTAAATTTTTGTATTTACTGTTCGAAAACACCCTTAAGTTTTTACAATCAAAAGCTATGTTACTCTTCCGCTCGGGTGGTCTGTTGCAGGTTTTCTGCCATTGCAATGAATGGAAATGCAGCTCTTTGGTTGTTAATAGCTCACTGTTCTAAATTAGGATTTAAACTTATAAACTGCAAGTAACAAAAGGGGCTTTCTGACAGAAGCAGTAATGCACTGACCTATTTACATTGCATGTCATTTGTGATCTGAATGGTTCACCAGCTTTTCATCAGGCATTTTAACCTCCTCGGCTACTTAATGATGAGTCAACTTCCACTAGACAAAACTTAGATCTCTCTGCAGCAGGTCCATCATTCTTCAGAGTTATCTTGACATATTTATGGTTGCCTGAAAATTGCTAGAAAGTCATTGTCATATTTTTTGCACGCCACTGCATCATCTTCAGGTGGAATCTTTTGATGGATTGTGTGATGCTCAGTCTTCCTTATTCACCCACCTCAACCATTTGCGCAGTTTGAATGCCAGGGAAAAGCTGCATCACAGAAGGTGTAACACCAAATACAGATTTATAGACCAGTTTTAGATAAAGGATGCTAATAATGAAACACATGGGCACACGCCTGTTTGTCCTAGACTGGAATCCCAGCTATTTGGTCATTTTTCCTATTGGGGTCTCTATACTGGTCCCATTCACAGTTTGTAATTCTTCTAGCGTTTGCTGACTATCTTGTCTTCAATTGCAGGTTTCCAGTCTGTAAGGTAGTTGGATTTGAGTGGTCAGGTTCGAGTACCCACAAAGACCAGGTAATTCTGTTTACGTTCCTCGTTGGGTTGGGGGTTGCTGGGTAGATAGATTCACAATCTGCACCCCTTTTCTTTTGCAGGTTTGTGAGGCCGTACTACGAATACAATTGCAGAGACAGATGTGAGTACAGGCAGAACAAACAGGTAATTGTTTGGTAGAGTTAAACTGGTGCATCTTCTGTTGCAGGTTTCGCAGACAGTACCCACACATTTAAACGGGCGTACGTGAGTACAAGCAGAATAGGTAATTGCTTGGTAGAGTTAAACTGTGGTGCATCTTGTACATTGTAGTATAATATACTTACCCATGTTTTCTTCTGTTGCAGGTTTCGCAGCCAGAACCCCATGCATTTAAACGGGCATACGTGAGTACAAGCATAAGAGGTAATTGTTTGGTAGAGTTAAACTGTGGTGCATCTTGTACATTGTAGTATAATATACTTACTCATGTTTTCTTCTGTTGCAGGTTCCGCAGCCAGTACCCCATACATTTAAACGGGCGTACGTGAGTACCAGCAGAAGAGGTCATTGTTTGGTAGAGTTAAACTGTGGTGCATCTTGTAC
Source organism: Triturus cristatus (assembly GCF_964204655.1). Taxonomy (NCBI): domain Eukaryota; kingdom Metazoa; phylum Chordata; class Amphibia; order Caudata; family Salamandridae; genus Triturus; species Triturus cristatus. The sequence continues at coordinate 926,472,706 of NC_140580.1, read as the reverse complement.
ATTGTAGTATAATATACTTACTCATGTTTTCTTGTGTTGCAGGTTCCGCAGCCAGAACCCCATACATTTAAACGGGCGTACGTGAGTACAAGCAGAAGAGGTAATTGTTTGGTTGAGTTAAACTGTGGTGCATCTTGTACATTGTAGTATAATATACTTACTCATGTTTTCTTCTGTTGCAGGTTCCGCAGCCAGAACCCCATACATTTAAATGGGCGTACGTGAGTACAAGCAGAAGAGGTAATTGTTTGGTAGAGTTAAACTGTGGTGCATCTTGTACATTGTACTATAATATACTTACCCATGTTTTCTTCTGTTGCAGGTTTCGCAGCCACAACCCCATACATTTAAACGGACGTACGTGAGCACAAGCAGAAGAGGTGATTGTTTGGTGGAGTTAAACTGTGGTGCATCTTGTATATTGTACTATAATATACGTACCCATGTTTTCTTCTGTTGCAGGTTTCGCAGCCAGAACCCCATACATTTGAACGGGTGTACGTGAGTACAAGCAGAAGAGGTAATTGTTTGGTAGAGTTAAACTGTGGTGCATCTTGTACTTTGTAGTATAACAGATTACATTCATGAGCTAGGCGTCAACGTAAGCCATGTTCCCTTATTTTGCAGGCTTTGTGGCACAGCAGGTTCAAACTGGCGGTCACGGAAATGTTCAAGCACAAAGCTGTAACTTTGGGAGAGTGTGGTGCTTCACCACAAAGGAAGAAATGTTGCCTTGTATTCAAGGAAGAGTGGATGAAATAAATTGTGGAGGCTGAAATACAGAAATCACGAAGCAAGGTTCGCGTGCAACTCGGGGAACTATTTCAATACAGTTCAGACATGGGCTTGATTTGCAAAGCATGTGCCGAAGCCAAGATTGTTGGGGACTTTTCTACAGGGAAGAAATGGAGTGATGGCTGGAAACTGGATTACATGAAACACCATCTACTTAGCAAAGTACACGAGTCTGCCATGGTGATATTGAGAAACAGAAGTGCTGCTGCAAGGTTTGGTTATGGAGTGCGGGCAATGCTGATAGAAACTGCCACTGACAAAGCAAATAGAATGGAAGTAGTTGAACGCTAAAGATCTATGCCTGAGGAGATAAAGATTCTCATCAACAACGTGTTGCTGGCAGTCAAGATGAATACTTCAATGTTATCTGTACAAGACATCCATGACCACCTAGCTTTGTATGTGAAGATACCAGACAGCTGGAGGAGCAAGAACTATGCCTTTGAGTTCCTTGAGGCCATCAATAGCGTGATACACTGTGAAGCTATGGCAAAACTTCGGCACTCTTTGTATCACACATTGATAATTGATGAGAGCACAGATATTTCTGTTACAAAAAAGCTCATCCTGTACTTCAAGTTCCGACCTGTAACATCAACAGAGCACAAAACACAGTTTGGGGGCATAGTGAAGCTGACAAGTTGTAATGCTGAGGCTATCACTACTGCTGTGAAAGAATTCTACACTGCTAATGAACTGGACCTCATGAAAATGTTCATGTTCACATCTGATGGTGCGTCTGTGATGCTGGGTAAGAACAATGGTGTTGCTACTCACCTTAAACAATCCATTCCTCATCTAGTTGAGCAGCATTGTGTCACCCATCGAGAAGATTTGGGAGTTGATGATGCCTGGAAGAGGGTTCCAATGATTAAAGAAATGGAGACATTATTGAGGACTGTCTACACTGTGTTCTCCAGATCTCCTGCAAGGAAGTCCAAGCTGGAGGAAATTGCATCGGTCACTGAATGTGAAGTGGTCTCTTTTCGACCACTGAAGGAAGTCCGGTGGCTTTCAAGGCATTTTGCTGTTGGTACGCTAATTCGTAATTACGAGGCTGTTCTTAAGTACTTTGAGCATGAGAAAGTTGAGGAGAATGATCCAGTTGCTAAATATTGTTACAAAAAGCTATCAGATTCCAACTACCATATTTCCCTTGCAGTACTTAATGATATTCTGGGTGAATTCGCATCTTTGTGCAAACTATTCCCAAAAATTTCTTTGACTACTGTTGAAGCTGTATAGTATGCAAGAGCAAAAATTGGCCAACTTAAGCAACAGTATTTGGGAGACACTGTTTTTTGGAGCAGCAATGTAAGAGATCTGATGGTGTTGTACAAGGAAAGGCAAGAGTTTGACAGTGGGCCTATTTTGTCTTTTGTTTCCCTTCTTTTTGAGCACATGCAAAAAAGGTTCCCTCAAGATGAACTGAAAGAATGGGCAAGTTTTGAAATCCAGGCAATAGCAACACAATCACATTTTGATTTTGGGACTGAGAATATACAAAGACTTGTTGAAAAGTATAAAAATGTCTTGGTCCTGGGTGATTGTGAAACACCAGAAGATGTTGTTCGACAATACAGAGACTATAAATATGTGGTGGCAGAACATGTAAAGGGTGGGTTATTTACCACCTTTCAAGACATGGTGAATTTCACTGTACGCAATGCTGCTCAGTATAGTGTGGTGTCTCAGCTTGTTGATGTCTGTGCAACGTTTCAAGCATCTGGTGCAGATTGTGAATGAGGATTCAGCCTCATGAATACTATCAAGAGTAAATTGAGGAATAGACTAGAGCAGAAGCATTTGAATATGCTGATGAGGACAAAGGCCGCCTCCTGAATGGGAAACTTGACCTAGATAGAGTTTATCAGCACTGGTAAAATAGCAAGGATTGCCGTGAGAAGCAACCCGGTCACCCATCTAGTGATGCCACTTGACGTATCTGAACGGCCCTCTCCCTTATTGTGTATATGTGATATTGTATAGGCTCTCAACATTTCCCCACCCAATGAACAGTGCTCCAGTTAAGAATATTTATTAAAATCTTATGATGGTACCACCGTTGAAGTCTTGTGCTTTTCTAAGCTTGAAGTGTACTTGCCTGTGTAACCAATTCATGTCATGGCGTGTTTATCCGATTTGTAAACTGGCCTTAAGACCCTTATCGCGGCACTATATGTGTGAAAATGTACCATCTTTTCACTTTTTTAAGTAAACATTTGGAGTGACATTTGGCGCTGCACACACACGTGGTCTGGTACCTGGCGCACATAGCCATGGTTGCAGCGCACAGAGACCCTCCACTGCCGCATACAGAGGAAAAAAAGTAGAGGGAACATTGGTTACAATCCTATTCTTTACAATGAGAGCATGCATTCCGAATGGAATGCATGCTCTCATTGCAAAACGCAGAGGTGCAGTTCATCCCTGCACCCTGTGGCAGGCACCTCAAGCTGCCTGCCACGGTGTGTTGAAATCAACAGGGGGGGGCGGCCGAGGGATTGCTGCAAACTTTACGAATGGCGGGCGGGCTCTCCGAACCCGTCGGATGCCATTCGGAAAACCAATTCAAATTCCATTTGGCGGCCTTGCACCCATGGGGGCCCTGCTGGGGGCCCCCAAAGACAGATTCACTATGCCTTTCTGTGTGGGAAAGGCCAGCACAGAAAGGCAGTGGGAATCTGCCATCGTAATCCCTCGACTGGAAAGAGCCGGCCGATGGATTACTGCAGGTTTACCAAATGGCGTACAGGCTCTCTGAGCCCGTCGGAGGCCATTTGGAAAACTGATACGGATTCCCTTCCGAACGACTCCATCGAAATGGATCGGTCGGTAAGGAATCTAACCAGCGGATTACGATGCGGGCCCGATTGACGTGTGTGCCGTTTCAGCCCGCATCGTAATCGGGCCCAAGGTGTTTGATACCAAACACCATTGGTTTCAGTGCAGCCATCATGTAGCTAGGTAACTCGTAATTACCAGAGGCCAGTACATATCCTTAAGATGGCTGCCTGCTCAAAAGCAAACTCTAGTAAAGGAACCAAACATCGCAGGGCCCATCTGCTTGTGCATGGCATGGCATACAGGGAGTGTTTTCAAAATGGTTTGCACCATTTCACGTAGTCTGCAATGGCCCTCTCCGGGAAATGTATGTGTGGGTTCCTCAGGGTGGCATAATACATGCTGCAGCTCTTAAGGACCCTATTTAAAACCCATGCCATAGGTACCAGTGGTACCTTCTACTAGGGGCGCTAAAGTCCTTGCCAATTGGGTTACAATTAAACATATACCCTGTTTGAAGGGAAAAAGCACTGGCATTGGGAACCTGGTTAGCAGGGACCCAGTGCACCTTCAGTCGAAAAGCATCAGTACTAGAGCAAAAAGTGGTGACCATGTAAAAAAGGGAACGTTAGTCTCATAACCTTTCCCAGGAGAGTCTTCATTGTCTAAGTGGAAGAACCTGGAAAGACCATCTGCATTGGCATGGTCAGTCTTAGTTCTCTGTTCCATTGTAAAGTTCATTCCCTGTAGGGAGATGGACCTCCTCAGTAGTTTAGCATTTTCCCCCTTCATTTGCATCAGCCATCTGAAAGGTCTGTGGCCAGTTTGTACAAGAAAGTGAGTACCAATCAGGTATGGTTTCAGCTTCATCAGGGACCAAACCACAGCAAAGGCTTCCCTCTCAATGACACTCCAACCCTGTGCTCTGGGGAGGAACCTCTTGCTAATAAAAGTAACAGGCTGCCCCTGGCCTTCATCATTGGTCTGTAAACAGACTGCTTCTATCCCATGCTCAGAGGCATCAGTCTGTACAGTGAACTGCTTTGTATAATCTGGAGCTTTTTAGAATGGGTGTTGAGCTCCTTGCTTCCTTCAGAGTGTCAAAAGTCTTTTGACAGCTTACTGTCCAGTTTTATTTCTTGAGTTGCTTCTTTGAGGTAGATTCAGTAAGGTTTGCCACAACAGTATCATGCCCCTCCCAAACCTCCTGTAGTACCCAGTCAAGCCAAGTTATGCCCCGACTTGGGTCTGGGTTGTTGGAGCCTCCCAGTCCTAAATAGTCTGGATCCTGAGCTGTAAGGGTTGAACTTGGCTTCCACCTTCAAAGTAGGCGTAATATACAACTGAGCCCTGCCCTATCTGGCATTTGCTTGCCTTGATTATGAGTCCAGCTTTCTGCAGGGACTCAAGGACTTTTCCAAGGTGGTTCGGTAGATCTTGCGAAATAGAGCTATAGACAGCAAAGTCATTAAGACATTCTGCACTAAAAGACTTCAGCTCAGCCAGATCTTTGTTCACCAGCCTTTGAAAGGTGGTAGGTGCATTCTTTCAACCAAAGGGCATTACAAGAAACTGGTAATGTCCATCTGGGGTCGAGAATACTGATTTTTCTTTGGCTCCTGGGGTGAGATCAATCTGCCAATACCCTGATGTCAAATCAAAAGTACTGAGAACCTTGGCTGCACCCAACCTATCAACCTTGCATTAGGGTGGGCATCTTTCTTAGTGACAGCATTAAGACCTCCACAGTCCACACAAAACCCCAGATGTTGTTTACCTCCCTTGGTATGAGGCTAAGATCATGGAGCTGGCCCAGAATCTTTCGGAGGGTTTGATCACCCCTGACTCCAGCATCTTCCTTACTTCAGTTCTTATGCTTTCTTTGAATTGACAAAGGTAAATGCTGTGAGAAACTCCTCAGCTGCAATATCAGGCTTTGCAAAAAGACTGGGAGGAAAACCCTGTGAGGCTATTCTAGCTATATATAAAGCTAAAACTATTTCAATTGCTAGGTACGGGGCTGCAATATGGGGGTACATTAAATCTGATCCCATACAAAGAGAAGAAAATAAATTTCTACGTGCTCTTCTCGGCCTCCCACAATCTACAGCGACTCACTCGGTCCACCTTGAGTTAGGGATAGGCTATATCTCGGACATAATAAAAATAGCCCCAATCCTGTTATGGATTAGAATCTGGTTAAATCCGAACGTTAAATTAAATCATAAAATCCTGAAGGATTGTATTAAACTAGACAATACGAAGGAAATCCAGTGGCTGTCCTACATTAAAATGTCATCCAAGCAAATGGGGCGCCCAGAGATTTTCACCAATCCTGAAGGCTTATGTAAAGCTGATCTAAAGTGGGTCAAAATAAATTATATTAAGATCAGCGACGCTGAGCGAGAAACCCAAGAGTTAAGTAAACCTTCCGTCAGGGCCCACTTCTTGCTTATTTCGTCCTTCGCCATGCAACCGTATTTGTCTATTGTCATGAATTCATTTCATAGATGGCTATTGACAAAATTTCGTTTCAACCAGATTCACTTAGTCCTAAGTGAATTACAGGGATGGTTCAGGCCGGAAGACACAGCTCCTTGTAAATGCGATGACTTCTCTCCCCAAGATACCATGCACTTTATGTTCTTTTGTCCTCTGTATCATGATGCAAGAAAAAGGTTTATTTTCCCAATACTGAAAGAGAAAGCTTTTATCCAGACTAAACCTGCTTTACTGTTTTTACAATTAATGGAAACCCCTGTAACCATGTTTGGTGTTGCTAGTTTTCTCGTTGCATCTATTAGGAGTAGGAGGAACAGACAGGCAGCCCTATTGGAGGAAATTCATTAGTTCTTATAAATTTATTGACAGTGATTAATTGTTTTTAACATTGAAAATGCTTCTAATGTTCTTAACTGTTTTTATAATGTATAGCATACTTTTATGATTTTAAATGATCGAATAAAGTGGTTTGATTGATTGATCGATTGATTGATTATGCTTTCTTTGAATTGAGCAGACTGCCTATAAATCTTGTTTTTGACAGGTAGGCTGTCCTTAGTGTCCACATCATGTGTACACCAGGTTGCCTGACCAGGAGTCAAAGTAAAGAGCTCCACATACTGCCCCAGAACTTGCCTGCAGTCTGTTTGCTTTTGAGCAGAGAGGGTTTCTGAAAAGACAATTCCCTCGACAGACCCATCTTTAGGGTTCTTCCTGATCCTCACCAGTAACCAACAGTATGGTCACATCAGCCCCCTAATGAAAAGGTTTCCAGCAGTTTACATGGATGATGCTCTGGGGGCCCCTGCAAGTGCCTAGGTCTATGAAGTAGGTGACCTCTCCTTTCCTTTCTAGGATAGGGTAGGGACCACTCCATTTGTCTTGGAGGGCCCTCATGCCACAGCCTCCAAAACCCATACCTCCTGCCCTGGCTTATACCAGTGCAACCTTTCGGTCAAACCATTGCTTCTGGAGCTCTTGGCTTAAATCAAGGATTTTGTTTGCCTTTTCCATGTACTCAGCCATCCTGGAACGAAGGCCAAACACATAATCCACAATGTCATGTTTGGGCTCTTTGAGAGGTTTCTCCCAGCATTCCCTCACTAGACTCAGTGGCCCCTTAACAGGATGGCACTTCGCTGTAGGTGAAAAGCGGGCATGGCAAAAAGACATCCCACCTCCTACTGAGTTTTTTCAAGGAGTCCCATGATCATACCTTTCATGGTCTTGTTGAATCTTATAAGTCACACCACATTCATTCCACATTGCCTTTAGATAAGCAGACATGAAGTTACTACCTCTGTCTGAAACCATCTCCTTAGGGAAAGTCTGCAAAAAATTCTCAAGAGAGCTCTGGTAACTGAAGGGGCAGTGACAGTTCTAAGGGGAATTGCTTCGGGATTCCAGGTGGCGTGATCCACTACCACGAGTATAAATCTGTTTCCTTTTGAGGGTCAAGAAGACCAACAATGTCAACCCCTACACTTCGAATGAAACTCCAACCACTGATTGCTGGATTAAGGGGGCATTTGGTTTGCTACCTGTCTTGCTATTAGCTTGACAGGTAACACATGAGCTGCAAAACTCCTTCACTTTCTCGGACATACCTGGCCAGTAGATGTGGATAACTAATATACTCCAAGTTTTAGTCTGGTCAAGATGTCCAGCTAGAGAGATGTCATGTGCTAAGGTGAGTAAGAACTCTCTGTACTGCTGAGGCACTACCACTCTCCTAGTGGGACCGGGTTTGGGGTCTCTGACCTCAGTGTAAAGGTTTTCCTCCTCCCAATAGGTCCTATCGAATCCACTGACATCTTCCTTTTCCTTGATATTCAAACAAAATATATGTATCCACCTACAGAAATATCGTTTTGGAAATATCGTCATAGAGAATTATCATCAGCAAAAATTTCGATTACAAGAATATCAATTTTAAGATAAGTGATGTCGATGTTAAAGATATAGAAAGTGTTAATATCAATTACAAAACAATCTATGTTGTTAATATCGATGTTAAAATATAATTGTTAATAATAAACATTTTTTAGTATTTTAATGTATTTTAATTATTTGTATATATTTTACTATATAATGTAATTGTTTATGTTATGAATTGCTTGTCCAAATATTGTTAATGCTTTTGAATATAGTTACAGTTTTATTTGTTTTTAAATTGAACTTAATAGTCATTTTTAGTACCGTAGCGGGTTGTGAGGTTTATGGAGGTACAGGGTTGGAAGTAAGTTAATTATAAGTAATCAATAAATAATTTTTGATTAGTAATTAACCCTGGGTGAAGCTGGTGTAGTGCCACTACGCGGAGTTCCACAGAGTTAAAAAATAAAATGCAGTGGAACTCCACTCCGCTCCCCTCCAGTCTCCCTAATCTAATAATAATTAAAAAAAGGCACTTACCTGCTGTGGCTGCCTCCTCCTCGCCATGGTCTCCCTCTCCCTCCTTGTCCTTGCCGTTCTTGTCCATGGAAAACCCTACGATGTACGTCTTGTGCTGCTGTGGCTGCCTCCTACTCGCCATGGTCTCTCTCTCCTTACTCGTCCTCGTCCATGGAAACCCCTACATTGTACGTCTTGCAGGTAAGTGCCTTTTTTAATTATAATTAAATTAGGGATGGTGAAGGGGCAGGCCAACTCCACTCTGCTGTGGAGTCGGAGTTTTGCCTGACCTGCACGTTCTCAACGGAGCGTGGAGTAGGTAAAACTCCTTAAACCTTGCTGGCGGAGCGGAGTTTCCCACCCGGGCTTATTAATAATTACTTAATTTATAAATATTTGTGTCAATTATATAATTACATCTTTTTAAATTCATGTTTTGGGTGTGGGATGTCAGTTTTGTAGGGGTATAGGGTGGGAAGTAAATTAATTATAAATAATTAATAATCATTATTTATTATAATAAATGATTTAATCAATTAATTATGTACATTGTAAAATGTATGTATTTTTTATTTTGTGTAGTTTGTTGTTTTTGTTTGGATAAAGGGTGTGCTGGAAATTAATTATAATGTTTAATTAATGTTAATTTGTTATAATTATTTAATTGATAATCAATTATGCAAATTGTGTAATTAAGATATTGTTTGTGTTAAATGTTAGTTGTGAGTTGTATTTGTAGGGGTAAAGGGTGGGAAGATAATTACATATAATTAATTTGTTATCAGTAATTATTGAATTGGTAATAAAATATGTAAATTATGCAATGAAAATAAAAAAAATATATATATTGTGTTTTTTATTATGTTGTATTAATTGTATTGTGCTTTTTAATTTTAAATAATATTGTATTTATTGGTTGTTATTATTGTGGGAATATATAGTTTGGTATTTTAATTATAATAGTAATATTTGCATTAATTTATAATATGTATTAAAGATTGTAATAAATATGTGATTTGTTTTATTTCTAAATAAAATTATATATATAATTGTTCTACTTAGATAGTATTTGTTTTGTTATGTAATGTTTTAAAAATGTCAAACAAATTTCAGTGAACTACTATCGGGCCGATTCCGATAGCCGGTCGGACAGGTGTCCGTAGCCTTACCGTGGGACCGACACGTACCCGGAGCCGGTCCGTCCTGTAGAGTAAGTACGATGCGCATAACTGCCAAAAACCCGAGCGACACGTAGGCTGTGATTCAAGCTCCATTCTCCGTCCGAGCCATAACTCCTAACACTGAACCGAGTCGCCCGGAAGCAGTTTTCATAGCAGTTTCCGGCATGACAAGTACGATGCGTACTTCCTACGCGCCGGACGGGTCGCCACGTACGGGACATCACAGCATCCGGAAAACAAGCATATCAGCTACGATTCGCGCCACAACTCAATACACGGCTACGAGACGGAGCAGCTTGCAGCGGGTACGAGACGGAGCAAGAAGCAGCGTGTACGACATGAACACATCATGAATCCCATCGCACAGGTCATACCAGTACTCTACATCTATGACCGGCTCAGGAACCGACGCCGACGGAGCAGGCGGTAAGTCAGACACCTACCACACAAACAAACGACATGTACCCGCAAAATGGCACACACACACAGGGGATCCACATCCTGGCCACTAACAGCCCACCATAGGGGTTGCATGACCAGCACCCCTAACATCCCCACCCATAGGGCTTATGCTGCCCATCACCCCTGCCACCCACACCCATAGGGGACCTGTTGCCCATCACTACTGCCACCCCCACCCATAGGGCTTATGTTGCCCATCACCCCCACCCATAGGGCTTATGTTGCCCATCACTACTGCCACCCCCACCCATAGGGCTTATGTTGCCCATCACCCCTGCCACCCCCAGCCATAGGGCTTATGTTGCCCATCACCCCTGCCACCCCCACTCACAGGGGACCTGTTGCCCATCACCCATGCCACCCCCACCCATAGGGCTTATGTAGCCCATCACCCCTGCTACCCCCACCCATAGGGCTTATGTTGCCCATCACTACTGCCACCCCCAGCCATAGGATAGGTGATACGCAACACATCCAGCATACTCCAACATCAGGTATGTCAGCAAAATACATCCCCTCTAACATCATGTCAGCAGTGTGTAGTCTGTTGCAAATGCCCACAACAGTGATTATGGCTACAAACATACAATGTAAGTAACAGCACATGTGTGACCAACACATGAGTGTGACATACACAAGGCAAGCATCACCATAGCACTGTGGCAATGTAAAAAGAACACCCCGTCACTGTGTAGAACAGAAGTTAAGTGTGGGCTTCCAAAATGCAGATGTTGAGCATTGTGGTGATGGGGACTAAACACCCCCTCATCACAGTGACCAAAAGGTAAGTGGCATCATGGTCAAAGCTGCAAATAACAAACAGCATGTATGATCCCTTCTCCCAACACATTAAACACTTCTGGGGCAAACTAGTGGTTGTGTCCCATACACACAGAGATGTGGTGAGGCTAACAGTGCTGTGAAAACATAATACACTCTCGGCCATGTGAAGACAAGCACCACACATGGGAGCTGAACATGCATACAGTGTACAATAACACAAGAGCAGAAGTGACCGTCCCCAAGCATGCAAAATAGACACACCAATCAAAACAAAATGTGTAGACTGTAGGTGTCAGCTCACAAACTCACATTCCATGCCAGCAATGGCACCTAACAACCAGGATGAATGTGCACAATGATGTGATATGACTCACAGGGACAGCAGGCAAAATCACAGAAACAGCATCCAGACAAAGGCCCACAACAGCAATACCAATGCACTGGTGCAGATGCACAAATACAAACAGGCAAACTCACACTGCACATCTGACACAGCATGTGTGTGTGTGTGTCACAGTATCCCCAGGCAACTACACAACACATGAGGGGGGCGGAACCACAGTGACACAGATGTGGACACAGTGCCATACAAAAGTAAACCATCATTGGGACACCGTCAGTGAGCAATCAGGCATTGGGAGATGAGAGGGAGCACAACAGACACGTGTGACACAAGCTGGAATGTAAACCAACTAACACAGCAAGAGACTGGCACACAACAGCACTACCCCCAGGGACCATACATTGGGGTGACACAAGCATGCATGACACCTCCACTGTGATGACAAAGGCAGAGTACAAACTGGGAAACCCAGACGTGTCCTGTGCCATAAATGTACATCACACATACACAAACACAAATCACTCAGCATGGCCCCTCATCCATGGACAAACGAAAGCTAGGGGACCATCCATGCAATCATTCACATCAGTCCACCCTCAACACCACACACCCTGAACTGCAACAATGTGTATCTGTGAAGCCCACATGGACAGGTGACATTGCACATGCACCCATTTCAAACACAGGAAAGTTGGGAGGAACTAAGGTTCACAGACACATCACACAAGGACAGTTTACAACCCTGGGGAATGACAGACATACTGCAGAGTATTCGGTACATGGCCGTGACCTCAAAGCTCACGCAACCTTCAGAATCCCTGCCACAGTCCCAGGACAATGCAGAAGCCAAGGAGAACCCCAAGGCACACTTGCTGACACCTGCCAGTATCGCAGCCATGAACCCGACAAGTGGGAGCAGTCACACACACATACAAATGTCTCAATCACTGAAAACTACCACCTAGGGACAACTACATGATTTAGCAAATAAACAGGTGTCTTGAGGAACCCTGACTGTCCCATCTGTGTCTGACAACATCATCACCACTCAGAACTGACAAATCCCAATGATGATACACCAATTAACAGTAGTGTGTCATGCACCCACACATCTGGTAGCCCATTGGAAAAGTAGTGGGATGAACCCAGTACCACTCAGCAAGCATCAACAACAGGAACATATCAAGGGAACACTGTCTGTGTATGAACAGGGATGTGGACACACACACATGCTCATACAACACACACCATGGGCCCAGGCCATGTCACTGGCCAACACACTTACTTGAGGGGACCCAACTCCTGTGGAAGCCCAGCTGTGCCAAACATATTCACCGCAAGTCTCACTCATGTCTGCAGAACACTTGGTCAGTCAGCCATCAGTTACCACACAATGAAGGCTCTGGTCACAACAGCCTGGGTACGCGAGTCTCCCCTAAGTCATCTGCACATACCCAAAACATATGTCTAGCAAGTTGCACAGAGGACCAAGTTGCTCCTATACCAATGATGCCCACACCTGTAGGTCCAGTGTTGATGAGCACAAAGTCTGTGGAAGTGACAAATTGGACACTGGGAAGCACATCATATGTGCATGGGTGCAAGTCAGAGATGTGACCATGCAAATGAAATGCTCACAGAGAGATGTCCACAAATAGTTGATCCTGACACACCCAGGTAGCTGCAAAGGATGACATGGATACCCACCAGAATAGGATACATATCTTATGGACCACAGGGAGTACCTCACAGCAACACATCAGTATTCAACATTGTAAACAAAGCATCACAGGTGCAAGGGCATGTTAAACATCATCAACATAATGTACATCTAAATCTAGTTCACAGGGATAAAGAAAAAAAGCTTTATTTAGCATATTAAAAGTTAAACGTCTGTTCAAACAAAAGGCCAATGGCCAGTCCATGTCCAAATGCCAAGGAGTGAAGTAGAGTGACAACTGTCACACCTTGCTTGCCTGCACTGCTAAGGACCGGGGTCATCCCCTCGGAGGGGCATACATGGGGGCAGGCCAGGCACCGCAGGGACAGGATCAGGGCGCAGCAGAAGGAGGCAGTGAAGAGGTGGTGGATGCAGGCGAGACACTTCGAACTGCAGTGGAGCTGACTGAAGTGGTGGGTGCTGTCACAACTGTGGGGCACAAGTCAGATGGGGTGGGTGCCGGCACAACTCCAGTGGGCAGGTCAGATGAAGTGGATTGGCTCACCACTGCAGTGCCCAAGTCAGACGGGGTGGTCGTGGACTCCAATGCAGTGGCTACATCCATGGGAGCGTAATGGAGGGCAGGTGAGGTCGGCAGGGCAGGGGGGGGACACAGTCCCCTCATCAGTGGCACTAACCATCTGACCAGGTGTGGAGGAGCAAGTGCTAGGGGGGGATGGCCTTAGCATTTTGGGGATGGTGTATCTGTGGGTGGGGGAACCCGGGGCAGGAAGTGGCGGGGGAACCTCTGGAGTGGTGGCCTGGGGGATGGAGGACGGAGACTTTGCCTTGGAGCTGCATGGTGGCGGGGGGGTCTTGCTCTTCTGGTGCCGGGGGGACTTGCGGGTGGGGGTCTCTGTCTGACTGCGCCTGGGGGAGGGTGTCCGGGTGTGAGGGGCACTCCCCTCTGTGTGTGGGGACTTCCTCTTCCCCTTGTAATCAGGATCTGCTGGGTTGGTGGGGAAGAGGCCAAGGTCACAGAGGAAGAGCTTCTGGGGAGATGGGGTTGCAGGTGAGGCAAGGGAAGGGGGCTTGGAGGGAGAGGTCTCGGAGGACTGCGGAGTGGTTGTGGATGACTGTGTGTGTGTGTCTGGAAACCAGCCCCTGTGAGTGTGGTATCAGTCCCCTGCGCTTGCTTGTGTGCACGTCTAGACCTTGGTTTGGGGGTTTCTGTGCTTGGGACAGGTAGGGTGCTAGAAATTGTGGGTGGTGCAGGGGTAGGAGGGGTGCGGGACTGTTGGAGGAGGGACACTGCTGCCATCAGGGAGGAGGCCACGGACTGATTGGTCCTCTGTAGGGCAGACATGCCCAAGGAAATGCCCTCCATGAATGACACCAGTTGTGTCAACAGACCTGTGTGTGTATGGAGGACCTTCAGCATCGACGTCTGCCCTACATGGATCTGTCTAAGTAAGTCCACAGAGTCCTCACTCAGGGCAGCAGGGGACACAGGGGCAGGGGGTGCAGTGCCTGGCACAAAGGAGACATGCTCATGAACACGGGAGCCCACATGGTCCTCTGGGATGGGAGCCGATGGGAGGGTGGTGGTGGCGGTGGCGGTGGCGGTGACAGCCTCACTAGCTGGGGTTTGGTGGCTGCTGACACCCGCCTCCACAAGGGAGTCATCCTCAGAGCTGCTGTGGCCCTCAGCTGAGGGTGATGGTGCTGACGACTCTGTGTGGCTCCACTCGCCCTCCGTGCCACTGGGTCCACCCGACTCCTCTCATTCTGTCCCTGTAAGGTTCTGTAAGGTCCCTCCTTGACTTTCACACATATGCCCGTTGCATGTTGGATGCTAACACCCCAATGTGCCAACATGCACCACCCACACATTAGTTGTACATGCAAGTGAACATGTAGGAGTATGTCACTATACACACAGCATATCTCTTGCTACTGACTCAGTACAGGTGTCCGGATGAAGGGATGGGCAGAGACTCATTTCACATGCTTGTGATGCATGCCAGCAACACACTCTAAGATGTACTTATGTCCTGATGGGCAATGCCACAATGGGGTGCATGGTGCACACTTGAACACAATGCAGGATCACTCATAGGAAGTTCAATGCCATGGCACTGGGATGCCCTGAAAGTCAGTCAACACTGTCTCCTGTCACAGGGGCAGGGCATCCAGACCACAACAATATGCACTGACTCACAATCCTAGCTCAGGGGTAAAGCTAACTCTGCAGATGACCGGCGCACTTGCCCATCCCATGCAAACAACATATCCAGGACCCAGAAGACCCCACATCATGCAAATCATACATATGAGTCTCTGCAAACACAAATCCCTGTACATTAACACATCACATTCTGCCATGCATGAAACCCAGCTGCATGAAGGACACAGTTGCATACACCATTGTGCGCTGTCAGATGATCACACACCTATATGTCACACAGGTCTTGTCTCTCACAGTCACATCTCAGATGTCATGCTGACCCTCTGAATCATGGACACCCCAGTTGTACATAACAACAATCCACACCCTAATGACTCAGAGGCAGACACCTGAGGGCACATGTCACTAAGCACAACCTGCAATTTCATACACAGGAGTGGGATTACAGAGTGTTTCAAAATGCCCTTGAGGAGGCATGACTGGCCAGGTCTACGTGAAACAGTGTTTGGCCCTGGACAGTAGTCAGGTGGCTAAGCAAGTGTGACATACTTGATATACATACTCCTGAGGCCCCAAAATTGGAGTCCCCTGCTGCATGGGTTTGTTTGGAATACCCCAGCCACATGTTGCGAGTCAGACCAGCAATTGGTACACATCTCAAGGGCACACACAGATCACATGTCAAATCTCAGGTATTGTGTAAACAATTGACCCACCCATGAAACACACAACAGAGTCACAGGAACAGATGCTGACCGGTAGCTGAAGCATAGCTGACTGCAGGGACACAGTGCCCTAGTGACACAAGCAACAGACTGTAGGGGCCACAGCTGTGGAACAGATGAGGAGGGTGAATCACACAATTGAGGGACCTGAGTATTGGACTACAAGACCTACATAATGTGGAAGTGTGACCAGGCCAAAAGACTGCGATTAGCATGTCAGACATAGTACACAAATTAGGCATGGACTTACACCCTTCCTGCTGCTGTCTGGCCTTCAGCTGCCTATCCAGGTCCGGGAAGACCACCGCCAGTATCCGAAGCATGTGGGGAGTCAGGGTCCGGTGTCCGCCCCTCCTGCATGGAGGTGACAGCTTCAGCTGGACTCTAGCTATCCTCCGGGTCCAGCCCCGAAGGTCCTGCCACCTCTTCTGGCTGTTGCGGATCCGGCGCTTGTAGACCCCCACAGAACGAACAGCCCGGGCGATGGTCAGCCAGATCTCCTGCTTCTGGTGGGCATCAACCTGTGAGGATGACTAAGTGAAAAGTACATTAACACACATGCCCCAGATTTGTGCAGCACACATTTGGATATACATGTCATCATCACAAAGGGAAATGAATTACACAGGTAGTGCAACCATGGGGAAGGAAAAATCACCTGCATGTCTGACATGTTAACAATGCCTGGATAGTTTAAGCTTGCAATAATGCACTTTAGCATCAGGAAACCTATTCATTACATGTACCTACACACTTTGGGGGATGAAAGTAGTCAGTGAGAATGCTTGCCACTGGTGTACACACTGCTAGTCAGACAACATGCATAATTAGGAAGTCAGTGGACTGCACACTCACCTGCTCTCCTGGTTTTCCATAGAGCTTGCTGTACTGTGGAAGGAGCCCGTCCAGCAGGGCCTGGTTCTCCTCCTCAGTGAAGGCTGGGGCCCTCTCCAGAGTACGTGCCATAGCAGGAGCCAGAGGATGCAGAGACAGCAGCAGTGGTAGCAGGGATGTGGTCCAGTAGCATGTAGTGCAGGCACGTAAGCTCCCTGGGGGCCAGCCAGCCTTATAGCTGTGCTGCAGAGGCAGAATCTGTGCCATGTGTCCCAAGTGATAGGTCCAACACGGTTGCAGTCTATGAATCTGGCCAATCCATTTAAAAGTACGACTCGTACACGCCTTCCGCATCATTCAAATCTTCACCTTCATGGAACACTTGAAATGGCAACATTGTTGTAGGCATCCAACTGAATTTCCAGTGCACAACTCGTACAAGTTTTGAATCCGCATCCGTCTCCATGACAGTCCGGAGCCAATGGGTGCGCCCGGCTCGTTCAACTGACTGTACAACGCGTATTTTGAATATACACATGCACCCGTCTCCATACGATTCAATGGCCAAGGCGTACGCCTGTCTCGGACCATGCCTGTCCGACGCGTATGCATGATAGTTACCCGCGTCAAACCTCATTGCATTCAAAGACAAAGCGTACGCACGGCTCGGACATGACCCATGCAATGCGTACGCATTGTCACCCGCGTCGGTCCTCATTCCATTCAATGACAAAGCGTACGCAAGGCTCGGACATGACCCGTGCAATGCGTACACAGTGTCACCCGCGTCGGACCTCATTAGTGTGACTATTATACGGATGCAACACACATATACTGGCCAGGGACACCTGTGCACACCTACCACACTACAGCATTGGCCACACAGTGTCCCATGACATGTAAGGCTGCATTCCCTGGGTGTTTGGGGTGGCCACATATGTTTTTTTGGCTGGCACTTTGTGCAGCCACTCCCAGGCTGTGCACGTGTACATGGGGGCAGAATCCTTTGTGTGTTGTGCACATTACCACTGTGATGTGCAATTGGACAGTAATGGGCATGAGTCACAGATACAGTGTCAGGTTGGATATGTTTAGGACAGGTCACATACACCCTGAGACCTGGGGGTGGTGGCAGGTACGTCACAGTGAGACCTGTAGCCACAATACTGATGTGCACCCACAGTCTGTGTGCATGTTGTGTCTCAGATGTGTCTGATCAAATGTGCCCAATGGGTGACAGTCTCCACATCCATGTGGTATATGCATCACCCTTAATGGGGTGTGTGTCTAAGAGACGTACATGTAGGGCCGGCAGGAACAACAGTGGCCACTACCTGTTGACTTACACTTGCCTTGTGGTGTGTACGTGCTACGCCATGTCCATTGCTGTGTTGATGTGGCAATACAGGGAACCTGGGTTTCTGCATGGCAAAGATCTGTGATGCCTCAGAGACATGAGGCCTCAATTGTCACTGTGGTGTGTGTTTGGAACGTTGCAGCAGCACATAAATTGGTCATTGCACTACATGGGACTCATGTGGACATGTGGAATTGAGATGTGAGGTGGTGGTCTTGTAGGTGACATATTTGTCCATGACCAACAGCACACACCTCAGTACATTGTGTAATGTCATGATCTAGCATGTTATATTGATCGTGGTCATGGCCACATGGGTGGATGAACTGACAATCTTCCTTTGTGCATCTCTGTACTGCAGGGCACCAGCTGTCCATCAGCCATTCCCAGACCTTGCAACCATGCAGGAACGCGACTGCATCAGACGGTACCGCTTCACCAGGCCACTAATTGCGGAGTTGGCGGAGCAGTTGGCGCCACATCTGCAGCCAGATGATTGGTCATTGCACTACATGGGACTCATGTGGACATGTGGAATTGAGATGTGAGGTGGTGGTCTTGTAGGTGACATATTTGTCCATGACCAACAGCACACACCTCAGTACATTGTGTAATGTCATGATCTAGCATGTTATATTGATCGTGGTCATGGCCACATGGGTGGATGAACTGACAATCTTCCTTTGTGCATCTCTGTACTGCAGGGCACCAGCTGTCCATCAGCCATTCCCAGACCTTGCAACCATGCAGGAACGCGACTGTATCAGACGGTACCGCTTCACCAGGCCACTAATTGCGGAGTTGGCGGAGCAGTTGGCGCCACATCTGCAGCCAGATGATTGGTCATTGCACTACATGGGACTCATGTGGACATGTGGAATTGAGATGTGAGGTGGGGGTCTTGTAGGTGACATATTTGTCCATGACCAACAGCACACACCTCAGTACATTGTGTAATGTCATGATCTAGCATGTTATATTGATCGTGGTCATGGCCACATGGGTGGATGAACTGACAAGCTTCCTTTGTGCATCTCTGTACTGCAGGGCACCAGCTGTCCATCAGCCATTCCCAGACCTTGCAATCATGCAGGAACGCGACTGCATCAGACGGTACCGCTTCACCAGGCCACTAATTGCGGAGTTGGCGGAGCAGTTGGCGCCACATCTGCTACCTGGCTGGACATACCCTACAGCACTGACTCCAGAGGTGAAGGTGATGGCAGCCCTGCACTTCTTTGCTACTGGTACCTTCCAGTACACTGTGACTACTGCTGGTGGGATGTCGCAAACGATGTTTAGTCGGGTCCTACGCGATGTCTTGGAGGGGATGTTGCAATTCCTCGACCTGTATATCAAGTTCCTGAGCCCAGCTGAACTCCCTGAAATAAAGGATGCCTTTTATACACTGGGGAGGATGCCAAACGTCATCGGATCTATTGATGGGACACATGTTGCCCTGATACCACCACAGGCACATGAGCAGGCATACCGTAACAGGAAGCACTACCATTCGATCAATGCTCTGGTGGTCTGTCTTGCTGACATGTCGATCACACATGTGTGTGCACGGTTCCCTGGTTCTGCGCACGATGCCTACATTATGAGGAGTAGTCGCATTGCAACACTGATGTCACAGATGCCAGCTCAGCATGCCTGGCTTGTCGGTGTGTACTGACTGTTTCTCATTGTGTGTGTGTTTGTCAATGTTGTATTCCACATTCCTACAAAACTCAGCTACTTGTTCATTTTGGTGTGTGTAGGTGACTCCGGATACCCCAACATGCCGTGGTTGCTGACACCCCTCAGGAACCCTGTGACATCAGCCGAGCTGCGCTACAATGAGGCACATGATTGAGCGGACATTCGGCCTCCTGAAAAGCCGCTTTCGCTGCCTGGACAAGACCGGAGGGGCCCTCCCATATGAGCCTGTGCAAAATAATCCTTGTCTGCTGCATGCTACACAACATGGCGGTGCGGAAGAAGGTGCCTCTCATCCAGGATGACTATGACGATGACCAACGTCCGGCACCTGTGGAGGATCCCGACCTGGGCCAAGATGCCAGTGATGATGGTGACGTCTGCTCACAGCTCATCAACAACTTCTTCACCTGAATGTGAGTTTCCAGGGTTGTTATGTGAATGTATGGAGGTAGCCTGTAATGTGTTATGCCAGCTCTGTTGCTGTCTGAGTGTGTCTGTGTGCCACTTGACTGGATGCGTGCTGTGATGTGTCCATTCAGGTGGTGTGTACTCCACAATAGGGTAGTACTGCTAACTAGTGTTTGTGTAGGTGTCTTGCAACATGTTTTGTGCATGCGTATTGCATTTCTCTCCTGTTCTTCTGTGCTTTTGACTGTATCTTGTCTCTCCTTCCCAGGGTACTTTGCCTGTTGTGTTGTCAACACTGACCCCCAACACCCAGAAGCCAACACCAGTGTGGAAGTTGACAATTCCAATCAACTGATGTACCACACATCCCTGGACTTCCATTCTCCAACACATTGAGAGCGTGTGTCCACTGTTACGTAGAATTACCGTGCAACTATTGTGGAATAAACGTGTTGCTGATGTGTAATGAACCTGTGCTACGCTTTGTTATGTGCGTTGTCTGTCTTCCCACATCTGAGTGACATCTGCTTACCTCACCTATGGACTTGTTACCACTGACTGGGGTTGGTGTTGTGTCTGTGCATGCCAATGCGTTTCAGGTCAACATCATTGTATGTGATGAGTAACATGGCCATGGTGAGTATGTTTTGTGTTGCCATAGTGGTGTGTCTCCCTCACATGTGTCACATCCCCATGACCCACCTTACTTTGGTCACATTGTTGCAGCATTTGGCATGCACTGTGTTGTGTAGCAGATCGACATTTCCCTGAACATGACAAGTTGGAATCACAACAGAGGCAAGTATGGTGTACTGGTGAGTTTATTTACAAACATGTGTGAGGGAAGTGCACAGGATGGTGGGTGCTGTACATTGGTTTGGGAATCCAAAGTTCACATTGGAGTTGGAAGTGCTGGTAGATGAAATGTCCAGAGTAAAGTCCACAGTCATCTGATACATTGGCCCAACATGAACCCTCCATGTCATGTGGGCAAGTTGTCTGCAATTGGACAAGGTGAACGGGTTGCGCACAAAGGACATTGTTCAGAACAGGTTTAGAGACCCTGGGGGATATGCTGGGACATCTGCCTCTCACATGTCCTTCTTCGGACGACCCCTCTTCTTCCGGGGGGGGGGGGATCCTCATGTGCAGGCCTCTGCGGTGCAGGGGACTCTTCGCCAGAGTCCTCCTCCCTCGCTGTAGCGCTGGCAGATGGTGTGGCAACAGATGTTGTGGGCACACAGGGGGGGTGTGGACAGGTTGGTGTTGATCTGGCAGAGGCAGTAATGTCATCCCACTTGACCTCCATGCGGGCATGGTGGGCGACCTGCTCGTGTTGCATGTCCTTGAGGATCCCCACTACCTGGCCAAATCCACCAGTGCTCTCCTGGTACGCATCTAAGATGTGTGCCAGGTGGGGGTCATCATGCAGTCCAGACCCCTCTGCAAGGCGCGCCCTGTGCCTCCCACCCCTCCCAGCACCCCTCTCCACACGGGCAGGACAAGCGGCGGGACGCACAGGTGACACTGGGACCCCTTGGGTGGTGTTGCTGGTGGTGTTTGCTGTAGCTTCCGGGGGGTCCTGTGTCTCTGTGCTGTGGGTGTTGATTGGCCTTGGTCTGTCCGTGTTGGCTGGGGTGCCCTGTCGGTGTCCAGATGCTGGAGGCGTGGGTACAGGGGGTGCAGATGTTGATGCTGCTGGTGCTGCATGATGGCTCATACCGGAGGGGCCAGGTCGGCCGTCATCATCCAAAGAGGACAGTGAGAGAGTCAGACCAGAGAGCTCAGTGTCCGCCAGAGTCTGGGACTGGGTATCGCCATCATTTGGTGCTGGGTGCCCAGCACCACCTCTGTTTGGAAGAGACACACAATGTGATTTATGTTTCTACATGCATCGTTGGTTCACAAACATGACTTTTTCTACTTTTCGAACAGATGCCTGCCTGTACACTGCTTTTTCCCAGCTTGTCACGGACAGAGTTTGATATTGTTGTTGGCCATTTCCCAGCATGGCCTTGTGCTCCCCACAACAGAGCCCAGTGTCAGACATCTTGTCAGTCCCTCTCCACTCCCTGTGAGGCGAGTATGGGTCAGTTTGATCTTACTGGGCCATGTGGGTGGGTGTAGATTGTCTGTGACTGCGAGTCCCATCATACTCTTGGCTACACCCCCTTCCCAGCATGCCCATACTTCCTCCCTCTTGACTCTGCTTCCCTGTGAGGGGGTGTGACAGCAATGGCAAGATGGCTGACTGTGAAGTCCTGATGTTTGTTGTTGGCCATTTCCCAGAATGGCCTTGTGCTCCCCACAAGAGAGCCCAGTGTCAGACATCTTGTCAGTCCCTTCCCACTCCCTGTGAGGCGAGTATGGTTCAGTTTGATCTTGCTGGGCCATGAGGGTGGGTGTAGATTGTCTGTGACTGCGAGTCCCATCATACGCTTGGCTACACCCACTTCCCATCATGCCCATACTTCCTCCCTCTTGACTCTGCTTCCCTGTGAGGGGGTGTGACAGCAATGGCAAGATGGCTGACTGTGAAGTCCTGATGTTTGTTGTTGGCCATTTCCCAGAATGGCCTTGTGCTCCCCACAACAGAGCCCAGTGTCAGACATCTTGTCAGTCCCTTCCCACTCCCTGTGAGGCGAGTATGGTTCAGTTTGATCTTGCTGGGCCATGAGGGTGGGTGTAGATTGTCTGTGACTGCGAGTCCCATCATACGCTTGGCAACACCCACTTCCCAGCATGCCCATACTTCCTTCCTCTTGACTCTGCTTCATTGTGAGGGGGTGTGACAGCAATGGCAAGATGGCTGACTGTGAAGTCCTGATGTTTGTTGTTGGCTATTTCTCAGCATGGCCTTGTGCTCCCACAACAGAGCCCAGTGTCAGACATCTTGTCAGTCCCTTCCCACTCCCTGTGAGGCGAGTATGGTTCAGTTTGATCTTGCTGGGCCATGTGGGTGGGTGTAGATTGTGACTGCGTGTCCCATCATACTCTTGGCTACACCCCCTTCCCAGCATGCCCATACTTCCTCCCTCTTGACTCTGCTTCCCTGTGAGGGGGTGTGACAGCAATGGCAAGATGGCTGACTGTGAAATCCTGGTGTTTGTTTGGCTACAAGTCCAAAGTGAGCCCCTGTGCTTCACACAGCAGCACTCAGTACGGGGTATCTTTTGCTGATATTTCAATGAGGTGTGTGTCAATGCATTGTACCCGGTGAGTTGTGTGGAGTTTGTGTTGAGGGGGGGTGTCTCTCCATGCTGATAAGTATGGTCAGGGCTGCCAGTCCCCCTTCCCATCATGAAACGTGCTTCCATTGTAGGGCGTGCAAGTTGTCTTTCGGGATGTCAGTCAGAGGTGTCCTGCTTCTGATTTGCACACAACCTCGAGCAGGGCCTTGTGCTCCCCACAGCAGGACCCAGTGTCAGCCATCTTGTCAGTCATTTTCCACTCCCTGTGATGTGGGCATGTTTCAGAGAGGTATTGATGGGCCAATCGGGAGGGGGAGCATTATCTGTGACTACAGGCCCCATCATGCTTTTGGATACACTCACTTCACCTGCATCCCCACTATTCCTTCCTGACAGTCAGCTGCACTGTGAGGTGGTGTGTTTGTGGTGGCAAACTGTCTGGCGGGGTCTATTTGGCTTTGTGCCACTGGCTTGCTCTATTTGTTTGTAGGTTGGTGCATGTCATGACACAGTTCCCAGTCACTCTGAGATGGCAGGTATTGTGTTTGTCTGACTGGCATACACATCTTGGGCTGATTATCTATTGGTTAGTGTAGCTTTGCTTGCGGTGCATGGTTTCACTGTCCCCTTGCCACACAATCTTGGGTATGTTGTTTGTGTACTCACCAGGCTCTGGGATGTCTGTTAGGCCATGGACGCTCTCTGGTGGTAGGATGTCCCGCACCTTCTCCTCCCAGGTCCTGAAGTAGACTGGTTTGGCAGGAGGGCCACCGCCGGTGCACTGACTCAGGGCATGATCTTTTTCGATGAGTTTCTTGACCCTCCTGCGCACGTCATACCACCTGTTCTGGATATCATCCTTTGTGCGCCTTGCTGGTGCTTGGGCGTTCACCTTGTCCACAATCCTCGCCCACATCTTGGTTTTCTGTGAGATGGGGGTCCTTTGGACCAATGTACCAAACAAATGTGGCTCTACTCTGATGATCTCGTCTACCAGCACTTCTAACTCACAATCTGTGAACTTTGGATTCTTCTTTGGGGGCATGGTGATGGGTGGTGGTGGTGAGGGATGTGTGTGTGAGGGTGCAAGTGAGGGAGGGTTGGTGTTGGTTTTGCTGGGTATATGTGTGTGTGCTTTTGTATGAGGTGCTGATGGTGTGTGGGTTGTGTGATGGGTGAGTTGTGAGTGTGTCTGTGGTTGCTGTGTACTGGTGTTTGCTGCTGGCTATGTCTCCTGTTTGCAAGGGATGATGGTAGTGATTGTAGTCCTTTATATAGTTGAAGTTGTGGGTGTGTCTTTGTCCCATGTTTTTTTAATGGTATTTATTGGCTTTGTCATTACTTGTTTGGTCCTTTTTTTGTCTTTTTTCCTTTGGGTTTTGTAGGCATGAAGGAGACGTTCATGTGACGGAAATGGACGCTGTTGTTGTCTCGTGCGGGCTTCTCCGCCTCGTTCACACTGCCTATCTTCTGTGTTTGGTACGCATCGGTCGCGTTGCATCGTACTGCACAGGTTGTACGGCGCTGGTCCGAGTCGGGCAGTATTCGGTCCAGGTCCAGGTCGGTTGGTTCGTTTTGCGGCCGGAATCGGAATCGGCCCCCAGGTGTGTAATGTTGCATAGAGTGTAGTGGGAATAGTACATTTTACCCCTCTTCAATCCAGCACTTTCCCTACTGTTGCACTGATTCGGGTGGGAAGAGTACATTTTACCACTCCTCAATCCAACACTTTCCCTATTGTTGCACTGACTGGAGTGGGAATAGTCAATTTTATCTCTCCACAATCCAACTTTTTCAATACTGTTGCACTGACTGGAGTGGGAGTAGTAAATGTTACCCGTCCGCAATCCAACACTTTTCCTACTGTTGCACTGACTGGAGTAGGAATAGTAAATTTGGACCTTCCTCAATCCCACGCTTTCTCTACTGTTCCATTGACTGGAGTGGGAATATAAAATTTTACTTCTCTGCAATACAACACTTCGCCTATTGTTGCTCTGATTGAAAAAGGAATAGTGAATTTTACCTCTCCGCAATCCAACACTTTCCCTACTTTTCTAATGTCTGGAGTGGGAATAGTAAGTTTTGCCCCCCCACAATCTAACACTTTCCCTACTATTGCGCTCCCTGGATTGGGAATAGTACATTGTACCCCTCTGTAACCCAGCACTTTCCCTACTGTTGCAGTGAATAGTAAGTTTTATTCCCCCCCACGCAATTCAACCCTTTCCCTATTGTTGTACTGACTGAGGTGGGAATAGTAAATGTTTTGCCTGCGCAATCTATAGTTTTCCTTACTGTTGTATTTATTGTAGTGGGAATAGTAATTTGTACTTTTCCTGAGTTTAATGAATTTTGTACTGTTTTAGAAATTGGAGTAGGTACTATTTGTGGAATTTTATATTTGAGTTTATATTAATAAAATGTATATTATTATGTTTTCGTGTAGTTAAAATTATAATATTTTTTATTAGTAATGTTTTTAATCTGTAATATATTTTTAATAAATAACATTTTTTATATTGTTGACTTTTTTCTTTGTAATTATATTGGTATTTTTTATTGTATATGTTATTGGGTGTATATATATATATATATTCACTGAAAAAACCATAGGTTTCAGGCACGTTATAGTTAGGAATTAGCATTTAAAAAACCTTAGAAATTTACTGAAAAAACCATAGGTTTCAGGGGCGTTATAGTTAGCTGGACTTTTCACTCGTACAAAACCATTGAAATTCCCCCGTTATACTTAGTTCAGCTAATTATAACTCGCGCGCCCGTAATGCACTGCTGATGATGTCACATATTACATCACTCGTGACATGGTCAGTGACATCACTCATGACATCACTGATGACATCTCAAATGACATCACTGATGACATCATCCGGTGAATGTGTGTTTTTCTGAAAATTACATATGTTTTATATATGTATATCTCAAGGTCGATGGAAGAATAAATGGGTATATAAGTGTCTAAATGGATGATTTGTTTTCGAAAAATTGATTGTATAACTGACTGATTAAGTGTATCTTAGTGAATACATGGCTTAGTGAGTAATGTTTAAATGTGTAAATATCTGTATCAGTCTCTCACTTTGTGTATAAGTGGCTGCATGGGTTGGTGAGTAGCTACATGAGTGTCTATATAGGTTATTAGTTGGTTTTTTGAGTATCAGTATGAGTGTCTGAGTGTCTGTATGGTTCGGTGGGGGGTATTACGTAGTGCATAGGTGCATGAATGAGTGGCTCACTGTTTGTATGTGTTGAAGACAGCATGTGTGCAGGACTGTATGGGTGGATGAGTGTGTGCATGGGTGTGTTAGTGAGTGATAGACTGTCTCAATAATGTCTTTATGAGTAACTACATATGTTTTAAACTAGTATATGTGACTATTGGTGTATATAAGTGAGTATATGTGAGAGTGAGAGATTGAAAGAGTTCCTGTATGAATAAGTATGTGTTTCTATAAGTGATTGTTTAAAAGACTAAGGGGCCTATGCATCAACAATGCCATTTGCGATTCCTTATTAGCGAAAAATAAGGAATCGCTAATAAGGAATAGCAAAAGGCTATGCATGTAGGAATCGCTATTCAAATAGCGATTCCTTAATATTCCTTATTACCGAATCGGTAATACCGAATCGGTAATAAGGAATACCTACCCATTCATTCCTATGGGCTTGGAGGCCCATAGGAATGAATGTAAAGCCAGTCTGTATTAGCGATTCGGTATTACCGAATCGCTAATAGCGGGAGCACTTTCAAGGGTGCCAGGGTGTCAAAAGGACACCCTGTTGCACCCCTGAAAATGATATGTGCACATATGTTGCACACACACATGCTCTAAGGGCATGTGTGTGCGCAACATGAAACTTTGAAAAATGCACAAAAGTGCATTTTTCAAAGTTTTTGCAAATTACCATGCAGTTCATCTTCATGGTAATTTGCTCCCCCTATTAGCGAAATCGCTAATTTTTTAACTTTGATGCATTGCATTTAAGGAATCTCACTTTGGGATTCCTTAAATGCAATCGCTATTTAAGGAATCGGTATTTAAGGAATCCCTATTTAAAGAATCGCTATTTAAGGATTCCTTAAATAGCGATTTCTGCTTTTGGGTTGATGCATTGGGATTGGGTATTTTTTCCTTAATACCGGGAGCTATTACCGAATCGGTATTTTACCGACTGGATTTTGGGTTGATGCATAAGGGTGTTAGTATGTGTACGTTTCTGTAGAAGTAAGTGTGGTGGTGTGTGTATAACTGTATATGCAAGTAAATGGATGTTTGATTCTTTATTAGCATGAGTGACTATGTGTGTGAGTAACTCTATGGATGAGTGGCGTTGTGTAACAGGATGTATAGGTGTGTGAGTACATATGATGAATGAGTACATGTATGAGTGACTCTATAGGACTGTTGGTGAATGAGTGGATGTGTATGTGGATCTTAGAATTACTGAATAGGTTGTTGTAACTGGTATTGGTATGTCCATTGTTTTGAACATTGTAGTTTCTATTTTTGAATGTGTGTATCAAAGGTTATATTAGGGGAAGAGGAGGTCTGCCACTCTATCACAAGGATGATGTCCTCAGTGATGTCATTAGGGATGTCATTTGAGATGTCATCAGTGATGTCATGAGTGATGTCACTGACCATGTCATTAGTGATGTAATGTGTGACGACATCAGCAGTGCATTGCGCGCGCGAGAGTTATAGTTAGCTGAACTAACTATAACGGGGGAATTTCAATGGTTTTGTACGAGTGAAAAGTCCAGCTAACTATAACGCCCCTGAAATCTATGGTTTTTTCAGTGAATTTCTAAGGTTTTTTAAATGCTAATTCCTAACTATAACGTGCCTGAAACCTATGGTTTTTTCAGTGAATTTCAAAGGTTTTTTAAATGCTAATTTCTAACTATGCCTACAGAGATAGGACATGTGAAGAAAGAAGAAAAAACGCACAGAAAGAAAATAAAGAAATGCAGAAAGAAGCAACAGAAGTCCTCAAAGACGAAGAAAAGTGCAGGAAGAAGAATAACGTGCAGAAAGAACAAACAGAAGAGCAGAAAGAAGCCTTGTTGCAAAATCATCCTGTACCCTCAACTTTTTCAGACGGATACTGGCGGTAACTGAGTCTGACTAACCAGTCCTAGAGCCAGTGCTATGTTAAAAGACACTCAGAATACAGTGAAAACACCTACATACACTAGGGAACACTATGCGTTGGGGTCCCCCTGTGATCAGCATGACTTCCTCTGTAAGCCCCTAGTATATAATAGGGCAGGGGATTAAAACTACCTCTTAAAACGCGCCACAGGGCATGTTTGCACACGTCACCTCAGGCCCCGTCCCCTCACTTCCCCACTGTGTAAACACGCCCTGTGGCCGTTTTAAGTTGGGAGATTAAGTCCCCTTGAATCCTGAGGGTCCCTAGGGTCCCTAGGGTCCAACTAGACCACTAGGTACCTCCAGTAAGCGCCACAGAGCTGCGTTGCAGAGAGATGTAAAAAGGGGCACGGCCTAGACCACCTGTCTGCAACGCAGCGGAGTGGTGCTTACTGGAAGCACCTGGTGGGCTAGTTGGCCCCCAGGGTCCCTCAGGATTTAAGGGGAATTATTTCCCCAACTTAAAACGCGCCACAGGGCTTGTTTGCACACGTTAACTCAGGCCCCGTCCCCTCCCTTCACCACTGTGTAAACACGCCCTGTGGCCATTTTTAGTTGGGAGATTAAGTTCATTTGAATCCTGAGGGTCCCTAGGGTCCAACTAGCCTACTAGGTACCTCCAGTATGCGCCACAGAGCTGCGTTGCAGAGAGGTGTAAAAAGTGGCACGGCCTGGACCACCTCTCTGCAACGCAGCTCAGTGGCGCTTACTGGAAGCACCTGGTGGGCTAGTTAGCCCCCAGGGGCCCTCAGGATTGAAGGGGAATTATTTCCCCAACTTAAAACGCGCCATAGGGCGTGTTTGCACACGTCACCTCAGGCCCCGTCCCCTTCCTTCCCCACTGTGTAAACATGCCCTGTGGCCGTTTTTTAAGTTGGGAGATTAAGTCCCCTTGAATCCTGAGGATCCCTAGGGGCAAAATAGCCCACTAGGTACGTCCAGTAAGCGCCATTGCAGAGAGGTGTAAAAAGGGGCACGGCCTGCACCACCTCTCTGCAACGCAGAGCAGTGGCACTTACTGGAAGCACCTGGTGGGCTAGTTGGCCCCCAGGGTCCCTCAGGATTGAAAGGGAATTATTTCCCCAACTTAAAACGCGCCACAGGGTGTGTTTGCACACGTCACCTCAGGCCCCATCCCCTCCCTTCACCACTGTGTAAACGCGCCCTGTGGCCGTTCTAAGTTGAGAGATTAAGTCCCCTTGAATCCTAAGGGTCCCTAGTGTCAAACTAGCCCACTAGGTACCTCCAGTAAGCGCCACAGAGCTGCGTTGCATAGAGGTGTAAAAAGGGGCGTGGCGTCAGAACACCTGTCTGCAACGCAGCTCCCTGGCGCACACTGGAGATACCTGTTGGGCTAGTTGGCCCTCAGGGACCCTCAGTATTGAAGGGGAATTAATTCCCCAACTTACAACTGGCCAGGGGGCGCGTTTGCAGAGTGCTGCAAGGAGGGGGCGTGGCCTCCAGCGCGATGCCGGTCTTTTATTTATTTTATTTTTTTAAGAAGGAGGGCTGTGTGGCCCCCCTTCTTTTTCTAATTTACTGGCCCTGGGGACCCCATCCCCCAGGGCCTGCACCCTAATTTTTTTGTTGAAAAAAATAAATTTGGCCCTCCCAAGGCCTTAATCGGCCTCGGGGACCCCAACCCTCGGGTCATGGCATTTTTTTTATTTAAATTCTTTAGGAGGGGGCTGCGTTGCCCCCCTCCTCAGGCCACTTATGGCTCCGGGGACCCCATCCCCCGGGGCCGGCCTTTGTTTTTTATTATTTTAAAAATATATATATTTATAGAAACACCTAGGACATGCTGGACAAACCGTATGTACCTATCACCATGACGATTTGCGTGATATTCATTAAAAGGCGACTATGCATTGAATGAATCCACATGGAATGTATTTACACCGCTAGTGAAGCTCTGACGTGTCTGACGCCCTACTGTGCCTAATCCCGGCGCCCCCGCCGGTGGGTACTCTCCAAGTAGACACCCTTGTCGTTTATTTATACAAACATGGGTAGCTATTGACGGGCACATTTAATATACACGCACACCAAGCCATTCAAAGGGGATTTGACAAAAATGCGACCAAACTATGCAAGAAACCCCCCTCACGGTTAATACAAAACACATCCACCGCCGGATGTGTAATACTTTTTATTTTACTCTCTGGAAAGGAGACGAACCTCACTTGAGAGTCACAGCATGCTCCTGGCTGAGCCCAATGCTGTGTTACACCCACCAGTGCCCGCCGATTGCCTCACACATCTGTGTTGTATTCCACCAGCTATTGCGTATGCTATGACACTCTCTAGCCCATGTGCACTGTAACACCACCCCGTGAATATGTCATGCCACACTTGCCTTCGCACGGGTTATATTGCCCCATCTAACGTGCCTTCCTCGATGTGTATGTTATAACGCACAGCGCTATGCCATACATATTACAATCTGGGATCCATATCTTTGTCACAGTGCATATGCAACGTTACACTCCCCAGCACATATTTTATATTACAACTTTAGAGACTAGTTATGTTACACAACACTGCCCTGTGCATATTACACTCCAAGGCGCTTTTCGCATAGCACGCGCTATTGCCTGTGCTATCTCGCGCTCTCCAATGAATCTGTCATTGCGCACAATATATTGCATATTATATTTCACGCCCCGGTTCATCTTATATCACACTTTTTGGTGCATAGTTTATACCATATACTACATCTAGTTTTCATTTTCAATCGTGCTCTCAGGACTATGTTCTATATAACACTGCGTCCACCTACCCTTTTCACAGGCATTACATTTTGCGATGGGGGTGGAGGGTCAGGGGGTGTTTCTGCCAAGTGAGCCCGGAGTCACAGTCACAAACGTCCTCTTCTTCCTGAATAAAAGTGAGATTATGCTGCAAACTTGTTAATATTTTAAGTAGTTCGCACAGACACACATTTTAAAAACAATAAAGTTCCTAATACCCACCTTCTCTGAACAGTTAGCTTGCTGCCCCATCCACCTCCTCCCTATCCTCTGTTGTCTGAATCCATGGACTAGCCTCCTCCCTCCTGCCATGCATGGTCTGATGTGCTGCCACTGCCCTCCATTTAGCATGATGTACCAGTCCACTCCTCCTGCCCTCCATTGCCCAATTCTATGGCCCATCATTGACCTCCTGCTTAGCCTCTGTGCTTAGCTTGCTGCCCCTATTCTCCTTCCCCCTGCCCTCCGATGTCTTTGTGCATGCCCCTGCTCCATACTTTTAGCCCACTATGTTGCATGGACCTGCCACTCCTACCTACTCTGAGTGTTCTGTTGAGCTGCCACTCCACTCCCACCTGCCTAGCATTGTCAGATGACTGTAACCTGTCCCTGCCACCTCCACCCTGCCTGTCCACATGCCATGCCCCTATCCCCTTCCTCCTGTCCTCCATGGTCCATTTTACTGCCACACCCTTCTGCCCTCCCTGATCTGTTGTGCTGCAACTGCTCCTCCTGCCTACCCCGCGCGGTCTGTTGTGAGGCCCCTTCCCCTGAACTCTCTTGTCTGTGCCCAGGTCCTGACCCTCCCTTCTATCCTCCATGGTCCTTTGTGCATGCCCCTGCACCCTCCTTCTTGCCCATCATAGCCATTGTGCTGCCACTATCCCTCCCGCTTGCCATGCATGGTCTTCTGTGCTGCCATGGCCCCTCCCACCTTCCGTGTGTGGTCAGCTAGCTGCCCCTGACCCCCTCCCACCTTCCCTCCATGGTCTGTGTGTATGCCACCATAGTCTCATTGTTGCTCTCCATGGTGTGTCTTGTTTCTAGGGCCCATCCTGCCTGACCTCCATGGTCATCTTGCTGCTCCTGCCCTGCCACCTTGCCCCCAGCCCTCTGTTTCCATGTGCAGACCCCCTATTCCCTCCCTCCTGGCTTGTCTGTTGCATTGTAATGCCCCTGATCCGTCCCTCCTGCCCTTTATGGTCTGTTATGCTGCAGCTTTCTCTCCTGTCTGTCCATTATGGTCAGCTAGCTACCATTGCCTCTTTCCCATCTGTTCTCTGTTGTCCATGTGCATGGTCCTGTCCCCTCCCTATTTCTGCTTTCTATGGATTGTTGTGCTGCACTCCCGTCCCGCATGCGCTGTGTGGTGTATTGTGCTGCTGCAAACCCTGATGCCTGCCCTGTAGGGTCAGTTTGGTGCACCTCTCCATGTCCCTCCTGTCCTCTGTTATCCGAGTCCATGTCCCTACCCCAATTCCTCCTGCCTACCATGATCCAATGTACCATACTTGCGAAAATTTTGAACTTGGTAAGAGGGAGATTTTGAAAAAAAACTGGGGTATTGATTTTCCCCTTTGAGTTACATTGAAAAAGAGGAGATTGTAGATAGGAGACAGATCAAATAAAGCCCATTTGAGCTTAAAAACATTGGACGTTTCCTGCCTGAAACGGGTCTGTTGGCATGTATGGTTGTACTACCACTGCCTCTTCCTTCTGCCCACAATGGACTATTATATTGCCTCAGCCTCTCTTGCCAGTCCTGTATTGTTGGTTTGTTGCCCTTGCCCCCCTTTCCACTGCCCTCCATAGTCTTGTGTGCTGCCACTGCCCTTCATGCCTGCCCAGTGTGGTCAAATTGTTGCATCTGCACTTTCCTACCTGCCTTCAATTTTCAGAGTCCGTGCCCCTGGCCTCTGCCTCTCAACAGTATCCCAATGAACAACTAGATTGCTAACATTCTATATTTACTACAAAAGTGTGGAATGCCTGACGTCATCTTGATGTAATCAAAACTGTAATACCTAGAGTATTTCCTTTAGAAATTACATATATGAGAGGGTCTTATTTGCATCAAAATTATGGTTAGTGCTCTAAAAAACTAAAATGAGGACATATTTTCTGAGTTTTCAAATAGCGACAAAGAACTTTTTAAATTATTTCTAATCTTTATGTTCTTTTATCCAGTTGACCACTTGATTAAATGTTGCACCTAGGGGAGAGGATGTGGTGTTACTTCCAGAGCTGCAGACTTTGCAACTGGGGAATGAATTTGATCTTGTGTGATGTAACCAATGCTCATGTAAAGCACTCCAATACCTGACAAGTCTGCACTATATAAAACTGCAAATACACAAAAAATAAGTGTTTTGCACACTGCTGTCATTGGGCTACATGTGGGCTACATCTGGGTGATATTTGTGCTGAATTTGGGCTCTTTTGTCTCTGGTGGCCATCTTGGGAGATTTATTTGTTATGAAGTTTCCTAATTTTCTCATTTACTGCAGTCTCCTCAGTAGGAAATGCTTTCAGTTTTTTACTTTGATTCCATCAAGAAGGTATTCAGATATGTCACACATTTGCCATAAATTCTGAATGTTAGCACTCTAGTTGCTCATTAGATCACTGTAGTAAAGCTACTGCTCCCCACGGAAGTCTGCTGCTGGTATTAAAAGTGCATGTTTCAGTCTGCATATCAGAATGTTTTAATGAAATAGAAGAGGATTTGAGAAGTCACTCAAAATGTGCCCTAATTTTTCTTTCTGCAGAACTAATCATAATTTCTATGGCAAAATGAACCCCCTAATTTTGTTCCTTTTTAAATTAAATGTTTTAAGTGTTACCACTTTATTCCAATCAAGATGGCTTCAGGTGTGCCATACTTTTGTCATAAGTAAGACTGTTATCGCTCTAGTTGTTCGTTAGAACACTCTGGGACATTCTGTCATTGGGCTATACTTGGGCTACATCTGGGTGATATTTGGGCTGCATTTGGGCTCTTTTGTCTCTGGTGGCCATCTTGGGAGATTTATTTGTTATGAAGTTTCCTAATTTCCTCATTTACTGCAGTCTCCTCAGTAGGAAATACTTTCAGTGTTTTACTTTGGTTCCATCAAGAAGGCATTCAGATGTGTCACACATTTGCCATAAATTCTGAATGTTAGCACTCTAGTTGCTCATTAGATCATTGTAGTAAAGCTACTGCTCACCAGGGAAGTCTGCTGCTGGTATTCAAAGTGCATGTTTCAGTCTGCATGTCAGAATTTTTTTATGAAATAGAAGAGGATTTGAGAAGTCAAAATGTGCCCTAATTTTTCTTTCTGCAGCACTAATCATAATTTCTATGGCAAAATGAACCCCTCATTTTGTTCCTTTGTAAATAAAATGTATATATATACTTATAGTTATATGTAGTTATATTATTATATTTAAACAATATAGTAAGTCATAAAATAAATAAAAATTATTAGTTTAATAACATTTAAAAATTCAATATATGTAATTAAATGTATATATTAATATATGTGTGGTTAATGTTTTTTATAAGTATAATAGTTAAATACATATTTAAATTAATGAAATATATTTCATTTATATTAGGTTACTGTCACTTTTTAATATGTTTATTATTTATGTTGATATATATATATATATATATATATATATATATATATATATATATATATATATATTATCTACTGGCGGTCGCCAGTAGATAGTTATAGTTAGGACCGAGTTCCCATAGGAAATCTGAAAATTCTATTTTGAATAACTTTGGCGCCGGTTGACTTATCTTCGTAAAAGTTTCAAAACTAATGGGGCGCTCCGCTCAGCTCCTACCCTGAAAGTCTCGGGGTGATTCGTCAAGCGGGGGCTGAGAAAAAAGGGGGGTCCCAAAACGCGTTTTCCCCATGCATTTTCCCATAGGACCTTTAGTCGAAGGTACAGCCCGAACGGCTGAACAGAATTACTTGAAATTTGGCAAAGAGGTAGTCCTCAGGTCAGGCATGTGCCTTTTACATATATGGTGTTAATCTGTTCAGTAGTTCCTGAGAAAATTGCAGTTAAAAGTACATAAATATCTATATGCGCACACCGTGCGCGCACCCTGCGCGCACCAAAGGTCCGCGAGCGTAATTCTGATTGGTGGTTAGATGTCAGTCAACATTCCAATCGGTTGAAATCAGGAAGTGTCGGACGCCATTTTGTGTGTGAAAGTGAAAAAGAAAGGTGGAGAACGTGAAAAGGGGGCAGGGTAGAGAGTTCCTGACCCCCTAGCCTTTGTCACATCGCGGGGTGCGCGCACGGTGCGCGCACGGTGAAAAAGCCTTAAAAAAAACATTTTAAACTGTTTATAAGTTTATAGAAGATATTAACTATGCTGTTCAACTTTATCCATATTAAAAAAACTCGCGCGACCGCAATCCACTGCTGATGACGTCACATATTACATCACTCATGACATCACTGATGACATCTCAAATGACATCACTGATGACATCACTGATGACATCATCCAGTGAATATGTGTCTTTCTGAAAAATAAATAATTTTTATATATGGATATCTAAAGGTTAATGGAAGAATACATGGGTAAATAAGTGTCTAAGTAGATGTTTTTTTTTGTAAAATTAATTGTATAACTTACTTATTAACAGTATCTTAGTGAATACAGTGATGTGACGTCATCAGCAGTGGATTGCGGTCGCGCGAGTTATAGTTAGCTGAACTAACTATAACGGGGGAATTTCAATGGTTTTTTACGAGTGAAATGTCCAGCTAACTATAACATGTGTGAAACCTATGGTTTTTTCAGTGAATATATATATATATATATATATATATATATATATATATATATATATTTATTTTTTTCACTTAAAAAACCATAGATTTCACACAGGTTATAGTTAGGTGGATATTTCACTCGTAAAAAACCAATGAAATTCCCCTGTTATAGTTAGTTCAGATAACTATAACTCGCGCGCCCGCAATCCACTGCTCATGACGTCACATATTACATCACTCATGACATGGTCAGTGGCATCACTCATGACATCACTGATGACATCATCCTTGTGATAGAGTGCCGGTCGCGCGAGTTATAGTTATCTGAACTAACTATAACGGGGGAATTTCATTGGTTTTTTACGAGTGAAATATCCACCTAAATATAACCTGTGTGAAACCTATGGTTTTTTAAGTGAATTTGCAAGGTTTTTTAAATGCTAATTCCTAACTATAACTTGTGTGAAACCTATGGTTTTTTAAGTGAAATTGTACAGATTTTTAAATGCTAAGTTATGTATTTATACATTTTTTGATTTTTTTCAAGGTTTTTCACCGTGCGCGCACCCCGCGATTTTTTTCAAAAAAATTAAAATGTTTTTTCCCCTTGGGGGTCCTTCTGTGACCCCCTGACAAAGGCTAGGGGGTCAGGAACTCACTTCCCTGCCCCCTTTTCATGTTTTCCACCTTTTTTCCCTCTTTCCTTTTCAGTGCGAGAGACAAAATGGCGGCCGACACTTCCTGATTTCGACCGATTCGAATGTTTACCGACATCTAACAACCAATCAGAATTTCGCCCGCGCACGGTACTGTGCGCGCACGGTGCGTGCGCATAGATATTTATATGCTTTTAAATGCTATTTTCTCAGGAAATACTGAACAGATTGACACCAGACCTGCAAAAGGCACTTCCCTGACCTGAGGACTACCTCTCTGCCAAATGTCAAGTAATTGTGTTCAGCCGTTCGGGCTGTACCTTCGACTAAAGGTCCTATGGAAAAATGCATGGGGAAAACGCGTTTTGGGACCCCCCTTTTTTCTTGGCCCCCACTTGACGAATCACCCCGAGACTTTCAGGGTAGGAGTTGAGCGGAGCGCCCCATTTGTTTTGAAAATTTCACGATGATTCGTCAACCGGCACCAAAGTTATTCAAAATAGAATTTTCAGATTTCCTATGGAAACACGGTCCTAACTATAACTATCTACTGGCGACCGCCAGTAGATAATATATATTTTTTCAACCAAAGTGCCCTCAAGCTGCAGGAGGTCACTCAACAGCACTCTGCCACCTGGCTTAAAGATGCAGCCTGCCTTCGTGCTTCACTTCAATATTATTTTCGCCAACGCGTTTCAAGGTACTTGACCTCTTCTTCCTGGGCTGCTGCAAACAATCATTTGAGGCTCACACTGATCGTATTTCTGGTTAATTTGTTCAATTAATTCAAGTGAAGCCCCCAATGGGCGCATGCTCAGTGCAATCAATTTCAATGCCTTTTAAAGCATTATTATTTCATTTAGTAGGTTGTGACTCACCCAAGCAGGCTCAATCAGCATATTGAGCGCTGTGCCACAAAGTCTTGAACAGTTCAAAACTACAGCCTCAGCCAGCTGGATATTCATTTTCGCTAGCTTGGCGATGGTGCTCCTCCCCACGGACGGGCCGCCGTGTACATGTTTTCAACCAAAGTGCCCTCAAGCTGCAGGAGGTCACTCGACAGCACTCTGCCAGCTGGCTTAAAGATGCAGCCTGCCTTCGTGCTTCACTTCAATATTATTTTCGCCAACGCGTTTCAAGGTACTTGACCTCTTCTTCCTGGGCTGCTGCAAACAATCTCTCAAATGATTGTCATTTGAGATGTCATGAGTGATGTCATGAGTGATGTCACTGACCATGTCATGAGTGATGTAATATGTGACGTCATCAGCAGTGCATTGCGGGCGCGTGAGTTATAGTTAGCTGAACTAACTATAACGGGGGAATTTCAATGGTTTTGTACGAGTGAAAAGTCCAGCTAACTATAACGCCCCTGAAACCTATGGTTTTTTAGTGAATATATATATATATATATATATATATTCGAACAGGATTTCCTTCCTCCACCTCACAACGGCGATGAAGAAGGTGCGAACTCCTCTTGTGTTTGGCGTGAAATATTTTATTGCTCACTTACAAAGTCATTACGCGTTTCGGCCGGTAAATCCGGCCTTGCTCACACACTCAGCAATGCTCCTGCTGGGATCACAATCCTGAAGCAAGTGGCGCGGCATGACGAAGGAGCAAGCCGTTGATAAATCACACACCAGGAAAACAAAATGTCCTCACTCTCGGGATAGTTGCAGTGAGTTTTAAT
Source organism: Triturus cristatus (assembly GCF_964204655.1). Taxonomy (NCBI): domain Eukaryota; kingdom Metazoa; phylum Chordata; class Amphibia; order Caudata; family Salamandridae; genus Triturus; species Triturus cristatus. The sequence continues at coordinate 926,434,325 of NC_140580.1, read as the reverse complement.
TACCTGGTAAATAAAACTCACTGCAACTATCCCAAGAGTGCGGACATTCTGTTTTCCTGGTGTGAGATATATATATGTACATATATATATATATCCACGCTCCAAGGTCACCCTGACTGCCGAACTCTGGACGGGTGCTATGGCCGTTAACGTGAAGGGTGAAATCACGGTAATAATGAAAGCTCCGACACGGCAGCACTCACAGGACATGTTGGTTTAATTAAGCATAATGAGCAAATGCATTTCGGCGTGCTGCCTTCCTCAGTGCTCTGCTACTGTGCACCAAACATTAGTGTGTGTTTCAATAAAGTTCTTTTAAGTGGAGAGTAGAACCATAGACAGCAACAAAGGACTGTGGCCATTCGTTATTCCATTCCTGAAATTACTGGCTGCCATATTGAAATGCACTAAAATGGTTTTATTCAATCATAGACACATCGTTTTTCAGTTATCAAAGTTCTTTAGTTCTAAAATGAACATATAATGCATAGACTCTCACATAGTCAAAAAACGAAATTGCCTACTTTCATTTGAGTGCTGGCTAAATCCATACTGTCCTTTGTAAATGCACTGCTATTCATCTCCAAGAGGGGTGGGTGCATCTGAATAGTCTCTCTGTCCCTCGTCGCTGCTGCTGTTCTCATTTTGGCAAATCCCAGCAGGTTTAAGTCTGTATGCTTGTTCCTTCAATACATGATTGACAACCTTCATGGTTGACCGGGAAATGCTGTCATTTACACTGCAGCGGTTCTGGCAGAAGTAAATCCACGCTCCAAGGTCACCCTGACTGTAGCAGTGGGCTGTTGTACTAACCAAACAATTCAACTACTTGTAGTCCGTTGTCTGCCTGATGTCACGTGAAATTGTGATACTAACCTACTGTGCAAAATTGTGCTATATAAATAAAATTACAATATCAAAATTTGGTTAAAAAACTAGCAGCATGCATGTGTAGATATATCAGATTGAATATCGAGGAACTAACAGTTTATAGATGGGTGAAAAAGTCCTCACTCGAATTCAATCCGTTTGGAGTTTTACTATCCCATTCCAATATATATCTAGTTTCCAATTTCCTCAGCAGAGAGTCTCGGTTACCGCCTCTTCTTAGGGGAAGAACTGAGTCTATCACGAAATATCGCAACTCACTTGATCTTCTTGCATGTACTTCATCAAAATGACGAGCTACTGGATATGCTAGATCACCATGGTTGATAGCTCGTATGTGCTGAAGTATCCTTTTGTGGGCCTGGAGTCTTGTGCTACCCACATAGCGTAGCCCACAAGGACACTCCAGCACATAAATTGCAAACTCCGTTTTGCAAGTGAGTTTTTTGTCAATTTTGGTGATCCGGCTGCTCAATGGAGTAGTGTATTCTGTTTTATTCACTCCATGTTTACACGCTTTGCAGCTTGCACATTTAGTAAAACCTTTGCTGGCTGAGAGCCAAATTGTGTTCTCAACCAACTCAGGGCTACTCTTACCAAGGGAATCACTCATTGAGCGTGCCTTTCTAAAAGTCAAATTAGGTGACCGAGAAAGAGTACTACCCAACACAAGATCATTTTTGACCAAAGCCCAATTCTTATTGATTATCTTCCTTATAGTATGTTGTTGGTTACTATAGGTTATAATCAGTCTAGGTGGATGAGAGGTCCCTGGTTCAGTGGTAGTGTCAATAGAAGGTTTGATAGCCAATGCCCATGTTCTACCCTGCTCATTAGCTTTAGACATGGCTCTGTCTACCACTCTGGCGGTGTATCCTCGTCTCAGAAATCTAGCCCGGCATTCAGACTGTGCTCTTTGACAATCGGAATCAATGGTACAAACTCTTCTGATGCGCAGCATCTCCCCAAAGGGGATGCTGTGGATCAGGTGTGCAGGATGATAACTAGATGCGTGTAATAGTGAATTACCAGCAGTCGCCTTCCTATGGAGTCTCGTATGCAAATGATTGTTTAGAATGAATAATTCGACATCCAAAAAGCAAATGCTGTCCCAACTGACTTGACTTGAGAACTTCAAATTTAAATTATTCTCATTGATGTTATCAATGAATTGGAGAGCCCCAATCTCCGGGCCCTTCCAAACAATGAGCAGGTCATCAATGTACCTATACCAGCGTATTATATGGTTAGACATAACTTCTTCAAATGCTGACCTGAGGACCTGTTCCTCCCAAAGTCCCATGTGCAGACAAGCGTAACTTGGGGAAAAAAAGGCCCCCATAGCCACGCCCCTGATCTGCTGATAGACTTGTCTTTGAAATAAAAAGAAATTATTCTCTTGACACATTGATATTATTGACATTAGCATTTTGTTATGTTCAAAGAAACAGATGGAACGTTTACTCAGATAATAATCAACCGCCTTGAGTCCGTCTCTATGATGAATACTAGTATATAGTGACGAGACATCAAGAGAGATGAGTAAATAGTCATCATGCCACACAATATCGCCCAATTTGCGTAAAAGGTCCCCTGTATCAAGAATGAAAGAGGGTAAAGTTCTCTAAAACTCTTGGAGAAAAAAATCAACATATTTACTAGCATTCTCCAAGATACTATTACGGGCTGATATTATTGGCCTACCAGGTGGAATTAGAGCATTCTTGTGAATTTTGGTTATAAAGTAGAGTACTGGCATGACAGGATGGTCATTCTTGAGAAAATGAAATTCATCCGATGTTAACAGTCCCTTGCTCTTCCATGCCAGTAAACTAGAGTAGAATGTGTTCCAAAATGATTTGACCAGTGCCATATCGCTCCTTCTTTAGCATTCAGTCATACTCAATTGGCCCATGGCCTCTGACATATACATATTGCGTGGCCAAAGTACAATGTTACCACCCTTATCGGATTGTCTGACAATGAGATTGTTATTGCCCTGTAATTTCTTCATCAGATGGTAATACGAGTTGTCCTGGGCAATATAATTTCTTTTGATAGCCCCTAGTCTTTTGTATAGCGATTTGAGTTCTTGTGCTACCTTGTCATGAAATAAATCAATGTTGTCGCTCAGCATAATAGGGCAAAACGTCGATTTAGGTTTGAAAGGTGTCAAAGCACCCACATCTTGCCTTGCTATTCCTTGGCTGAATGATGTCATGGAATTATCAGCCTCCTGTTGCAGGACATGTAAATCACGTATCAGACCAACATCACCCACCGTCAATGCTGAAGAAATGTTAGCTAAAACTTCAACCTGCTTGTTTTTAGTGGGACCTTGCATTATGTGAAATTTGCGTAGTTTCAATTGATATATTTGCAATCCAAATCGGGTCTTTACTGAGATCTGTGCCATTGCCAGTTGGCGCGTGGTGATGCCGGTAACCCAGAACCGGCTGGTTTTAACCTTCTATTCTCAAAAGTCAATAATCACGCTCTCTCAGGGGTCCAGATAATACCAGGAGTTTATTCCGACCGTTACGCGTTTCAACACTCAAAGTGTCTTGATCACACGATATGGTCACTTCCAACAGACGTGCATATGTATACAAAACCTGCTTCAGGCATCTCCACCGGGGGGGGGGGGGTCAGGTACTTGCCTCTTTCGTTGGCAACCAAGGGAGGAGCGCTGCAAGTATTGGTTTCTCAAGCGGCACAGTTACTTGGAATTATGCACGTTGCTAACTGTCGTGCAACCTCATGGGTGAACAGCGATAAAATTAGTGGCATTAGGAACCGCCTACATAAAGGCGGGGGAGCGAAGATATAACAGGGTGCTTCAAGGAACTGGCGAAGTGTATGCCATGTCATTCTCTCGTAACTATGACGTGGAGTTTCAAAAAATGAGAACTACATCTCATATAATTATTTCATCATGGAAGAAGAAAGTGAGCGACGTTTGGTAGCGCAGCCCTTTTCGCAAGAGCACCTGGAAAAGGGGGGCCATTGGGACTATTACGCAGCAAGAAAATAGACAATTCTTTGAATACCAAATTGAGGCGATAGGAAAAACTCAAGAAACATCTAAATGGTAGGAGGCTATCTCCCTCCAGGATTATGTGGATGAATGAATGGTGCCAATGGGTCTGAGAATTTATATAACCCCGTCACACGAATCTTCCAACCCATTGATACTAGAGGAATGGGCAGCGAATTCAGCAGCAAGCTCCAAAAATATGCTTGACATACTAATTAGGTATGCATGGGAAGATAGGGAGACAATCATTAAAGAGCTGGAAGAAATCGAAAATGATTTAAAAAAGAGCAATAAGCAAGAAAACATTGTGAAGTTGAAGGCAGAACTCAAAGACAGACTAAGGAAACATGAAGAAGATATTAAACAACGTAAACAGAGGAAGTTGCATAGGGACTGTACCGATTATGAGAATGGCCGCATCTTAACCTACAGCCGTAAATATGACCACCTGTATGACCAACAAACAGCTCAGCAGGAGAGGCCATATGTTTCAACTACAACAGAAGATCTGTCTCACACCACACCAGCTAGTGACTCGGATACGGATAACTCTGTGCACACTGCTAGTACTTCCTCCGAGATGGAAATAATAACCATACCAGCGACTTTTTTAGACGAATTTCGCGTCTTGCGAACCAGACAACAAGGCGAGAGAGTGACACCAACACCACCTACATCTCAGAGAGGACGAGGACGGGGTCGCGGCCGAGGAAGAGGCAGGGGCGCGCCAAACAAAGGTGACTCAAGCATAAACAAAGGAGGAGAAAGAAACAAAGAGCCAATGGGAACCAGAAGAGGGGGCTACAAGAAAATGCAATACCTAAGGATAAAATTATGGTAAATAAAACCATTGTGAATCTTTCATCACGGTCTCTATCCCATCTAGAGAAAACTACTCTCTGCTTAGGCCTTACATTTTGCCCTACTGAACTGTTCAACTATGCCAACACACGTGTGGACATTTTTAAATTCATACGTAAATTGAAATTAAAAAAATGGCATCTGTTAAAGAGTAACAAGCCTCCTGACAATAATGCTCGTACACCAGAGGACATGGGCCAACCAGTCTTGACAGTGGGGGATGCCAATACATTACAAATGATGTATGAACTTGATAATATGACAAATGCTAATTGGGAAATATTGGAAGAACAGGAAGACATTGACAAAGCAGCATGCACCAATTTTAAACCTAAATCAATCTTTTTTCCCTTACTTCCACATGACTCTATTGACACGTTTCACGATGTGGTCACCAAGGAATTAACTAGACAAAAACATAAAATAGCGACTAATAACAAGATGAAGTTTAACTTATCATTCCACCAAAGGGAAATGTGGCAACAATCAGGGTTGATTACACGGTATGAATATTGTTTTTTGAAAAAAGACTATCCAAATTACCTATATTATACCTCTTACCTAAAATTCATAAAAACTCTGAGGTACCACCCGGAAGGCCAATAGTATCATCAGTTGGCAATGTAGATGAAAACATATCTAAGTATGTTGACTATTTTTTAAAGGAACATGTAGTTGAGTTACCATCCCACATAAAGGATTCCAAAGATTTTCTGAACAAAATAGAAGGTATCAGATGGGAAGAAGGTTTTATCTTAATTACCCTGGACGTGAATTCATTATATACCATCATTGATCACGCCCAGGGGATTGAGGCATACATGTATTTCCTTGGTAAGAGAGACATATGCTATTTAGAACACACGAACATGTTAGCAGACATGATGAGAATATGTCTCAGTAATAACATTTTCATGTTCGATGGGGACCTCTATAAGCAGATACGAGGTACAGCGATGGGTTCATGCTTTGCACCGAGCTTTGCGAACCTCTTAGGTAAATGGGAGGAAGATCTTCGTGACAATGTTAACTTTCGGTCAGACTTTGAGAAAATTGTAGTCTGGCTAAGGTACATAGACGACCTTTTTTTTATATGGAGAGGGAGCGAAACAGAAGTCTTTGACTTCGTGCAGAGACTTAACAGTAACCCATATAAAATCAGTAAAGTGAGTGTGGAATTTTTGGATACACAGGTCACAGTAGAAGGTAATGCATTAACAACTAGCCTACATCGCAAAGAAACTGCAGGAAACAGTCTCCTCCATGCTGGTAGTGCTCATCCAGATGCACTGAAATGGAGCATACCCTATGGAGAGCTACTACGGGCACGTAGGAATTGTAGCACAGAAGAAGCTTACACCAAGGAACAGGATACTATGCTTAAAAGATTTAGGGAACGTGGCTATCCAGAGTGGGTTCTCAAGAAAGCAATGAATAAAATTAAAGAAATAGACAGAGCCAAGTCACTGACATATATTGAGAACGAGAGCACAAGTATACAACCTATGAGGGTAATTACCACATTCAATCATCAATCGAAACAAGTCCACAAAACTTTGTCGGACAATTGGAATATTCTTAAAACTGACATGGTCATAGGTCCCAATCTCAGTGATAGACCGATGGTTACGTATAGAAGAGGCAGAAGTCTCAAAGACATACTAGTCAGGGGTGATATCACTGAAGCACATCAAGCTAATATGCATAACCTTAAGGGGTTCTATCCCTGTGGACACTGTAAAGCTTGCAAATCAAGTCGAATGGTGAAAGAATTTAAAATACCAGGATCCGGTAAGAACAGGACCATTACACAATTCCTTACCTGCAGTACTAGTTATGTCATCTATGTTTTAGAATGTCCCTGCCAACTTAGATACGTGGGTAGTACGACCTTTATGGTCTAGAAACGTATCCAAGAACACCTTAGAGCCATTACCAATATGGATCCACACTATCCAGTTGCACGACATTTCCAAGAGAAACATCAGTCTAAAAACTCTCTTTTACGCTTTTTTGCCATTGAACAAATTAGGATGGGAAACTGAGGAGGCAACAGAGAATTAGCACTGAGAAAGAAGGAGTCCAAATGGATATTCGAGTTAGAAACCATATTCCCTGGGGGCCTCAACCTCGATGAGGAGTTAGCAACTCATTTGCATGAAGACTGAAATGTTTTATTGGAATTTAAAAACTGTTTTCATTGTTCCATGATTTTACGATAGGCACAGTTTAACATGTATCTATTTGAGATGTATGATGTAGATTTTAACTCTTTCTCTTATCTTGTGTTTTTTTCTTAGGAGAAAAGGAAGGGAACCATCACTGTCACATCACGGGCTCCCTACCCTTTTCTTCGTCAACATTTTGTTCTGCACTCATCACAAGCTAGGAGATTTTTGCTTTTTCTATTATTGCACTTGTATCACTGGAGACTTTATATAAGTTCAGTTCATATTTTCATTTTGTTTTGACAAAACTGCAGACATTTACATATTAGCGGACCAAACTGCCACTGGGCTTGTTAGATATATTTATACTATGCGATCACATTAATCTATGACTAAGCATGGCATGCCATTGTACACTTTGTGTGTGTCTTATTATCTGCAGGCACTAGTCCGCCCGAAATAGACTACATGTACACCACGAGTTCCTATGCAGAGCATGCCTGTATTCCTCTGGGGCATCACCTATGAGTGTAATTGCTTAAATCAAATGGCCCCGAACGAGTCTTGTAAATACTATGGCATAACATGAGTTTCAATGCATCTGATTCTTCGTTAGTACATTGCACGACTACGGCACTGGCAGATTTGAAACGTTCAATTTTCGCAGTATTATTATACGAATTTACAGCACATTGTACTATGGTCATATTTTCAATGATGTATATATATCTTTTCGCAATAACAAGAGGTAGAAATACTTATTGTCAAATAACACAAACAATATATCTTTTTATCGTCTTAGTAAAAGTACAGGATGAAATATTTGTATTTATAAACACTCCCATTACAAAATGGCTGCTGTATTTTCCATATTGTGAAAGCCACATGGGTAGAAACATCTATGTCTATTAGGTTTTGTATACATATGCACGTCTGTTTGAAGCGACCATATCGTGTGATCAAGACACTTTGAGTGTTGAAACGCGTAACGGTTGGAATAAACTCCTGGTATTATCTGGACCCCTGAGAGCGCGCGATTATTGACTTTTGAGAATATATATATATATATATTCCACAGTCTATTGCAAGAGTAACGCACTCTCAAGACATGCAGAGATGATTCAAATACTCAAATATAATGAATTTCACATAAAGCGTTTCGGCTGCCCCCCAGTCTTGATCTAACAGTCCCCTCTTTTTCTATAGCCAGGATTATGGTTTCCAGGGCTGCTCTTCTGGCTAGCCTCTTAAGAATTGCTTGTTCATCATCTAGCTCTTCTCTGAGCCTTGAGTCGCTTGACCGACCCCTATTTGTAAAGGCACTACAGTTCTACGGTAGATGTGAGAGGATATCTCATCACCTTCTCTAGAGAGTGTAGGGGTCGTCTCCTGGAGTACCGTCCCTATTGTCAGGGTCATTGTACACCTCCTCTAAGAGGGTGTCAGGATCTTCTGTTATATTAGAGCATTGGAATGTTGGAAGCTCCATTGAAAACAATAGGGTGCTCCGGACTTATAATGGCTGGTATAATCCCAGAGCTCCAACATTCCAATGTTTCTTTGTTCACAGCTCTGGCTGTGAACAAAGGCTTCAGGGAGCCTGAGGGGATTTGAATCCCCTCACGCTCCCTGAAGGCTTTGTTTTATTTGTTAGAACATTCTGCCCTCTAGTGGCAGAATGTTCTAATAGCCTTATAGCCCTTCGTAGCAGGGCTATACCAGCTATTAAAGTCCAGCTGCTTTGTTAAAGTCCCTCGCCTTCGGCTCGGGCCTTTAACGATGCAGCGGGCTCTAAGGCTATATTAGCTGCCTCAAACTCTGCAGGAGCTCCTGAAGCTTTGTCTTGGTAGGGTTTAAGCAAGTCTTAATGTTATAATTGTAATTGTAATTGTAAAATATTTGTAAAGCGCATGGTTACCAAAGGCCTCCCAGCGCAAGAGGCCAAAGTTGATGAACTCAGTATCAGTTTATGGAAACAAAAACGTTTTAAAGCGTTTCCGGAAGCCCAGATGATTAGTTTCACACCGAATGTCTAGGGGGAGGGTGTTCCATAACCTAGTTACATTATATGAAAAAAGGCGACCCCCTGTACGTACTTTCCTAATTCTGGGAACAGCTGCCAACCACTTATTGCCTGAACGCAGGGTTCTGGCAGGATGATAGAAAGAAGCGAGGGAACAAATGATAGGTGAAACAGAACCTGACAATATCTTGTGTGAAATGCAGAGAGCCTTAAACTGCACTCTCTGCTGAATAGGTAGCCAATGCAGGGTGGCCAGAGCTGCCCGTGCTGACTGTCGGTTGGAAATGTTCAAGAGTTGACGTGCCGCACAATTCTGTACTATTTGCAATGTGTTGACCGTGGAGCAAGGTGCTCCTAGGTAAAGAACATTAGAATAGTCGAGTCTGGATAGGATGAGGGACTGGACCACCACTTTCCTTGCAGTAAAAGGGAGGAGAGGAATAATTTTCCGTGTCATCCTTAGCAATCCATAACAGCTGCCAGCGACCTTCCTTGCTTGTTCCCCAAAATCAAGGTTACGATCCAACCACACCCCTAAGCTTTTAATATAATCTTTGGGGAGTGGGGAGGGCCAAAACAATTTGGCCAGGATGATATTAAGTTAGGTACGGAAGAGTTACCCAAAAACATCAACTCTGTTTTAGATCCATTCAGCTTCAGGAAAGAGCATTCGATCCAAGCTGAGATCTCCCCCAAACACAAGACCAATTCCGAGGCAGAGTTGTTCAGCTGATTGAGAGAGACAATCAGCTGCGTATCATCGGCATAAGTAACAATTTGAATGCTGAAAGGTTCTACAACACCTGCCAAGGGGCTCATATACACATTAAAAAGCGTAGGGGACAGGGAAGATCCCTGAGGAACCCCACATCGGAGCGGCTGAGGATCAGAGATGCAGTCTTCATGAAACACTTGAAATGACCGGTCCTCCAGGAATGAATGAATCCATTTAAGGGCCAAATTAGTCACTCCTGCATCTTTAAGCCTCTGGATAAGCAACTGATGATTGACTGTATCGAAGGCTGCGCTAAGATCTAGAAGGATAATAGCAGTGCAGCCTCCATTGTCTAAGATTTTTCTAGTAGCCTCGACTACAGTCAAAAGGGCAATTTCTGTGCCCTGCAAGGGTCTAAAACCAGTCTGGGACGGGTGAAGACAATTATTGCTTTCCAGGAACCTGGACAGAACACTATTCGCATGTTTTTCAGCAATTTGCTGATCCCTGGTAACAGCGAAATAGGGCGATAATTTCCCAATACCTCAGGGTCCAAGTTTGGTTTTTTCAGCAACGCTTTAACCATTGCTTGCTTCCAGGAGAGGGGAACTATGCCTTTCTGAAATGATGCATTAATCATACCTAAGATAACAGTGACAACTGTATCAAAAATTCGATTTAAGATAAGGGGGGAGACAGTATCTTTAGGGGAGCCTGATTTCAACTGGCCAAGTATCCCTTGCAAGGTGGGTTGGTCCAGGAGGGGAAAATCCGCTAAAATACAGTTATCAATGCATCCTTTGTTGTTGATTGAGGGAGCATTGATTAAAACTGTTTGGTGAAAAGAGGTATAAATATCTTGAATTTTATTGGAGAAAAAAGTAGCTAGCTGATTACAGCGAGATAACATATCCTCGCACGAAGTAGGTAGGGGAGGGGGTTTAATAAGAGCTTTCACTATGTGAAATATTTCGCGAGAAGAATTGGGGGATGACAATATTTGGTTTTCATAGTAAAGAGATTGATCATGCTTAATTTCTTACTTATACTTTTTGATGTCCTCCCTATAGATCACTTTATTAATAATGGAGTAGTCTTTTCTCCATTTTCTTTCAGATCGCTTACAGGCCTGCTTAAGTCTACACAGTTTGGAGGTATACCAAGCTCTTCTATTAGCTCCACTTTTATCCTTGATGTATTTCTTTGGGAGCACTATATCTAGAGAGGAAATCAACCAGTTTTCAAAATTGAGACTTGCAGTGGTCGGATTAGACTCTTGTGCAGGTCTAGTATCATTAAGTATTGATATCCAGCGATCTAGTGGGAGTTGTGACCATGCCCGAAGCATTTTAGTAGATGTTGTTACTGGTCTACTATTGGCCTGTTGAGTCCAGGAAAAAGGAATAAGGCAGTGGTCAGTCCAGGGCAGCGGGGTAGAGTTTCCAACCTGAAGATCAGTGGCATTAGTAAAAACAGGGTCAAGTAAATGACCCTGAGAGTGGGTATGGCCTCTCACCTTTTGGAAAAGTTGGAGGGATTCCATACTATCCACAAAATCACGTATAACTGGTAAAGAATACTCATCAAAATGCAGGTTAAAGTCTCCCAACAAAGAAAAATTGGACAAGGACCTAGTTAGGTCGGCTGTGATCCCGGGAAGATCAGTGCAAAATTTTCCCAGTGTCCCACGGGGACGATAAATTAAAATTCCTTAGAAAGTGCAGGTATGGGAGAAACCAATAGGAAAAAAACAACCTCTCGCAGTCGGGTATAGGGTTCCCTGATATACGACAATCCTTACAGAGGAGCCTTAACTGCCTCACCTTAAGATGCAGATAAGGGGTTAGGTCGAGTTCCTGAACTTAATGCTCTGAGGAAGACATTATTTTTGGGTACAATTGGGACCTTTTTAGAAAATCGGGAAAAAAACGATTAAATGACTTTTAAAGACTAACTGACTAGTACACTTCATACATTTCTAATACAAAAGAACTGGGGGACTTACCACAAGGCCCTAACAGTTCACATTTGAAATGAAGAAAAAATTGAAAATCAAACATTTTGCAAAAAATATTTCTGACTAAAGTCAATTGTAGATTTCTTAGTGGAATCGCCTATTGACGGAGTGGTATCAGCAAATGCAAAGTCTTCATCCCACCGCTGAACCACCAATGTAGGAAGCTGGCTATATATGTAGTGTACCAAATGTAGGGGTGCACCATGCAAATAGTCCAGTCGACTCTTAATGGTTTACTTTAATATTCCCAAAAGCTCTTCTAATGGTAGTGTGGGCAAGCAGCTTAGGCTTATCAGAGGGGAATGTTATTTGTTGTACACAAAGAGTCAATAAATGAGACACGCACTCTAAAAGAAATCCGAGACCAATTTAGAAAAATAACATATATTTTTATCTAACTTTAGACACCCAAATTATCGGGATCAGGTAAGTACTTTTGGAGATAGGAGTTTTTTTTTATAGAAATAGAAAATACAGCTGAATAATGTTTTTTGAGGTATGAACCTCGAATGCGGTAATATTATCCTATGGGAGAAACATTCACTGCGTAGAAATACTTACAAATGGTTTACAGGGTTCTTCTCCTGAACTTAAGTGTCTTAGGGGCCAAGGTCCAAGAAACGAACCAGCAGTTTGGTTTTACCTGCCTTGGTGGTCTAGGTGCAGAGTTGCTGGTCACGTTGGTAGCCTTGAGCACTACGCTGGAAAGTCAGTGGAGCAGTACCTGCAAAAAGAAAGGCTTTAAGTGGGGACTGAGGGACCAGTGCGCAGTACCCAAATGGGGGCTCGGCTCCTGAGGGTCTCTGCAGCACGTATACACAGTTGGTTTACATGGACCCGGGCTGGGGGGCTTGGGTGCAGAGGTGTTCTGTCCAGAGGGCTGTTTTAGTTACAGACTTTCACTTGATTTCGGTGACCTGGAGAGGGAGAGAAAACAAGAAGGCACTGCTACTCTATGATAACCTTGGAGAGCCTGACGGCCCTCGTCAGCAGATCAGTGTTGGCGTCGGTGGTGTCATGGCTGTACATACAACCAGCCTTGGTGCTTGCAAGTCCTCCGATACCCCGGGTATGGGTTCCGGGAGGTTCCGGGAAGGCTAGGCGTTTTGGGAGTTGGTGAAGCTATGGGGCTGAGCTACGGGACTCTTGATGACCTCCTCCTGGTGAGTTGCTCCTTGGATGGACCTGATGGTCAGCAAAACAGTGAATCGGCGGGTGATCTGGAATCTCCTCTGGAAGCCGAAGACAGACCGCCCAGCAAATGCCTATATTAGCCCCCCTACCAAAACGACCCCTAACATTTGGGACGACGTGTTACGACAGATGGACTGGATGACGTTTCCATCCTCATTCACGCCTATACACTACAATCCGGCTTTCCCACCCGCACTACAACCGGGCCCTTTTGACGCTTGGAGGGAGGGGGGCTGCCTCGCTCTTACACATCTTTTCCATAACTGGGATATCCTCACTTTATATAAATGCTGCGAGAATTCAACTTGCCCAAGTCCCAATACTTTAATTATCTACAATTACGTCACAGGGCCCTGCAACCCGAGATCAGGGAGGGGGCGACGAGGGAACCCACGCTATTGGAATGCTACCTAACGAGGGCAAACACAATGAAAGGGACTATGTCTTTCCTATACACGTTGCTACTACACACTCTGCCATCCCCCATCCTCGCCACCTTGACTTTTGGTAACGAACACTTGTGCAGGTCATCACGAACATGCAATGGAAAGCTCTAGGGAGAGACATACGATGCCACAACCACTCACTGGCCCAACAAGAGGGTCACTACAAGGTACTTTACAATTGGTACTTATACCCCACCAAACTTAAAAAGATATTCCCCAACACAACAGACCTATGTTGGAGGGGTTGCGGCCTCCTCGGCAACTTTTGTCATATATGGTGGGATTGTCCGATCATCTGCCCTTTCTGGACTGAAATTCTTGTTCATATCAAAAACATACTAGCGTATCCCATTCCCGATTCTCCTGTGTTCGCGCTCTTGGGGCTCCGAGACCCGAATCTGAAATACCAGACTAAGTCGGATCAAGCCATCATGTGGCTCTGCCTGGGTGCAGCCAAAACGGCTGGGGCCGCAGCCTGGAAAAAGAAGGTCACTCAGGCAAGGACGCAATGGCAGGCGCGCTTATGGAGGGCACTAACCATGGAACACATGAACGATATCTATTGAGATGCCTTTAAGAATTTCGAATTTGCTTGGGGTCCCTTAGTCAATTTCTTGTCTACTGGCCTCCTGTTGACTACCTGCTCTCCGTGGGTTAGAGCATTACATTTATTCCAATTTTAAATGGCATAGAGTTTCACACCAGAGCGCATTACAGACTTTGCTTCGCTTTACCCACGCACCCAGGGTTTCATTTGGACTGGGTCTGACGCACCCAGCTTGTTGATCTTGTTTCCTATTTTCTTCAAGTTGTTACGTTTTATTCTCTCAAGAGAACATTAATCACTGTAACGCTCTGGTAATATGTATAAGACTCTCTGAGGCATTATGACCCGCAGCAACCGCAATACTCTGTACAAGTAATTAGCTCTGAGAAAGCTGTATACGGGGGGGGGGGGGAACGGTTGTATGCATTACCATCTGCCATGATACCTTTTGTGAAAATTCAATAAAAACACGTTTGACAAACAAAAACTGTGAGTCGGGCAGCTGTAGTCGGTACCAGCAGATGCAGGTGGGTGGCTCCTCCACCTCAAGAGAGATGCTGGTTGGTTGGAAAAGTATTGGATGTTGCTCAAAGGGTTTAGGGAGGTTCTTCAGTGGCAGGACGTGTCATTTCCTGAGCTGGGGTCACATATCAAAGGCGGCAGAGGCTTTGAAGCCTCTGGCCTTGGTATGCTAATTCACCAGTCATCCTGCTGGAGGAGGTATGATTACCTTCCTCCGGAGCAGGCATTGTTCCTGACCTCTGAGAGCATTGGCTTTACTTAGCAGGGGATGAGAAACTCGTCTGTGGCTGCAGGCTGGAACAGTCCAGTGAGCCAGCATGCTAAATGACTGGAAGGTTTCAGGGGGTACATCTAAGGCGCCCTCCGGGTGCATGTTATAACAAATCCAACACTGGCATGAGTGTGGAATTATTATGATAAAGTGTTTGATATCAAACAATATTTGTTTCAGTGCAGCTATCATGTAGCTGGGTAACTCATAATGATCAGTGTTCAGAACATTTCCTTAAGATGGCTGCTAGCACTTGCAATATCTAGTAATGTAACCAGACATCACAAGGGCCCGTCTGCTCATGCAGATTTGCCTTCGCATATAATATAATGCACCCAACCTTAGGGCTCTAAGGCGGCATGCTGTAGGGGTGACTTACACATAGTATATGCCGTGTACATGGGCATGGCACACAGGGAGTGTGCCTGTCATGTTTTCAAAATGGTTTGCACCATTTCCTGCAGCCTGCAATGGCAGTCTGCATGCAGTTTGTGGGTGGGTCCTTTAGGGTGGCATAATACAAGCTGCAGCCCTTAGGGGCCCTCTTTAGTATACCCATGCCCTGGGTACCAGGGGTACCATTTAATAGGGACCTACAGGGGTGCTAATGACCTTGCCAATTGGGTTACAATTGAATATTTTACCTGTTGAAGGGAAGGAGCACTGGGAACCTGGTTTGCATGGACCCAATGCATTTTCAGTCGAAAAGCAACAATACTATGGCAAAAACTGAGGGTGACCATGTCAAAAAAAGGCAGTGGCGGCTGCCGCAAATTTAAAGTGATGGGTCGGGGGAGGCGTTAGGGGAAAAATAATATATTTTTTTTAAACGTACCTGTCGCTTTCACCAATGCTGCAGGCCGCCTCGGTGCTCCTCTCCTCCCGGCACACACTGGGGCACAAAGCACAGGCTCTCCACCCAATCCAGAAGCTGCTCTCATGCTATACCAAGCATGTGATAAGCTCTGAGATTATCCTGACAGGCTGGTCTGACACTCAGTCAGGCACAGGGAGCCTGTACTATTTGTCCACCCAGCTGTGCAACACAACTGGGTTGGAGAAATGTAAGTGTGCATGTCAGTTTGGCCATCCTAAGACAGACAGCCAAACTGACATGTACACTTACAGTGCACATCACTCCTGCTCCCTGCCATGGCCCGGCCTGGCCCTGCCCTAGATTCCATGGCTCAGTCAGTCAGTGGAAAATAAAATTAGAATATTGTTTTATTATTATTTTATTTTTTGCTGACTGACTCTGAGCAGTGGGGCGATGCTCCTCTGCCCTTAAGTAGGAGCCACCCCTGCAACTAAGGGTGTTTACCTACTTCTGTGCATTGGCATATTGGCATATTCGTAGTCTTGAAGCTGTTATTTAAAAGTAGAGCCTGAAGGGTCTCCAGGTAGATGCTGAAGATGACAAGAGACAGTGTAGCTCAATGAGGGACTCCGTAGATGACGGGAATCTTTTCTGCCTCTTACCACTGGTTTTTACCTCTATTTAGCCTCTTCATGCACATTTCTGACCTTTATTCTGCCTCTTTCTGCTCCCTTCTGACCTTTATTCTGCTTCTTTCTGCTCATTTGGACCTTTATTTTACCTCTTTCTGCTTGTTCCTGACCTTTATTCTACCTCTTTCTGCACATTTGTGACCTTTATTCGCTGCTCGTTTCTGGCCTCTGTTTTGCCTCTTTCTACTCATTCTGCTCGTTTATCACCTTTATTTTGCCTCTTTCTGCTCGTTTCTCACCCTTATTCTGCCTCTTGCTGCTTGTTGCTTACATTATTCTTCCTCTTTCTGCATTTCTCACCTTTATTTTACCTCTTTTTACTCTTTACTGAACATTATTCTGCCTCTTTCTGCTCCCTTCTGACCTTTTTTCTGCCTCTTTCAGCTCGTTTCTCTCTTTATTTTGCCTCTTTCTGCTCGTTGTTGACCTTTATTTTGCCGCTTTCTGCTTGTTTATCACCTTTATCTTGCCTCATTCTGCTCATTGCTGACCTTTATTATGCCTATTTCTGCTCGTTTCTCACCTTTATTCTGCCTATTTCTGCCCGTTTATCACCTTTATCTTCCCTCTTTCTGCTTGTTGCTTACCTTTATTCTTCCTCTTTCTGCGCGTTTATCACCTTTATTTTTTCTCTAGCTGCTCTTTTCCCTCAAGACCACGGAGGAGCCTCAGACCCCCGCAGTCCCAGCCGACTCCCCACCTCCTGCGAGAGCTGCTGGAAATGCAGCTCCCTGTGTGTGAGAGCAATTTTTTCATCTCTTTCCCTGTCCGAATGACTGCAATGAAACCTCCGCTTCCAGCAAGCGGAAGCTGTTTGACAGCTCCTGCTTGCTGGAAGTGGAGTGTTTGCTTTTGCTTGGCGGGAGCTGTCAGCTCCCCCAAGCAAACACAAACAGCTATGTCCCGGGGGTGGGCACCCCGGGACATAGCAGGAGCCGGCTGTGGGGGGTGGCGGTCCCCAGGGCAATATATGGCTCCAAGAGAGGGGTCGCACTGACCCCTCCTTTGATCTGCATGGGCTGGCCCCAGGGAGTTGGTGGTCCCCAGGGCTGTATATGGCCTGGGAGGGGGGTCTGTGCAGCACCCCTCCCACTTTAAAATGCTATTTTGGCCACGGGAGATAATGGTCCCTGGGGAGTCGGGGGGGCTTGTAGCACCTGCGCAATATTGTTGAAGTAGCCCTGGGGAGGTGGTGGTCCCTAGGGCTTGTAACAGACCAGCAGGGGGGTTCATGCGGCCCCCTCTATTAATTAAAATCAAGCCCAGGGTAGGTGGTGCTCCTCGGGATTCAAAGATTCTTAGGAGGGGAGGGGGGGCATAGGCGCAATCTCTTAACCTGAACTTATCCCCCCTGACCTGGCCCATCCATTACATTTAAAGCAGGTTGTGGTGAAGGATGTTTCAAACAAGCTGCACGTGCTGTTACTGACACGCCCTCTCAGTCAGGCGCTCCACAGCAACTGGAGAGAGTGAAGATTGTATGGAATATAAATGCGGTGGAGCCCAACCCCCGACGTTGGAGTTCGAGGTATGCGGTTATGTGCCTGGTGTTGGCATATACCGGTCAGCATGCCGCCCATCATTAAAACGCATTGGGAAGAGAGGAGAGCATTATTTTATTGCACAATAGGACACTGCCTGGGTATTAAAGACAATCATAAGACGTTGGTGGAGCAACCATATAAGACTGCTGCACTCTGAGGCAATTGTCTGGACATTATTATGTGTCTATACGGAGGTGATTGAACCTCACGTGTAAACGGCAGGCCTGAGAATGGCATTCTGTGCTGAGTCATTCACTCTCAGACTGGGACGTAACAGTGGAGGCATATTTTATCGGGAACATCGGGAGGTAGGACTGTGATATAAGATGCCACAACACACTGACTAAATCATTATCAAAAAGGGTTGAGAATGACCTTGAGTTGTTTTGTCCAAAATCAGGCACAGGCCACGGTTAACTGTTTGGGAATACGGTAGACTGTTGTTATGGCCACAGGAAGCGTCACCAGGACTAGGAGCCAGTCCTCTTTTGAGAATATTCCGCACCACCAATGGGAATGCCGCTGCCTGCGTCCCACGCAGAGGGACATCAGCAGGGCAGCTCTCTAGTGGCCACCCGTCGGAGCCTCCTCCTCCCCCCCCCTCCTGTTCCACCTCTCCCGAGAGGCCGCGCCTTGGGGACGGGAGGCCTCAAAGTGTAAATTAAAACCATCTTCGTGCTAGGATAGAAACTCTGTTTTCCGAAAATACGCCCACCTTTACCTGCAGAGAACATTCTTCCATTGTTTAAAAATTATGTTCAAGGAATGAAGGGTAGAGTTGGATTGAAGAATTAAAAAAAAAAAAAAATGCTATGGTTCAGTTCTGGCTCCATATGCAGGTTTTAGATCTTCACACAATTACGTTAGGAAGATCTGCAGTCGCATCGCAAAGAAAGTTAGGAACACCATTCACGTATAAGCTGAACAGCAGTGGGGCCAAAAGACATCCTTGCGTCAATTCGCTTCTTGTAGAAATTTCTTTTGGTAGTCTGCTCTGGGCTTCTGAGTAAAGTTGCAAATTATTGCTGTTATTTACGGGTTACAGAACAGGACCCATAATTTAGCCCACTAAAGCTAGCTCGCAGGGGCAGGGCACCTATAACAGCGAAGGAAGGAAGGGGGGGCTCTGGCAGCGACGGGGACCTCCCCAGAGCTGTGGCGGAGTTACAGGGCAATCTGGAGGCAGAAGGGTACAGTAAGGGTACCTCTGCGACAGTCGTTACAGTAAGGGTACCCCTGTCCGGCACAGTAAGGGTGCCCGAGCCAAGGTCCGGGAGCCGAAGGAGGTTCTGGGAAGACCGCGACGGCGCCCCGTTAGTCCTTCGGGCGGTTGGGGGGCCTGACCAACCGGGGGTGTGCCATAACACGCTCCGCCCCTGTTAAAAAGGGCGGGAGTATTAGACAGATCACGTGATCCAAAGGAGGATCTGAAAAATGTGCCGCACTGCCGGGCATCGACCCACCGTGCGTGCTGGCTCGCAAGGCGGGCGGAGCAGCGAGGGGCTGCTTGCCCTGGATCGCCCGTAAGATAACCCTCTCTATCGTCATACTTATGTTGTAGGAAATAAACCTGCAGCAGTTCTTCACCCATAACTAATGTGTCAGTGTAATCATTGGGTGATGTCTGTGCATACGTGTTGAGTGGTGCGGATGACGGTGTGGTCACTAAACACTGTGCTGTATTTAAAATTGACGCGCGAATCCTTGTTTATTTGAACCCACACTGAGGAAAGCAGACACGCCAAAACACGTCTGTGGGGTCTAATTCAATAAATGAGAGTGGTATTAATCCTGCCTGAGTCTTGTGATGTCATGAAGTTAATATGCGGTGAACCTGAGCTGTGTCGGAGTCCGTTACATTTCAAGCAGCTGTGGTGAAAGAGATATATATATATATATATATTCACTGAAAAAAACATAGGTTTCACACACGTTATAGTTAGGAATTAGTATTTAAAAAACCTTGCAAATTCACTTAAAAAACCATAGGTTTCACACATGTTATAGTTAGCTGGACATTTCACTCGTGAAAAACCATTGAAATTCCCCCGTTATAGTTAGTGCAGGCAACTATAACTCACGCGACCGCAATCCTCTGCTGATGACGTCAGATATTACATCACTGTATTTAGACACTTATTTACCCATGTCTTCTTCCATTAATTTTTAGCTATACTTATATTACAAATATTTTTTTTCAGAAAGACACATATGTCATCAGTGATGTAATATCTGACGTCATCAGCAGAGGATTGCGGTCGTGTGAGTTATATTTGCCTGCACTAACTATAACGGGGGAATTTCAATGGTTTTTCACGAGTGAATTGTCCAGCTAACTATAACATGTGTGAAACCTATGGTTTTTTAAGTGAATTTGCAAGGTTTTTTAAATGCTAATTACTAACTATAACGTGTGTGAAACCTATGGTTTTTTCAGTGAATTTGTACGTTTTTTTAAATGCTAAGTTATGTATTTTATTTTAGTTTTTTTTAAGTTTTTTCACCGTGCGCGTACCGTACGCACACCAAGCACCCACGATGCGTTGTTCGTGCCGTGCGCGTAAGGTGCGCGCACCCCGCGATTTTTTGCAAAAAAACTTATATTTTTTTTTACCCTTGGGGGTCCTTCAGTGACCCCCTGACAAAGGCTAGGGGGTCAGGACCTGTCCATCCTGCCCCCTTCTCACGTTTTCCCCCTTTGTTTTTAATTGCCTCAGACTGCGAGAGACAAAATGGCGGCCGACACTTCCTGATTACGACCGATTCGAATGTTTACTGACATCTAACAACCAATCAGCCAACCAGTCACCGTGCGCGTACGGAATGCTTACCGTACGCGCACGGTGCGCGCTTATAGATATATATATGCTTTTAACTGCAATTTTCTCAGGAACTAATGAACAGATTTACACCAGACCTGCAAAAGGCACATCCCTGAACTGAGGACTACCTCTCTACCAAATTTCAAGTAATTCTGTTCAGCCGTTCGGGCTGTAGCTTGGACTAAAGGTCCTACGGAAAAATGCATGGGGAAAACACGTTTTGGGACCCCCCCTTTTTCTCAACCCCCGCTAGACGAACCCCCCCGAGACTTTCAGGGAAGGAGCGGAGCGGAGCACCCCACCTATTTTGAAAATTTCGCGAGGATTCGTCAATCGGCGCCAAAGTTATTCCAAATAGAATGTTGCGGATTTCCTATGGAAACACGGTCCTAACTATAACTATCTACTGGCGACCGCCAGTAGATAATATACATATATATATAGATAGATATATAGATATATATATATAGGAAAAAAGTCCCTTCACCGAAAGGACCAAAGGACAGGTAATCGTTTTATTTCACCGCAGTACACGCATAATGCATTTCGGCATACTTTCCGCCTTCCTCAGATGCCTTTCTCTGCCCAGGAATTCACTCGGTCCCTCTTTGATAAAATCACATGGTGCTCCAAGTAGTTGGAGTGTAGCAGGCGCCGCCTTTCATTGTTTGCAGCTGTGGCCTGTTGTTTACTGGACTCAACATCCCAGCATGCATTTTGAGGCAATCCAAAAAGCGGGGCATATATATATGTATAGCCGCTCACTTTTCCTGATACTCGTATCCAAGAAAGAAGCACTCACGGGGGTTCTCCTCAATATCCATCAATGTTTTATTTGGGAGCAAACATGACGCGTTTCGGCATCCGCCTTACTCTGATGTTTTGAAAAAGCAGTGCATTCTTTTAAAACAGTTCATCATATGATGTGTTGCGACATAGCCATTAAAAAACGGACCACCCACAATATGTTATTGAATATGCTTGTTCGCTATATGGTTAAGGTATATGTACCAATATGGCATTGACCGTTGCAAAGACAAACTAACATTGTGGGGGGTCCGTTTTTGATGGCTATGTCACAACACATCATGTGATTGCTGTTTAAATTGGAATAAATCCTTTTGTGAACCTCAGCATATGTTGGGCTCATTCTTGAAGGCGGGAGAGCATTGGACTTTATGTTTTGCCAGTTTGCTGACACTGGCTTCCGGCATGCCCTCTCGGTCTGGTGCGACGCGCCAAGCAGCATCCTTTGGTTTTTGTATTTCACTACAGCGTGTTGCCCCCCCCTTGCGAGTCATTAGTACTAACATTGACCGCATCGGGAGAGAGGATGCAGTTTTAACTGCAGGGTTCACATCAGGTTCCAGTAACTTACATCAATTTCCACTGGGACTGGAGGCTGCCATTTTGCGGGGCTCGGTGAGCCAACACAGTTGGGACACCACTTGGTGTTTGAGAGGCCCCTCACTGTATGGGTCTCCACGACGAACTTCAATAACCAGCATGCATTTGGTCTCAGTGGAGCACGACATGTATGCCAGCTGCAAGCAGAGACGGGGGATCAACACAAGAATGGGAGTGACTATACAAACGTCACAGGACTTTAAAATCAATCCCCAGCGAGAAACCTAGCTTAAGGAAACCGGCACTGAAAAAAACATAACTGCTGAAACGCGTCTGCCTGGCGTTTCCCGACTTTCTGCATGACTCGTGCTGTTTAAATTGGAATAAATCCTTTTGTGAACCTCAGCATATGACGGGCTCATTTTTGAAAGCGGGTGAGCATTGGACTTTATGTTTTGCCAGTTTGCTGACACTGGCTTCCGGCATGCCCTCTCGGTCTGGTGCGACGCGCCAAGCAGCATCCTTTGGTTTTTGTATTTCACTACAGCGTGTTGCCCCTCCCCTTGCGAGTCATTAGTACTAACATTGACCGCATCGGGAGAGAGGATGCAGTTTTAACTGAAGGGTTCACATCAGGTTCCAGTAACTTACAACAATTTCCACTGGGACTGGAGGCTGCCATTTTGCGGGGCTCGGTTGAGCCAACACAGTTGGGACACCACTTGGTGTTTGAGAGGCCCCTCACTGTATGGGTCTCCACGACGAACTTCAATAACCAGCATGCACTTGGTCTTAGTGGAGCACAAGATGAATGCCAGCTGCAAGCAGAGGCAGGGTATCAACACAAGAATGGGAGTGGCTATACAAACGTCACAGGACTTTAAAATCAACCCCCAGCGAGAAACCCAGCTTAAGGAAACCAGCACTGAAGAAATCATAACTGCTGAAATGCGTCTGCCTGGCGTTTCTCGACTTTCTGCGTGACTCGTGCTGTTTAAATTGGAATAAATCCTTTTGTGAACCTCAGCATATGTCGGGCTCATTCTTGAAGGCGGGTGAGAATTGGACTTTATGTTTTGCCAGTTTGCTGACACTGGCTACCGGCATGCCCTCTCAGTCTGGTGCGACACACCAAGCAGCATCCTTTGGTTTTTGTATTTCACTACAGCGCGTTGCCCCCCTTGCGAGACATTAGTACTAACATTACCGCATCGGGAGAGAGGATGTAGTTTTAAGTGCAGGGTTCACATCAGGTTCCAGTAACAAACAACAATTTCCACTGCTGGGACTGGAGACAGCCGGTTTGCGGGGCACGGTGAGCCAACACAGTTGGGACACCACTTGGTGTTTGAGAGTCCCCTCACTGTATGGGTCTCCACGATGAACTTCAATAACCAGCATGCATTTGGTCTCAGTGGAGCACAACATGAATGCCAGCTGCAAGCAGAGGCGGGGCATCAACACAAGAATGGGAGTGACTATACAAACGTCACAGGACTTTAAAATCAATCCCCAGCGAGAAACCTAGCTTAAGGAAACCGGCACTGAAAAAAACATAACTGCTGAAACGCGTCTGCCTGGCGTTTCCCGACTTTCTGCATGACTCGTGCTGTTTAAATTGGAATAAATCCTTTTGTGAACCTCAGCATATGCCGGGCTCATTTTTGAAAGCGGGTGAGCATTGGACTTTATGTTTTGCCAGTTTGCTGACACTGGCTTCCGGCATGCCCTCTCGGTCTGGTGCGACGCGCCAAGCAGCATCCTTTGGTTTTTGTATTTCACTACAGCGTGTTGCCCCCCCCTTGCGAGTCATTAGTACTAACATTGACCGCATCGGGAGAGAGGATGCAGTTTTAACTGCAGGGTTCACATCAGGTTCCAGTAACTTACAACAATTCCCACTGGGACTGGAGGCTGCCATTTTGCGGGGCTCGGTGAGCCAGCACAGTTGGGACACCACTTGGTGTTTGAGAGGCCCCTCACTGTATGGGTCTCCACGACGAACTTCAATAACCAGCATGCATTTGGTCTTAGTGGAGCACAAGATGAATGCCAGCTGCAAGCAGAGGCAGGGTATCAACACAAGAATGGGAGTGGCTATACAAACGTCACAGGACTTTAAAATCAACCCCCAGCGAGAAACCCAGCTTAAGGAAACCAGCACTGAAGAAAGCATAACTGCTGAAATGCATCTGCCTGGCGTTTCTCGACTTTCTGCGTGACTCGTGCTGTTTAAATTGGAATAAAACCTTTTGTGAACCTCAGCATATGTCGGGCTCATTCTTGAAGGCGGGTGAGAATTGGACTTTATGTTTTGCCAGTTTGCTGACACTGGCTACCGGCATGCCCTCTCAGTCTGGTGCGACGCACCAAGCAGCATCCTTTGGTTTTTGTATTTCACTACAGCGCGTTGCCCCCTTGAGAGACATTAGTACTAACATTACTGCATCGGGAGAGAGGATGCAGTTTTAAGTGCAGGGTTCACATCAGGTTCCAGTAACAAACAACAATTTCCACTGGGACTGGAGGCTGCCGGTTTGCGGGGCACGGTGAGCCAACACAGTTGGGACACCACTTGGTGTTTGAGAGTCCCCTCACTGTATGGGTCTCCACGACGAACTTCAATAACCAGCATGTATTTGGTCTCAGTGGAGCACAACATGAATGCCAGCTGCAAGCAGAGGCGGGGCATCAACACAAGAATGGGAGTGGCTATGCAAATATCACAGGACTTTAAAATCAACCCCCAGCGAGAAACCCAGCTTAAGGAAACCGGCACTGAAGAAAGCATAACTGCTAAAACGCGTCTGCCTGGCGTTTCCCGACTTTCTGTATGATTCGTGCTGTTTAAATTGGAATGAATCCTTTTGTGAACCTCAGCATATGTCGGGCTCATTCTTGAAGGCGGGTAAGCATTTGACTTTGTTTTGCCCGTTTGCTGACACTGGCTAAAGGCATGCGCTCTCGGTCTGGTGCGACGCGCCAAGCAGCATCCTTTGGTTTTTGTATTTCACTACAGTGCGTTGCCCCCCCTTGCGAGTCATTAGTACTAACATTGACCGCATCGGGAGAGAGGATGTAGTTTTAACTGCAGAGGTCACATCAGGTTCCCGTAACTTACATCAATTTCCACTGGGACTGGAGGCTGCCGGTTTGCGGGGCTCGGTGAGCCAATACAGTTGGGACACCACTTGGTGTTTGAGAGGCACGTCACTGTATGGGTTTCCACGACGAACTTCAATAACCAGCATGCATTTGGTCTCAGTGGAGCACAAGATGAATGCCAGCTGCAAGCAGAGGCAGGGCATCAACACAAGAATGGGAGTGACTATACAAACGTCACAGGACTTTAAAATCAACCCCCAGCGAGAAACCCAGCTTAAGGAAACTGGCACTGAAGAAAGCATAACTGCTGAAACGCGTCTGCCTGGCATTTCCCGACTTTCTGCATGACTCGTGCTGTTTAAATTGGAATAAATCCTTTTGTGAACCTCAGCATATGTTGGGCTCATTCTTGAAGGCTGGTGAGCATTGGACTTTATGTTTTGCCAGTTTATTGACACTGGCTACCTGCATGCCGTCTCTGTCTGGTGCGACGCACCAAGCAGCATCCTTTGGTTATTGTGTTTCACTACAGCGCATTGCCCCCTCTTGCGAGTCATTAGTACTAACATTGACCGCATCGGGAGAGAGGATGCAGTTTTAGCTGCAGTGGTCACATCAGTTTCCAGTAACTTACATCAATTTCCACGGGGACTGGAGGCTGCCGGTTTGCGGGGCTCGGTGAGCCAACACAGTTGGGACACCACTTGGTGTTTGAGAGGCCCCTCACTGTATGGGTCTCCACGACGTACTTCAATAACCAGCATGCATTTGGTCTCAGTGGAGCACAAGGTGAATGCCAGCTGCAAGCAGAGGCAGGGTATCAACACAAGAATGGGAGTGGCTATACAAACGTCACAGGACTTTAAAATCAACCCCCAGCGAGAAACCCAGCTTAAGGAAACCGGCACTGAAGAAAGCATAACTGCTGAAATGCATCTGCCTGGCGTTTCTCGACTTTCTGCGTGACTCGTGCTGTGTAAATTGGAATAAATCCTTTTGTGAACCTCAGCATATGTCGGGCTCATTCTTGAAGGCGGGTGAGAATTGGACTTTATGTTTTGCCAGTTTGCTGACACTGGCTACCGGCATGCCCTCTCAGTCTGGTGCGACGCACCAAGCAGCATCCTTTGGTTTTTGTATTTCACTACAGCGCGTTGCCCCCTTGCGAGACATTAGTACTAACATTACTGCATCGGGAGAGAGGATGCAGTTTTAAGTGCAGGGTTCACATCAGGTTCCAGTAACAAACAACAATTTCCACTGGGACTGGAGGCTGCCGGTTTGCGGGGCACGGTGAGCCAACACAGTTGGGACACCACTTGGTGTTTGAGAGTCCCCTCACTGTATGGGTCTCCACGACGAACTTCAATAACCAGCATGTATTTGGTCTCAGTGGAGCACAACATGAATGCCAGCTGCAAGCAGAGGCGGGGCATCAACACAAGAATGGGAGTGGCTATGCAAATATCACAGGACTTTAAAATCAACCCCCAGCGAGAAACCCAGCTTAAGGAAACCGGCACTGAAGAAAGCATAACTGCTAAAACGCGTCTGCCTGGCGTTTCCCGACTTTCTGTATGATTCGTGCTGTTTAAATTGGAATGAATCCTTTTGTGAACCTCAGCATATGTCGGGCTCATTCTTGAAGGCGGGTAAGCATTGGACTTTGTTTTGCCCGTTTGCTGACACTGGCTAAAGGCATGCGCTCTCGGTCTGGTGCGACGCGCCAAGCAGCATCCTTTGGTTTTTGTATTTCACTACAGTGCGTTGCCCCCCCTTGCGAGTCATTAGTACTAACATTGACCGCATCGGGAGAGAGGATGTAGTTTTAACTGCAGAGGTCACATCAGGTTCCCGTAACTTACATCAATTTCCACTGGGACTGGAGGCTGCCGGTTTGCGGGGCTCGGTGAGCCAATACAGTTGGGACACCACTTGGTGTTTGAGAGGCACGTCACTGTATGGGTTTCCACGACGAACTTCAATAACCAGCATGCATTTGGTCTCAGTGGAGCACAAGATGAATGCCAGCTGCAAGCAGAGGCAGGGCATCAACACAAGAATGGGAGTGACTATACAAACGTCACAGGACTTTAAAATCAACCCCCAGCGAGAAACCCAGCTTAAGGAAACTGGCACTGAAGAAAGCATAACTGCTGAAACGCGTCTGCCTGGCATTTCCCGACTTTCTGCATGACTCGTGCTGTTTAAATTGGAATAAATCCTTTTGTGAACCTCAGCATATGTTGGGCTCATTCTTGAAGGCTGGTGAGCATTGGACTTTATGTTTTGCCAGTTTATTGACACTGGCTACCTGCATGCCGTCTCTGTCTGGTGCGACGCACCAAGCAGCATCCTTTGGTTATTGTGTTTCACTACAGCGCATTGCCCCCTCTTGCGAGTCATTAGTACTAACATTGACCGCATCGGGAGAGAGGATGCAGTTTTAGCTGCAGTGGTCACATCAGTTTCCAGTAACTTACATCAATTTCCACGGGGACTGGAGGCTGCCGGTTTGCGGGGCTCGGTGAGCCAACACAGTTGGGACACCACTTGGTGTTTGAGAGGCCCCTCACTGTATGGGTCTCCACGACGTACTTCAATAACCAGCATGCATTTGGTCTCAGTGGAGCACAAGATGAATGCCAGCTGCCAGCAGAGGCGGGGCATCAACACAAGAATGGGAGTGGCTATGCAAACGTCACAGGACTTTAAAATCAACCCCCAGCGAGAAACCCAGCTTAAGGAAACCGGCACTGAAGAAAGCATAACTGCTGAAACGCGTCTGCCTGGCGTTTCCCAACTTTCTGCATGACTCGTGCTGTGTAAATTGGAATAAATCCTTTTGTGAACCTCAGCATATGTCGGGCTCATTCTTGAAGGCGGGTGAGAATTGGACTTTATGTTTTGCCAGTTTGCTGACACTGGCTACCGGCATGCCCTCTCAGTCTGGTGCGACGCACCAAGCAGCATCCCTTGGTTTTTGTATTTCACTACAGCGTGTTGCCCCCCCCCTTGCGAGACATTAGTACTAACATTGACCGCATCGGGAGAGAGGATGCAGTTTTAACTGCAGGGTTCACATCAGGTTCCAGTAACTTACAACAATTTCCACTGGGACTGGAGGCTGCCATTTTGCGGGGCTCGGTGAGCCAACACAGTTGGGACACCACTTGGTGTTTGAGAGGCCCCTCACTGTATGGGTCTCCACGACGAACTTCAATAACCAGCATGCACTTGGTCTTAGTGGAGCACAAGATGAATGCCAGCTGCAAGCAGAGGCAGGGTATCAACACAAGAATGGGAGTGGCTATACAAACGTCACAGGACTTTAAAATCAACCCCCAGCGAGAAACCCAGCTTAAGGAAACCAGCACTGAAGAAAGCATAACTGCTGAAATGCGTCTGCCTGGCGTTTCTCGACTTTCTGCGTGACTCGTGCTGTTTAAATTGGAATAAATCCTTTTGTGAACCTCAGCATATGTCGGGCTCATTCTTGAAGGCGGGTGAGAATTGGACTTTATGTTTTGCCAGTTTGCTGACACTGGCTACCGGCATGCCCTCTCAGTCTGGTGCGACACACCAAGCAGCATCCTTTGGTTTTTGTATTTCACTACAGCGCGTTGCCCCCCTTGCGAGACATTAGTACTAACATTACCGCATCGGGAGAGAGGATGTAGTTTTAAGTGCAGGGTTCACATCAGGTTCCAGTAACAAACAACAATTTCCACTGCTGGGACTGGAGACAGCCGGTTTGCGGGGCACGGTGAGCCAACACAGTTGGGACACCACTTGGTGTTTGAGAGTCCCCTCACTGTATGGGTCTCCACGATGAACTTCAATAACCAGCATGCATTTGGTCTCAGTGGAGCACAACATGAATGCCAGCTGCAAGCAGAGGCGGGGCATCAACACAAGAATGGGAGTGACTATACAAACGTCACAAGACTTTAAAATCAATCCCCAGCGAGAAACCTAGCTTAAGGAAACCGGCACTGAAAAAAACATAACTGCTGAAACGCGTCTGCCTGGCGTTTCCCGACTTTCTGCATGACTCGTGCTGTTTAAATTGGAATAAATCCTTTTGTGAACCTCAGCATATGCCGGGCTCATTTTTGAAAGCGGGTGAGCATTGGACTTTATGTTTTGCCAGTTTGCTGACACTGGCTTCCGGCATGCCCTCTCGGTCTGGTGCGACGCGCCAAGCAGCATCCTTTGGTTTTTGTATTTCACTACAGCGTGTTGCCCCCCCCTTGCGAGTCATTAGTACTAACATTGACCGCATCGGGAGAGAGGATGCAGTTTTAACTGCAGGGTTCACATCAGGTTCCAGTAACTTACAACAATTTCCACTGGGACTGGAGGCTGCCATTTTGCGGGGCTCGGTGAGCCAGCACAGTTGGGACACCACTTGGTGTTTGAGAGGCCCCTCACTGTATGGGTCTCCACGACGAACTTCAATAACCAGCATGCATTTGGTCTTAGTAGAGCACAAGATGAATGCCAGCTGCAAGCAGAGGCAGGGTATCAACACAAGAATGGGAGTGGCTATACAAACGTCACAGGACTTTAAAATCAACCCCCAGCGAGAAACCCAGCTTAAGGAAACCAGCACTGAAGAAAGCATAACTGCTGAAATGCATCTGCCTGGCGTTTCTCGACTTTCTGCGTGACTCGTGCTGTGTAAATTGGAATAAATCCTTTTGTGAACCTCAGCATATGTCGGGCTCATTCTTGAAGGCGGGTGAGAATTGGACTTTATGTTTTGCCAGTTTGCTGACACTGGCTACCGGCATGCCCTCTCAGTCTGGTGCGACGCACCAAGCAGCATCCTTTGGTTTTTGTATTTCACTACAGCGCGTTGCCCCCTTGCGAGACATTAGTACTAACATTACTGCATCGGGAGAGAGGATGCAGTTTTAAGTGCAGGGTTCACATCAGGTTCCAGTAACAAACAACAATTTCCACTGGGACTGGAGGCTGCCGGTTTGCGGGGCACGGTGAGCCAACACAGTTGGGACACCACTTGGTGTTTGAGAGTCCCCTCACTGTATGGGTCTCCACGACGAACTTCAATAACCAGCATGTATTTGGTCTCAGTGGAGCACAACATGAATGCCAGCTGCAAGCAGAGGCGGGGCATCAACACAAGAATGGGAGTGGCTATGCAAATATCACAGGACTTTAAAATCAACCCCCAGCGAGAAACCCAGCTTAAGGAAACCGGCACTGAAGAAAGCATAACTGCTAAAACGCGTCTGCCTGGCGTTTCCCGACTTTCTGTATGATTCGTGCTGTTTAAATTGGAATGAATCCTTTTGTGAACCTCAGCATATGTCGGGCTCATTCTTGAAGGCGGGTAAGCATTGGACTTTGTTTTGCCCGTTTGCTGACACTGGCTAAAGGCATGCGCTCTCGGTCTGGTGCGACGCGCCAAGCAGCATCCTTTGGTTTTTGTATTTCACTACAGTGCGTTGCCCCCCCTTGCGAGTCATTAGTACTAACATTGACCGCATCGGGAGAGAGGATGTAGTTTTAACTGCAGAGGTCACATCAGGTTCCCGTAACTTACATCAATTTCCACTGGGACTGGAGGCTGCCGGTTTGCGGGGCTCGGTGAGCCAATACAGTTGGGACACCACTTGGTGTTTGAGAGGCACGTCACTGTATGGGTTTCCACGACGAACTTCAATAACCAGCATGCATTTGGTCTCAGTGGAGCACAAGATGAATGCCAGCTGCAAGCAGAGGCAGGGCATCAACACAAGAATGGGAGTGACTATACAAACGTCACAGGACTTTAAAATCAACCCCCAGCGAGAAACCCAGCTTAAGGAAACTGGCACTGAAGAAAGCATAACTGCTGAAACGCGTCTGCCTGGCATTTCCCGACTTTCTGCATGACTCGTGCTGTTTAAATTGGAATAAATCCTTTTGTGAACCTCAGCATATGTTGGGCTCATTCTTGAAGGCTGGTGAGCATTGGACTTTATGTTTTGCCAGTTTATTGACACTGGCTACCTGCATGCCGTCTCTGTCTGGTGCGACGCACCAAGCAGCATCCTTTGGTTATTGTGTTTCACTACAGCGCATTGCCCCCTCTTGCGAGTCATTAGTACTAACATTGACCGCATCGGGAGAGAGGATGCAGTTTTAGCTGCAGTGGTCACATCAGTTTCCAGTAACTTACATCAATTTCCACGGGGACTGGAGGCTGCCGGTTTGCGGGGCTCGGTGAGCCAACACAGTTGGGACACCACTTGGTGTTTGAGAGGCCCCTCACTGTATGGGTCTCCACGACGTACTTCAATAACCAGCATGCATTTGGTCTCAGTGGAGCACAAGATGAATGCCAGCTGCCAGCAGAGGCGGGGCATCAACACAAGAATGGGAGTGGCTATGCAAACGTCACAGGACTTTAAAATCAACCCCCAGCGAGAAACCCAGCTTAAGGAAACCGGCACTGAAGAAAGCATAACTGCTGAAACGCGTCTGCCTGGCGTTTCCCAACTTTCTGCATGACTCGTGCTGTGTAAATTGGAATAAATCCTTTTGTGAACCTCAGCATATGTCGGGCTCATTCTTGAAGGCGGGTGAGAATTGGACTTTATGTTTTGCCAGTTTGCTGACACTGGCTACCGGCATGCCCTCTCAGTCTGGTGCGACGCACCAAGCAGCATCCCTTGGTTTTTGTATTTCACTACAGCGTGTTGCCCCCCCCCTTGCGAGACATTAGTACTAACATTGACCGCATCGGGAGAGAGGATGCAGTTTTAACTGCAGGGTTCACATCAGGTTCCAGTAACTTACAACAATTTCCACTGGGACTGGAGGCTGCCATTTTGCGGGGCTCGGTGAGCCAACACAGTTGGGACACCACTTGGTGTTTGAGAGGCCCCTCACTGTATGGGTCTCCACGACGAACTTCAATAACCAGCATGCACTTGGTCTTAGTGGAGCACAAGATGAATGCCAGCTGCAAGCAGAGGCAGGGTATCAACACAAGAATGGGAGTGGCTATACAAACGTCACAGGACTTTAAAATCAACCCCCAGCGAGAAACCCAGCTTAAGGAAACCAGCACTGAAGAAAGCATAACTGCTGAAATGCGTCTGCCTGGCGTTTCTCGACTTTCTGCGTGACTCGTGCTGTTTAAATTGGAATAAATCCTTTTGTGAACCTCAGCATATGTCGGGCTCATTCTTGAAGGCGGGTGAGAATTGGACTTTATGTTTTGCCAGTTTGCTGACACTGGCTACCGGCATGCCCTCTCAGTCTGGTGCGACACACCAAGCAGCATCCTTTGGTTTTTGTATTTCACTACAGCGCGTTGCCCCCCTTGCGAGACATTAGTACTAACATTACCGCATCGGGAGAGAGGATGTAGTTTTAAGTGCAGGGTTCACATCAGGTTCCAGTAACAAACAACAATTTCCACTGCTGGGACTGGAGACAGCCGGTTTGCGGGGCACGGTGAGCCAACACAGTTGGGACACCACTTGGTGTTTGAGAGTCCCCTCACTGTATGGGTCTCCACGATGAACTTCAATAACCAGCATGCATTTGGTCTCAGTGGAGCACAACATGAATGCCAGCTGCAAGCAGAGGCGGGGCATCAACACAAGAATGGGAGTGACTATACAAACGTCACAAGACTTTAAAATCAATCCCCAGCGAGAAACCTAGCTTAAGGAAACCGGCACTGAAAAAAACATAACTGCTGAAACGCGTCTGCCTGGCGTTTCCCGACTTTCTGCATGACTCGTGCTGTTTAAATTGGAATAAATCCTTTTGTGAACCTCAGCATATGCCGGGCTCATTTTTGAAAGCGGGTGAGCATTGGACTTTATGTTTTGCCAGTTTGCTGACACTGGCTTCCGGCATGCCCTCTCGGTCTGGTGCGACGCGCCAAGCAGCATCCTTTGGTTTTTGTATTTCACTACAGCGTGTTGCCCCCCCCTTGCGAGTCATTAGTACTAACATTGACCGCATCGGGAGAGAGGATGCAGTTTTAACTGCAGGGTTCACATCAGGTTCCAGTAACTTACAACAATTTCCACTGGGACTGGAGGCTGCCATTTTGCGGGGCTCGGTGAGCCAGCACAGTTGGGACACCACTTGGTGTTTGAGAGGCCCCTCACTGTATGGGTCTCCACGACGAACTTCAATAACCAGCATGCATTTGGTCTTAGTAGAGCACAAGATGAATGCCAGCTGCAAGCAGAGGCAGGGTATCAACACAAGAATGGGAGTGGCTATACAAACGTCACAGGACTTTAAAATCAACCCCCAGCGAGAAACCCAGCTTAAGGAAACCAGCACTGAAGAAAGCATAACTGCTGAAATGCATCTGCCTGGCGTTTCTCGACTTTCTGCGTGACTCGTGCTGTTTAAATTGGAATAAATCCTTTTGTGAACCTCAGCATATGTCGGGCTCATTCTTGAAGGCGGGTGAGAATTGGACTTTATGTTTTGCCAGTTTGCTGACACTGGCTACCGGCATGCCCTCTCAGTCTGGTGCGACGCACCAAGCAGCATCCTTTGGTTTTTGTATTTCACTACAGCGCGTTGCCCCCTTGCGAGACATTAGTACTAACATTACTGCATCGGGAGAGAGGATGCAGTTTTAAGTGCAGGGTTCACATCAGGTTCCAGTAACAAACAACAATTTCCACTGGGACTGGAGGCTGCCGGTTTGCGGGGCACGGTGAGCCAACACAGTTGGGACACCACTTGGTGTTTGAGAGTCCCCTCACTGTATGGGTCTCCACGACGAACTTCAATAACCAGCATGTATTTGGTCTCAGTGGAGCACAACATGAATGCCAGCTGCAAGCAGAGGCGGGGCATCAACACAAGAATGGGAGTGGCTATGCAAATATCACAGGACTTTAAAATCAACCCCCAGCGAGAAACCCAGCTTAAGGAAACCGGCACTGAAGAAAGCATAACTGCTAAAACGCGTCTGCCTGGCGTTTCCCGACTTTCTGTATGATTCGTGCTGTTTAAATTGGAATGAATCCTTTTGTGAACCTCAGCATATGTCGGGCTCATTCTTGAAGGCGGGTAAGCATTTGACTTTGTTTTGCCCGTTTGCTGACACTGGCTAAAGGCATGCGCTCTCGGTCTGGTGCGACGCGCCAAGCAGCATCCTTTGGTTTTTGTATTTCACTACAGTGCGTTGCCCCCCCTTGCGAGTCATTAGTACTAACATTGACCGCATCGGGAGAGAGGATGTAGTTTTAACTGCAGAGGTCACATCAGGTTCCCGTAACTTACATCAATTTCCACTGGGACTGGAGGCTGCCGGTTTGCGGGGCTCGGTGAGCCAATACAGTTGGGACACCACTTGGTGTTTGAGAGGCACGTCACTGTATGGGTTTCCACGACGAACTTCAATAACCAGCATGCATTTGGTCTCAGTGGAGCACAAGATGAATGCCAGCTGCAAGCAGAGGCAGGGCATCAACACAAGAATGGGAGTGACTATACAAACGTCACAGGACTTTAAAATCAACCCCCAGCGAGAAACCCAGCTTAAGGAAACTGGCACTGAAGAAAGCATAACTGCTGAAACGCGTCTGCCTGGCATTTCCCGACTTTCTGCATGACTCGTGCTGTTTAAATTGGAATAAATCCTTTTGTGAACCTCAGCATATGTTGGGCTCATTCTTGAAGGCTGGTGAGCATTGGACTTTATGTTTTGCCAGTTTATTGACACTGGCTACCTGCATGCCGTCTCTGTCTGGTGCGACGCACCAAGCAGCATCCTTTGGTTATTGTGTTTCACTACAGCGCATTGCCCCCTCTTGCGAGTCATTAGTACTAACATTGACCGCATCGGGAGAGAGGATGCAGTTTTAGCTGCAGTGGTCACATCAGTTTCCAGTAACTTACATCAATTTCCACGGGGACTGGAGGCTGCCGGTTTGCGGGGCTCGGTGAGCCAACACAGTTGGGACACCACTTGGTGTTTGAGAGGCCCCTCACTGTATGGGTCTCCACGACGTACTTCAATAACCAGCATGCATTTGGTCTCAGTGGAGCACAAGGTGAATGCCAGCTGCAAGCAGAGGCAGGGTATCAACACAAGAATGGGAGTGGCTATACAAACGTCACAGGACTTTAAAATCAACCCCCAGCGAGAAACCCAGCTTAAGGAAACCAGCACTGAAGAAAGCATAACTGCTGAAATGCATCTGCCTGGCGTTTCTCGACTTTCTGCGTGACTCGTGCTGTTTAAATTGGAATAAATCCTTTTGTGAACCTCAGCATATGTCGGGCTCATTCTTGAAGGCGGGTGAGAATTGGACTTTATGTTTTGCCAGTTTGCTGACACTGGCTACCGGCATGCCCTCTCAGTCTGGTGCGACGCACCAAGCAGCATCCTTTGGTTTTTGTATTTCACTACAGCGCGTTGCCCCCTTGCGAGACATTAGTACTAACATTACTGCATCGGGAGAGAGGATGCAGTTTTAAGTGCAGGGTTCACATCAGGTTCCAGTAACAAACAACAATTTCCACTGGGACTGGAGGCTGCCGGTTTGCGGGGCACGGTGAGCCAACACAGTTGGGACACCACTTGGTGTTTGAGAGTCCCCTCACTGTATGGGTCTCCACGACGAACTTCAATAACCAGCATGTATTTGGTCTCAGTGGAGCACAACATGAATGCCAGCTGCAAGCAGAGGCGGGGCATCAACACAAGAATGGGAGTGGCTATGCAAATATCACAGGACTTTAAAATCAACCCCCAGCGAGAAACCCAGCTTAAGGAAACCGGCACTGAAGAAAGCATAACTGCTAAAACGCGTCTGCCTGGCGTTTCCCGACTTTCTGTATGATTCGTGCTGTTTAAATTGGAATGAATCCTTTTGTGAACCTCAGCATATGTCGGGCTCATTCTTGAAGGCGGGTAAGCATTGGACTTTGTTTTGCCCGTTTGCTGACACTGGCTAAAGGCATGCGCTCTCGGTCTGGTGCGACGCGCCAAGCAGCATCCTTTGGTTTTTGTATTTCACTACAGTGCGTTGCCCCCCCTTGCGAGTCATTAGTACTAACATTGACCGCATCGGGAGAGAGGATGTAGTTTTAACTGCAGAGGTCACATCAGGTTCCCGTAACTTACATCAATTTCCACTGGGACTGGAGGCTGCCGGTTTGCGGGGCTCGGTGAGCCAATACAGTTGGGACACCACTTGGTGTTTGAGAGGCACGTCACTGTATGGGTTTCCACGACGAACTTCAATAACCAGCATGCATTTGGTCTCAGTGGAGCACAAGATGAATGCCAGCTGCAAGCAGAGGCAGGGCATCAACACAAGAATGGGAGTGACTATACAAACGTCACAGGACTTTAAAATCAACCCCCAGCGAGAAACCCAGCTTAAGGAAACTGGCACTGAAGAAAGCATAACTGCTGAAACGCGTCTGCCTGGCATTTCCCGACTTTCTGCATGACTCGTGCTGTTTAAATTGGAATAAATCCTTTTGTGAACCTCAGCATATGTTGGGCTCATTCTTGAAGGCTGGTGAGCATTGGACTTTATGTTTTGCCAGTTTATTGACACTGGCTACCTGCATGCCGTCTCTGTCTGGTGCGACGCACCAAGCAGCATCCTTTGGTTATTGTGTTTCACTACAGCGCATTGCCCCCTCTTGCGAGTCATTAGTACTAACATTGACCGCATCGGGAGAGAGGATGCAGTTTTAGCTGCAGTGGTCACATCAGTTTCCAGTAACTTACATCAATTTCCACGGGGACTGGAGGCTGCCGGTTTGCGGGGCTCGGTGAGCCAACACAGTTGGGACACCACTTGGTGTTTGAGAGGCCCCTCACTGTATGGGTCTCCACGACGTACTTCAATAACCATCATGCATTTGGTCTCAGTGGAGCACAAGGTGAATGCCAGCTGCAAGCAGAGGCAGGGCATCAACACAAGAATGGGAGTGGCTATACAAACGTCACAGGACTTTAAAATCAATCCCCAGCGAGAAACCTAGCTTAAGGAAACCGGCACTGAAAAAAACATAACTGCTGAAACGCGTCTGCCTGGCGTTTCCCGACTTTCTGCATGACTCGTGCTGTTTAAATTGGAATAAATCCTTTTGTGAACCTCAGCATATGTCGGGCTCCTTCTTGAAGGCGGGTGAGCATTGGACTTTATGTTTTGTCCGTTTGCTGACACTGGCTTCCGGCATGCCCTCTCGGTCTGGTGCGACGTGCCAAGCAGCATCCTTTGGTTTTTGTATTTCACTACAGCGCGTTGCCCCCCCTTGCGAGTCATTAGTAATAACATTGACCGCATCGGGAGAGAGGATGTAGTTTTAACTGCAGGGGTCACATCAGGTTCCCGTAACTTACATCAATTTCCACTGGGACTGGAGGCTGCCGGTTTGCAGGGCTCGGTGAGCCAATACAGTTGGGACACCACTTGGTGTTTGAGAGGCCCCTCACTGTATGGGTCTCCACGACTAACTTCAATAACCAGCATGCATTTGGTCTCAGTGGAGCACAAGATGAATGCCAGCTGCAAGCAGAGGCGGGCCATCAACACAAGAATGGGAGTTGCTATATAAACGTCACAGGACTTTAAAATCAACCCCCAGCGAGAAACCTAGTTTAAGGAAACCGGCACTGAAGAAAGCGTAACTGCTGAAACGCGTCTACCTGGCGTTTCCCGACTTTCTGCATGACTCGTGCTGTGTAAATTGGAATAAATCCTTTTGTGAACCTCAGCATATGTTGGGCTTATTCTTGAAGGCTGGTGAGCATTGGACTTTATGTTTGTCAGTTTGCTGACACTGGCTACCGGCATGCCCTCTCGGTCTGGTGCGATGCGCCAAGCAGCATCCTTTGGTTTTTGTATTTCACTACAGCGCGTTGCCCCCCCTTGTGAGTCATTAGTACTAACATTGACCGCATCGGGAGAGAGGATGCAGTTTTAACTGCAGGGGTCACATCAGGTTCCAGTAACTTACATCAATTTCCACTGGGACTGGAGGCTGCCGGTTTGTGGGGCTCGGTGAGCCAACACAGTTGGGACACCACTTGGTGTTTGAGAGGCCCCTCACTGTATGGGTCCCCACAACGAACTTCAATAACCAGCATGCATTTGGTCTAAGTGGAGCACAAGATGAATGCCAGCTGCAAGCAGAGGCGGGGCATCAACACAAGAATGGGAGTGGCTATACAAACGTCACAGAACTTTAAAATCAACCCCCAGCGAGAAACCCAGCTTAAGGAAACCGGCACTGAAGAAAGCATAACTGCTGAAACGCGTCTGCCTGGCGTTTCCCGACTTTCTGCATGACTCATGCTGTTTAAATTGGAATAAATCCTTTTGTGAACCTCAGCATATGTCGGGCTCATTCTTGAAGGCGGGTGAGCATTGGACTATATATATATATTCCTCCACGCTGGTAAGTCCAGTCCCTTAAATTACATTATTGTTGCATTTTTTCATACCGCAACACCCAACATAGGAAGCCAACGCATTTTGGCTTCTGCCTTCAACTGGGCAACTCTATTCCCACAACCATGGTGATTTTTAAAAGAAATTATCGTCACATGACCCTCATCCACTTCTCTTCAGGAACAACTAGACTCACCAGTGCATGTTTCAGATCACATCTTGGCCGCCATATTGGAGTCCCCTTTCATCATATAGCCCTTTACATCTGTAACCCCTTTGTTTCTTTAGTTTCCTAATTCAACACGAAACGTGAAATGCAATTGAAACATGCTGGCTAAGCTGTTCCTCATATAAGCATCTTGGTATTAGCACTTATTTGTTAACAATATTTCACACTTGTTTTAAAGTGCAAGTGCCTCTTTGTAAACAATCTTCCTCTATGTTGTATCCACTATGCTGCAATTAGCCCCTATTTATAAACAATAATACAAAATTGTTTTAAAGTGTGAGTACCTTTTTGTAAACAATCTTCCCCTTTGGTGTATCCACTATGCAGCAGTTATTCAAATAATTAATCCTCCTGGTAGAACATTCCTTATATCTCAATTTGACTATAAAGTGCAAAATGCAATTATATAGACAATCTAACCACGCTGCCATATGTTGTAATGCAGCTGTTTTTCAGCTATGCACCTTGGGTGTAGATGGCTCTTTATAGACATTATTCCACAATCCTCTCTAACGTGCAAGTGCCTATTGATAAACAATCTTCCTCGAATTCTATAAAGAACTACTGCCAATACATAGATACACAAATCATCCCTGTTTCGAAAAGTGCAAATGCATATATGTGGATACTACCCAGGCAAGAACAAGTGTATCCAACTTAAGGTGCTGCTGGTATGTCTGAGGGTACACTTGTCTGTCTGTAAACCATATATATAGATCATATACCCAGGTTACACTAACCGATTAAAAATACCATGAGTTCTGCTCCCTTAAACAATACAACGATACTAAGGCATCACACATGTTCCACGTTCTTGTGTATACAAACCGGGGCCATTGGACTCCACATATATAACCTGTTCAACCTGAATACTCCAATGAGTCTTCTGTGTTCCTAACTCCCATCCTATAAAGTCCCTGTGCAAATTAAATATGCAAAAAAGACTTGTACATTTTAAATACAACAAGAATTGTATAAAAATCCACTAAAAACGCACTCAAATCCAGAACAAGATCAGCTTTGGGATGCAATTCATGAGAAACAAATGTTATCCCTCAAAGGTGAACATGTAGCTCAGCATCAAGATTATGGCCCCATGGCTTTTCCGTGCCTAAAAGTACAATCATCCTCAATTCACATTGACGCAGTTCAAGATCCCCGTTTCCTCTGCATGGGTGGACCTTGACGTGCTTATTGTCATAATAGGGTAAAGCTGTCAGATTGCCTTGATGTACCTACCACCAATGCTTAGCCATGGGGTAAATTCTATCCTGATGTTTAATATCTCTGATGTGCTGTAGGATCCTGAGTTTGACCTCATTAACAGTACTTCCTACATGCATGCCACAACCGCATTCCAGCAGATAGACCACAAACTCAGTTTTGCATGTAATCTTCTCCCTGATCTTGCAGGTTCTTCCCTCAAGGGCCTCATATGTGGTACAATTAGATCCAAATTTACAGGCTTTACATGTGGCACATTTCTTGAAGCCCTGATTTCTACTAGTAATCCAGTCCAGTTCCGGGTGGAACATAGATCTAGTTAACATATCGGCCAAGGAACGAGCATTGCGATATGTAATGCTCGGATGCTGGCCTACTACCTCTGTAAGATGTTCATTGTGTTGCAATATATGACTGTTTCGTATGATCAGGGCACAGATCGAGTTGTGTTCCATAATATAGCCTATCAAGAATCAAATCTCCTGGTCAGGTCTATTGATCTTTCCTGGTGTGGCATTCATCTGTGTGGTGGTAAATATTAATAGCTATCTTTTCTTGGTCAAAACTCTGTTTAGTTTCCCTTAGGACCTGCTCTGGATATCCTCTTTCTAAAAATCGCAAAATCATAGACCTGGCTTCCATTTCAAACAATTCATCTGTGGAGCAGATCCTGTATGCTCTCAAAAGTTGACTGTATGGTATGCTTCATTTCAATGAGCGATGGTGCACACTATTCTCATGCAATATTGAATTGCAGGCCGTTTTCTTACGAAATATAGGAGTTTGGATCAATTAATCTCTGACTTGCAACTTTAAATCCAAGAACTCAATTTCATGTGTGCTCCACGTCACAGTCAATTGTATATTGTATGGATTCCTGTTAAAGGATGTTACGTACTTTTTCAAAGATGCCTTGTTCCCATCCTATATGATAAAAACATAATCTATAAAGCGTACCCACATCGCAATCTTGTCAATGTGGTGTGCATTACAATTAGCCCATGCCACTTCTTTCTCCCACCAATCCATATAGATGTTTGCATATATAGGGGCATACTGGCCCCATCGCTGTGCCTTGTTTCTGGAGATACACCTTCTTATCGAAAGCAAAGACATTATGCGTGAGGCAGAACGAGAGCATCTTGAGGAGCATCTTAGTGTGTTAGGCAAGGTTCAAAGATCTTGATGTTAAAAACTAGCGGCAAGCCTCAATCCCATACTCATGAGAGATGGATGTATAGAGAGCGCAGACTTTCATAGTTACCATTAAGTAAAAATTATTTTTATGCTAAAATCTGCAGATTATGTGGCAGATGATGGATTATGTGGCAAATGCGGCACATCTATAATTATGTGAAAATTGCCACTGCAACACAATCACATAATTCCAGTGGCCCTGATTATAGGCCCCAGGGAGACCATCCCCCAGAGCTGAACTGTGTAGTAAAGTGGAAGGGGCCACTCGGGTCCCCCCACCGAGCCTTACAAAGGCCCTGGGAAGCTCATCCCACAGGGCCATCATTTTAAGCAAAAGGGAGGGTGGCCATGCAGCCCCTCTCTCTGAGCCTTTAATGGCCCAGCCCCAGGATACAGTAGTTTCCCTGCCTTCACCGGCACAGGCTATAAAATCTGTGTTTGCTCCAGTCTGTTAGGCGCAGTTTGAAATTTCCAGCCAAACAGGAGCAAACACTAAGGATCACACCAGCGTATCACAGGAAGACCGCCAAACTTGTACTCAGACCGCCCGCCGGATTATGAGTTGAATCCTGGCAGGCAGTGCATGGTGCGGGGGTCCCACGGCAGTGCCTTTCTAAGACTCAAAGGAGAGCCTTAGAAAGGCACCGCCTTGGAAGCGTCGCAGCACATTCCTGCACAGGAGGAAATGCACCATGTTGTGCATATCT
This sequence comes from Triturus cristatus, assembly GCF_964204655.1. Lineage (NCBI taxonomy): Eukaryota > Metazoa > Chordata > Amphibia > Caudata > Salamandridae > Triturus > Triturus cristatus. Next base: position 926,392,537 of record NC_140580.1, on the reverse strand, counting down.
TCCTGTGCAAGAACAGGGGGTGCTGACATACAGGGGGGTACACCAGGTGCCCCCCTGTATGCACCCCCTTGCACAAAGGCAACAGGCTGCCCTGCTAGGGCCCCCTTTGTTTCCTCACCGCCACCCTTTTCAGTGAGGAAGCTCGTAATATGCTTGGCGGTGCTACAGTGGCATCCATAGCATATTACTTCCATCGGACCACTGTGCCACTGCTGCAGGATTACGGATCCCCGGCGGTAACAGAGATCCAGTGTGGTCCAACCGCCAAACTTGTAATACGGCAGGTGGACAGCCAATATAGTGGGTCACAGAACGCCACTGAGAGTATGGCAGTCCAAGGACCCCCATAGTCATAATCAGGCCCCAAGTCTGCTCCCAGGCAGCGGGCGATTCAAACATGCTCTCACCAGCTGGGAGCAGACTTGTGATCTGTTACCACCCTCGAACTGATGCAGGTAGGAAAATAGAACAACATATTGCTCCTACCTGGAGGGAGCAAGCAAAGACAGCTGCTCCCTCCGGACGGGAGCAATGATGGCTCCTGCACCATGCGGGGAGCCGGCTGGTGCACTGGGGCTTCCTGAGGCCCCCAACGTGTTGGTTACTAGGTGCCCAGGGTGGGCACCTGGACAACCACCTATAACTGATGCGGGCCCCGAGAGATGGCGTCCCAGGGGCAAAAATAGACTCAGGGAGGGGAGCTTCGGGCCCCTTCCCTTTTTAAAAAAGTTACAGCTCCCGGGGATGGGGTCTTCTTGGTCTATAAAGGCTTTGGAAGAGGGGCCACATGCCCCTTCTCTTTATTAATTACTTGCCCCAGGGGATGGGGGTCCAAGGGGGCCTAATACATCTCAGGGAGGGGGGCCGCACACCACCCTCCTCTTGTTTTATCAAATTTGGCCAGGGGATGTGGTCCCCCGGGCCTGATAAGGTTCGGGGGTGGCCAGGCAGCCCCTTCCCCTTTTAAACAAATATAAGGGCTCAGGGAGGGGAGCCGCATGGCCACCCTCCCAGTTTTCATTGTATTTGGCCCTAGGGGATGTGGTCCCCATTGCCTAATAAGGCTTGGGGAGGGGCCGGGGTTGCATGCCCCACTCCCCTTTTTAGTTGGCGTGGGAACTGGAGTCTTGGGCCCCTAAGGCCTCATAAGGCTTGGGAGGGGGCCATGCAGACCCCTCCCATTTTACATAAAAAAGCTAGGGAATTGGATCCCCGGCCTAATAAAGCTTGGGGAGCGAGGCCACTGGACCCCCTCCTCTTACATTTTAGCCCTGGGGATGAGGTCCGCAGGGCTCAAAAGAGCTTGTGGAGGGAAGCCCCACAGGCTCCCTTCCTGTTTATTATTGTATTTGGCCCCGGTAGATGTGGTTCCCGGGGCTTATTAAGGCTCACGCAGGGGGGCTGTATGCCCCCTCTCCTTTTTAATTAGATTGGCCCCGGGGATGGGGTCCCCGAGGCCTGGTAAGGCTCTGGGAGGGAGGCCATGTAGCTCCCCTCCTCTTTAAAAAAAAAGGCCTCAGGATGGACTCCCCGGGGCCTAATAAGGCTCATGGAAGAGGACTGCACGTCCTCCATCCCCTTAGATTTTGCATGGTCCTCCCCCTGTTTTTATTGCATTTGACCCCGGAGGATATGGTCCCTGTTCACAATTAAGGCTTGGGGAGAGGCTGCATGCCCTCCTTCCCTGTTTAATTGTATTTGGACTCAGATGATAGGGTCCCCAGGGCCTTTTAAGCAGTGAGAAGTGGGTTCACATGGCCCCCCTCCAAGTTTGATTGGAACTGGCACCAGGGGATAAGGTCTCTGGGGCCAATTAAGGCTCTGGGAGGGGGCTGCACACCCCCTCCCCTTAATATTTATGTTTTGGCCCCAGGAAAGGGGGTCCATGGGCCAGAAGGCCAACCCCACGCTGCATGCAACAAAGGCTGTGCGCAATATGGGGTTGGCTGCCTTCAGGGATTTGCAAACAGGACCCAGCTGCAAGACAGGCCCTGCGGCCAACCCCACGCAATGAAAGCCCATGCTCAGCGTGGGGTTGGCAGCCAAAGTCCGTGGGCACAGGGGATTACCGTTACATATGGCAATAAAATATTACTTCAAGTTTAAAAAACTTGAAATTTACTGAAAAAAACTAGGGTTAAAAACAGCTTAGAAATCCACTGTAAAAACAAAGGTTAAAGTAAAGTTATAGTTAGGTGAATATGTGAGTGACAACATTAATGTTTTTAACTCAAAGATCCACAGAAAGTCACTGGTTATAGTTAGCAGAGCTAACTATAAGTTGCGCCCCTGCCTTTCACCTCTTATGATCAACACATATTACATCACTCGTAACATGTTCTATGACATGATTAATGACATCACTGATGACATCATCCAATGAATTTGTTTTATTGTTTATACAGTAGCGGGTAGCTACCATAATACTTTTCTACCTATTTTTGTTTATCCTGTGTCCAGCTAATGGGTGTAAGTGTTTACCAAATGCATGTGCTTCTAATGCATCACAGGTGTGTAGCGGTATCGAACATTTTATATATCTTTGTATTGAAGGATAACCTTGTGTGCAGTCCCAAAAGGGCAAAGATTCTACGTAGTAAATACCAAGACTTGTAAGCAGCCTTGGGTATTAGACTGAATCCTCTCAGCATGACAATTTCTATATAACATAGAAGACTGTGTGCACCAGGTACTAATCTATGTTCATGGGCTTCTTTTGCTTCCAAAGATGGGCCATCTGTAAACTTTTTACCAATGCATGAAGGTTGCAGGTAGTACGATCTTTAGCATCTTCAGACCTTGCTTATTTTAAGCGAATAGTGTCTTTTTTGACAAGTGTTGCATAGAGTGTACACTGTTCTTAGTAGATACTTTCTAATACTGTGTAGTGTATTTCTCACGAGGGTTTCACTGTCTGCAACCAGTGTGGTACAGAGTAAACTCTCTCCATAGACTAATACTGTTTACAGTACCCACTTCTCTACTCATATCAACTTCATTTCTCAATGTAGGTTCAGTGACTGTGAGGGGTTTGATACAGATCAGAGCTGTCCGTAGTAGGGCATTAATTTTGGAACAGACGTTGAGCATCTTGAGGAACTTGACTTTCTCTGAACAGTTGTATACATATTGAACACCATGTACAATGAGAGTTTCCCATATATGTCTGGTTGATCGTTAATGTGAACCCGTGAAGTGTACGGTATAGGGTCAATGTTGCACATAACACAGACTTGCTACATCTAAGGAAGGTGTATCAGTGATGGCATTAACAATGCTTTTTATTATTCTGTGCTATTTTGTACTTACTTTCAGGCCTCTAATGCCATATTAATTTACAGAGTAATATGTACAAGAGAAGCTGGGATGAAGTTATCAGTGATGTAATCAATTATGTCATTTGAGATGTCATCAGTGATGTTATAAATAATGTCACGGAACATGTCTTGAGTGATGTATTATGTGATGTCCGAAGCAGTGCATGGCAGGGTCGCAATTTATAGTTAGCTCTGTTAACAATAACCGGTGTATCTCTGTGTTTTTTTTGTCCAAAATTTTAATATTGTCACCGACATATTCACCTAATTATAACATTACTTTAACCTTTGTTTTTTTTCTCATTGAATATACATAAATATATATTTTAATTTATTATGCAATTTGGAGTGTTACATGTATGTACGTATGTATGCCTGTGTGTGTGTGTGTGTGTGTATATATATATATATCTATATATCTAAATATATATATATATATATATATATATATATATATATATATATATATATATATATATATATATATATATATATATATATGGTATTTGTATAGCATGAATCTAGTCAAAAAGACAATAAAGTGCTGTACAGGGTCAAAGATAAGCATAAAATCAACAAATGATAGGAGAAGAATGCGCTCATTGGATTGTTACTGCATTGTGATGTAGTGTTCTTTAAAAAAGTGTGTCTTCAACTCTTTCCTAAATTAGATCTGCGTTAGGTTGGATTAAGTCACTGACTACTGAATGTTCTAAGGGAGTATGCTGCAGTACCTGAGAGTGACCATGTTTGGTGCTATACTCGCCTCAAAGTTGGGCTGGAGTACATTTAATACTGCTTTGAGACCTTTAGGGTTGCAGTACCTTTAGATTCAGTTTGTGAATAACAATGGTCTCACCCTTTTGTGAGTGGTACATTAGCATGCCTCTCCCTAAAATCCTTTCTGCCCCTCTCTAAACCCCACTTAAATTGTCTTAAACTCCTCCTATTAATGTGTAAATATTCCCCATTTTATAGCTACTCTCCAAGGTCCCATTCACATTTTCTACAAAAACGTTTCCGTAGGAGTATGGAGAACGCCGCCACTTTGGAAGAGATCTCCTCACAGACACGACAGAAGAGTTGGAGATTTTCACTCAGATACCTTGCAGAAAACCTTCTGAGACACAAATCTGCTTACTCCGTTGAGAGAATTTCAGTTTCCGAAGTGGAATATATTCTTATTTTTTTTAAATACAGCCACTGCTGAGCAGGGCATGATTACAGACAGGAAAGGTTCACATTTTGTGTTTTCGGAGTTGCGTAACACAAGAAGCCCATTGGCTCATCCAAGTCTACATTAAAACTTTCTTTCTCTATATTCATTGACTCCCTTTATGAAACAGAGGGTATTTGTAGTACAAATCCCCGAATATGCTGAAGGAATATTAGCAATTTTACTTTGCGTTTGTTGACGCTTAATTAAAAATGAGATATAAAAAGTGGAGGTGATCATTTTTTTTTCATTGAAAGCACTATGGACTTGGTTCCTTTGCCCTGACAGTCTTTCATTCCAGTTCTTGTCCCTCCTCTAAGAGATGTTCTACATTGTTGTTCCTTCTTCTTCTTCCAAATCTACGAAAAAAGGCAGGGATGCTGATGCTGAGGCAAGACCCAGTTTTCTTCTCTTCTTCTACTGTTTCTTTTGCCATGTCTAGGGCCGGAATGTCCTGCATTACAAGGCAAAATAAGAAATAAAATGAACAGCGTTATTTACATCAAATAGTACTCACTTAAATTGACCTCTTACCCACTCCTCCTCCTTAAAGACACACATGTTCTCTTGACCAACAAAATTAAAGAAAGACTAATGCAAACAATATTTAAGCAACTTCATAAAATATTCCTTCTGAATACGATTAACCAGTTCCTTTGTTAGACTGCATTTTTTAAAGGACTGTACAATCCTCTTCTAACTCTATCATGCATTTGGTCACTTAATCCACAGATATTCTATTTACAAACTGAAAGATCGATGTCTAGTCTATCACAACCTGAGCTGTTATAAAATTGATATGTAAGTTGTGTTGAACTGCCATTGTTGAACCCTCACACAATTAAGATTTTGCTTTGGGCCTAATCTGAGAGATGTCACAAAGAAGATAACCTCCATCATGGGATCATATCACAGAAATATGGGGGCATATGTATCAAAATCCGTTATTGCGATTCTCAAATAGCGATTTTTTGAGAATCGCTATTTGAGAATCGCAAAACGGGATGTATTTAAAAATTCGCAAATATTTTGCGATTTCTTGTTATTCCTTAATTGCGATTAGCAAATTGCGAAATTGCAATTAAGGAATACCTTCCCATTCATTCCTATGGGCCAGGAGGCCCATAGGAATGAATGGGAAGTCATTCTCAATTTGCGATTCGCAATTAGAGAATCGTAAACGAAGAATAATTTCAAAGGTGCAAGGGTGTCATAAGGGCACCCTGATGCACCCCTGAAATGAGCATGTGTGCGCATATGGCGCACATACATGCCCTAAGGGCGTGTATGTGCACCACATGGCACTTTGAAAAATGCCAAAAAGTGCATTTGTCAAAGAACTCGCAAATTACCACCAACTTGAAGTTGGTGGTAATTTGCGATTTCTTAAGGAGAAATCGCACAACTTGGGTGCTTGTTACATAGCATTTAAGGAATGGCTATTTGCAATTCCTTAAATGCTTACGCAAAATTAAGGAATCGCAAAATTAGCGAGTCCTTAATAATGCGATGCGAAAATGGCTCATACATCGCATTTTGCGATTTTGTATTCGCAAACGCTGTTTTTTTACGAATCGCAGCCTTTGCGAATACAAGATCGTTTGATACATATGCCCCATGGAGTTTTAAAGGAAGTTAATACTCTGTCCTCCTTAAGGGTCTCAAAAAGAGCACTGCCGCTTTAAGAAGTATGGGACACCTTTCCTCAAGCCTCCTTCCACATGCATAAGCTCCATAAAGGCATCATCCTCTGCTTCACCTAATTCCTTTCATTTATGCCAAATAGGCGGGATTCAGGGATTGGCTACTCCCTTGCTTCCCTATTCCAGAAACTGCTGGTCTTCTCCCCCCGCTGCCTCCCCTCACTAGAAGGGGCGCATTATGCTACTTTTTTTAAGCTTATTTGGATGAGGAAGATATTGATTCCCCATGCCACTCTCTCTGTTTACAACATGCTTCAGGCGGTTGCATGGCATGCAACAAACAGTTCTCTGCAGCTGACCCTTACAAGACCAATGTCTTGTAACTGGCAAACCTTAATCCTGTGAGTTGTCTTTTTTCTGAATTACATTTATTCGTGGGAAAACATTTCTTCTCGATAACCCTGAGGAGGCTTGGTATCAAAGGTGATCCTGGACTTTGAAGGTGGATGGAAAATGTCACATTTATTTAATTAAAGGGTATTTGGGACTAGGGATTGTATCAGAAGTGGCAGCATTTATCAGTACCAGTAATAGGGTAGCTACTTCTGTTCCTGAGGCTTCTGCCACCCACTCAGGAGGGAAAAGCTCCTGATACCCACATTTGTGAGTATATGTTGGAACCAAGCTGCAGTGTTGGTACCTGAGGCACTGAATGACCTGTTCATTCCTGAATAGATTTGTACTGTACCACATAAGGATGATCCTGCTGTGGAACCCCAAGGAGCAGGTGCCTGCTAAATAGACTTCTAGAACTTCTAGAGGAAATTCCTCAAGGAGATAAATAGGGCTTTAGTTAAGTCCCTCTCTTTGGAGAGGTGCCTGTCTCCCTTTCCTAGGTCCCAGTTCATCAGTACTAGGGTGCCTGGACCCAATACCTGGTACCAAAGATCCTGAAAGCACCCCATCCTACCTTTCTGCTGTTAAAACACACTCCATAAATGAATAGAAAGGAAGGTTTTGAGATCAAATATGACACCTCCTTTGTTTCTAGAGCATGCTTGGAAGTTCTTCTGATTTTGTACATTTAAAGAACTAAGCAAAGTAGGAGGAGAGGGAATAGGATAGAGAAAGTGAGAAAACATTCAGTAAGGGGATTGAGGCCAATTTGAAATGAAGCAGTTTGGACATCTGAAAACTCAATGCAGGTGATATTTTAAACAGACTTCAGTGCAAAAAAGTGGTGAGGCAACAAAGATCTCCTACGAAGAGAAGTAAGGGGAGCCCAGATTTCTCACTGTCAGATCACCTCTACTGTAGCTCTCTCCTGATGACAGGGGCTCCCTTCATTTATATCCCACTTTTCCCAAACAAATCCTGTCTTCCACTCTTGGAAAATTAAAATCAGGTTCCATCTGAGGTTTGTAACCAACATACAGTAGCGTAGATGTGTAGATGATACTGTACATCAAAACACTATTGACACCCCCTTTTCTTTCCTCTTGGTTGCCACTGCTTCTACTGCAAGGGAGTTTGTAGCCTCTCCATTGTAAATGTCTGAGATATTTTACGGAGCTGCCAAATCGGCGAAATTAGCCAAATACTTTACGGATGCAGGTATGCAAGCATTTTCTAGACCCAAACATTTTGCTTAATGGTAGTGAACCATCCCCGCACTCTTCTCCAAGATAAAAAAACTGATACTGAATCCAAAACTACAAATGCTGATACAGAGCAGAAGCCATTGCAAAACACCAAAATAGGTTCATGTGTTTATATCTTCAGATTGTTTACCTCTTCCCTAAACGATTTCTGCAGGTCTTTTAGAGTTTTGCCTTAACGGCGCCGCACCCAGCAAATTGAACTGAAAACTATTGTAGATAAAAATAAAAATGTTTTTTCTCTCTCTTTGCTAGAAGCAGTTCAAGCAGTGTTGCCCTTATGATTTTGAGGCCCCGGGCAAGTCACATTTGGGATCCTCTATTTGTGACAACTTTTAATGTTATTGTCTATATTCTGGTCATTGAAGCCTTCATGATTCCAAACAAGCTTTCAGAAATGGGATTCATTCAAAAACAGGGCCTCCAAAAATTCTTAAGATGACGCTGTGCAGAGTCAGGAGTAGAGGTAGACAGATAGAAGGAGAAAGGTTTAGATATAGAAATAGACAGAGGTGAGCTAGAGAGAGAGAGATAGAGAGAGAAAGAGAGAGAGAGACCACAAGCCCCCCACCCCCAGTCACTCATTTCGGTCACTCCCCTGCACTTCATTGCACCACTCTCCTGTGCACTCAGGCCTGCTCTCACCCCCACTCCTGCGCTTCTGCTTTATTCCCCTCCGCTCTTCCCCACGGTGCATTTGTTTTGGGTCTGGAGTGCTACCAGCCTCTAGCCCTGCCAGGCATTCATACCCACTTCGCCCTAAATTCCTTACACTTCCAAACTGACCAAGTCACTTCCCCTCCTCCCTCTAACCCGGGAAGTGCAAGTCGGGAGTTCAGTGAGCGAGTGGAGACAAACAGACAGGCAGTCGGAGCAGGTAAGTCAAAAAAGGTCTTGCTCTTTGTTTGTGAGTTGAGTGTGTGGGCGTATGTCTGTGTGTTTGAGAGTGTCTGTCTGTGCGTGTATATCTATGTGTGTGAACGTGCATGTGTGCGTGTAACTGTGTATGTGCGTTAGTGCATGTCTGTGAGGGCACCTTGCGTGTGTGTGAGGAAGAAGTGTTTGATTCCACTCGTTAGATGCTGGACTTGACACAATAGTGCTAATTCTTGGTCATCTGCAGGCCCTGACACACTGAGGTATTCCATGGCAATATGCAGGCACTGGCACAGTGGTGGTGCTGCCTGGTAAAATGCATGTTCTGACACAATGGTGGTTATACCTGGCATCATGCTGGGCCATCATACTGGCATCATACTGGTAATCAATGCCATTTTGTGGGCAGCCAAGGCAGAAATAGGAATCATTCAGAATACATTAGTATCAGGCAGGCTTAGAGAAGAGAAGAACGAGTACACGTGATCATACGTTAAGAGGTATGTTAGTTTACATACTTAACTAACATCTCCAAAACCCAAGACAAAGGCTGTACCTGGGCATTGAGGAGAGAGTTGTACAAGTGAAACCTATTGCATTCATAAATACTAGTTTCGACATTGACATCTCATGCCTCTAACCAGCTTCTTCAGAGCATGGAGACTTCTCTAATGGTTCAATCCGTTACAGTATTGTTTAAGTCAAATTCTGATGCCTCCTCTTCAAAATCCTTGGATGCAAAGTCCAGAACACCAAAAATAAATAGAACAATTTGTGGTTAAGCGAGTTTTCCTCATTAATCTGCACTGTCACTGCTGCTCTTCAGAAGGGAATGGCTCATCATTTGAGTTCCCTTTAGACAAACAGGGTCAAGATGCAATTGAGCAGTTCCTTTTTTAGCTGCAGAAGACAAAGAGACAGCCCTTTGTAGCTCCTGCAGGTCATCAGTTTGTATGCATGGCCACGCTTCGGTTTAAATACCTTCTCCATACTGGAATGAACAGATCTACCATTTGATGGAGGATTTGTGTGCTTCTCATCAATGGATGAGATGCTAGAGAAATGTAGGACTGGGAGGGACAGGGCCTTGAGTATGAAACACTTTTGTGGGCACACATCACACAATTCGCAAAATCACATAGTTTGCATCCTCATAAGTGTGTTCATTCTTTAGTGTACTTAACACCTTTTGCGATTCAAAAAAGAATTCTGCAAATCATTTCAAAATTGTAATTACTGTCTACAGTCACTAAATTTGCATCAATGCTTCTCTAAGGTGTTGCAGCCTTTTCTGGTGGCATACTTGGATCACATATGTCCTTGCCTTTTAATGTACCACTATAATATTGTAGTGGCCAATGACTCATCTGCTGGACTCTAGTGGGTTTAGCAGAAGCAATGTGCTGATACTTGGAGTGTTGCAAAGGATAAGTTGGCCTTATTAGCTGAGGATGTAGTTTGCATATTTAGTGCAGACAAAGGACCTGTCTTTCAGCATAAAACCCTGGCTGATTCCTAGTTAGAGATGGGTGCATTTTTGCAGTTCTCGCACTTATTCCTACCATAAACGGCGACACTGAAAGGGGCCATAGTATCCCGGGTATTACGAGGCAGTGCCTCAAAAAATCATCACAGAAGGCTTAGCGATCCTAAGGCGATGTGCCTAGTGCGTGCTTGTTAGACCTGTCAGCCCTTTGGGTGGTCCCTCCTCATCATTATTTATTTTGTCCCACTTTTGCCTCAAACCCTGTTTGAATTTTTCCTTTTTGGGAACCACCAGACTTTTTAGTGTTGCTGCAGATTCAGGGAGCCATTTTACCTACCCCTGAAACTTCTGTCTGAGGGCCTGGAGCACAAAATGGTGGCCACCTGTGACATCACCAGCATCCACTGGAACCTACCAGCACCTTCAGGAACATTCCAGAACCCTGTGACAGTTGGAGGCGGTTTAGAATGTTGGGAAGCTAAGACAGAGAGTTGGCAGTTGGAGCTGGCAGTTGGCACCTGACTGGTGAAGAGTGAGCAGCAGAAACCTGAAGGAGGAAGGAGTGAGGCAGCAGGGGTGGAAACTTGTGCCTGGAGTGGGGTCCATAAACCCACCCTTGATACTAGTCCCTACTGACTGAGCCCAGCCTGGAGCCCTGTGTGGGAAGAAGCAAGAAAACCCATCCTAAGGACCTGGACAGCAGGAACAGGCCTTAGAAACAGAGAACAGCAAGATCCTGACCTGGAAACTGGTTTCCCTGGAGTCCGACGTCGAGTAGCCTGAGACCTGGAGCCCGAGGTGGAGAAGCGGCGCCGACTGGAAAGCGGACGTCGTACCCGGAGCCGCCAGAGGTCGAGAGAGGGCGCCGTCAGAGGTCGTGAGGAGTACCAGAGGTCGAGGAGGAAGTCACCCGAGGTCGAGTGAGCGGCGTCATCGGAGGAGTGAAGTCCGCCCTCCGGAGTCGTCGGAGACCGAGGTGAGGTGTACCGGAGGTCGGGAGTGAGGATCGCACTCCGGAGTCGCCGGAACCTGAGAGAATCGTGCCGGAGGTCGGGAGTGGAGGTCGCACTCCGGAGTCGCCGGAAACCTAAGGAGAGGAGCACCGGAGGTCGGGAGTGAGGATCGCACTCCGGAGCCGCCGGAAGTCGACATCGAGTCAAGGCCGGCCGACGTCATCGAATTCCGAGGTCGCCATCGGACCGGAGCCGCCCGAAGTCGACATCGAGTAAAGACTGCCCGACGTCATCGAATCGGAGGTCGAGATCGAACCGAGGCCGCCGACATCGAACCGGAACCGCCTACCGGCGCCGTCAAGAACTGACATTGCGCCGAGGCCGCCGACATCGAACCGGAACCGCCTCACGGCGTCGACACGACTCCAGCGGCGTCGGAGCATCAGAAAAAGGGCAGTAAGTGGAGTAGAGGGCGCCTAAGGCCCTGTGGAGACCTGAGAGACAACTCTAAGGGGCTAGGGAGGTGCTGGAACCAACCTGACTGTGCCAGGGGTGAGCTGGGACTAATCTAGAGAGGTTGTGTGGAGAGAGAGAGCCAGGTCTCTAGTATTCCCCCCTTGATCTACCTCAGTTTAGGCCTCAGCCTTGTCCAAGCCAGGGAGTAGACACCCTCAAGCCTTCCACATCCCCACAAGCTGTGCCTGGGCCAAATCAGCCCTTAGGAATTCAAATGTGATCTGATTCTATGAGTGTCACTGTCAGCTTTTAAGTATTTATTAGGGGCACTGTATTTATTGTATTTAACCTATTTATTGCTTCACTGTATTTATTGGTCCACAGTATTTATTGATGCACCATATTTATTGGTTTACAGTATTTATTGCCTCAAAATATTTAATTGCCTGTATGTACTGCACTTATATTTATACCTTCCTTATTTATGATCACCCCTATTTATTGAATCATTAAGCCAGTATTTATTTGAACTGCACTATTTAAAAAGTTTGTATATTGTGATTGTTATTTATTTATCCAATCAGCAACTGAGAGAAAAAGAAGATAAAGAAAGATATTTTCATAATTTTTACGGTGTAGAGTCGTTTTTGGAACGGATGCACGCATGGTTATTGTTTGGGTATGTCGTATGCTTAGCACGGAGCCTGATTCCTGACCACTCGAGCCAAGCTACCACAGTGTGTCCGGAAGAACACCACCACCCTTTCCAGAGTGGGAGTGGTTTTCCAACATAATTGGTGTTCAGTGGTGGGATTGAGCTGTGCCTACGTATACTCAACAATAACTGTGGGTAGTCCATAGGCCTACACCGGGAGTTTTCTCAAAGCGGCCTTCCTAATTGTGGGTTTTTGTTTTTTCCAAATTTACTCTGGTGGTGGGAGGAGGTATTATTAAAGGTACCCCCCTGCATAGTTACTGCACAAAACCTGTCCTCTAACCTGAGTGGGCGAGATGGAGTTTGTACTAGAAAATCTAGAAACGTACACTGTGGCCCAACTCAGGGAGTTTTGCCAGCGGGAGGGGGTGTACTGTCCCCCAGGAGCAAAGAAGGGTGCACTCCAAACCAGCTTAAGGGCTTGGGGGGAGGCACGGCGGGAAAGCAAGGCTGAGGAGGAAGACAGGGATGGAGAGCCTGACCCCGAGGGGGCTGAGATGTACCAACCTGAGGTGGGGAACCTGTCAGCGGGGCCCAGAACCATTTCCAGGAAGGGCAGCAGTGCCTCTAGCGGTGGCTTGTCTGAAGTGGAGTTAACAGACCGGAGGGAGAAAAGACAGCTCACATGGGACTTAGCAAGGCTGGAGAAGGAGAAGGAGGAGCAGAGGATAGCCCATGAATTACGACTGAAAGAAATAGATCTTCAGATCCTGAGAATCGGGGCACAACCTGTTCCTAATGGTGGCAGCCAAACCCAAGAGATCACCAGGGAACCTAAACCCTACCTGCCAAAGGACATAGTAGCTAGCTATGGGGCGGGTGACGATATCGCCAAGTGGCTAGCGGCCTATGAGGTCTCGTTGAGGGCCCATGGGGTTCCAGAGAAGTACTGGGGAGGGGGATTGTACAAGTACATGCCTCCAGCTGGTAGGGATGCATTATTGGCCCTCGAGGAGGATGAGCAGACCCACTACCCCACCATGAAACTGGCGCTCATAAGGAAGTTTGGACTAACACCCGAAAAGTACAGACAGAAGTTCAGGGGTAGTCACAAACTGGGCACACAGAATTGGGTGGACTTCCTGGACTATGCAAAGAAGGCACTGGAGGGTTGGATTCAGGGCAGTGAAGTGAGGAACTACGAGGGGTTGTTTGACCTAGTACTGAAGGAACACCTGCTCGAGAAATGTTTCCCTGAACTGCGGCAACACCTGGTGGATAGCAAGCTGACCAGTCCCCGGAAGCTTGCTGAGGAGGCAGACATTTGGGCTAGTACCCGGGTGTCCACAAGGGGGACTGGAGGGGATACTCAAAAGGCCGGACAGGGCGCCCCCCAGAAGAAAGAGGGAGGGGAAAAGAAAAAGGAGTTCTCCAAAGGCCCCCAAAATAACTTCCAAGGGAAGGGAACAGGATTCACCCCTAGGGCTAACCCACCCAGAAACCCTAATCCTGGCCAGAGTCAGCAGCCAAGGGTTATCCATTGCTATGAGTGCGGTGGCGTTGGACACTATAAAGGAGATCCGAAGTGCTTGAAACGACCACCCCCTCCCACTGGAGGAAAGACCCCCGGAGTAGCTAGTGTAGTGCTCGGGGAGGAGATGCCCTTAACTAAGGGAAGGGAGTGGGCGGGTGTCACTTTAGTGTCCCTGGGAGAACGGGAGATGGTTCCTAAGATCCAGGTGCCCGCAAATACCGCAAAGTATGGGCAGTGGGTCACCATCAACGGCCAAAGAGGGGAGGCTCTGAGAGACACAGGAGCCAGTATGACTATGGTGCGTAGCCAACTGGTGTCTCCAGAGCAGGTAATTCCCGATGTACTCCACCCAGCCGCGATGGCTGACGGCAGAACAGGCCACTATCCAGTGGCCGAGGTTCCCTTTGAATGGGGGGGGGTTGCAGGTTCACTTCGAGTTGCCGTAAGCCCTGCCGTGCCAGTCGATTGTCTGCTGGGGAATGACATGGAGCACAACGCTTGGAAGGAGGTGGAATACCGGACTCACACTGAGATGCTGGGTACACCTGATTGGGCCTGTGTTAGCACAAGGTCCGCGACTACCCGAAGAGGGAGTTCATTTCGGCTGGAGCCTGGAACAAAGGCCCAGCCAGCTGCCAGTCAAGGGAAGAACCGAGGACAGGAGGAGCCTGCCTCGGCGTCCCCACCCCGTAGGACGGATAGGCCACCGGAGGTGGTGGACCAGGAGTCTGCGGTGGGGGACGTTACCAACCTGGAGGACCTACCCATCCCGGCCGAGTGGCACGTGGAGGGAGGCCCGTCCAGGGAGGAATTCTGCCAGGGCCAGAGGGAGTGCCCTACCCTTGAGGGGCTGAGGCGACAGGCCGAAGCCCAGGCAGCAGGGAACGTTGAAGGGAACTACAGTGTTTACTGGGAGGATGGCCTCCTCTACAGTGAACCCAAGGCACCCCTACATGGATCGTCACGAGCCTTGGTAGTCCCTCAACGTTATCGAGCCTTCCTTCTGGAGTTGGCTCACGAGATACCATTGGCAGGACACCTGGGGCAAGACAAGACCTTCGCCCGTCTTGTCCCACACTTTTATTGGCCTCAGATGAAAGTGTCGTCCGATACCTACTGCCGGACATGTGTGTCTTGCCAAGCCAGTGGGAAAACAGGGGTGAAGCTGAAAGCTCCCCTGGAACCACTTCCTGTCGTTAGCACCCCCTTTGAAAGGGTGGGCATCGACATTGTGGGTCCGTTAGATCCACCAACTACAGCTGGTCACAGGTTTATCCTGGTCCTGGTGGATCATGCCACACGGTACCCAGAGGCAATACCTCTGAGGACCATAACAGCACCTGTTGTGGCTAGGGCCCTGATGGGAATCTTTACCCGAGTGGGTTTTCCCAAGGAAGTTGTGTCCGACAGGGGGACCAACTTCATGTCAGCGTACATGCGGGCAATGTGGAAGGAGTGTGGAGTGACCTACCGGTTCACAACTCCTTACCACCCCCAGACAAATGGTCTGGTAGAGAGGTTTAACAAAACCTTGAAGGGCATGATCAGAAGTCTGCCTGAAAGCCTGCGGAGGAAATGGGACGTCCTCCTACCCTGTTTACTGTTTTCCTACAGGGAAGTGCCACAGAAGGGAGTGGGCTTCAGCCCCTTCGAGCTTCTGTATGGGCACCCTGTACGTGGACCTCTCAACCTGGTGAGAGACGGATGGGAAAGAACTCCCAGAAAGCTTCCCCAGGATGTGGTGAGCTACATGCTGGCCTTCCGGAGCCAAATGGCTAAGTTGTGGAAGCAAGCTTCTGACAACTTGGAAGCCAGCCAAGCAGTGATGAAGGCGTGGTATGACCACAATGCTCACCCGGTGGAGTTGGAGCCTGGCCAGAAGGTGTGGGTGATCGAACCGGGAGAGCTTAGTGCCCTCCAGGATCGCTGGTCAGGACCCTTTGAGGTGTTGGAGAAGAAGGGTAAGGCTACCTACTTGGTGGACCTGAAGACCCCTCGTCAGCCCCTGCGGGTGCTGCATGCCAACCGCCTCAAACCCCACCACGAGAGGCCCGAAGTCATCTTGATGATGGTGACTGACGGAGGAGAGGACGTGGAAAGCGAGCCTCTCCCTGATCTGTTTGCGTCTCAAGAGAAGGATGGGTCGGTGGAGGGAGTGATTCTCTCCCCATCTCTAACTCCTGAACAGCAGGAGGACTGTCGCCAGGTCCTGGGGCAGTACTCCTCGTTGTTCTCCCTTGTCCCGGGTAGGACTCACCTGTGCGTCCATGACGTGGACACAGGAGACAGCCCACCTGTGAAGTCCAAGATCTACCGGATGTCAGACAAGGTGAAGGCCAGCATTCATAGTGAAGTCACTAAGATGCTGGAGCTAGGAGTGATCGAACCTTCTAGCAGCCCCTGGTCCAGTCCGGTGGTGTTAGTACCAAAAGCTGCACCACCGGGTGCCCAACCAGAACTGAGGTTCTGTGTGGACTATCGGGGACTGAATTCAGTGACCAAAACTGATGCTCATCCGATCCCTAGGGCGGATGAATTGATTGACCGGCTGGGAGCTGCCCAATATCTAAGTACCTTTGACCTTACTTCTGGGTACTGGCAGATCTCTTTGACTGATGGAGCAAGGGAAAGGTCAGCCTTCTCCACGCCCAATGGCCACTACCAGTTCTGTGTGATGCCCTTTGGGCTCAAGAACGCACCTGCCACGTTTCAGCGCCTGGTAAACCAGATCCTCACCGGAATGGAGAGTTTCTCTGCTGCTTATCTGGATGACATAGCCGTCTTCAGTAACAGCTGGGAGGATCACTTGCGTCACCTGCAAGCTGTTCTCCAGGCCCTGAGACAAGCTGGATTGACGATCAAGGCCAGCAAGTGCCAGATCGGGCAGGGGTCGGTAGTGTACCTTGGACACTTGGTGGGTAGGGGAGCGGTGCAACCCCTCCAGGCGAAGATAGAGGCCATCATGGCCTGGGAACCCCCCAAGACACAGACTGAGGTCCGAGCTTTTCTGGGCCTCACGGGATATTACCGCCGCTTCGTGAAGGGGTACGGTACCATCGTAGCCCCCCTCACGGAGCTCACGTCCAAGAAACAACCTCGACGGGTAGTCTGGACGGAGGCTTGTCAGCAAGCCTTTGAGAGATTGAAGAAAGCCATGTGCGAGGCCCCGGTCTTAAGGGCCCCAGACTTTTCCAAGGAGTTCATTGTCCAGACAGATGCATCAGAACATGGCATTGGGGCAGTGTTATCGCAACTCAACGAAGAGGGTCTGGATCAACCCGTGGTCTTCCTATCCCGGAGACTACTTCCCAGGGAACAGAAGTGGAGTGCAATAGAGCGTGAAGCCTTTGCAGTGGTATGGGCTCTGAAGAAGTTGCGGCCATACCTGTTTGGCTCGCACTTCCTAGTTCAGACCGACCACAGACCCCTTCGTTGGCTGATGCAAATGAAGGGGGAGAATCCCAAGTTGTTGAGGTGGTCTATTTCCCTACAGGGAATGGACTTTCAGGTGGAACATCGGCCTGGAGTGGACCACGCCAATGCAGACGGTCTCTCAAGGTATTTCCGCCTTAGTGATGAGAACTCCCAAGGGGTTGGGTAGCTCTCCCCACTTTCAGCTGGGGGGGACGCGTGTTAGACCTGTCAGCCCTTTGGGTGGTCCCTCCTCATCATTATTTATTTTGTCCCACTTTTGCCTCAAACCCTGTTTGAATTTTTACTTTTTGGGAACCACCAGACTTTTTAGTGTTGCTGCAGATTCAGGGAGCCATTTTACCTACCCCTGAAACTTCTGTCTGAGGGCCTGGAGCACAAAATGGTGGCCACCTGTGACATCACCAGCATCCACTGGAACCTACCAGCACCTTCCAGAACATTCCAGAACCCTGTGACAGTTGGAGGCGGTTTAGAATGTTGGGAAGCTAAGACAGAGAGTTGGCAGTTGGAGCTGGCAGTTGGCACCTGACTGGTGAAGAGTGAGCAGCAGAAACCTGAAGGAGGAAGGAGTGAGGCAGCAGGGGTGGAAACTTGTGCCTGGAGTGGGGTCCATAAACCCACCCTTGATACTAGTCCCTACTGACTGAGCCCAGCCTGGAGCCCTGTGTGGGAAGAAGCAAGAAAACCCACCCTAAGGACCTGGACAGCAGGAACAGGCCTTAGAAACAGAGAACAGCAAGATCCTGACCTGGAAACTGGTTTCCCTGGAGTCCGACGTCGAGTAGCCTGAGACCTGGAGCCCGAGGTGGAGAAGCGGCGCCGACTGGAAAGCGGACGTCGTACCCGGAGCCGCCAGAGGTCGAGAGAGGGCGCCGTCAGAGGTCGTGAGGAGTACCAGAGGTCGAGGAGGAAGTCACCCGAGGTCGAGTGAGCGGCGTCATCGGAGGAGTGAAGTCCGCCCTCCGGAGTCGTCGGAGACCGAGGTGAGGTGTACCGGAGGTCGGGAGTGAGGATCGCACTCCGGAGTCGCCGGAACCTGAGAGAATCGTGCCGGAGGTCGGGAGTGGAGGTCGCACTCCGGAGTCGCCGGAAACCTAAGGAGAGGAGCACCGGAGGTCGGGAGTGAGGATCGCACTCCGGAGCCGCCGGAAGTCGACATCGAGTCAAGGCCGGCCGACGTCATCGAATCCGAGGTCGCCATCGGACCGGAGCCGCCCGAAGTCGACATCGAGTAAAGACTGCCCGACGACATCGAATCGGAGGTCGAGATCGAACCGAGGCCGCCGACATCGAACCGGAACCGCCTACCGGCGCCGTCAAGAACTGACATTGCGCCGAGGCCGCCGACATCGAACCGGAACCGCCTCACGGCGTCGACACGACTCCAGCGGCGTCGGAGCATCAGAAAAAGGGCAGTAAGTGGAGTAGAGGGCGCCTAAGGCCCTGTGGAGACCTGAGAGACAACTCTAAGGGGCTAGGGAGGTGCTGGAACCAACCTGACTGTGCCAGGGGTGAGCTGGGACTAATCTAGAGAGGTTGTGTGGAGAGAGAGAGCCAGGTCTCTGGTATTCCCCCCTTGATCTACCTCAGTTTAGGCCTCAGCCTTGTCCAAGCCAGGGAGTAGACACCCTCAAGCCTTCCACATCCCCACAAGCTGTGCCTGGGCCAAATCAGCCCTTAGGAATTCAAATGTGATCTGATTCTATGAGTGTCACTGTCAGCTTTTAAGTATTTATTAGGGGCACTGTATTTATTGTATTTAACCTATTTATTGCTTCACTGTATTTATTGGTCCACAGTATTTATTGATGCACCATATTTATTGGTTTACAGTATTTATTGCCTCAAAATATTTAATTGCCTGTATGTACTGCACTTATATTTATACCTTCCTTATTTATGATCACCCCTATTTATTGAATCATTAAGCCAGTATTTATTTGAACTGCACTATTTAAAAAGTTTGTATATTGTGATTGTTATTTATTTATCCAATCAGCAACTGAGAGAAAAAGAAGATAAAGAAAGATATTTTCATAATTTTTACGGTGTAGAGTCGTTTTTGGAACGGATGCACGCATGGTTATTGTTTGGGTATGTCGTATGCTTAGCACGGAGCCTGATTCCTGACCACTCGAGCCAAGCTACCACAGTGTGTCCGGAAGAACACCACCACCCTTTCCAGAGTGGGAGTGGTTTTCCAACAGTGCTCCAGAATAAAACCCCATGCAATCTCATGCTTGGTATGTCTCAGCATGTCCCTGAACTCCTAGGGGCTCCTGTCTCCCAGACATCCTCTCATGATCTGCTGCGGAACCTAAGACCAAAGAAATATCAAAGGACTCACAGGACACCCTTAAAACAGGCTGCCCCTGACTCCACAGACAGTGCTGGGTGAATAACCAGACATACTGGGTGCAGGAAAGAATACAGAAATGACATCTATGTGGTGCAGACCTTCAATTTAAGCTATCTTTTTCCAAGACTCTAGAGCCATCATCCTGCCACTCCTCCTGTGGTCAAAGAAGACTGGTCTTGCATCCTACATCTCAGTGTGATGAGGGATGACCAGGAATCTTGGAAGCCACTGAATTCTCAGCTGAACATGGCATTGGAAATTCATCGCCCTGAGCCTCAAACGCCAAAGGAATCAGCGACCATCCTCAATGCAGACGTTGAAAAGCTACAGTTTCAATGGATGGTTAGGCTTGTCTTCCAGAGAAGCACCTCAGTAGTTATATTTTGATCTTTCGCTTATCACAATGAAGTCCTTGTACATCTGCCGAACTCTTAATCAGGCCCAACGTCTCTGTAGGGATGGTCACTCAAAAGTCTGCACATCGGGACACAGTACAGCCAACCAGGTTCAAGAAAAAATATCTCTGTCGTATCAAGCATTCTATCTTAATCTTCGTTTGAAACCAGCCCCTGTGTCAAATATTGACTATGGATTCAGCCCAGTTTTAAGGTAGGAAAGGTAGCCGGGGGGTGGTGGAGAAGCATCATCCACATTTGAAACAATAGAAGACAATATCACAATTCACTACCTGAGGTCACAGAAAATGAATCCGTAACTTATTTATCCCTTAAAATCCCTTATGCAAGGCTCACTACCCACAAAGTATACAGAGAAGCACAATTAAGTATGTGGTAGAGGAAAGAAGATTAGTGAAAGGAGATGGGGCCAAAAGCTATACCTTCTTTGTGTGACAAACGTTATGGCTCTGGGTTATGCTCTTTATTGTATGCATCCCAGTAGGTCCATATGTCCATGACGTCTGCTATTTTATGAAGACTCTATTCAGAGGATTCCAACAGTCATTTGTGAATGCTGATTATTACTCAGGCAAAGCTGGAACCAACATATTCTCATTCTGATAGTGACATCTGAATGCCGAATTCTCACCTTTTGATTATTCTTCCAGACCTCAGACGGGATCTGTAAAATCTTTAGCAGTATGCATGCGTGCCAACAGGTGGTACCAGCGGCTCGGAGGTCATGTTGTTCCTCGTCGGACATGATCTGCACTGGCCTATAAAGGTACCACTCTTACACGTTTACTGTGAGTTTTTCCGTGGCAAAAGACATCAATCCAGAGATACTCCTTGTCTCTCTTGAGGTCACTCTTTCGACTAAAGTTATACAGTTTGAAAGGGAAAATGTCACCACTCAAATATACAGGGCTCACACCCTGTGGGAACATCACCAACAGATGACTGTGACAAACCTTCACATGATTTGTCTGTGGTGCCTGGGATTGGACCACTACTCCAAGGCCTGCAGTGATTGCACCTCGATGCACCCCAAGGCCACCCAGGACTAGGAAGCAAAGCTCTTTGTGGGGAAACATCGAAAGACCTCACGTTGTGATTGGTTGAGGTCCAAAGGCAGGTCCCTGTCCAGCTCCTGAGGTCGTACCCGCTGCAGATCGTCATCACGTTCCAAAACCACAAGAAGCACTAGTGGGACTCGGCCCCTTGTCACCACTCTCGATCTCCAGAGAAGGCGCTAGGGTGTCATCGTGTCTCCAGGTCATGCTCCTGAAGTTGTGCCACTTCAGAACCGATTCGACCCATGTCCCATGGCAACCTGAATTTATGGGGCCGTTGGCGATGCTGAAGAAGATTGAGGAATTCCGTGAGACCATGCTGCTGCTTTTTAGCATGTTACCAGGTCCCTCTGATGCACCTTTCTGGCACTGAGGAGCTGAGAGGCCTCCCAACTGGACTTCTGCTGGTGGGTTTGCATTGGCACCAGCTGGGCCCTCTGTTTGCGTTCTGGGTTCCCGTACCAATTTCAGTACCGTATCCCTCTCCGATGCCACAACCCATGCTAGAACACGATCCGCCAACGCCGGCTCCATAGATGACAGCAAACCTATGGGACTGTCTGATGCTGAGCCAGCGCCACGCTGACCTCGGCTAAAGCTGCCCGCTGCTTTAATTGAGTCAGAGCCATTCGGCCAGCCTCTTGACTCTGACACAGTGCCTTTGCCCTACAGAAGACTTCATGTACTCCATGATTGTTTGGCACAGATTGATTCCTACAGTGGTGGCTATGATACTGGGGATGAATTAGCCCAACAACACGAAAATGGACCCCTGGGATCAGCATTACTGAAGGTAAGTAACTTGCTCTTCTTGAACTTGCATTTAGCTTGAAAAACCTACTTGAGCCAACCTACAAGTGAACTTTTAATCATTATAATATAGGCAACGGGTTAGTTTGAAGCTGAAGCCGGGAGAATGCAAGAACCACTATCAAAGCGTACAAAGAATCTTAAGAAAAATCAAGTCAAAGAAGAAAAGGAATAAAAAAGCACCCCGCCAATGCTAGGATGCCCTTTGGCGGCTCTAAAGCAGCACCCCATAGCAGAAGAGAGCAGCGCATGGAAAAAGAAGTCAGTGTTGATGGTGGGAAACATCTCTACAGTGTAGGATGTGCTGGTGCTCGAAGGACGCATAGCAGTCCTGGAGAACTGCAGCAGGCTAGAGCTGATCTTGTTTCAGGGCAGGTTTCAGTTTCCACGACAGACTCAGTAGGATCTTCGTTTTGTCCAGCTAAATACCGACAACATAAAAGAGGAAATGTGGTTTCTCATCTTCCGTGAAGAGAAGTTATTTTTTAGATTTCTGGCAGCAGTGGAAAAAAAGTCTTTCCCCATTTTTAGACTGTCCTGAAAAATGAGGATGGCAATACCATGTATTTTGAAGTTCTTCAAGTTTTTTCAGTCGTTTTTACTGTGCAAGTTTGCACTTGTAGCGACTTGTTGTGCAGTTTAACGTGGTTTATTTCCATTGGGCGCGTTTTTTGATTTGTAAGAATTACATTTAGAAGAGACATACACATGTAGTGTTCATAACTCTGTCTGCGTTGAGTCTTCTATTGTGTTATGCAGATGAGGTCTCTCCTAATCACTGACTCATTTCGGATTGCCCGTTTGCTCTGTGCATGTTATGCTTGGTTAGTTAATGTGCTGTGAATAGAATTATGAATTCTTTGTTGTGACCTGTGCGTACATGCATCTGTATTATGTATGCTGTTTTGCTGCTTGGTGCATCCCCTGTTTCAGTTTGTCGTACCTTGTGAGTGGGTGTATTGTGCATTGTTACAACTTCTTCGTAATCGGGGCGACGTTGTTCCAGCGAGTTATTTGGTCTTTTACACATTATTACAGTGTTGTTAACTTATTTCCGCGTATAGAACATATTTCTGTGGCCTGCGGTGTGCTACATGGTAGTGTGTTGTAGAAGAACACGTTTCAATAAAACCCCAGCACATACCAATTGCTTCGGAAGTCTTCACAGTTGTTATTCACCCCGGATAAGTGTTTGGTTCCTTCACATGATGATTAAGTCGAGGATGAAGCAACGTGTATGTGACCTAAACTGAGGCTATTGTTGATTTGTTCCCCTCTATGGTTAGCAATCACTGGTATGATTCACCTGGTGCACATTTGTTTTGTCTTCCTTTTGTTCTGAGGAGGCCAGAATCAAATACTACCGAAACGTGTCAACTCTTAAAAGCGGAGGAGTCTATTTATGTAAATTGGACTTTAGACCAATTCAATTTTTTGGCAAGGAGTAAGGTAACAAGTGGAGGCTTCTCCAGCTGACTCCTTGATATTGTGACCACCTCCTCGGTGGATTATGAACTGGAATCATCTCAGAGGCACCTATAATGCTGAAAACCATTGAGAGTCAAGAAATTGTTTGCCATTGTATAAACTTTACCCATGGCAGCTGTTTGTGTTATATTGTTAATACATGTTTATGTTCTAAGGTTTCTTTTTTGTTGGTGAGATATTGTGAATGGTTGTATTGTATGATGGAACTCCGCATGCCTTTATAACGCAGTCTCTACCCCGACTGCAACATTACCACTCGTTCCTTTACCACGCAAGTCATTACAACACCTTGCCTTAGGGTGCGCTGGACTTTGGAATAAAGTAGAAAAGATGTTGGACTTAAACTCCAACACCAGTCCAACAAGGCGCCCCCATTACGATGACTTGCGGGGTAAAGAAACGCGTACTAACATCTCAGTCAGGGTAGTGACTGCATTGTAAAAGCACATCGTGGTAGTAACTGCGTGGTAAATGATGTTTCCCATTATGAATATATGTTTATGTCCAGAAACCCTGAAACAAAAATAATGAAATGTAGATATATTGTTTGCCCCTTTCACCAAGATATAATGTAATGTAATGCAATGTAAAAGGCATTTCTAAAGCGCACTGCTACTCCGAGGAATGTCCTCCATCCCCCAAATACACAGTTTTGGGTCTCCATATTTCAGTATTTACATGAGACAACAGGTGACTTTATTCACGGTTCCCTTTTAAACATAGCAATATCACCGTGGAACTATAACATTGAATAGCACATTATATGTGGCCACTATCAGAGGGATTTGTTTGAAACAATTAATGGGAATGGAAACATTAGCTTTTAAATCTTGTGCAATCATTTTCTGCTTGAACTTGAAATGGTTTAACAGTATAAAAGTTCTTTTGTACATTTGCTCCACCCTTACCTTGATGTGTTTAGGAAACAGGCTGCTGGGAGAGGAAGGTTGTGTATCCACATCGCCCGATTGCTTCTTGTCTTTAGAGGAATCTCTGTTTCTGCTCATTTCCTTCCAGTTGTCATTCTGCTTCTCTTGTTCTTTGAGTGGCTACAGATTGGACAGAAGTGAGACAGCGATGTATGGGTTGGTATCATTTGAAGTGCTGGATAGTTGGCACTGCTTTCATCGGACTATGGCACCTCCTATTAAAAGTTTTCAACCTTTGCAGGTTATGGTGTCAACGTGTGGTTTGCCAAATATTTAAATGTGTCATTGAGCCAACAAACATCTCCCAAAGAGTGTGATTTAGAGGATTGTGGATGTCTGTCTGCTGCCCTCATCATTCCGCTGCTCTGCTTAGGTAGTGGCTGAAGACAGCGCTCCCTATGATGAACTGCCACCGGCCTTACCAGTGAGAACAGCAATGTAATAACTCCAAACTACTGGAAATAATGGTGGACTGCCACCCAGTTTAGGGTGGAAGATCCACTGTGTCTTTCTTGAGTGCCTCTTGTGTGAACCATAGCAGTCTCAGTGAGAAACCACTAAAAATGTCCATTTAGAGACTTCGAACTCATTAGGAATATTTTAAATGCAGGTACTTGAAATGTACCGCCTCTTTGGCCCTCACTACAAGTGCCCTGGGAAGTGGGTCTGCACTTAACCCTCAGGATAGCAAAGCAGAGCAATCCAAGGCCTACTCATGGAGGAGGTGTGGGAAGAACACCATGATCAGACAATCAGTGTGGTGCACTGCACAATAAATTGTCTTCAATGGACGTACAAGGTATGTACTCTTCTGGATTGTAACAAAGCTGCCTCTGTATCTGGTACTGGATTCAGTGTCACACTGGACCTTTAAGAAGTTACTCATGGGTTCATGTTCAGTTATTTCAGCTAGAGGCTGGCGGTAACTGGCTCTTGCTGCTGTGAACCTGCCAAGGGTTGTGCCGATATTGACCAGGCCCAGCGAACTCCACCTGTCTCTCCAATCCCCACTGCTGTGCCTAGGCACTAGCCTTTGAGTCAGTAGAGGAGGTGCTTGAGAGCACACAGGTCGGCAGAGGCCGCTTTCATTTGCGCCAGGGGGTTGGAGGATCCATCTTGGTGAAAGGTTCCAAAAGCTCAACCCAACACTCAAACAAATGAAGAGTCCACCATGAGTGCCAAAGGTGATCAGAGAGTGCATATACCACCACGTACAGTGGATAGTCTTTAACACCAAACCATCACTGGCTCTTTTTTTGGGGATGAAACCATCAAACGTGCTGGTGATTTTCTTTCTCACCAAGTTGTGACAGGTACTTCTTAGATTTTTAGGTCTCGGCTGCGAAGGCTGCGCTTGCGCAGTCTCGCTCCGAGATTTAATGACTTGGAGTAGAGGGGCTTGAACCCGCCCCTCTTCTCCCCTGTTCTCCATTGGCTGGCCTCTTGAATGCTGGCCAGCCATTGGAGGAGAGGTCAGTCATTCCTATTAGGCCCCGTCCTTTTCGGATCGGGGGGCGTGTTTTTTGCGAGAAGTCTCAGGGAGGAGACAACAGCAAAACACGCCCCCGAATCCGAAAAGGACGCTGCGTTTCTCCGAGGCATTTCTGCTCTGCCTCGGAGAAAGACGGTGGTGTCTTCCGGTGCCCTCGGCTTGTTCGATCTGCTACTTTTATAGATTTCGTTAAAAAAAAAGTGATTTGTTACTATTCGTCCTGCATTCATGCAATAGCAATTTACTTCTCTTCAAACAATTGAGAACGCTTGTTGTAATTTTGCTGCCATTTTCGCTTCCTCCGGGTTGGTTACACGCCCCCTCCTGGACCGCTCTGCCCCTCCTCTCAGCCCTCCCCCTTCTGCTTGTGTTTGCCTCTCGAGCGCCTCTCTCCCTTTTCGTGATCCCCTCTGACCCTCCCCTATCCTGCTGTACGCCGCCCTTGCTTCTATCGCTCTCAATTCACGCTGTTTGCAGCGCCACGCTGTCTCCCTTCCATAGGCATTCTCCTTTCCCTTTCTGTCCGCCTGTAACCCTCTCTTTTTCTATCCCCTTGTCACAGCAGCTCCCATCTTCTCACTCGCGCTATTGTATGTCCTAATTTCTAAGGCCCCCTTTTTTCTCTCCTACTTTATTTCCCATGTTTCACTTTGCTGCCATTTTCGCTTCCTCCGGGTTGGTTACACGCCCCCTCCTGGACCGCTCTGCCCCTCCTCTCAGCCCTCCCCTTCTGCTTGTGTTTGCCTCTCGAGCGCCTCTCTCCCTTTTCGTGATCCCCTCTGACCCTCCCCTATCCTGCTGTACGCCGCCCTTGCTTCTATCGCTCTCCTCTTCACGCTGTTTGCAGCGCCACGCTGTCTCCCTTCCATAGGCATTCTCCTTTCCCTTTCTGTCCGCCTGTAACCCTCTCTTTTTCTATCCCCTTGTCACAGCAGCTCCCATCTTCTCACTCGCGCTATTGTATGTCCTAATTTCTAAGGCCCCCTTTTTTCTCTCCTACTTTATTTCCCATGTTTCACTTTGCTGCCATTTTCGCTTCCTCCGGGTTGGTTACACGCCCCCTCCTGGACCGCTCTGCCCCTCCTCTCAGCCATCCCCTTCTGCTTGTGTTTGCCTCTCGAGCGCCTCTCTCCCTTTTCGTGATCCCCTCTGACCCTCCCCTATCCTGCTGTACGCCGCCCTTGCTTCTATCGCTCTCCTCTTCACGCTGTTTGCAGCGCCACGCTGTCTCCCTTCCATAGGCATTCTCCTTTCCCTTTCTGTCCGCCTGTAACCCTCTCTTTTTCTATCCCCTTGTCACAGCAGCTCCCATCTTCTCACTCGCGCTATTGTATGTCCTAATTTCTAAGGCCCCCTTTTTTCTCTCCTACTTTATTTCCCATGTTTCACCTTCTATTCCACTCTCCCGGGCCTGTCCTCCTTCGGTCTTATTCTCATTACCCCAACCTCTGCGTAAGTCTCACTTCCCTCCTTTACTTTCGCCCAGAGAGGACTTCTCTCCTTTATATTGCATTTTTACACCACCAAAGTAAGAAGTGAATATAGAACTTCGAAAAACTACTGCTGAGGCTCGTTACACGAGGATGTATTGAGACCAGCCCTGCCCCTTCTGAGTGAGTGTAGATTGGTGTTTGGTGGATTTTCTCTGCGGTTGGGTGTTAGTGAGCAGAGTCTCTGAACTAGTGTGTGATGTATATAGGTTTTAGGTCTAAGGAGTAGCCAGAAAATTAAAATTCTCCTCCACAGCTCTGAGGTCACCAAGCATGTGAGGTTGAACCTCCCTGGAACAGCTCCCCTTTCTCCTCCATCCAAACATCTGTCAGGTTCAGACTGGGACAAAAAATAGGCAAGGGAACCAAAATAAAAGCCCCCCCCTCCATTAGGGAACCAAAAGAAAAGTGCCCCCCCCCCCATTACCGACCCAGAGAGCTAACAAAAATGGTAATTTCACTGAAATCAACAATAACAAGCATTTACAATGCAACGGTCTCGGCATTGTTAAAGTTACAGCTATTGGCATTGCTCTTGACATTTTTGTTTATGTTTTTGTTTTTAAAACATGTAAAGAAACGGCATTGTTATTTACAATGTCAATAGCTTAATCAGTGTGTGTGTAGGTGGCTCTGTGTGTGGGTGTAAATGCAATAGGTCTCGCATTTGAGACTGATTAAGCTATTGACATTGTAAATAACAATGCCGTTTCTTTAAATGTTTTAAAAACAAAAACATAAACAAAAATAATGTCATGAGCAATGCCAATAGCTCTAACTTTACCAATGCCGAGACCATTGCATTGTAAATGCTTGTTTACTTTGCAGTCACTTTTGTCATCTGAAGTCACCTTCTGCAATGTTACGGAATGTCAAAGGGCTACACAAAAGCACAGTTTTGGGGCGCAAGTTACAATCTGGTCTAATTCAGAGGACCTTAGGGATGCCTTGAAGTAGCTCGTGAGCACGCTCCATCCACCCTCCATCTTATGTACCACGCAAACACTGGCGATCCAAAAGAAATCTTAGGTAGTAGCAGTCAAACACAGCAAATATGCACCACGCTTATCCTACTACACATACATAAGTTAAGCAAACATACAACATCCATTTCCCACTTGGATGGAGTGAAGGACCTAGTTGCTTGAAACAGGAAAGGCTAATAGGACAGTCTCTCTTTGCAGGTAACACATTAACTGGCCTGTTCAGCAAGTATAATCAGTCACTGTCACCATTGTGAGTCCTCCTTCTCAAAGTGAGCTGACGGAGGTCATGTTCAGTGGACAAAAAAATGGGGTGGGGAGGCTGCACACGGTCTGCTACTCAAGACCACAGCACATAGCTCTGGGTAATATTATTTGTCTCAGTTGGCCCACAGCACACATGCATGATTGTTTTATGTGGACTAAGGCCAAAAATACCCAGTGTTTTATGGAGACCTCCTGGCAGGAGTGCATTCTCTACCTTGCCAAGCAGAGGACTTTTCCACCCCAACAGTTTGTAAGGCCATTGCTATGCAACAATCCCCTACGTTTTAGAGATGTATATCTCTAGAAGGGAAAGAACTTCTACGACTCTCAGTTCTCCAGTTCATATCCTGTGCTTTTCGAAATATAGGACCCAAACCCAATCTTTTCTGGAGGCACCAAGTCCTTTTGGGACTTTCCTCCTAAATTTAGCTTGTACGCTGAATAGCTTTACCTTCAAAATGCAGTAGTTAAAAGCTGATGGGTCTGTCTATATTTATGATGGACTCTACCTTCATGGATGGAGAAATGTCGGTCCAGTTGGTAGAATATCCTTCCTTCCAGTCATCCTTGTTAGAGCGTTTAATGGAAAGGCCAGATCGGAATTGCTTCCATAAAGATCCATGCCGACTGCTCGTTGCACCTGAAGCACATGGGATGTCTGCTTCCTTATTCAGTGACTGCAGAATACAAGCAAGTAAAATACGCTTATTTGCTAGATAATACTTTTTTAACAGACATGCTAATGGCCTCAATTCGGCAATAAACTGCTAGGTATATAAATATCTTTCGTGTCGCTAAATTACTGGTTGGAAATAGCTACATTACAGCACAGGATTAACAGAGAAACAAAGCAAAGTCGGTCATTTAGTTATTTGGATTAGTATGATAAAGCTATCATGACGTTAACGTCTAATTGTATGTTTGGTTTTATGCATGAATTTAACATTAGTGCTTGTGTGTTTTGAGTGCCTTAAGCAACCATGCTAACACACTGCTAAAGTTGTTCAATGTTATAATGCATGTCTATTCTGCTGTGTGTGTTCTTTTATCTAGAAGGGTTTGGATGTAGTATGAGGTCACTGAAGCTGAGACACTGGTACTCCAGTCAATGGGTGGGTTTTCAGAATCCATGTGCGAGAGAGGTTCACATGATTCTGGATGTGTTCCAATTGATTACGTCATTCAGGCGCAAAGGCGTAATTGCCATATAGTCTACCAGAACAGGCAAGTTATCCAACGTTTAAGGATCATGACGTGATCTATGACATCATTGATGACAAGACTGTGCATGGTGGGGCCTACTTTACACCTTTCTTGAGATTATGATACAGATGTAGAAATTTTGATGAGCGATGTTCAGGTTTTAAGAACTGAGTGTACTCGACAGAACTGTGATACTCTGTATCACAATTTGCGCTACAATTCACTAGGTGCAGTCTCTGGAACCAGTCTACATGCAGTGCAAGGGAGAGGATGTGGCCTAATGGCTAGATGGGTCGACCTCAAAGCTGGGGAACCGGGTTCGAGTTTCGGTAGGGACGATCAAACTACCTGTGATTCTGGGCAAATCACTTAATCTCCCCGTGACTAACAATCTTCTCCTTCTCACATCAGGGCAGGAGTGATGACGGCTACATTCATAAAGGTGGTTCTAGGCCATTAACAGTTCAGGAGAAACAAGGCATAATAGAGGGCGTCAGGTGTTTGGTAGAGGGCTCATGGGCCCAACATAGGGCTTGCTGCTCCAAGTGGTCATTTCAGCAGTCCTCAGCAATTGAACTCACAGGCCATGAGAAAATCTACTGCCGGTGTGCACATACATTAAAGGGATGCCATAAGGCTTTGGCAACACAGGGAGGGACGAGAGACCGCGGGCAGTATACACTTCCCAAAACAATCTGTACTAGTGACTTCTTGACTCTCTCTCTGTCTCGCTGTAGTGTTTGGGCTAGGCAGCAGCCGTGGCAGCCCTTTGTCAAAGAAAACATCTACAAGGCAGCACACGGAACGACTGAAACTGGGACTCTGCGCTGAATAGAATCAGGTTTTCTCCAAGCCAGGCAGCCTATGCCATTTCTGCTCTCAGGCGCAGCAGTAGTAAGTTGTTGCCTCAACCTGAAGTATATTCCTCGCTTGAGGCACATGCGCACTGCACAGTTGTACAGAGCTTCAGGTGAAAGGGTGAACGCTGAGCTGACCTGCTGGACCATCTTATATCCAGAAACAATGGCAGTTCAAAGTTGTGCCCACCATTTTGGTGGAAAGCAATCATTACAAAGTGCATCTTTGTTGTAAACAAGTTTATTACAACACTTCTGGCCATTGTTTTTTCTTGCCTAGACAAGCAGAACATATATAGTTATAGAAAATGTTAAAATTGTATTATATGTATACAAACACACATCACGATGAATGAAAGTGGGCTCTTCACATTCAGTAAATGGCCTCATAACAGATAAGCTCTGAAACTCTCAGGGATGATAATGTAATAAAGATGCATTGTTTGACTCCTGTGGGACATTGAGCCTAAGGGGCCGATTAGGATGGCGGAAGGACTACCGCCGGCGGTGGCGGTCCTTCCGCCATCTGACAGCAGTTTCCCCCCCCCCCAGATTATGATGGCGTAGGGAAACCTCACGGCAGTGTGGGGTTCCGCAAGGCGGTCCGTTTCCGCCTGCCTTGCGGAACCAAATATAGGGCAGCATTGCGGCGGGGATTACGATATCCCTTTCCGCCTGTCTTTTTGCGGCGGACATCCAACAGCGAAAAGACAGGCGGAAAGGGATTCGGAGGCCCATAGCGGGCCCCCCTTGTTGTGGGGGGAGGTGTTGCTGCACTGGGGGGGGGGGTACCCATGGTACCTCCCTGCATTTCCCTGCACTGCGTGGCAGGCACTGCGTTGTGTCTGCCACGTAGTGCAGGAATATGCAGTGCATGCCATTTTAACATTGCGTACGGTGCTGCAGCCAGCAACACTCTCTGTAATGTTAAAGGCCCTGGATGCGCCCGCCAGTGTGGCGGGCTCATTCTAATTGCAGTGGTGGGACCGCCGCATGTCTGGCGGGCGGTCCCAAACACCGCAACGATGGCGGGCGGATCATAATGAGCCCTTTACTGTCTGGACTTCATTTACTTCCTATGGACCTGATAATGCATGTGTATCAGGGGT
Source organism: Triturus cristatus (assembly GCF_964204655.1). Classification (NCBI taxonomy): domain Eukaryota; kingdom Metazoa; phylum Chordata; class Amphibia; order Caudata; family Salamandridae; genus Triturus; species Triturus cristatus. The sequence goes on along the minus strand of NC_140580.1, from coordinate 926,360,850 downwards.
GCCCAAGGCTTTGGATACAATTTTTCCAGTTTGCGGCCAGCTGCAGATACTCCATTAAATCAGGCCATCTTGGACTAGCAGATCGCCTTCACCTAAATGAAACAATTGGAGAAGAAATGCAAAGGTTGGAATTGAAGGTATACTGCGGTGATTAGTGTGGGAAAAGGGACCCTAGTGCAGAGGTTAGGAGGGAGATATTGAAGCCAACATTGGGAAAAAAGACATTAGGTCGATATTTTATTTGGGGCACTAGGGCCAAAACAGGGATTTGGGACCTGAGACACACATTCTTAATAGAGCACAGAGGCACGAGCTGAAATACTATGGCCAAGATTAAGAATGAAATGCTAAAACCTGGCTTGAGAGGTTGGCACTTTGACCCCAACGTTGTTTTCAAGGCCCAAGGTCAGGTTTGGAAATAGAGGTTCCTTTGGACTGGTTATGTGACATAACACAAATCAAGGAAACCAGGTTCCTATCCAAAGGCAAGAATTAGAGCAGGCATTTTGACTAGTCACTTGTGTTTACCATATAATTCCATGATGCTGCTTTAACGGGTTATGCTCAGAAGAGAGAACAGAAAAAGAAGTGAGAGTGGCAGAAAATTAAAGATCCTAAAATAATACATAAAAATATAATTTTTCTAACTGCCGAATACTTCTTGAGAATTTCTAGGCTTGTGTAAAGAAGACAGAGCAGGAGGTTAAGGGTTAACATGCGTTATGCAGGTGAGTTTGTAATTCCAGACAACGACGGACACAGTGACCGCACTACCCTATGTTGTTCCCTTATTATCAATTAGTGATTGGATGTAGAGTAAGCGTGCACAAGACAAACTCCAGCACTCGCCGTTGAGGAGTGCCAACTGCTTAGCAGAAAACTGGAGGGACAGGTTGGTGGAGTGGTGCACTGCTTGTTGTTACGACAATGGTGGTCAATAAATCAATGAGTCTTGGTATGTGATAAGTCTTGTTTATTTTCCAAGACATAGATTGCCAGCCAACGCGTTTCGTTCAATTAATGAACTTCTTCAGGGCATGTATGGGCACTCTTGTGAAATCACGGTCAAACAATTAAGTAGCCAAAGTACAGCGCAGGGGCCACCTTGATAAGGGCCTGTGTGCGCAACGTTCTGAAAAACGGGATGCGAAGGAGTCTCGTTCTCTCACGAAAATAGAATCTATTTTCGTGAGAGAATGAGACATACCAAGACTCATTGATTTATTGAACACCATTGTCGTAACAACAAGCAGTGCACCACTCCACCAACCTGTCCCTCCATGCGTTATGCAGGTATCTGCTCTTTTTTAAGCATTTAGCCTAAGAGGAGCCCACATCATCATCAATGTGGAAATTCATGAGGTGTGGAATCTGCAGGTAGAAGTCCCTAATATCAGAAATCCTCTCTAACAGGCAAGTAACACTCATGTACCTTCCTCTCCCAGTGTGTAATCTTATTGACCAGTTAGTTCCAATTTCCAATTTGATTTGTTTGCAACAAAGGCGCCTGAAGAAAAAGGGTTCTCAGAATTGATTATACAACCTGGGAAACTATGTTCTTTTTATTTTCTGTATTTATGAGTCACTTTATCCTTGATTTGGACAACCTCAACATTTTTTGGGATATTACGTTTTGTGTAGTGGGACTTTGATGACTCCTCTAAGCAAAAGGGGAAGGCATTCTTGGTTTTCTAGAGGAGCATCCTAGGGATTTTTTAGTGCATCATTATTTCCTTTTAGACTTTCAGTACATCAGCTGCTGGCTGGTTGCCCATCGACTGGGGGTGAGATTTAGTTGAATAAGTGCGGATTGCAAGTGTACCTTGCAACTATTCTTAAGCTATTCAACTTCCATTACTAGGGCCCCATGAGAGGCCAGTGGACTCCCTAATGAGGCCCGGCAGTTCGTGGCTAAGAGAACCATTAGGGGATCTACAAGAATGCTAAACACTGACACAGCTCTACTGGGAAAAGATCCAAAGGTACTCATAGTAGCAGACTAAAGACCTCCTCAAAGATTGCCCTCTTTATCTATTTCACATGCCCACTGATACATTAATTAATGCCATGCACTCTTTATCTATTTCACATGCCCACTGATACATTCATAAATGCCATGAATAAAGGTCTCCCACTTCTCACTCAGCATCTTCTCTGTACTGGTTTTTGTTGTACGGAGCTGCGGTATGCCCTAGTCTTCAAATGATGGCATCCTTCATACATTCACGCTTCTTTTTGTCACTATCTTTCAGTTCCATAACTGCTTCATTTCCATGTAAGGGAGAATGCACAGTAAAGGAGTCATTTTCTCATCCTCTAGTCACATCCTGCAATCACACTAGTCGCTACGGCATAGTTGGGAAAGTAATCCTTTGGGGTGTGAGGGCGTAAGGAGTGCTATTCTGCTGTGCTCCTTACGGATGTACGCATCATATTAGCATGAATTGTTAGTCCAAGAACCTTCAGCTTCATGGCTCAAGAAAGTTTGTTTTCGTTGAATTCTGTCTTTCTCTTTCTGTTTAATTTCTTGTTCCTTGACTTCGTGCTCATTTGCCTCTCACTGTCCTATCGCCTGAGTTTCTTTCTTCCATACTCTCTTATTCCATTTATACCTCTCACATTCTAAGCACTAGCGCAGTACTGTCTGAATGCAGGGCTACCTACGGATTTAGGATGCGGCTAACATCTTCAGGTACAACATAGATACAACTATTTAACATCCTATCATTTGGATCAATTGTTTAACTGTATGATGGTACAAATAATCCTTTTCCAATTAAACAATGGTAATTCTGTAATAAAATGTTGGTGCAATAAATCATTGATATACTTTTACATTTCTTGCAATGCTTATTCAAGGACACATCTCTTAATATCTATGATAGAACTGTACCATCGTTTTGAGACTGGGGATGCCACCAAGATGGTGTGGTGTTTGTACTTCACTAGAGGTGTGTCTGGCCTGTGGCTGTTCTTTAGTCTCCGTCGACTTCAATTTTCGGACCCGTTTTCTTACGACTTGTAACGGCTACAGAATACAAACAAAAGAATACAAACAAATATATTACCGCTGTTTGTCGTAATAGTATTTAAATCATGCTAGAGCTTCTTTAAAGGTTTCTCAGGGCGATGCTACTTGATCAAAGTGCAACTGAAGCCTAGAAAATGCCTACCAATATATGTTCCTTTTTCACACTTCCCTTTCTAATCATAGCCTTTGTTAATTAAGCAACATTAGGCCAATCTAAAACTGTCTTGGTTACTGAAGCTTAGGCCAACCCGAAACTGGATTGGTTACTTGAGCTGCATCCAAATGTTTCAGATGAAAAGTTAGCCTGGCTCTGGTGTGACTGGTGCACAGCTCCCAGAAGAGCCTATGTTAAGGGACCTTGTATCAACACATTCTAGAAACCTCGGTGGACCCTCTTGTTTTGTTTATGAACCCTCACTTAGAACAGTTTAAGCTTGGTGAAACACAGGTACTCAGCCCACCCACAGGATAAAGATAATAACTATTCCTTAATTATAAAATATTCCAAATGGGGCTAATTGAAAATGTGATTAAATCTATATATTTATTTTATTATATGCACAAAAATATGTTCTTCTTAATACCTTTTTCAAATGTAAATATTTTATAAATTGACACATATTAAAAAATAGCAAATATTGTCTTACTACATTATTATCAAAAAAGGCAGAAATTTAAACAGCTATATTCTAAGGACAATAATTTAAATCAAAATCGAAATCAGTTAATGACTAAATTATTTCCACTTCATTGCAGCGTTGTGTACATTTCTTCAGTAGATTTATATACCAAAGTCAACTTAACTTGTTTAAAAAGAATATTTCGTGAATTCAATTCAGGAAGCGCTCTAGTTGTGAACAACATCAGTTAGTCGATCCCACAATTGTCATCGTACAGTTCTATTTCTACACAATTTTGGTCAGTACCATTTCAAAAGACATTTGGTTTTCACTGTCTGAATCTTTCAGAATGCCCGCAGGTAAACATTTTCAGACCCACACCAACTAAAGTATTTCAAAGACGGTATCTCTTCCCTGGAAGTGCCTGCCTTTGGAGGGGTAGGCTATGTAGAGAAGAAGTGTCCAGCCAGATCTAAGCCTGAATGCAAAATGACTGGGTCAGGCTCTGAAAAAAGTGGGCCATTGAATTCCCTTCACTGTGTAAAGTCACCAAATCTCTTCAAAACTCACCTTTGGTAAAAAAACAAAACGGTGAATCCAGAGATTTATCAAATTTGAAGTAGAAAGCACAAATTCCAAAGGTAATTCCACATTTTCCAGAGGAAAACTGGGAATAAGTATGTACTGCATCTATTACATACAGCACCCGAGGGGACCGATATTTTGTGGGTGCGGTAAATACCTCACCTTATTCTGGGCTACTAGTAATCAAGGTTTAGTAGCATAACAAAGGTGTGTGTGAGGGTTAGTAGGATGAGGTAAAAAAAAAAGGGGAGCGTGACGGAGTAGAAAATATGTGGAATTGCGTGGGAGGAATAGGAGATTAAAGAAACAATTAGTAGGACATGTTAAAGCAGTGCAGGAAATAAGGGGAATTATCCAGCCCACCCACTGATCTGGCAGCTATTATTGATACAGATCGGTATTCCGGGCTGGGCCCAGTGAAATATGCCGACTTCCTCCCGGTGGAACTTGCCGACACCCGGACACATTCAGAAGTGTCCGCACGTTGTCTGCTTTCCATTTGGAGTAACAATTCCTAGGTGGGGAAAAGGCTTTCTTATTTTCACTTCCAGCTGGGCCCAAATGAAAGGCCATTAGCCATTCTTTTGGTCGGGTCATCTGAACCCTAACACGTAGATGCCAATGCAACGGAGGGAAACAAAGGTACACAGTTCATTTTCACTTCTTGAGTACTTAAGGGAAACTATGATCGGGAGGTAGTGACTTTGTTGAACCCCTTGAATGTAAGACATGCATGAACTCAACTCCAAGAAATTCATATGTATCTTTGAGTATTAGTTATTAGACAAATAATGATTGAAATAGCACTAACTTTTATTTTTTATTTAATTATTTTATAGTGATACTCTTCCCAATGTAGAATGTTAGAGCTCTTTACATTACACACACCAAATAAATCGTGCAATTGTGTAAATCTACATACAGGATATGTTACATAAGACTATGAGAGCAACAAGGTATAGGAGTCCCACATCATCCATGCTGGCAGGCCTTATATGTTGGGAGAAACATAAAGTCAGTATCTAAATCATTACACTGTGGTTAGGGTTATATGTAATAATAATAAGACTTTATTACTACCGAAACCTTTTTTTAGCAATGTTAGAATAACGACAGATTGAGGAAAAAAACAATAAGGTTCTAAATGCATTCCCTGCAATTTGGATGCAGCTCCTTGATGCCGGTTCGTAGCTCACTGAGCTATACTTGAATGCCAACTTATGAAGTACAAGTAACAAAATAATATCTGTGTCAGAAGCAGGGCCCACTTACTATCTATATGAAGCACAAATCTTGTAGCTGCATGTCACAGGATTTGCTTTGCACTAAGCACATTAAGACTTTATGCTTTTTAGTTGTGATTGCAATTGGATTTATATAGCACTTACTACCTCTGACGAGACTTCGAATCGCTTAATGGAGATTAGCGTGCTACTCCGGAACCCAGGGTTAGTGGTTAGTCCAGTGGTTATTGTTAGTTATTGTGTTTAGTAATGTATTCTCAAGAAAAATTGCATCCATTTACTCCAGTTACTTTTTTTATGTATTAATACCAGGTAGGTGTGATCATTAGTGGGGGGGAAATCAAAACTGTGGCTACACAAAACCCAGATCTTTCTAGCAAGTGCGTTAACTACAAGAGTTATCTTATCATTATTATTATCCCCATAAAACGTGTGGGCACATAAAGAGCTCTGCAGGAATTACAAATCAAAAATATTTTGAAATGCAGCCTCTTTTTGACCAGTTTAAGTGAGCCCAAACAGACTTACTGTCACACATCCTTGTTGCCAATTTACATTCATTATCAGGGTGTAAAGCATTTTTCGCATAACATTTTCAAGATCAATAGTACAGTAATTCCCCAACAAAGCCTGTTCTGCTGCCATGCCTTGGCCCCTATTGATGGGTTCCCAGAGTATTTTTTGCTATTTCCAGCAGTGCATTAAAAGCAGAAAATCTACCCACATAAGGACAGTAAAATCTAAGCAAGTACATATTAGAACGGGCCCAAGACATATGGTCGAAGCCGCACAGATCAAAAATGAATAACCTAGGCAGTCTATCAGATGCAGAAAAAGTTTTAAATGTAGGCCTTTTGGGGGAAGCAAGAATGCTGAGGAGTGTTGCTAGGGCTGGCTTTTAAAAGGTCCAGCTTTGGGTTTGCTTTGTGTCCGCATTATGAGCCTCGTGTGCCCATGATGCTCTAAGTTAACTGTTGGAAAATGAACTTCTCCCATTATAAATCTCTCTGCATAAAGCTAATTCGTCAAAGCCTTCAGTGCCCCACATAGGGTTAGTGCGTGCTATGTAAATGTTGCAATACAATACAACACAATTTGTATGCAACTTTATAACAGGGAGCCAGAACCTATAAAAGTTTTGGTTTCTTAGGTGGGACCTACAGCAGCACCCCCCACATATGTGTGAACAATATAGATTCTAAGCATAAAATAATTTTAGGCGTTGTGTTTTTGTTGTTTTCCTAATAGTGTCTGTTTGGATGTAGGTTTAATGGAGCCAGGGCAGGAGTTGACACCATCTAAGTATGAGAAAAATGTGTCTTAATGTAACAGAAACAACTGGTTGAGGGATCTCCAACCTTTTCTGTGATTAGAGCTACTTATGTTGAATCAAAATCATTCAGAACTACTAATATTATTAGAGTTGTAATAAGGACCACATCAGACACATTAGTGGCCACCATTTGCAATATATGTGCAGTGATCACTTCAGTTCATCAGGTATAGTTGTCAACAGTAATGTAGCAAGCATTGGCAAGCCAATAATTTCTTTTCTATTATGCAAAATCTACTGACTTTGTCAATGTAGGGAGAGGATGTGGCGTAACAGCAAGATCTTCCGACTTTGGAGTTGGGATACAGGGTTGAGCCTTGGTGTCAACTCAACATCCTGTGATTGTGGGCAAATCACTTAATCTCATTGTGCCTATGGACAGCACCTGGATACGCTCATGGGTGATTAGCCGCGCTATACAAATCTGAGTTTTTTTTTTTTAACATGTTGCATGTGACTATATGGATGTAGCATAACTGAAAGAGTTGCAAACTTAGGGAACCAGGTTAGATAATCGGTGTTGGCTTAACATCCTGTGATCCTGGAATAGGAAGTCCTCAAGGAGAGAGGAAATAACAAGACACGTGAGTGAAAGTAGTGAAACGGAGAAATGTGTGAGGGAGGACAAAGAAAAGTTTGTGAGGAGAAATAAGAAGTTGACGTGAGTGATAGCAAGTAGAGCCAAGTCCTGAGTAGAGCATCGGGACAGTAGCTGGCAACTGCGGAGTGGAGAGATGGTGGGCAGAGTTGGGTTTTGAGAGGAGCACTAGGATAGCAGACGGTCGCTGGGGAGCGAGGTGATAGTGGGCAGTCAAGTCTCGAGCTGTGTGTGTGGGCAGGGGTGTCAATAGACGGCACTGAAAGCGGATGAGGCTTAGGCTGTTCTTGGGCTGCTCTGGGCACTGTGGCTCTCGGCTCAGCAGAATTTTCCTGTGTGGGACACTGTGTCTCTTTGCTGCGATCCTGGGCGCGGGTCTCCATACGGCGGGAAGCTGTGGGGACCGAGGTGCAAGATGGGCTGCACGGTAAGCTCCAAGAATAAAGCGACAGCCGAGCTGTCCGAGGTGATAAAAATCTGCAAGATGACGGAGAGAAGGCGGTGCGGGAGTTTAAGCAGCTGCTGCTGATTAGAGGTCAGGGAGGAGGGAACAAGCAGGGTGCTGCTAGGCATGGAATCGGGGCTAAACTTTCGAGTGACTGCGGACACATGGCGAGGACTCCAGACACATGCACTCTGTAACAGTGCATGTGGTAAATTAAAAAAAGAGTACCTGCGACCAGTAAAAGGACACAGGAAGCAGTACTTGGTCCAAGCTCCATGACTTGGACTAGAACTCTGAAGCCTAGGAGGAAGTTAGACGGCAGGAGGATCAGCTGACCCATAAGAAGACAGGAACCGTAAGAGAGGTGGGAGCCAGCCAATAGTAAATAAAGGTAAGTAAAGGGTGGGCTCTAAGCCCCTCTTAAGTTTTTTTCCATTACAAAAGATTTCGCAAGCAATGTGCAGGCGGAACGTAAAAAAGACTTTGCTAATATGGAATATCTGTAGATGGGTAATACATAACAGCCATAGTAGCAATGCTTTTGGCACCAATGTCATAATAATAATAAATCTCCCCAACACCGCATGATTTAGCACTCAAATAATAGCTTTAAAAAAGTTGAATATGCTGTAAGGAGGACATGTATTATAATGGACATGCAGTGCTATCAGAAATTCGTCCTCCTCAATACCAAACGTAGAGAATGCCTCCCTCTAACATAACTACACACACACACACACACACACACACACACTAGCATTTTTCACCAAACATCACCATAAACGTCCTCAGAGTGCATGAATTTTCATCTTGAATATATGCTTTTCAATGTTGATATACATAAATTAATTAAACCAAACAAAGCCTCTAACTTAGTAAGCTGAGCTGCAGAGAGGAGTAGCTCATGAGTTACTCGAGAATTCTGTAGTGGATGGTGCATGCATGCCAACACACCGGATTCAGCCAGGAGACTCCCAATTGAATTTATCCTGGCTTTATTTTAGCGGTCTCCCCCTAAAATTGCCTCCAATTCAATGCAAGTCAATGGGGAAAATACATTTTCCGGATTTTTCTTTTTCTATGTCTCCCTCTTGTGTTTCTAAATGTTGGCAAGTACGTTATTGGGGCCTGGCTAGAGGCATACATTTGATTAAACATGCAATCTTTTTTAAGTAGTACATTTGTTTTTGTGAAAAGTGTGTGTGCTTTTACAGGACCTCGGAGGGCAGAAAATCATTTTACCAATTTTCAAAAATCTGTTTTGCCCCTAAGACTTACTATTTCCTGTTTGACATCTTCACTTTTTAGAGTACTGGTGGAAGGAGTCTAAAAGTAAAACAGAAAATAAGTCTTTAAGCAATGGAAATATGTTACTGTACAACCTATACATGTACACTCTTAGATTTATAAATCCACAGAAATACACAGGAGGCCAGAGTCACAAAGCAACTCCTGTGCATTTACTCCTAAGCACAGATGTAAGAATTTTTTGCTCTTCTCAATCCTTACCAGTGGTATGTTTGGAAAGCTGAGCCATTCACAGTTTTCCAGATGGGCCCTTGAGGAAGTCTTGAAACTTTTTCTGCTTAGGTACTCCCCACAGATTGGAATTGTACACACTGTGCAGCACCGCTGTGCAATTGCATGTTTATTTTTTCTTGTTTTTTTATACACAGGTAACATTTTTCTATTTGGAGAAACAACTTCCCCTATACCCTCGAGGGTTGGGTGAGGTCTCTTCCTCTTCACAACATGAAAAGGGATTGACTCCAGCCTTTGTCGGGTGTAAATCTCCGCCTCTAATTAGATGGTGGAAGGGTCAGAGATGAGTTTGTGAATGTTAGGAAAAGGCAGAGTAATATTATGTAGGAGTAAATGGATCTGAGTCTGTACGGTCAGCTTCTGTTTTCTATTGTAAGAACTAATCCAGCCAATTTCGATTGCCGAATTGCTTTTATGAACGAAAATGGTTTTGTGAATCAGTCCAAAGATGTCCAGCATGACTACAGAGCACCAGAAAGGACTCATGTCTACATCAGGGATGATGTTGAGTGTAGTAAACCTACACATAAGCATGGAAAAACATTGAACCCAAGGCAAAGATGGCAGGAATACAGAGGCATGATGGTAAGAAATGAAACAAGGATGCATTGAGCATGGGGTAGGATGAGGCTAGAGAAATGCTGACATAAGACTAATGGATGGACTGGATGAACGGGTGAAAAGTAAGGCGAAAGGCTGTGCACACCGCGGAACAAGGGCCGGCTTTAGCGCTGGTGGCGTCTGGTGCGACAATCCTTTTTGGTGCCCCCACCCCCCAATGACCTCCTCCTCAAGATTCACATACATTTTATTTGTTCTAAAGCGCTGGTAAAAGCTGGCTTTACTAATCCACTCAGCTATCCGCATAAGATACAGATCTGTTCTTTGCAGCAGGCATTTTAACCCTCTGCGCTACTTTGTGGCAAGTCTAAACTGCCACTAGACAAAACTCCCATCTCTCTCTCGCAGGAATATTAATCGCAAAGGTTATCTTGACATTTTTATTGCTGCCTGAAACCTGGGCGCTCAAGGAACTCTCCAGTAGGTGCCTTTAAATGGTAAACATAATGCTAAACACAGCGCCCTCTTGAAGTTAGTGGCCCCTCTACAGGTCAGCGCCCAGTGCAGCCGCACCGGTCGCATCACCCTAAAGCCGGCCCTGCTTGGAGTGGACAATAATGAGTTTCATATTAAAGTCTGCTGGAGCAGGACACCAGCAACCCTATTCCAAGAGAGGAAGTAATGCTGATTCAGCTGGTAACAAAAGTGCCGCCTTAATTGGGAAAAGTAATGCTGGAACACCGCACTTCCAATTTTTCCCACATGTACATTTCACCAGGAAAAAACATGACAAAATGTGTAATATAAATACAACGTGTGGAAATTCAGGAATGAATAAACAGATTTACTAGGCAGCAATTACATGATGCAGAAGCCGAATTGGGTGAGCGATGGGAATATAGAGAACAAACATGGAGAGTCATTTGTGATTGCACGAGTAGAAAAGCGAGCACTGGCGACATTATGTAAGATAAAAACGTCTATAATTGTACTCTCATTTCAGGACATTCTGGCTGGTGCATCTAGCCCACAATGAACTCGAAATATTGTTTTGGCTCATATTATAAAATCATTACAACTATTATATTAAAAAGCAATTTATCAAGAGATCAGTGGCGGCTCCTCCGCTAAGGCGGCATAGCGTCGCCCCACTTACAGGAACAGCAAAGAAAGGATATAATAAAATGATAATAACAGAATGTTATTATCATTTTATTTTTTCCTCCTGCTGCGGCAGTGCATGAAGGGGCAGGTGGAGCTTAAGGGGAGGAGTGGTAGAACACGCCTGTGCGCAATCACTGTTTGGTCGGCCCTCTCGGGCCGCCCAAAACAGTCATGCGCACTTTCCTGTTCTCCATGCAGGCTGCATTTCAGCCTGCATGGAGAACATGCCCACCCCTCCAGCCCCCTGGCTGATCGCTATGTCACGGCACTCAAACCAATCATAACGCTGCATTGCAGTGTTGTGATTGGCTTAGGGGTGGGAGTCTGGCTGCCTACTTCCTGTTCCAACCGGAGGCGGACACAGGCGAGCAGGAGAGAAGACGTGGAACCCGGCGGCGGCAGCAAGGTAAGTTTTATTTGATTTTAACCAATTTCTGGTACTCTCACTCGGTTTTCCTGATGCTCTAAATGACGGAGACAGTGTTCAGTATAAGTATAGCTATAGGTTCAGTATAAGTATTGTAGACCAAGAACATCTTATCCTCTAAAACGGGCGCTTTTCAAAATGCTATGCTCAGGTAGCACTGTGGTGTAATACCAAGAACCTTAGTTTATAGAAAAGCATATGCTTTAGGAGACTAGAAACAAGAAAAAAACTGCAAGTCTTATGAGTGGACTGGACTGAAAGACAGGACTTATAAAGCATAAATAAACGCTGAACTAATCATGGAGCTAAGGGGTGAATAAATAACATGAAGAGAAAAGCCTGGGACTGTATTCACTAAAAAGCTGAATTGTTGCAGGTGCAATAAAGTTGTATCTGCTTTGAAATCAGCAAAGCCACGGAGGTACAGAGGCTGGAGAGTCTAACAAGGGAACCTGATCTTACTCTGGTAGATGATGGACAAAGCAGGCCTCTAGATCTCTCATTGTATATAAGCATCACATACTCGGTGCTAAACATGGCACCCTTCATTTTTCCCAAATGTGTATCAACAGACTAAATGTATTAACCTCTTTAACTGATGTTTCTTCAGGTGTAAAATCCAGCTTCTGGTTGACAACATCAGAAGAAGGTGGCTGGAAGAAACCAAAAAACAACTAACATTTACAACAAGAAAAAAGTATAAGTGCTTCTAATTTTACACTTTGTTTCTGCAAATCCAGAGAGCTCTCTCTCTTGTACTTCCGAGTTTCTCCAGTAGTTGGTTGCAATTGTTGGAGGTGCTCTGGCTTGCAGCTAAAAGAGAAATGTGATAAATGGACTGAATACTCCCTAAAGAAAGTGATTTGGCTGATGGGAAATTGGTCCCTTTACAAGCACTCAAAGAATTATCTGGGCATATATTTAGACATTGAAAATAGCAGATGTCCTCAAAAGTTCTGGAAAATCGGGAGAAAGTCTACAATTCTTTTATATACATACTATGGTATAGTGGAGGTACTGTGGTGAGACATGGGGAAGTTCGAGAATATAAAACCCAACAAGTTAGAGTCCTTAGTAGGAGGAAGAAAATAAGTATGAAGAACATTGAGCAGCCTCTTGAGTGGAGATACGGAACAAGAAGAACATTGATATACTTGTGTTCTGCTTTTAGGAAGCCCAGTCTAATGCACCTAACTCACCCTGAATTGGAAAGAGTTTTGGGGATTTTAATATAAAAGCAATCTAACACAATTACTTACTACATTCTAGATGAGCTCTTCGCTTTCCACGGTACTGAGAAGGGGCTTCTTCCAGTGCCTCTATGTTTCTCCTCCCACCACCCGATGGTCCAGCCGTCACCTCCACAGCCCAGTAAGTGTTTTTCAAATGTTTGGGTGTATGTATGAATAGTATGAATGTATGAGTATTTGTGCCTGTGTGAAAAGGGTGTGCCTAAGTTAGTGCAGATACGTGCTTATGAATGGTGGGTGTGAGTATGTGTGCTTGTCAATGGATGGGTGTGAGTGAGTGTGCTTGTGGATGAGTGAGTGTGAGTATGTGTGTACTCTTGTGAGTGGATGGGTGAAAGTGAGTGTGCGCGTGTGTACCTGCCCCAATAGTTCTACAAATCACAAGCCGCCATTGGTTCTTGCTAAGGATCAGAATCATTGCACAAGAAATAAATCTATGTGTGTTTTGAAATCTGTGCATCAGCAAAGCCCTGAAGGTTAACAGGGTGGAGAGTCAAACCAGGGAACCAGGCCCTGCTCTGTTGTAGATGATGGGAAAAGTGACCCTCTAATTCTTTCATTGTGTGTAAGCATCATTGATTCTGTGCCGAACAGGACACCCTCAGGCTTTACACAACTGTATACCAACGAACTGAATATACGAACCTGTTTGAGTGATGTTTCCTCGATTGTCTGATCCGGCTTCTGGCAAGCACCATCAGAAGTTGGTGGCTGGAAGTAAAAAAAAACACCAGATGCCCGAGTGTTATAAAATTATGACTTGGCGGGAGGGTGTGGAGGAAGACAACAATTTCTCAAAAGGAGTAAAGGATACAGTCTCTCTAATTAAACACCAACATACACTGGTATCGTGTAGCCTGAAACTCTTCAAAGGTGTATGAGTGGAGGATAAACCATAGGAACACCCAGTTTCCCTTTATTGTTGATGTCATTGGTATGGTTGGAAATGTGCAATAATGGGGTGCACCTGGGTAAATTGTCTTCCCCACACCCTCTTATATTCTGTCGACATGTTTCAGCCCCTACATTAAAGGCCACTAAGGGTCAGGGGCTTTCGTCAGGACAGCAGGGTATTGCGGCAAGTAGGCCCTTCATCTGATCGCCAGTATTGGTGTAGACTAAAATGAAAGTGAAACTCCCTTTAAAATAAAGTAGGCCCTTTAGCTATAGGATACCTATGTATGTCGGTAGAAAGAAACTATAACACAACTAACATTTTACATTTTATTTTTACAAATCCATAACGCTCTATTTGATGTGATTCGAGAAAGTGAGGGATGTTAACGCTCCCACAAGGAATTGCTGTCGCTGATAGTAAACAGAGCGCTGGACGAGCATCCAAAGAATAATCTAGTTATGTAATTATTTTTTTAAATAGCAATGTCCACAAAGTCCAGTAATATCTGGAAAACGTTCATGGAGACTGTGAATGAAGTGTTTAAGCGGATATACTCAGGTGGAAAGGGGGAGAGTGGAGAACATAAGGCTGCAGGAGTGAGACTTCAAGGGTTGCAGGTCGAAGACAATAAGCACAAATGACATTGAGCAGTTTCTTGAATGGAGATAGGGTACGAAATGAACAGTCATAGAATTGTGTTCTGCTTTGAGGAAATTCCCTCCAGTGTGCCAAGCCCACACTGACTAGGGAAGGGCTTTTTGGATTTTATTATCCAAAAACATAACTACTTACTATGTCCTGGATGGCGTCTTCGCTTTCCACAGCACTGGGAAGGGGGGTCTAAGGGTAAAAGAGAAAGTCAGAAAGAATCTAATTTCTATTGTACAAATGCCACTTCAGTTACATACGAATAACGAAGCAAGTATGCACAACCCCCTCACAGCAGGTTCAGCACTAGTCTAGGATAGATCTGACCTTATCCAAATGAGGTTGAGAATAGAGCTGGGTGAGTCGCAGATGTTAGGATTGCACACGAGGAGACTATATCTGTGGGTGAGATCTAAAAACATGGCCAGTATGTGGTAATGCCCTTATAACACGTTCATTGTTGTTCTTGAATATATCGAACATTATCTTCATAAAAAAAAGACTACACACATGTGTGGGTCGTGGAGGCTAAGATTGCACCAGTGAAAACTCATGATTAATTATAATATTTGTTTCATAGAGGATTTGAGTGCATTTGTGATGCTCTAATACAACATTACAATCTGGGAAGCTAATTCTGTCGGCGCAGGCAAACGGATGGTGCCGACGCCACATTATCATAAGCCAAACAAACGTCAGCACTCCCCATTCTAATGTGTTGTTATGTTAGTGCCGTATGCGCCCCATGTGGGAATGCTGCATCCAATGTTTATTAGTTACTCATTTTTCATGAGACTCTAAATGAAGTGAGGCTGTAAAGTATGAGTACTGAAGTCAAAGAACTCATTCCCCCTCATGAGCGCCGGTGAATATGGAAGTCTCCTGTATCACTCTGGCAAAATATCCTGAAACTGAGTTCATAGGAAAGAAAATATATTTAAATAAATCATGGTTCAAGGGTTGATAGGCCAAATATGCAATAAAATAAACGAGTGTAACTTTGACATCCCACATGCTGGAAAACATCTAAAAAGGACCCCGGGCAGATGTCCCTCCAAATCAACCGGTGGACTGCACTGGAGGGGAGAGAGTCTTACCGAAGCGACAAATGCCGAACAAACCAGAACTGTCTGAAGGATGAATGGATAACTGAAGGCCTGGAACACCTTTTACCAAGAAACTGAATCATTGAAAAGAAATAACCCTGTGTGTGCTTTGAAAAGTGTGACTCAGCAAATCCAAGCAAGTCCCATTCGTTTTTCACAGCTATAGATCAGCAGAGTGAATATACTGACCTCATCGGGTGGCGCCTCCTTCACTGCCTGGGCCAGCTTCTGGTAGGCCTCATCAAAGGTAGGTTGCTGGAAGAAGCGAAACAATAACATTTAGAAGGAGGTAAATCTATGGTGCTCCTCATCTTACAATTCCTTTTCTCAAATCCATTGAATTTGATCTGATGTGATCATAGGTTCCCAATGTCCTTGCCCTCCTCGCCCTTGATGGTGTATTCTGGAGTCTTGTAGCCAAAAGAGGATTTCCAGAAATGGACGGATGTAAATAGTCCAGAATGAGTTGATTTGATTGAAATAGTCACCTGTGTATGCATTCAAAGGGCCCTCTCTTGGATGGACTCTAAAGTTCACACAAATCCGCAGAATGATTACAATACTTTTGTAAACAGACTGGTGGATGGAGTACCGAAGCAGAGTTGCAGGAGTAAGCAGAGGGTGAAAGGTTAAGAAGGCAAAGCTGAACGGGTGAGTCTTTAGGGCTTTTAGAGGGAAGAAAATAACCCCAAATGACCCTGAGTGGCCTCTCGAGTCGAGATATGTAACAAGATGAACAGGTATATAACTGGGTCCTGCTTTTAGGAAATGTGGCTAATGTGGCCAATCCACTCTGACCTGGGAAGTTTTTTTTTTTTTTTAGATAAGAAGAATATAACACAACTACTTACTGCATCCTGGATGGCCTGTTCACTTTCCACTGCACTGGGAAGGGGGCTCTAATGGTAAAAGAGAAAGAAAGATGTAAAAAAATATGTTAATTAATGGAGGGTTTTCACAGGTGCGTTCTTAGCCTCCACGACCTACACAACTATATTGTCATCCTCATGTATATAATATGTATAGATAATTTCAGATCCAGGCAAAACCAGTGGTAAATGTGATAGCGGGAGATTAACGGATAAATACCATGTTTCTGTTATTACAAAAAGATGTAGAAATGGCACAATCATTACACAGAAGGTGATGGGAGCAATGCTTGCAAGTAGTCCATGAGGAGCAGGGCCAGCACTGATTTGCATAAGGAGGGCCTTTGTCTAGAGAGGCCCTGTGGGGGGAAATGATGGGTTCGAATGCTACCCTCAGCAATTTCCAGTGGTTAGTCTATTGGCAAGCATTCCTCCTGTCACTTTGTGTGATTGAAATGACACGCTAGAAATAAGGTTGTACTGCATTTTTGATGCAGTAATACAACCTTTCAGTGCAGGGCAGCCAATCCTATTTTCACATTTAAGGTAAAGTCATGCTTTAGCACGTTTGCCATGTGTGCGAAGGATATGACCAATTTGTGGTGTAATTATACGTCTCCCATAGTTCTCTACATGATAGGCTGTGTAGTGTAAGGAATGAACACAATAGCTAATTTTCCATAATGAACACTATGGATCTTCTAGACTCAGAAATTGTGAAGAGAGCTTATAGAACAAAAAAATACCTCTCAAGAAAGCTTCGATCAATCCAGGGAGGACACGTATAGTAAGAAAGAACAAGTTACTTACCTTCGGTAACGCTTTTTCTGGTGGATACAGTATCTGCCTGTGGATTCCTCACCTTGTGAATATCCCCTGCGCCAGCATTCCACGGAACTTTTCTTCCCCAGCATTCCACGTCGACGTGGGCGACGTCACAATACATCGGCTCCGCACGCGACTCCGTGCGACGTCATCGGAGCCATAAGAAGCCCACGTCGGCGTGATGACGTCAGTTCCACCCATTTTTTCCGTGCCTTCGAGGCGAACAGGTGAACCAACGACAATCCCAAGTATACACAGTATATAGAAAAACCAATACATATACATAGCATACAAAACAAAGGAATGCTAATCAAACAAGCATTACCTACAAATGTACAAGAGAAAATATAAGCATTTCAAACAAGACCAATTTCATGGTATACAAAAGGTGGACAACGGGGAGGCGGGTGGGTTGGTGAGGAATCCACAGGCAGATACTGTATCCACCAGAAAAAGCGTTACCGAAGGTAAGTAACTTGTTCTTCTGATGGATACATCTGCCAGTGGATTCCTCACCTTGTGAATAGATTCCCACAGCAGTCCCCACTCCCGGAGGAGGGTGTCCACCTTCCTATACCAGAAAGTCTTGCAAGACAGAGCGCGCGAAGTGGCCCTCCCTCCTCATCTCAGAGTCCAAGCAATAATGCTTTGCGAAAGTATGGAGGGAGGCCCAAGTCGCGGCCTTACAAATATCTGCCACAGGAACACCCCGGGCCAGAGCAGATGTTGAAGACTTAGCTCTAGTAGAGTGAGCACGAATACCCTCAGGAGGAGTCTTACCAGCCAAGGCGTAGCAGATCTTGATGGTCAGTATAATCCACCTTGACAGCGTGCGCTTGTGCACCGCTCTACCTTTAGAACGACCAACGTAGCCAATAAAAAGCTGGTCATCAACACGAAAGTCCTTGGTCCTGTCCAAATAAAAACTCATAGCCCTCTTCGGGTCAAGGCGATGGAGTCTTTCCTCTTCTTTGGAAGGATGAGGGGGTGGATAAAAAACAGGGAGGGTAATAGACTGCCCCAAATGGAAAGGAGTAACAACTTTTGGCAGGAAAGCAGCCCTGGTCCTGAGAACCATCCTTTCAGCATGTAAGGTAAGAAAAGGAGGTTTGGAACTAAGAGCTTGAAGCTCACTTACCCTCCTTGCCGAGGTTATGGCTACAAGAAAAACCACCTTAAAGGACAACAGCCTCAAAGGACAATTATGAAGAGGCTCAAATGGGGACCCCATTAAAAAGGTTAAGACAAGATTAAGGTCCCACTGAGGCATTACAAATGGAGTAGGAGGAAACATATTTGTAAGGCCCTTGATGAACCTCAGAACAACCGGAGATTTAAATAACGAAGGTTGATCTGGAAGGCACAGAAATGCCGATAAGGCCGAAAGGTAGCCCTTGACCGTGGCCACAGCACAGCCCTGCTGAGCCAAGGAAAGAGCAAACTGAAGCACATCAGAAAGATGAGCCTTTAAAGGGTCAATGGATCTCTCTCCACACCACTTTACAAACTTAGACCACCTGTAGGAGTATATGGACTTGGTGGAGTGTCGCCTGGCCGATAAAATAACGTCCACCACATCAGGTGGGAGAGAGAAGGAACTCAGGTTGCCCCGTTCAATCTCCAGGCATGAAGGTGTAAGCTCTGGAGGTGGGGGTGAAGAACCTGCCCCCCCGACTGCGAGAGGAGGTCTGCCCTCAGAGGGAGACGGAGCGGAGGGCACGAGGAGAGGTGGAGAAGATCTGTGTACCACACCCTTCTTGGCCAGTCCGGGGCGACCAAAATGACTTGGGCCCGGTCTTGGCGAATTTTCCTCAGAACCCGAGGAATCAAGGGTATGGGAGGAAACGCGTAAAGGAGTCGTGAACCCCAACTCAACTGAAACGCGTCCCCCAACGCCCCCTGCATCGGAAACTGGAGACTGCAGAATGACGGGCAGTGCGCGTTCTCTCGGGTGGCAAACAGGTCCACCCGAGGAGTCCCCCACGTCCGAAAGACGTGACGAACCACCTCCGGATGGAGCCTCCACTCGTGGTCGGCGGAGAACTGCCGACTGAGACTGTCCGCACGCACATTCAGCACCCCGGCCAGATGATTTGCCATCAGACAAATCTGATGGTCCTGAGCCCAGGACCACAGCCGCAGGGCCTCTCTGCAGAGACAAAGAGACCCTACTCCTCCCTGTTTGTTTATATACCACATCGCGGTCGTGTTGTCCGTCAGGACTTGAACTGACCGACCGCGAAGGGAAGGGAGAAAGGCCTTGAGTGCCAAACGAATCGCCCGCAACTCCAGAAGGTTGATATGAAACAACCTCTCCTCTGGAGACCAAAGACCCTTGATCTCCAGATCCCCCAGATGAGCACCCCACCCTAGGGTGGAGGCATCCGTTATCACTGTGGCCACCGATGGAGGTAGATGGAAAGGCTTTCCTTGGGACAGATTGCCCTCCACGCTCCACCAAGACAGATCCGCTGCAGCTTCTCCGGAGATCTTGATCGACTCCCCGAGATCCCCGTTGTGCTGATACCACTGCTTGCGGAGGCACCACTGGAGCGCCCTCATGTGCCAGCGTGCATGGTTGACCAACAGAATGCAGGAAGCGAACAGACCGAGCAGGCGAAGGACCTTCAGAACTGGAACAACCGCTCCACTGTGGAATAAAGGGACCATCTCCTGAATGTCGAGAATCCTTTGAGGAGGAGGGAATGCTCGACACACAGTAGTGTCCAGTACTGCCCCTATAAACAGGTTGCGTTGAGAGGGCACCAGGTGAGACTTGGGCACATTGATCGAAAAACCCAAGTCGAATAACAGCTGAGTTGTCACCTGCAGATGACGCTGCACCATCTCTGGGGACTCTGCCTTCAGAAGCCAGTCGTCCAGGTAGGGGAAAACCGGAATCCCCGACCTCCTGAGATGAGCAGCCACCACTGCCATCACCTTTGTGAAGACTCGAGGTGCAGTAGTAAGACCAAACGGGAGGACCGCAAACTGATAATGTTGCGACCCAACCGTAAAACGGAGATACTTCCTGTGCGACTTCAGGATTGGGACATGGAAGTACGCGTCCTGCAAGTCGAGCGACACCATCCAGTCTCCTTGCTGCAACGCTTGAAGAACCTGCGCAAGGGTCAGCATCTTGAACTTCTCCTGTTTCAGGTAAAAATTCAAGATTCTGAGGTCCAGAATCGGACGCAATCTGCCGTCCTTCTTGGGGATCAGGAAATACCGGGAGTAGCATCCCTGACCCCTTTCCTGCTCCGGAACCACCTCTATTGCGCCCTTCTGAAACAAGGCCAGAACTTCTTTCTGCAGGAGAAGCAGGTGGTCCTCCGAGCAATAACCTTGGCAAGGAGGGTAAGGGGGAGGAAACTCCCGAAAGGGAAGGGCGTACCCAGTCTCTACGAGGTTCAAAACCCAAAGGTCGGTTGTAACAGATTTCCAACCCCGTAGAAAGTAGGACACCCGACCCCCCACAGGTCTTACATGATCCGGGATGGGGGATCTAGGGCTGCTTCCCTGAAGCCTCATTTGGAGCAGAGGAGGAGGAGGAAGAAGAGGGGTTACGACCAGAACCTCTCCGACCCCTTTGCTTCCCTCTATAGGAGCGATAGAGGGGATTCTGCTGCTGTTGTTGCTGCTGTTGTTGTGGCTGTCGGAAGGAGCGAAAGGATGACCTTCCGAATCCCCTAACCTTACGGAAAGTTGAACCTCTCACAGGAACCTGCAGACCCAAGGACTTCGCCGTTAACCTACTGTCCTTAAAACGTTGAAGAGCAGAATCTGCCTTCTCCCCAAACAACTTTTGTCCATCAAAGGGCAGATCCACCAGCGTGGCCTGGACATCCGCAGAAAACCCTGAGGAACGGAGCCAAGCTTGTCTCCTTGCGGCAATGGACGACCCCATAATTCTCGCCACAGAGTCCGCCGTATCCAGCCCAGACTGGATCACCTGCCTGGCAGCTGCCTGAGTGTCCGCCACAACCTCCATGAAGGACGACTTATCCCCCTCAGGTAACTTAGGGGCCAGAGTCTTAATAGAGTCCATCAGGGCATGAACATAACGCCCCAGCAGGCACGTAGCATTTGATGACTTCAATGCCATACTTCCTGAGGAGAAAGACTTTTTGGCCGCCTGATCAACTTTCTTCGACTCCCTATCAGCAGGAGATTGGGGGAAAGCACCCGAGGCATGTTTAGAACATGAAGCCTGCACCACTAGGCTCTCCGGAGAAGGATGCGTGGATAAAAAATCCGGGTCTCCTGGCGCAACCCTGTATCTCCTTGCCACCTGCCTGCAAACTGCTGGAGCTGACAGAGGCTTCTTCCACACCTCCAATACTGGTTCCAAGAGAGCCTCATTGAAAGGTAGCAAAGGCTCAGAAGCCGACGTCGGGGAGTGCAACACCTCTGTGAGCAGATTGGACTTGTATTCCACAGAGGGCAGCTGCAGATCTAACAACTCCGCGGCCTTCTTGATCACAACATGGTAGGGCGCCAATTCCTGTGGTGGAGAAGACCTTGCAGAAGCATGCTCCCACTCCGGGGTGGTATCCAAACCACTTGCTACCTCTATACCTCCAAACTCGTCCGAAGAAGAGTCGACCTCACCTTCTTCCACCTCAGCACGAAATCTTTCCTCCTCCAAAACCCTTTGGGCTTCACGCCTCGATCGATTCCGGGGAGCCGGCGTCGTCGACGTCGTACGCGGCGTCGGTGGAGCCAAAGGCATCGGCGTCGGAGGCGCTACAGGTGGAGTCGGCGGCGCCGGATGCGGCGTCGATGGAGTCGGCCTCGGCGTCAAAGAAGGCTCCGAAGATTGACCATCCATCCGAGGTCGAGCCGGATTCCCAACCGGCGCCGGAAACTGCCAAGAAGGCGCCATCGGCATAAAAGGCATAAAAGGAGCCTGAGCATATTGCTGCGGCACTCCCAGAGAAAACGCCATCGGACCCACGGGACCTGCTGGTGCTCCGGATGGGAAGGATGCTCTCTGAAAAATGCCATACATGGCATTCAGAAATCCCGAAGGATCCGTACCTGGAGCCGGGAATTGGGGATAAGGAACTGCCCCTGTATCCTCCTGTGGAGCCACCGGCGTCGGCTCCTCCGAATCCTCCACCGGAACCACGGAGTCATCAGGCACCGGGACAGACTCTTCCTGCTCCTGCTCCACATCAGATTCCACCCGACCAGGAGTCGAAGCCTTGGACGGCGCCGGAGACGGCGTCGGGGAACGAGCCGGAGTCCGCTTCGGAGAGGGAGACTTCGACGACTTATCCGGAGAAGGCGAAGGAGACAAGATCTTGCTCTGACGACGACGAGGCGAAGCCGACCTCGACCTCTTAGACTTCGAGGACCGACGCCGAGAAGAATGCTTCCTCTTCTTATGGTGCTTCTTCGACTTCGACGACCTCGAAGTCGAAGACTCCCGCCTGGACTTCTCCTTTTTCCTCCCTCTCTTCTCCTCACCGATCTTCTTCATGAAGAGTTTGGTCTTCCTCTCCTTCAGTGCTTTAGGATTCATGCTCCTACAGCACCCGCACTCATCCACATCATGATCAGAAGAGAGACACCATAAACAATTCTGATGCGGATCCGTCATGGACATCAGGCCTCCGCACTCCCTACAGGGCTTAAAGCCCGACTTCCTCGTCGAAGACATTCCGATTTTAACAAGAATACACCACTAGATTACAAAGTATCTAGAGAGCACTGGGAAAAAACCGTTGCGCGTCGACGGCGCGGAAAAAAGGGAACTGACGTCATCACGCCGACGTGGGCTTCTTATGGCTCCGATGACGTCGCACGGAGTCGCGTGCGGAGCCGATGTATTGTGACGTCGCCCACGTCGACGTGGAATGCTGGGGAAGAAAAGTTCCGTGGAATGCTGGCGCAGGGGATATTCACAAGGTGAGGAATCCACTGGCAGATGTATCCATCAGAAACAAAGTTTATAACTTTAAAAGACCATATACAAGAACAGAAGAAAATGATCCTGCACAGCTGCAAGTCTGATATGTGAATTGGACTGAAAGGGCAGAAATCACTAAGAAAGGATAATCACTGACCGATCCACAGAAGACTTGAAGCGAAGGGACAATATGAAAGTAAAAGCCTGGACCTGTTCACATAAAATAGCAGAATCATTGCACAAGAATTTAGACCTTTATGTTCCTTGAAAGGTCTGATTCAGCAAAGCAAAGAAGGGCTAGAGGATGGAGAATCTAACAAGGGAACAAGCTTTTGGTCAGTGACACAAAGTATATCGCTATTTTGCTCTTGGTGTGACAAACAAGCGTGACTCCGTGCAGAACAGGATAGTCTGTTTCACAAATGTAGATCAACGACTGAATAAACCAATATCATTGAATGATGGTTCCTAAATTGTGTGGCCCAGCGTCTGGCCAGCAACTTCAGAAGAAGGTGGTTGAAATGTACTGTTGTGCTCCTTGTTATACACTTATTTTTCTCAATTCGATAGGACTATATCTAATGTGATTAGTGAGTTTCTAATGTCACAGGCCTCTTTGTCTTTTGTGGTGGAGTCATGGGTAGTAGGCAAAAGAGAACTTCAGGAACTGGAGGGGTGTATACTGGTCCAAAGGAAATTTATTTGACATATGGGAAATGGACAGCTCTATGAGCATTCAAAGAATTGTTTCTGAACATAAATCGCCCAGCAGCAGAAGGCCACAAAACGTCATGCAAAGCCAGAGAACGCTTACAATGCTTTTATAAACAGACTGTGGATGAAGTGTTCAAGTGGAGGTGCAGGAGTGGAGATGGAGAGAGTTTGAGAAGATAATGCTTAACGAGTGGGAGACGTTAGGGATTGTTGGTAGAAGAAAATAAGAACAAATCACTTTGAGCAGCCTTTCGAGTGGAGATACGGTACAAGATGGACAATTCGATAATTGTGTTCTACTTTTAGGAGATCCAGTCTGATGTGTCTAATCCAAGAGAAGTGTTTTTGGATTGTATTATAAAAGCAATATAACTCCTTACCAGGTCTTGGATGGCCTCTTCACTTTCCACGGCACTGACAAGGGAACTCTAATGGTAAACGTGAAAGACAGAAAGAAGTCTGTGTAAATACAATATGACATTTAAGGTGAACTCTTTGCCTCTATGATCCACAAAACTGCATAGTCATCCTTATTGAGATGAGGGCAGATCTATACAAGAACAGTGCTGAATGTACAGAAAGGGGATTTACTTCATACATGTAAGATTTTTGCAAAAGCCTTTGTATAATAGAAATTAGATTATATTGCATTTGTGACACTCTAATGAGGCATTAAAACCTAAGGAGCTACTTCAGTTAGCACAGGCAAACAGCTGTGCCAACTCTACACTATTAAATTCAGAGCTAAAATTGTGTTTCTATCACAAATGCCACATGTGGGAATACTTTAACCAATTTCTGGTACTCTCACTTGTTTTTCCTGACACTCTAAATGACGGAGACGATGTTCACTCTATGTATAGGCATACGTTCATTATCAGTTCTATAGTCCAATAACTTATTTTCCTCCATGACGGACGCTTTTCAATAGTCTATGCTCAGGTAGCACTGTGGTGAAATACCCAGAACCTCAGTTTATAGAAAAAGATATATAGCTCTAGGAGACCAGAAACAAGACAAATATTGCAAGTCTTGTGAGTGGACTGGACTGAAAGACAGGACTTATAAAGCATAAATGAACTATGAACTAATCATGGAACTATCGGGTGAATAAATAACATGAAGAGAAAAGCTTGGAACTGTTTCCACTAAAAAGCAGAATTGTTGCACAAGCCGTAAAGTTGTATCTGCTTTGAAATGTGTGCATCAGCAAAGCCAAGGCGGTACAGAGGCTGCAGATTCTAACAAGGGAACCCGATCTTACTCAGGTAGATGATGGACAAAGCATGCCTTTAAATCACTCATTGTAAATAAGCATCGGATACTCCGTGCTAAACAAGGCACCCTTCATTTTTCACAAATGTGCATCAACAGACTAAATGTATTAACCTCTTTAAGTGATGTTTCTTCAGAGGTCCAATCTAGTTTCTGGTTGACAACGTCAGAAGAAGGTGGCTGGAAGAAACCAAAAACAACTTACATTTAGAACAAGACAAAATTACATGTGCTTCTAATTTTACACTTTGTTTTTCCAAATCCATAGAGCTCTATCTATTGTACTTCCGTGGTTTCTTCAGTAGTTGACTGCAAATGGGGGAGGCTCTCTGGCTTGCAGCTAAAACAGAACTTTGAGAAATTGACTGAATACTCCCTAAAGAAATTGATTTGGCTGATGGGAAATTGGTTGCTTTACAAGCATTCAAAGAATTATCTGGGCATATATTTAGTCATTGAAAATAGCAGATGTCCCCAAAAGTTCTAGAAAATCTGGAGAAAGTCTACAATACTTTTATATACAGACTGTGGTAAAGTGGGGGTCCTGTAGTGGGACATGGGGACGTTCGAGAATATAAAACCCAACAAGTTAGAGTCCTTAGTAGGAGGGAGAAAATAAGTATGAAGAACATTGATATACTTGGGTACTGCTTTTAGGAAGTCCAGTCAAATGCGCCTTACCTATACTGAATTGGGAAGTGTTTTTCGGATTTTAATATAAAAGCAATATACCACAATTACTTGCTACATTCTAGATGGGCTCTTCACTTTCCACAGTACTGAGAAGGGGCTTCTTCCGGTGCCTTCGTGTTTGCCCCTTCCACCACCCGATGGTCCAGCCGTCACCTCCACAGCCCAGTAAGTGTTTTTCAAATGTTTGGGTGTGTGCGTGTATGTATGAGTATTTGCGCCTGTGTGGAACGGGTTTACCCAAGTGGATGTGGATACGTGCTTGTGAATGGTGGGTGTGTGTATGTGTGCTTGTCAATGGATGGGTGTGAGTGAGTGTGCTTGTGGATGAGTGGGTGTGAGCATGTGTGTGCTCTTGTGAGTGGATGGGTGAAAGTGAGTGTTCGTGCCCGCCCCATTAGTTGTACAAATCACAAGCCGCCACTGGTTCTTGCTCTGTTGTAGATGATGGGAAGGGTGTGCCTCTAATTCTTCCATTGTGTGTAAGCATCATATCATTGAGTCTTTGCTGAACAGGACACCAACAGGTTTTTCACAACTGTATACCAGCTAACTGAATGTACCAACCTGTTTGAGTGATGTTTCCTCGATTGTCTGATCCAGCTTCTGGCAAGTACCATCAGAAGTAGGTGGCTGGAAGTAAAAAAAAAAACACCAGGTGCCCGAGTGTTATAAAATTATGACTTGGCGGGAGGGTGTGGAGGAGGACAACAATTTCTCAAAAGGAGTATAGAATACAGTCTCTCTAATTAAACACCAACATACACAGGTATTGTGTAGCCTGAAACTCTTCAAAAGTGTATGAGTGGAGGATAAACAAAGGAACAACCAGTTTCCCTGTATTGTTGATGTCATTGGTATAGTTGAAAATGTGCAATACTAGGGTGCACCTGGGTAAATTGTCTTCCCCACACCCTCTTATATTCTATTGACATGTTTCATCCCCTACGTCAATGGCCACGAAGGGTCCTCTGCTTTCGTTAGGACAGCAGGGTATTGCGGCAAGTAGGCCATTCAGCTGATCGCCAGTATTGTTGTAGGCTAAAATGACAAGGAAACTCCGCTTAAAATAAAGTAGGCCACAAAGCTATAGGATACCTGTGTATGTCGGTGGATTGAAACCAAAACATAGCTAACATTTCAAGCTTCAATATACAAATCCATAATGCTCTAATTGGTATGATTCCTGAGTTTCTAAGGTCCTTGATCACGTTGCCATTGGGAGAGAAGCCATGGGTGGCAGACACAAGGAAATTCCGCGAAATGGGGTGATGTTAACGTTCCCACAAGAAATTGCTCTCGCTGATAATAAATGGACCGCTGTACAAGCATCCAAAGAATAATTTAGTTATGTTATTATTTGTTGAACATAGCAGTGTCCACAAAGTCCAGTAAAATCTGGAAAAAGTTTACAATCCTTGTTTATACAGACTTTGGATGACGTGCTTAAGTGGAGATGCATGTATGGAAAGGGGGAGAGTGGAGAACATAAGGCTCAAGGAGTGAGGCTTCAAGGGTTGCAGGTGGAAGATAATAAGCACAAATGACATTGAGCAGTTGCTTGAATGGAGATAGGGTACAAAATGAAGAGTTATAGAATTGTGTTCTGCTTTGAGTAAATTCCCTCCAGTGTGCCAAGCCCACACTGACTAGGGAAGGGCTTTTTGGATTTTATTATCCAAAAACATAACTACTTACTATGTCCTGGATGGCGCCTTCGCTCTCCACAGCATTGGGAAGGGGGATCTAATGGTAAAAGAGAAAATCAGTAAGAATCTAATTTCTATTGTACAAATGTCACATCAGTTACAGAGGAAAAACATGGCAAGTATGCACAACCCCCCCACAGCAGGTTCTGCACTAGTCTAGGATAGATCGGACCTTATCTAAATGAGGTTGAGAATAGAGCTGGGTGAGTCGCAGATGTTAGGATTGCACATGAGGAAACTATATCTGTAGGCAAGACCTAAAAACCTGGCAAATATGTGGTAATGCCCTTATAACACGTTCATTGTTGTTCTTGAATATATCGAACATTATCTTCATAAAAAAAGACTACACAGTTGTGTGGGTCGTGGAGGCTAAGATTGCACCAGTGAAAACTCATGATTAATTATAATATTTGTTTCATAGAGGATTTTAGTGCATTTGTGATGCTCTAATACAACATTACAATCTGGGAGGTTAATTCTGTCGAGACAGGCAAATGGATGGTGCCGACGCCACATTATTATAAGTCAAACAAACGTCTTAAAACGCTGATTTTGCACAGCACTCCCCATTCCAAGGTATTTTTATGTTAGTGCCATATGTACCCCATGTGGGAATGCTACATCCAATATTTTCTACTATTAGTCATTTTTCATGAGTCTCTAAATGAAGTGAGGCTGTAAAGTATGAGTACTGAAGACAAATAACTCATTCCCCCTAATGAGGGCTGGAGAATATGGAAGTCTCAAGTATCACTCTGGCAAAATATCCTGAAACTGAGTTCATATTAAAGAAAATATATTTAAATAAATCATGGTTCAATGGTTGCTAGGTCATATATGCAACAAAATAAACGTGTGTGCCTTTGAAATTCCACATGCTGGAAAACATTAACAAGCATTGGCATAGCCAAGAGGTCTCGCCTTTGGGACCTTATAAGTGTTTAGCCATGCAACACTTGCATAATAAATACTTATAAGGTCCCAAAAGCGAGAACTATTGGCTATGCAAAGCGGCCGTGTGGCCGCGAAAGTGATCGCGATCAAACATCAAAGCGGCTCTGCGGCCGCGAAAGTGAAAGTAATCGCGGTAAAAGCGGCTCGGGTGCCCGCACATATGCACTGTAGCTCTAGGCTGGCCTGGTAGCACTTTTTGGAGCCCTCTCAATAAGTCTCGCCAGACCAGCGCATGCGCTGGGTCAGGCGAGACCTAATGACCCCGGGCAGATGTACCTCCAAATCAACCGGTGGACTGCACTGGAGGGGCAAGAGTCTTACCGAAACGACAAATGAGGAACAAACCAGAAGGATGAATGGATAACTGAAGGCCTGGAACACTTTTTGCTAAGAAGCTGAATCATTGCACAAGAAATAACCCTGTGTGTGCTTTGAAAAGTGTGACTCAGCAAATCCAGAAAGTCCCATTCGTTTTTCACAGCTATAGATCACCGGAGTGAATATACTGACCTCATCGGGTGCCGCCTCCTTCACTGCCTGGGCCAGCTTCTGGTAGGCCTCATCAAAGGTAAGTTGCTGGAAGAAGCAAAACAATAACATTTAGAAGGAGGTAAATCTATGGGTGTTAATCATTTTACAATTCCTTTTCTCAAATCCATTGAATTTGATCTGATGTGATTACTGGTTCCCAATGTCCTTGCCCTCCTCGCCCTTGATCGTGCAGTCTCGAGTCTTGCAGCCAAAAGAGAATTTCGAGAAATGGAAGGATGTAAATAGCCCAGAAAAAATTATTTGACTGAAATAGTCACCTGTGTATGCATTCAAAGGGCCCTCTCTTGGATGGACACTAAAGTTCACACAAATCCGCAGAATGATTACAATACTTTTGTAAACAGACTGGTGGATGAAGGACTGAAGCAGAGTTGCAGGAGTAAATGAGGGTGAAAGGTTGAGAAGGCGAAGCTGAACGGGTGAGAGTCTTTAGGGCTTTTAGAGGGAAGAAAATAACCCCAAATGACTGAGTGGCCTCTCGAGTCGAAATATGTAACAAGATGACCAGGTATATAACTGTGTCCTGCTTTTAGGAAATGCGTTTCATGTGGCCAATCCACACTGATTTCGGGACATTGTTTTAATTTACATAAAAGTAATATAGCACAACTACTTACTACAACCTGGATGGCCTGTTCACTTTCCACCGCACTGGGAATGAGGCTCTAATGGCAAAAGAGAAAGTCAGAAAGAATTATCTATATAATAAATATGTTAATTAATGGAGTGTTTTCACAGGTGCATTCTTAGCCTCCACGACCTACACAACTGTATTGTCATCCTTATGTAAATAATATATATAGATCGTGTCAGATCCATGCAAAACCAGTGTTAAATGTGATACCAGGAGCTTAAAGGATAAATACCAGGTTTCTGCTATTACAATATGCTGCAGCAATGGCACAATAATTACACAGAAGGTGATGGGAGGAACGCTTGCAAATACTCTATGAGCAGCAGGACCAGCACTGATTTGCATAAGGAGGGCCTTTGTCTAGAGTGTCACTGTGGGGGGGGGGGGGGGGGATAATAGGTTGGCATGCTACCCTCGGCAATTGCCAATGGTTAGTCTATGGGCAAGCATTCATCCCATCACTTTTTTGTGTGTTTGAAATAGCACAGACGAAATTAGGTTGCACTGCAATTGTGATGTGTCATCCCAGTAAGGGCTTTTCGAATGTTTGGGTGTATGCTTGTATTTATGAATGTATGAATATTTACGCCTGTGTGGATGGGTTTGCTCAAGGGGGTGCGAATATGTACTTGTAATTGGTGTGTGTGAGTATGAATGGATGAGTGTGACTGAGTGTGCTTGTGGATGTGTGGGTTTGAGCATGTGTGTACTCTTGTGAGTGGATGGGTGAAAGTGGGTCGTGCACGTGTGTACCCGCCCCATTAGTTGTACAAATCACAAGCCGCCATTGGTTCTTGCTAAGGATCAGACTTATTGCACCAGAAATAAATCTATGTGTGTTTTGGAATCTGTGCATCAGCAAAGCCCTGAAGGTCAAGAGGGTGGAGAGTCAAACCAGGGAACCCGGTCCTGCTCTGTTGTAGATGATGGGAAGGGTGTCCCTCTAATTCTTCCATTGTGTGTAAGCATCATTGATTCTGTGCCGAACAGGACAGCAACAGGTTTTTCGGACATGTAGACCAACGAACTGAATATACTAACCTGTTTGAGTGATGTTTCCTCGATTGTCTGATCCAGCTTCTGGCAAGTACCATCAGAAGTAGGTGGCTGGAAGTAAACAAAAACACCAGATCCTCAAATTTGATAAAATTATGTCTTAGCGGAAGGGCAAGAAGGAAGACAACAACTTCTTAAACGAAAAATAGGATACAGCCTCTCTAAATAAACACCACCATACACAGGTATCATGTAGCCTATAACTCTTCAAAAGAGCATGAGTGGAGGATAAACCATACGAACAACCATTTTCCCCTTTATTGTTGATGTCCTTCGTATGGTTCAAAAAGTGCAATAATGGGGTGCACATGACTAAATTGTTTTCCCCACAACCGCTTATATTCTGTCGACATGTTTCAGCTCTTACATAAAAGGCCACTAAGGGTCCTGGGCTTTTGTCAGGATCGTAGGGTATTACGACAAGTAGGCCATTCGGCTGATCGCCAGTATTGTTGTACGCTAAAATGACAATGCAACTCCATTTAAAAAAAACAAAAAAGTAGGCCATTCAGCTGTAGGATACCTGTGTTTGTCGGTAGATAGAAACCAAAACACAACTAACATTTTACACTTCAGGTTTACAAATCCATAATGCTATAATTGATGTGATTCCTGAGTTTCTAAGGTCCTTGATCATGTTGACCTTGGGAGAGAAGCCATGGGAGGCAGACACTAGGAAATTCCGAGAAATGGGGTGATGTGAACCCTCCCACCAGAAATTGCTCAAGCTGATAGTAAATGAACCGCTGTACGAGCATCCAAAGAATAATCCAATTTTGTAATTATTTGTTGAAAATAGCAGTGTCCACAAAGTCCAGTAAAATCTGGAAAAAGTTTACAATACTTGTTTATACAGACTGTGGATGAAGTGTTCAAGTGGAGATGCATGGATGGAAATGGGGAGAGTGGAGAACATAAGGCTCAAGGAGTGAGTCTTCAAGGGTTGCAGGTGGAAGACAATAAGCACAAATGACATTGAGCAGTTGCTTGAATGGAGACAGGGTACAAAATGAAGAGTTCTATAATTGTGTTCTGCTTTGAGGAAATTCTCTCCAGTGTGCCAAGCCCACACTGATTAGGGAAGAGCTTTTTTGGATTTTATCATCCAAAAGCATAACTACTTACTATGTCCTGGATGGCGTCTTCGCTTTCCACAGCACTAGGAAGGAGGATCTAATGATAGAAGAGAAAATCAGAAAGAATCTAATTTCTATAGTACAAATGTCACATCAGTTACATAGGAATAATGAAGCAAGTATGCACAAACCCCCTCACAGCACGTTCAGCACTATTCTAGGATAGATCGGACCTTATCTAAATGAGGTTGAGAATAGAGTCGGTTCATGTGTTAAGATTGCACATGAGGAAACTACGGGCCAGATGTAAGAAGTTTATTTTTGCTCCCAAAAGACCAGATTCATTGAATCGGGCCGTTTGCGACCAGGATAAAAGCATTTTCTGATTTATCAAACCCTATTTGCGATTCAGTAACCTATTACCGAAACGTAAATAGGATTTAGAATTCGGTGTTAGGAAGGGGCGTGTTTAGGGTGTCCCTTCCTAATATCGCAGCTGTACGAAAGAATGTTTTGCAACCGAAATGC
Organism: Triturus cristatus; assembly: GCF_964204655.1. Lineage (NCBI taxonomy): Eukaryota > Metazoa > Chordata > Amphibia > Caudata > Salamandridae > Triturus > Triturus cristatus. The sequence goes on along the minus strand of NC_140580.1, from coordinate 926,328,599 downwards.
AGTCCAAAACATTAGCATTTTACCACCAACTTCAAGTTGGTGCTAACCCTTCAAAAATGGCAAGGGGTCCCCAAGGGACCCCTTTCCCTCTGTGAATGGTAGTACAAGCATGTGTCAGAGCAGGCAGTGGTCCCACAGACCACTGCCTGCTCTTAAAAAATAAAAAGAAAACGTTTCATTTTTCTTTTCTAAATGCAAACCGTTTTCCTTTAAGGAAAACGAGCTGCATTTAAAAAAAAAATTGCTTTATTTAAAAGCAATCACGGACATGGTGGTCTGCTGACCCCAGCAGGCCACCATCCCCGTGATTTTAGCGATTACCCGTGGGTCGCAAGTGGTGACCTACCTCATTATTATTCATGAGGTAGGTCGATTTGCAACCCATAAAAAATCTCTGAGTGAAACTCATGGAGTTTCGTACAATAGGAATAGCGATTACCTAATTGCAATTTGCAGAAAATCGGATTTAGGTATTCACTATTTACAATATTGATACATGTGGCCCTATGTCTGTAGGCTAGACCTAAAAACATGGCAAGCATGTGGTAATGTACTTAAAACACGTTCGTTATTGTTCTTGGATATATCGGATATTATCTTCATAAAAATGAATACACAGTTGTGTGGTTCATGGAGGCTAAGATTGCACCAGTGAAAACTCACGATGAATTAAAATATTACTTTTTGGGGGCGTGGTTTGGACGCCGAGAGAGATGGCGGCTCGGTGATTCTCTCTGCCCGTGCGTGAAACGAATGAGGGCAGAGGAACGGGTCTCACCGCTCCTATCCAGCATCGGATGGCGGAAACAGTGATCGGAAGGTGAAGGGGCCTGAGAGGCGAAGTTGGAAGACTTTTTGCTGCTGGGAAGCGGCTCGGCCGCAGCCTTAAGCGATCCGCCCGATGCCCGTGAGGACTTCGGCAGACTACGGGACCGCGTGACTGGAGGTGTGTCGGCGGCCGGGCGGTTGCCGGAGTGGATCGAGGCCAAGTGCGACGGTTATCGGAACTCAGCCGGTATATGCGCAGGAGCGCATCTGTGGTGAGGCAGAGGAGCTGCGCAGCGCGATGGGCAGTCGTTGATGCATGTCGCATAGACAAAATGGCGGCTACCGCGACTTAGAAGGAGAGCCCTGATGCTTCTGCTGCAGAATCTGTGGGGTGCTTGGAGCATATTGAGCTGTCTGCATTCCGCGAGGGATGTGTGTCTACTGGATTGTACCTTGATGCTGTGAAATTGTTGAGATGTGAGGCCGGTTCTACCCCCTTCAGTGATGCCCGTGTAATGATGGTGGTGTTTATGTCATCGTGGCAGAGCGCATGGAATGGACGGCTCCCTCCAGGGTGGAACTAAGCCTACAGAGTTGAATCTGATGCTCCGCCGGCGGCGCGCTCTGCTTTATTTATCTGGAGTTCGAGGAGCCTTACATGGGGATGTGGAGCTGTAACTGTCTCAGGCGCTGTCTTGTGGGGGGTGATCCTTCTTGACTGCGATCGTGTGGCTCTGAGCCTGCCTGGCTTCCCTGCTACCGTGTGATCTCGCCTGCAATCTTGTGCCTTGCACCATGGTCCCGGTGAGTGGAGGCGCGACCATTCCCTGTTCGTATTCACTGGTCTCCATGATGTGATCACGCACCTCTGCGCTTGGTGGGTAACACGAGCGCCATGTTCTGAGATCCTCCAATCACATAGCTAGCGGACGGGAAGGCGCCAGGGGATGAAGCCTTAGTTGCACGCGTGGTGATGTTTTAAGTCAAAGTAGATTTACCTGGCTGCTACCAGTCGGCAGAGGGAACGGCGATCAAGAGGTACTCCATAGGAGTAGGCTGAAGCATTTTGGGGCATTTCTGTCTGGCAAAGGTATCTACACGACGGACTACCATGGCTGATAGTAAAGAATCGATGAAAAGCATGAAGAGGCTCAAATCTGATCAATCGAATCCTAGTTCACCCAGTAAGGGAGCGAAAGGTAATCCCGACCCGATGGAACTGATACTTAATAAACTGGATGAAGTTAGGGAGCTAGCTAAGGCAACCAAAGATGAAGTGGCGGCTATCAGGCAGGATAATCGCGAAACCAATGCAAAATTGGTGGAGGCAGAGTCGAGGATCAGCAGGCTTGAGGATCTAGAAGTAAAGTCGTGTGCAGCCATCAACCGCTTATGCATATCATCGGATCAAACTATGCGGAAACTGGCGGAGTTGGAAGACAGGAACAGACGGGGGAACCTACGCATTTTTGGCCTTCCGGAGGGGTCGGAGGATCAGCATGCTAGCTGTGGGGCTTTCCTGGAGTCTTGGTTTACCCAGGCTACTAATCTGTCCTTTCACCATCCACTGGAGTTTGATAGGGCTCATAGAGTGCCAGGCAAGATAAGTAAAAACCAGAAAGGGCCCAGAGCGATTGTGTGCAAGCCATTGCGATATCAACATGTGGAATAGATTCTTGACTTCATGAGGAAAAACAACCATATTTTATGGAAATCGGTCAAGGTATACATCTCACAGGACTACAGTAAAGAGACGGTGGAGGTTAGGAAAGCGTTCTTGGCACTGCGACCAATGCTAAAGAAAAGAGGCTTCCAGTATGGGTTTGCTGGCCCTGCAAAGTACCGTGTGTTGATCCACGGGTCTCCTCATTTCTTCTCTGATCCTTTGAAATTGAAACGCATGCTTGATGGCCCGGACGATCAGGACATGGATACAAGCGCCTCAATGGGGGCAGTAGCGCAGGCCTCAGCCTCAGGTTATAAGTGAACACAGCTCTGTACGAGCTAATGCTACTTGAAGGGGCAGGTTGCCTGGGGCATATTCCCTGCCTCGGGGCTCTCTCCAAAGACAGTTCTATTGGCAGTATGCAGTTGCAGATGCTCAGAGTACTTGGCCACTTGATATGTTTTAGAATTATTACCTTTCGAATAGAGGGGTTTCAGTTTAACGGGCCAAGATTGCTAATGGTCATGTATAATGTTTCACAGGTTTCTTAAGTGGGTTTGTAGCGATTGACGGGGGTGGGCTGTTGTTTAAACGGCTGGTCTAGAATGGTTGATGAGGTGCCCGAAGGTTGCGCTGGTGGGGGGGGTGTTGATGCCTAAAGGGTGGTAACAGGCCTTAGTTTAAGGGGGATAGTTCCTCTGTTCCATGGTTCTTATCTCTCAGTAACAGCTATGCACGGGGGGGGGTTTCTGACGCATTCTCTTTCCAGTCACCATGTCTATCTCGTTCAGGTGGGGTGGGGAGGGTGGGGGGCTGGGGGTTTTTTGGGTACGGGTATGTGTTCCTTGTTTTTTGCTTTTATTTTTGTTTGTTCCGGCTTGCATGGTCTCCTTCTTCTTGCTTCTTGTGGGTGTGGGTGGTGCTGGGCACTACTGCGGCTTTAAGTGCGCTTACACTGTGAAGTATATGCTTGAGGTGATGTTGATGCAACCTCCCGATGCTAAATAACTCACTTAGCTCGCCGATGGGAGTATGTAATTTGGACAGACTGAAGGTACTGTCGTTCAACGTTAAGGGCCTGAACCAGCCTGTGAAGAGACAGAAGATATTAGATTATGTTAAAAGACTGAGGGGTGATATCGTTTTGCTCCAGGAGACGAAGCTTGAAGCAAAGCAATTTTACCACTTGAGGAATAAATTTTATAATGAGGTGGTGGGTGCAGAGGCTGTGAATAAAAAGAATGGTGTCCTGATACTTGTTGCGAGGAAATCTAAGGTGGAGGTTTTATCGTCTGAAGTTAGTGCAGATGGCAGATGGGTCACGGCCAAGATGAGTAAGGATAATACAGAGTTCTATGTTACTAGCGTGTACGCACCCAACACTAGCGACCTGGTCTTTTGGGACAAACTGAATAAACACCTTGAAACTATTCCGGACAATGCGTTGCACATAGTAGCTGGGGATTTCAATCTTCCAATAGATGCAATTTTAGATAGAGATTCACGCTGCATCTTTAAATCAACGAAAGCTCATAAAGCTTTTCTTAGTATGTGTAAGCGTTTCCACTTGGTAGATACATGGAGACTCCAGAATCCCACGGAGAGGGATTATACTTTCTATTCTCCACCACACGACTCATATTCCCGGATTGACTTCCTCCTTATCACACAGAATGGCGTTCCTAGATTAGACTCTACAACCATTGAGCCTCGTGTATTATCGGATCATTCGTGCATTTCATTAACAATTACGAATGTTAAACCATCCTCTCGTCAGACAGCTTGGAGGTTGAATGATGAAATCCTAACTAGTGACAAGCACCGGTCCACAGTCCAGGAGGCGATATCCTCCTACCTTCAGATTAATAAACAAGGGGACACGTCCGATCTCATTAGGTGGGAGGCTCTGAAAAGTACTATAAGGGGAGTGTGTATCAAAATTAGGTCAGAGATGAATAAATCTTATAATGAGAAGTTGGAGGCTTTGGAGATGGACATTAGGAATCTAGAGAGTAAACATCTAAAAGATAGGGATGAGATGTCTCTTGCTGCGTTGGCGAATAAAAAATATGAATATAATAAAATAGTTAGTGAGAGAGCGGGAGTCTGGCTTGACAAGAACAGGCGATTTAAGCTTTGTGAGTCTAATAAGGCAGGTAAGTCCCTCGCCTCATACTTAAAGTTCAAGGTTCAGAAGAACTCTATTAGTGTCATTAAGGATGCATTAGGGCACTCGCATTCAGACCCTGACAAAATAACGGAGGTGTTTAGAGTGTTCTACGAGGACCTCTATGCAAAAAATGAGGCGGTGGAGGAACCTAGAATTAAGGAATACTTAGATGAGTGTGATCTCCCACAGCTTTCGGAGGAGGACCGGGTCAATCTTAATGGTCCAATTAGCTCTTCAGAGATAGAGGCTGCAATTAAACGCTTAAAAGTAGGGAAAGCCCCGGGCCCTGACGGATTCACTGCAAAATTTTATAAAACCTTCCCCTCCCTTTTGGTCGACCCCCTCCTACAGCTATTTCAAGGTGTTAATAAATCCGGTGAAGTTAGAGGTACTTTGGCTGAGGCCATAATTGCTGTACTTCCTAAAGATGGGAAAGACCCCTCGCTACCGAAAAACTATAGGCCGATCTCATTGATTAATATTGATTGCAAACTTCTGGCCATGATACTTTCCGCCCGCCTGCAGGGGGTTCTCCCGAAGCTGATCCATCCATCCCAAGCTGGTTTCCTTAAGAATCGCTTGTCCAGTGACAACACAAGAATTCTGGTGCACGTACTAGAAAAAGCAAAACTTTTAGACACACCGACTGCAGCAATAACACTAGATGCTGAAAAAGCATTCGATAAGGTTGATTGGTCCTTCCTCCGTGCTGTTCTCTGTAAATTCATTTTAGGGGAATCATTTACTAAACTGGTAATGTCCCTTTACTGCTGCCCTTCGGCGCGTGTTAGGGCTGGTGGATCCTTTTCCTCTCCCTTCTGCTTACAACAAGGCACGAGACAGGGTTGCCCCCTGTCACCCTCACTGTTCCTGTTGGCGATTGAACCGTTCTTATATCATATACGGCATGACCCAAATATAGCGGGTATACCGTTTGGTGATTGCACTGTAAAATTAACAGCTTATGCGGACGATGTGCTGATAATGTCGGAAAGAGCGGATGAAGCGATTCCGGCGCTCATGACTGACATTGAGGAATTTTCCAGAGTCTCTGGATATAAACTCAACAAAGATAAAACGGAGGTCAAACTTTTGAACAGTGTTGGGGACAAGGGGATTATTGGAGAATCTGGGCTTACATGGCAGCCTCGGTGTTTTAAATATCTTGGGCTGGATTTTGATAAGGATCTGATCTCCAAGCTGAAAGTAAATGAAGACTTGACCCTGAAAAAGATTTCTACATTACTAGACGGTTGGTCACCAAAGTTTCTCTCCTGGTGGGGCAGAGCAGAGACGCTTAAAATGATGTCGACTCCGTTGGTCAACTATCTGGCCAGTATGCTCCCTATGACGTTCTCTAATGCTTTTCTTACTAAGGTGGATCAGGTGTTTGGGAATTTTCAGTGGCAGGGCAAGAAGGCCAGAGTCTCACTGAAGAAATTACAATTAGCAAAAGACAAAGGCGGTCTGGGTCTCCCCTCCTTCAGGTGCTATCAGACAGCATTTCTGTGCAAACAGGGTGCTCAGTGGCTGTTAAAATCCCCTACATATACACCACTATGGATTAATATTGAAGAGGCACTGGTGGATCACGCGCCTTTGGAGGCCCTCCTTACGATGGACCTGTCACACCTTCCTCATTCTAAATATATCATGCTTAATACTAGAAGGGCCTTACTTAGACTCGACCAAACACATAAAACAAACCTGACATTTGCCAGATCTTCGTCTATGTCCCTGTGGAGGAATGCCCATCTTAAACATAAGGGTAGTAGTATATTCTGGGAGTCATGGTCCAAGAAGGGCATTAATTTGGTGAAGGACTTGTATGATGATGGGGTTCCGCTGCCATTCTCGACCTTACAGCATAGGCATGATCTTACCCCGATGGATTTTTATGATTTCCTAAAACTTAAATCGATTCTGACAGCGAGTAACTTCTCTTCTTATGTCCCTTGGCTAATACAGCATATCCCACGATTAATACATGATGGACACTTTGTGTCGAAGGTATATAAAATGTTGTTGCCCCTACCCATGAAAAAACACAAAAGAGTGGAAGGAGTATGGGAGGCGGAGCCAAATCTATCAGGCATATCCTTTGATTGGGAGGTGATTCATAAGTTAGCCCTTACACATAAAGTCTCACCCATTCTATTTCAGACGAAATATATGCTTCTCAACAGGGCCTTTTGGACGCCCGACAGGCTTTTCAGATGTAAATTAAGAGATTCCCCTGTGTGCTGGAATTGTCAGTCGGGTACTGGGGATCTTGCGCATATGCTCTTTTCCTGTTCTTCATTAGGGGATTATTGGGGGAGGATATTCGATTGCATTTCTCATGTTTTCAAGATAAAACCTATACAGGAATTTGTTTACGTCATTCTGGGGGCACTGGACCCACAAATAACTACTGACCAAGATCGCCAGCTGATGGATTTAATGTTAACAATGGCATGTAAAGTGATTCTTTGCAAATGGAAAAATGCGTCTGAAGTGAGCTTTAAAATCTGGCAGGAATGGCTATCTTTCCTGAGGGGGTCTAGCAATCCGGCGCTGCAGGCTTCTACCTGGAGCCCTTCAAACAAAAAGCTTTGGAAATCATTGGATGCATCCTCCTTTCATTACGAACCACCTTGAGAGGTATACTGTGGCTGGCCCCTCTGAGTGGGGTTGTTGTAAGGTGAGGCGTGACTGACCCATCGAGTCCCGGGGCGCTGCGCCCACACACGAAGCAATGTAATGGGAATGTATCTGTATTTGTTGATGCGAGCTGGAACGGGGGTTTTATTCTTCATTTTATTTGTCTTGTCACTCATTTCTATTTTTTGTATTTGTACGTATGACATGACTATTTCGATCTTTGTACACGGAAGAGTTATTGTATTGTCTCTGTTACCTTAATAAAAACAATTTGAATTAAAAAAAAAATATATTACTTTTTGAAAGTGGATTATACTGCATTTGTGATACTCTCAGGCAACATTATAATCTGAGAAACTGCTTCTGTTGGCCCAGGCAAACAGTTGGTGCCAACTCCCCATTATCATAAGCCAGGAAAACTTCCTAACACGACGATTTTACATGGTATTCCCCATTCTAAGGTAATTTACTGTTGGTAACATATGTGCCACATGTGGGAATGCTGCATCCAATATTTGGTCCTGTTATTCATTTTTCATGAGACTCTAAATGAAGTGAGGCTGTAAAGTATGAGTACTGAAGACAAATAACTCATTCCCCCTCATGAGTGCTGGTGAATATGGAAGTCTCCTGCATCACTCTGGCAAAATATCCTGACATTTACTTCATGGAAAAGAAAATGTATTTAAATAAATCATGGTTCAAGGGTTGCTAGGTCCATATATGCCACAAACTTAATGTGTGTATTTTTGAAATTCCACATGCTGGAAAACATTAAAAATGACCCCGGGCAGATGTCCCTCCAAATCAACCGGTGGACTGCACTGGAGGGGCAAGAGTCTTACCGAAGCGACAAATGCGGAACAAACCAGAACTGTCTGAAGGATGAATGGATAACTGAAGTGGAAAGCCTGGAACACCTTTTACCTAGAAGCTGAATCATTGCACCAGAAGTAACCCTGTGTGTGCTTTGAAAAGTGTGACTCAGCAAATCCAAGCAAGTCCCTGTCGTTTTTCACAGCTATAGATCAGCAGAGTGAATATACTGACCTCATCGGGTGGCGCCTCCTTCTCTGCCTGGGCCAGCTTCTGGTAGGCCTCATCAAAGGTAAGTTGCTGGAAGAAGCGAAACAATAACATTTAGAAGGAGGTAAATCTATGGTGCTCCTCATCTTACAATTCCTTTTCTTAAGTCCATTGAATTTGATCGATGTGATTACTGGTTCCCAGTGTCCTTGCCCTCCTCGCCCTTGATGGTGCAGTCTCGAGTCTTGTAGCCAAAAGAGAATGTGGAGAAATGGACGGATGTAAATAGTCCAAAATGAATTGATTTGACTGAAATGGTCCCCTGTGTATGCATTCAAAGGGCCGTCTCTGTGTGTAAAAAGCATTTCAAAGCAGCAGATGGACACTAAAGTTCACACAAATCCGCAGAATGATTACAATACTTTTGTAAACAGACTGGTGGATGGAGTACTGAAGCAGAGTTGCAGGAGTAAGCAGAGGGTGAAAGGTTGAGAAGGCAAAGCCGGACGGGTGAGAGTCTTTAGGGCTTTTAGAGGGAAGAAAATAACCCCAAATGACCCTGAGTGGCCTCTCGAGTCGAAATATGTAACAAGATGAACAGGTATATCATTGTGTCCTGTTGTTAGGAAAGCGGCTAATGTGGGCAATCCACACTGATAGTGGGAGTTTTTTGTTTTTTTTTAAATAAAAGGAGTATAATACAACAACTTACTTCAACCTGGATGGCCTGTTCACTTTGCACTGCACTGGGAAGGGGGCTCTAATGGTAAAAGAGAAAGTAATCAATGGAGAGTTACAGGTGCATTCTTAGCCTCCACGACCTACACAACTATATTGTCATCCTTATGTATATATAGTATACATAGATACTTTCAGATCCAGACAAAACCAGTTAAATGTGATAGCGGGAGATTAACGGATGAAAACCATGTTTCTGCTGTTACAGAATGCAGCAGCAATGGCGCAATCATTACACGGAAGGTGATGGGAGCAATGCTTGCAAGTAGTCTATGAGCAGCAGGACCAGCACTGATTTGCATAAGGAGGGCCTTTGTCTAGAGTGTCACTGTGAGGGAAAAACGATGGGTTGGAATGCGACCCCCATTACCACTGTTAAGTCTATTGGCAAACATTCCTACCATCACTTAGTGTGTGATTGAAATGGCACAATAGAAATAATAAGCTTGTACTGCGTTTGTGAGGTAATGCAACCTTTCAATGCAGGACAGCCAAATCCCATTTAAACATTTAGGTTGAAATCATGCTTTAGCACGTTTGCCGTGTGTGCGCAGGATCAGACAAATTTGTGGTGTGATCACAAATCTTCCTGGGTTCTCTACATGATAGGCTGTGTAGTGTAAGGAATGAACACAAGTAATAGCTAATTTCCCAAATTGAACACTATGCATCTTCTAGACTCAGAAATTGTGAAGGGAGCTTATAGAACAAACAAATACTTGTCAAGAAAGCCTCGATCTAAGACAAGGAGGACACGTATAGTAAGAAAACAAAGGGCCTGATTCACAAAGGTAAACTGAGACGAAAGTTGAACTTTACAACTTTCGGTATTCAGAAAGGGCATTTCCGAGTAGTAAATGCCCTTTGTGATTACTGAAAGTCGTAAAGTTAGACTTTTGTCTCATTTTACCTTTGTGAATAGGGCCCAAAGTTTGTAACTTTAAAAGACCATATACAAGAATAGAAGAAAATGATCCTGGACTGATGCAAGTCTGATATGTGAATTGGACTGAAAGGGCAGAAGACTTGAAGTGAAGGGGCAATATGAAAGCAAAAGCCTGGACCTGTTCATAATAAATACCAGAATCATAACACAAGAAGTAAGACCTTTATGTTCTTTAAAATGTTTGATTCAGCAAAGCCAAGAAGGTCTAGAGCATGGATACTAGCAAACATTTTCCCAGGGGCCACAAAATGTGGTCTGTGATGTGACCGAGGGCCGCAATGATAACAGCAGGGTGGTGGTCGGGGGTTGGGGAGGGGTTGGCAGTAAGGTGGATGTAAGGGAACTGGGACATATACATCTAATGTCTGAATTGCACAATGTGAAACTTGGTATTAATCCAGGCTTCTCCACTTAAGCAAATTGTATGGTCCTAGGCAATTGTTTTATTTCACTTTCCTTCCTTTTTCTTCATTATCACATACGAGGACCTTGAAATGCATAAGGTCAGGATGTGTGCGGTACAAAACCTTCTCTTGTGTTTGATTTAATAAACTATAAGTTGTTCATGAATAATAGAAATCGCGGCCCCCAAAGAGTGCACATGACAACTGACTTGCCTGTTAGTGCTCTATTGGAATTGTTATCAGGGTAGGGGGAAGAATGAATGTTTCTAAATTCATGTTTGAAAACTATCACTTTAAAAAAAAATACTTCTCAATGCACTGATAATCTGATGTACTAAGGTAAAAGGGTTCTGCATATTAACCCCTTGTGTGCCACGCCCTTTCCCCGCCCTGTGCCGGGCGTTGCATTAGCGGGCGGGGTTCATGACGAGCTGGACTCGTCATGGGCACAGCGCAACCGCGGCCCATGACGAGTCCAGCTCGTCATGGGCACAGAAGGGGTTAATGAAATACACTATTTGAATTATTATCAGACTTTATCATACGTTTACACTTTTGCTGCGAGATGTCTTTATAAATCAAGGTGTTCCTAAAGTTAAGTAGTGGAGGAAACCCTTGTTACTTCCTTTCTTCATATACAATTAACCTTTAAATAAATGCTTTCCCATTTATTTGCTGAGTCAAATAAACAGCAGCCAAATGTTGTTCTTGACCATGGGGCCGCATGTAAAGGTCAGGATGGCCGCATGTGGACTCCGGGACGTACTTTGAGTATCACTGGTCTAGAGGATGGAGAATCTTATAAGGGAACTAGCTTTTGGTCAGTGGCACAAAGTGTATCGCTATTTCGCACTTGGTGTGACAAGCATGTGTGATTCAGTACAAAACAGGATACTCAGTTTCACAAATGTATATCAACGGCTGAATAAACCAACCTCATTGAATGATGGTTCCTGAATTGTGTGGCCCAGCGTCTGGCCAGCAACTTCAGAAGAAGGTCGTTGAAATGTACTGTTGTACTCCTTGTTATACACTTAGTTTTCACAATTCGATAGGACTATATCTAATGTGATTACTGAGTTTTCAATGTCACAGAACGCTGTCATTGGTGGTGGAGTCATGGGTGGTAGTCAAAAGAGAACTTCAGGAACTGGAGGGGTGTATACTGGTCCAAAAGAAATTGATTTGACTTATGGGAAATGGACAGCTCTATGAACAGTCAAAGAAACGTTTCTGTACAATCAATCACTCAATCAATCAATCAATCAGGGTTTTTATAGAGCACGACTAATCACCCGTGAGGGTCTCAAGGCACTGAGGGATAAAGGGGTTCTGCAGTTCAGTCGAAGAGCCAGGTCTTGAAGTCCTTCTTGACTTGAGGCAGTGACGGTGATTGCCTGAGGTACAGAGGTAGGGAGTTTTAGGTCTTCACACCGAAGTAGTGTGGTCACTGGTGGGGCTTTGCTGAGGGAGGTGGTGAGTTGTTCTTCGTGATTCTTATTCCATCTTCTGTGTGGGTTGTGGTGGGTGCAGTAGTGTTTGGTGGGTTTGACGAAGAAGTGGACGGAGTGGTGGTCTGTCCAATGTAGTTAGGAGGTGTTGCTGGCGGAGATGTTGTTGCCTGCGGAGAAGATGGGGTTGAGCGTGTGTCCTGCTGAGTAGGTTGCGGAGGAGACCACTTGTTTCAGTCCAATTGTGGCGGGGTTCTCTAGTAGGGATGATGTGTTGTGGTCATTGAGGTTGTCCAGTTGGAAATTGAGGTCGCCAAGAAGGATGAAGTCTCTTGAGGCGAGAGTGTGGTGAGCGATGTAGACGGCTATGGCTTCACTGAAGGGGGGATGGTGTCTGGGAGGTCTGTAGATGAGGGTGCCGCGGAGGGTGGCATTCGGGTTGATATGAATCTGGAAGTCAATCAATCAATCAGGGGTTTGTAAAGCGCGCTACTGGATGTGTTCCATGTTGGGTGATGATCGTTGGAGCTATTTGTGAGGTGGAGGGTGTTTTTGCGCATGATGGCGGTGCCTCCTCCCAACCGGTTAGCATGGTCCTTGTGGATGATTTTATGGCTGTAAAGGATGGCGGTTGAGATGTCCAGAGCTGAGGTGGGCTTCATCCAGGTTTCCTTAAAGAAGGCGACTTCGGGGGAGATTGAGTCGAGCAGGTCCCAAATCTCCACAGTGTGTCTGTTGAGGGAGCAGGTGTTGAGTAGGATGCAACTGAGATGTTCGGGTCCTGTTCTTGTGCGCCGTGCATTCAGTGGGTCCAGTGTGTGGTCACAGGTGAATGGGCCATGTGTGTCCTTTGGTGACTGGTTATGGCAGGCGGTGGAACATCCGGTACTGAGTGCCTGGAAAGTGCTTACGTCGTAGCAGTGGAAGGCACGGGGGACCGTGGTGCTCAGCACAGTATAGACTCGGTACGGATGCAGACGGGCTTGCCTGCTGCGGGTGGCCGCACGGCGGCTTCCATTAAGTAGTGCTGGGGAGGCGAGAGGGCTGGTCAGCTGGGGAAAATAAAAAAGTAGAAAAAAGAGAACAGAAATAAAAACAGAGAATAAAAAGACAGAAAAAAAGCTATGAAAAATAACAGAATAGAAACAAGAGACAGGCTCACCGCTGGGCCACCAGGGATGAGGTGCAGACAGGAGCCTGCGGGTGGAGGAGGGCCTCGAACACTGAACCTGGAGCGCAGTGAGCAGACAGCTACCAGATGGAGCAGCATGGCAGGGGGAGCTAGGCACGCTGACAAGGTCAGTGAGGTCAGTATGTTATGTACGGCGGTACATAAATCGCAGAGCAGCAGATGTCCACAAAACTTCACGTACATAAATCGCACAGCAGCAGATGTCCACAAAACTTCACGTACATAAATCGCACAGCAGCAGATCTCCACAAAATTTCACGTACATATATCGCACAGCAGCAGAAGTCCACAAAACTTCACGCAAATCCGGAGAACACTCACAATACTTTTATAAACAGACTGTGGATGAAGTGTTAAGGTGGCGGTGCAGAAATGGAGAGAGTTTGAGAAGATAATGCTCAACGAGTGGGAGACGTCAGGGATTTTTGGAGAAAGAAAATAAGAACAAATACCTTTGAACAGCTTTTTGAGTGGTGATAAGGTACAAGATGAACAATTCTATAATTGTGTTCTACTTCTTAAAAAATCCAGTCTAATGTGCCTAACCCACATTGAACTGAGAAATATTTTTGGATTGTATTATGAAAAGAATGTAACACAACTCCTTACCGGGTCCTGAATGGCCTCTTTACTTTCCACGGCACTGACAAGGGTACGCTATAAAAATGAAAGAAAGACTGACTTCTGTATAAATACAATATGACAATTAATGAAGAGTCTACTAAGATGCACTCTTTGCCTCTATATTCCACAAAAGTGTATAGTCACCCTTTTTTTGCAAAAACAATTTTTATTGCATTACTCAGACACAGTTGACATCCACAATGTTCATCTGGCCAGTGGCCACCATCCGCATATAGAACCACATCCAAGTACAATCTGGGCCACTTCCACCTACCAATGCGCTGTCCCCAAACCCTCCCCTGCACGAATACATCCCCCCCACCCACATGTCAGTGTGCCGAGACGACAATTACCAGGATAAACCTCTCTCAGAAGTAGCCGTGTTAGGAGCCACGAGCCACCCCCCTCCACCACAGACAGGCCCCAAGCAGAAAGGAAAAGGAAAGCCCCCGGCCCCCATGAGCTATTCAGCTAGCCTCCCCCACCCCTTGGTTCCTGCCGGGTGCTCCAGTGCCGCAGGGCCCCCCTCCACCGCTATTCCCCACCCCTGGAGATCAACCACTAGTGCTTCCCATGCCTGAGCCATGGCCAGAGCCTTGTCATCGCTTCCCCTAAGCGCAAGCTGCAGCCGGAGCGTGCCCTCGCTACCCGCCCACTTGGTAAATGTCGCTCTCCACCTCGTGAAGCTGGGACCCGTCCTCGACTTCCAGTGGAGGGTAATTTCTCGTTTGGCCACCACCAGCCCCAGGTCGCAAAACTTGCTCGTGATTTTCGTGCGCGGCGTGTGTGGAAACCATAGCAGCAAACAAACTCCCATCTCCACCCGCAATTCCCGCCCTGTCACTTGGGCCAAGCAGTCGATGACCTCTTCCCAGTAGCCGCTTAAAGCATCGCAGGACCAAAACATGTGCTTAAAGTCAGCCCCCTCCTCCCCACAACGAGGGCATTGCGGTGTGGGGCCCCCAAAATACTGAAACAATTTAGCTGGCGTCAGGTATGCCCTATGCAGGGTTAAGTACTGCACCAGTTGAAACCAGGCGTCACGCGTGCTCTTCCAGGCCCGTCTCTGTAGTGTAGGCCACGTCAGTTCCGGGATAGGTTTCCCGATATCGGTTTCCCACTTATCCTTCAACGCAGTCAAAGGAGCTAGATGTTCCGTGGCCATTCTCTGATAGAGGCAAGTAATGGCCTTGAGTGTGCCCGCCGCCATGACCACATACTGACAGCCGGCCGCCGTCCGCGGTTCCGAGAGCCCCGCGCTCCAGTACGTCTGTAGCGCCGCCACCAAGGCCGCGTGGAGGAGATAGTCGCCCCTCGGGATCCCGAAGGAGTCCTGCAGCCCCTGGAATGGCTGAAGCTCTCCATTCAGATACAGGTCCCCCACCATCTGTATCCCTAGGTCTTCCCAGCGGGCCAGCCCCGACCAGTCCCCGCCGTGGGGGAGGGCCGTGCACATACCCAAGGGGATCTCCGGGGCGTAAGGGCGAGCAGTGCCGACCCTCCGCAGGCTCCGGTTCCAACACAGCCGGAGCGTTCGCTCTTCGAGCGTTAGTTGTGACAGCTCGAGTCGCTGTTGGAAAACGATAAAGGAAAGCACGTGTCGCGGGATCATTCTACCCTGCGGACCCTCGGGGCCTCTAAATTCCCGAGCCACTGCCTGCGTGAGCCATTGTAGCTGGGCAGCCAAATAGTACCACTCAAAATCAGGTACCGCGAGCCCTCCCTCGGCTCTGGGCCGGCGCAGCGTGGCCAGCGCCACCCGCCGTCTGCCAGCCCCCCAGATAAAGCCCGTGACCATGGCCGTAAGTTTGCGGAAGAGTGACACCGGCACCCAGACAGGGAGCGTGCGGAAAAAATACAACAGGCGTGGGAGCGCCACCATCTTCAGCAGCGCCACCCGCCCGGCCACCGAGAGTGGGAGAGTGCTCCAGAATCCGATACTGCCCGCCAGGCCCGCGATCGCTCTCCCCACATTCCCCTCCAACAGGTCGCGCTGGGTGCGGTAAACGCGCACTCCCAAATACGGCAGACAACTATCCGCACAGCGGATCGCCCCCAGGAAGGGGGGGATCCGCTCCCACTGAGTAATGGGGTAGACACAAGTCTTGCCCCAGTTGACCCTTAGGCCCGAGAGGCGCCCAAAGTCCTCCAGTAGCACCCTAGCGCCCTGGAGGGCCCCCTCCGCGTCAGCCAGGAATAGCAATAAATCGTCTGCGTAGAGGGAAATATAATGGGTCTCCCCCCGCAGGAGCAGCCCAGCATATGCGCGTCCCATTCGAGCATGGGCCGCCAGAGGCTCGATTGCCAGGGCAAACAGCAGCGGCGATAACGAGCAGCCCTGCCTCGTTCCCCGACGTACGGGATAGGGAGCCGAGATCGTGGTCCCCGTTCGCACCCTAGCCACCGAATTGGAATAGAGCAACCTCGTCCAGCGCACGAACCCATCCCCCAAGCCAAACTCCTGCAAGACCCTAAACAGATACGGCAACTCCACGCTGTCGAAGGCCTTCTCCATATCAACCGACAGGGTCAAGGCGGCTGGGTAGTCCATGCAGTCCACCTCCATGACCCGCAACAGTCTCCGGATAAAAAGTGTATAGTCATCCTTATTGAGATGAGGGCAGATCTATACAAGAACAGTGTTTAATGTACATAAGGGGATTTACTTCATACATGTAACGTTTTTGGAAAAGCTTTTGTATAATAGAAATTAGATTATATTGCGTTTGTGACACTCTAATGAAGCATTAAAACCTAAGAAGCTACCTCAGTTAGCACAGGCGAACAGCTTTGCCAACTCCACACTACAACATCCTGAGCTAAAATTATATTTCTATCACATATGCTGCATGTGGGTATATTATAACCAATTTTTGGTACTGTCAGTCATTTTTCTAGAAACTCTAAATGACAGAGACGGTGTTTAGTATAAGTACAGGTATAGGTTCAGTATAAGTACTATAGTCCAATAACATCTTATCCTTCATAACAGGTGCTTTTCAGAATGCTATGCTCAGGTATCACTGTAGGCAAATACCCAGAACCTCAGTTTATAGAAAAACATATACATTTTGGATACTAGAAACAAGAAAAAAATTGCTAGTCTTGTGAGTGGACTGGACCGAAAGCCAGGCTTTTAAAGCATATATCAATGCTGAACAATTCATGGAACTAAGGGGTGAATAAATAACATGAAGAGGAAAGCCTGGAATTGTTTTAACTAAAAACTAAAATGTTGCACTAGAAATAAAGTGTGTCTGCTTTGAAATTTGTGCATCAGCAAAACCAAGGAGGTACATAGGCTAGAGAGTCTGACGAGGGAAACTCTGTGGTGTTTGATGGGCAAAGCATGCCTTTGAATCACTCATTGTAGATAAGCATCACATACTCAGTACTAAACATGGCACCCTTCATCTTCCACAAAAGTGTATCAACAGACTAAGGGCCTGATTACAAGTAGTGAAACGACCGCCATACTGTGGGACCGCCAGCAGTATTACGACTGTGGCGGTCAAACCGCCAGGAGACCACCAGGGACAAATATCTCACTGGGCCGGCGGTCTTTCACCGGCTGCAATATGCTGCCGAGCATATTTCAAGTGGCCATTACACCGCCCTTTTCATGGCAGTCAACCCTCCATGAAAAGGGTGGCAGAATAGCAACAAAGGAGGCCCTAACAGGGACCCCTGTTGGATTTGGTGAATACATGTGCCCCCCCCCCCCTCGCCGGATTTGCACATTGAAAATAGCAAATGTCCCCAAAAGTTCTGGAAAATCTAAAGAAAGTCTACAATACTTTTATATACAGACTGGTAAAGTGGAAGTCCTGTGGCGGGACATGAGGATGTTTGAGAATATGAAGCTCAACGAGGAGGAGTCCTTTGTAGGAGGAAGAAAATATGTATGAGTAACACTAAGTAGCCTCTCGTGTGGAGATACATAACAAGAAGAATATTGGCATATTCGGATCAGTCGAAGTCGAAGAGCCAGGTCTTGAGGCTCTTCCTGAAGGTGTGCAGGGTGGGGGAGTGTCTGATGTTGACTGGGAGCTCATTCCAGGTCTTTGCTGCGACGTAGAAGCAGGCCCTTTAGCCTGCTCCGATTCTGCGGATGTGTGGGATCTCTGCCAGGGTGAGGTCGGCGGAACGGAGGTTCCTTTTGGGTACGTGAAAGGAGACTCCTTCGTTGAGGTATTTGGGTCTGATGTTGTGGAGGGATTTGTAGGCGTGGGTGAGTAGCTTGAAGGTTAATCTCTTCTCGATGGGGAACCAGTGGAGGTCTCGTAGGTCATTTGTTTGTGTCCTGGGGTTCTGAGGACGAGTCTGGCTGCGGTGTTCTGGAGGGTTTGGAGTTTGTGTAGCAGTGTTTTGTTGATTCAGGCATGGAGGGCGTTCCCGTAGTCCAGTCTGCTGATTATGAGTACGTGGGTGACGGTCTTTCTACATTTGGGGGGGATCCACTTGAAGATCTTGCGGAGGCTGCGGAGGGAGTTGAAGCAGGTGGAGGTGACGGCGTTGATCTGGCGAGCCATGGTGAGGGAGGAGTCTAGAATGATGCCGAGGTTCCAGGCGTGGTCCATCGGGGTGGGTGTGTTTCTGAGGGCAAGGGGCCACCAAGAGCTGTCCCACACCATGGGGGAGGGTCCAAGGACGAGGACCTCTGTCTTCTCCGAGTTTAGTTTTAGGCAGCTGTTGTTCATCCAGGCTGCGACATCTTTCATTCCTTCTTGGAAGCTAAGTCTGGTGTCTTCGGGGTTCTTTGTGAGGGAGAGGATGAGCTGGCTGTCGTCGGCGTAAGATATTATGCTGAGCCCATGCTGTCTGGCGATGGCGGTGAGAGGGGCCATGTAGATGTTAAAGAGCGTGGGGCTGATCGAGGATCCTTGGGGTACTCCACAGTTGATCTCTGTAGGTAGGTAGAGAGAAAGGGAGGGAGTCTAATCCTTTGGGTTCTGCCGGAGAAAAAGGAGCGGATCCAGTCGAGGGCAGTTTCTCGTATACTGGCGTCGTGAAGCCTGGCTGCGAGAGTGTGGTGTGAGACGGTGTCGAAGGCTGCAGAGAGGTCTAGTAGGATGAGGGCCGCAGTCTGGCCCTGGTCGAGAAGTATGCGAATGTCATCGATGGTGGCAAGAAGGGCGCTCTCGGTGCTGTGGTTGCTGCGAAAACCGGACTTGGAGAAGTAATGCTTTGGAGATTTTAATATAAAAGCAATATACCACAATTACTTACTACATTCTAAATGGGCTCTTTACTTTCCACGTTACTGAGAAGGGCCTTCTTCCAGTGCCTTCGCGTTTCCCCCTCCCACCACCTGATGGCCTTGTCGTCACCTCCACAGCCCAGTAAGTGCTTTTGGAATGCTTGGGTGTATGCTTGTATGTGTATTTGCGCCTGTGTGGATGGATGTGCCCAAGTGGTTGTGGATATATGCTTGAAAATGGTGGATGTGAGAATGTGTGCTTGTCAATGGATAGGTGTGAGTTAGTGCGTTTGTGGATGAATGGTTGCGAATATTTGTGTTTACTGTGAGTGGATGGGTGAAGGTGAGTGTGCGTGTGTGTACCCGCTCCATTAGTTGTAAAAATCACAAGCCGCCATTGGTTCTTGCTAAGGAGCAGAATCATTGCACACAAAATAAATCTAAATGTCTTTTCAAATGTGTTTATCAGCAGAGCCATGAAGGTCAAGAGGATGGAGAGTCAAACAAGGGAACCAGGTCCTACTCTCTTGTAGATGATGAGTAAAATGTGCCTCTAATTCTTTCATTGTGTGTAAGATCATTGATTCTTTGTCGAACGGAACAACCTAAGGTTTTTCACAAATGTGTACCAACAAACTGAATGTACTAACCTCTTCGAGTGATGTTTCCTCGATTCTCTCATCCAGCTTCTGGCCAGCAACATCAGAAGTAGGTGGCTGGAAAAAAAAAATAACCAGATCCCTGTGTTTTATAAAAGTATGTCTTGGCAGGAGGGTGCGGAGGAAGACAACAACTTCTTAAAAGGAGTATAGGATACAGTCTCTAATTAAACACCAACATACCCAGGTATTGTGTAGCCTGTAGCCTGTAGCATGAGTGGAAGATAAACCATAGGAACACCCACTTTAACTTTATTGTTGATGTACTTGGTATGGTTTAAAATGTGCATTAATGGGGTGCACCTGGGTAAATTGTTTTCCCCACAGTCTCTTATATTCTATTGACATGTTTCAGCCCCTACATCAATGGCCACTAAGGGTCCTGTGCTTTCGTCAGGACAGCAGGGTATTGTAGCAAGTAGGCCATTCAGCTGATCGCCAGTATTGCTGTATGCCAAAATGACAATGAAACTCCGCTTAAAATAAAATAGGCCACAAAGCTATAGGATACGAGTGTATGACGGTGGATTGAAACCAAAACACAACTAACATTTTACACTTCATTATTACAAATCCATAATGCTTTAATTGGTGTGATTCCTGAGTTTCTAAGGTCCTTCATCACGTTGCCATTGGGAGGCAGAAAAAGAACATTTCGAAAAATGGGATGATGTTAACCCTCCCACCAGAAATTGCTCTCGCTGATAGTAAATGGACTGCTGTATGAGCATTCAAAGAATTATCTAGTTATGTAATTATTTGTTTAAAATAGCAGTGTCCACAAAGTCCAGTAAAATCTGGAGAAAGTTTACAATACTTGTTTATACAGACTGTGGATGAAGTGTTCAAGTGGAGATGCGTGGGTGGAAAGGGGGAGAGTGGAGAACATAAGGCTGCAGGAGTGAGACTTCAAGGGTTGCAGGTGGAAGACAATAAGCACAAATGACATTGAGCAGTTGCTTGAATGGAGATAGGGAACAAAATGAAGAGTTATAGAATTGTTTTCTGCTTTGAGGAAATTCCCTCCAGTGTGCCAAGCCCACACTGAGTAGGGAAGGGCTTTTTGGATTTTATTATCAAAAACATAACTACTTACTATGTCCTGGATGGCGTCTTCACTTTCCACAGCACTAGGATGGGGGCTCTAATGGTAAAAGAGAAAGTCAGAAAGAATCTAATGTATGTTGTACAAATCTGTTACATAGGAAAAACATGGCAAGTATGCACAACCCCTCACAGGAGGTTCCGCACTAGTCTAGGATAGATCGGACCTTATCTAAATAAGGTTGAGAATAGAGCTGGGTGAGTCGCAGATGTTTAGATTGCACATGCGGAAACTATATCTGTGGGTGAGACCTAAAAACCTGGAAAGTATGTGGTAATGACCATACGTTCATTGTTGTTCTTGAATATATTGGATATTATCTTTATAAAAAAGGCGACACAGTTGTGTGGGTCATGGAGGCTAAGAACGCACTATTATTTATAATATGTTCTCATACAGGAATATATTGCATTTGTGAAGTTCTGATACAACATTATAACCAGGGAAACTAATTCTGTCAGCACCGGCAAACGGTTGGTGCCAACTCCATATTAGTATAAGCCAGAAATTTAGCTCATAGAATATAAAATATATTTAAAGAAATCATGGTTCAACGATTGCTAGGTCATATATGCAACAAAATAAACGTGTGTAACTTTGACATCCCACATGCTGGAAAACATTAAAAATGACCCCGGGCAGATGTCCCTCCAAATCAACAGGTGGACTGCACTGGAGGGGCAAGAGTCTTACCGAAGCGACAAATGCCGAACAAACCAGAACTGTCTGAAGGATGAATGGATAACTGAAGGCCTGGAACACCTTTTACTAAGAAGCTGAATCATTGCACCAGAAATAACCCTGTGTGTGCTTTGAAAAGTGTGACTCAGCAAATCCAAGAAAGTCCCATTCGTTTTTCACAGCTATAGATCCCCAGAGTGAATATACTGACCTCATCGGGTGGCGCCTCCTTCACTGCCTGGGCCAGCTTCTGGTAGGCCTCATCAAAGGTGAGTTGCTGGAAGAAGCAAAACAATAACATTCAGAAGGAGGTAAATCTATGGTGCTCCTCATCTTACAATTCCTTTTCTCAAATCCATTCAATTTGATCTGATGTGATTACTGGTTCCCAGTGTCCTTGCCCTCCTCGCCCTTGATGGTGTATTCTGGAGTCTTGCAGCCAAAAGAGGATTTCCAGAAATGGACGGATGTAAATAGTCCAGAATGAGTTGATTTGATTGAAATAGTCACCTGTGTGTGCATTCAAAGGGCCCTCTCTTGGATGGACTCTAAAGTTCACATAAATCCGCAGAATGATTACAATACTTTTGTAAACAGACTGGTGGATGAAGGACTGAAGCAGAGTTGCAGGAGTAAGCAGAGGGTGAAAGGTTGAGAAGGCGAAGCTGAACGGGTGAGAGTCTTTAGGGCTTTTAGAGGGAAGAAAATAACCCCAAATGACCCTGAGTGGCCTCTCGAGTCGAGATATGTAACAAGATGACCAGGTATATAATTGTGTTCTGTTGTTAGGAAAGCGGCTAATGTGGGCAATCCACACTGATAGTGGGAGTTTTTTTTTTTAAATTAAATAAAAGGAGCATAATACAACCACTTACTTCAACCTGGATGGCCTGTTCACTTTCCACTGCACTGGGAAGGGGGCTCTAATGGTAAAAGGGAAAGTCAGACAGAATTATCTATGTAAAAATATGTAAATCAATGGAGAGTTTTAACAGGTGCATTCTTAGCCTCCACGACCTACACAACTATATTGTCATCCTCATGTATATATAGTATACATAGATACTTTCAGATCCAGGCAAAACCAGTTAAATGTGATAGCGGGAGACTAACGGATGAAAACCATGTTTCTGCTGTTACAGAATGCAGCAGCAATGGCGCAATAATTACACAGCAGGTGATGGGAGGAACGCTTGCAAATACTCTATGAGGATCAGGGCCAGCACTGATTTGCATAAGGAGGGCCTTTGTCCCACTGTGGGGGAAGAGTGATGGCTTGGAATGCTACCCTCAGCAATTGCTAGTGGTTAGTCTACTGGCAAACATTCCTCCCATCACTTTGTGTGTGATTGAAATGACACCATAGGAATTAGGTTGTACTGCATTTGTGATGTGTCATCCCAGTAAGTGCTTTCTGAATGTTTCGGTGTATGCATGTATGTATGAATGTATTAGTATTTGTGCCTTTGTGGATGGGTGTGCCCAGGTGGGTGCAGATATGTGCTTGAGAATGATCGGTGTGATTATGTGTGCTTGTCAATGGATGGGTGTGAGTGAGTGTGCTTGTGGATGAGTGAGTTTGAGTATGTGTGTTCTCTTGTGAGTGGATGGGTGAAAGTGAGTGTGCGCGTGTGTACCCGCCCCATTAGTTGTAAAAATCACAAGCCGCCATTGGTTCTTGCTAAGGAGCACAATCATTGTACTAGAAATAAATGTATATGTGGGGTTTTGAAATGTGTGCATCAGCAAATCCCTGAGGGTCAAGTGGGTGGAGAGTAGGAGTGGGCGGAATTTGCGTAGTCACGATATGCAAACCTCCGCAAAATAGTAAAAAATCTCCGCGGGCACGCAAAAGTTCAGCGAACATGCGTAATAGCTTGTCCCGACCGTTCGCGATGCTTTTTTCTTGTTCGTGAACGCTGTTTGCGTGCTCGGGGAGAAATATCTCGTGAACACGCATTTTGAAAGTGCAAGCAAGCAAATAATTCCACGAAGCCGCGGATCGCCGAATTTTTGACAATTCCGCTTTCTCCGCTGAACGCGAAATTACCCAATT
This sequence comes from Triturus cristatus, assembly GCF_964204655.1. Classification (NCBI taxonomy): domain Eukaryota; kingdom Metazoa; phylum Chordata; class Amphibia; order Caudata; family Salamandridae; genus Triturus; species Triturus cristatus. The sequence goes on along the minus strand of NC_140580.1, from coordinate 926,305,270 downwards.
TCCACAAATTCCGCAAACAAAACGAAATTTACCAACCAGGCCTAGTGGAGAGTCAAACCAAGGCACCAGGTCCTACTCTGTTGTAGATGGTGGGAAAAGTGTGCCTCTAATACTTTGATTGTGTGTAAGCATTATTGATTCTGTGCCGGACAGGACACCAACAGGTTTTTCAGACATGTATACCAACTAAATGAATATACTAACCTCTGTGACAGATGTTTCGATTCTCTGATCCAGCTTCTGGCCTTCAGAGGTAAGTGGCTGGAAAAAAAACACACCAGATCCCCGAGTTTTGTTAAATTATGTCTTGGTGGAAGTGCAAGAAGGAAGACAACAACTTCTCAAAAGGAGTAAAGGATACAGCGTCTTAATTGAACACCAACATACACAGGTGTCATGTAGCCTGAAACTCTTCAAAAGAGCATCAGAGGAAGACAAACCATATTAACACCCAGTTTTCCTTTATTGTTGATGTCCTTAAGATGCTCAAAATGTGCAATAATGGGGTACACCTGGGTAAATTGTTTCTCCTAGCCCCTCTTATATTCTGTTGACATATCTCAGCTCCTACATCACGGGCCACTACGGGTCCTGGGCTTTCATCAGGACAGCTGGGTATTACGGCAAGTAGGCCATTCAGCTGATCGCCAATATTGTTATTGGCAAAAATAACAATGAAACTCAATTAAAAAAAAATTAGAACATTGGAATGTTGGAAGCTCCATTGAAAACAATGGAGTAGCTCTGGGCTCATAATGGCTGGTATAAGCCCAGAGCTCCAACATTCAAATGTTTCTTTGTTCAAAGCTCTGGCTGTGAAGAACAAGTTACTTACCTTCGGTAACGCTTTTTCTGGTGGATACAGTATCTGCCTGTGGATTCCTCACCTTGTGAATATCCCCTGCGCCAGCAACATTCGGAAACTTTTGTAGCAGTCCACGCCGATGGGGTCGAAGATGACGTCACAGAGGCACGGCTCCGCTCGCGACTCCGCTGACGTCACCGGCTCCATAAGAAGACCTCCTCGGCGTGATGACGTCAGTTCCGCCCCTTTTTTCCGTGCCTTCGAGGCACACGGACGGACTGACAGCAATATGTACATAAACAGCATACACAGTACACAATATGCATATCAACACACACAGTGTGGAGAAGAAACATCAAAGCACTAGAAATAACCCAATGTCCTTGACAGTCATAAATACATTTGAAATCATCAATAGAATTACCATCATAGAGTCACTGGTATAGAAGGATGGACAACGGGGAGGCGGGTGGGTCAGTGAGGAATCCACAGGCAGATACTGTATCCACCAGAAAAAGCGTTACCGAAGGTAAGTAACTTGTTCTTCTGATGGATACATCTGCCAGTGGATTCCTCACCTTGTGAATAGATTCCACAGCAGTCCCCACTCCCGGAGGAGGGTGTCCATCCCCCTATACCAGAAAATCCTGAAGGACGGAACGGGCAAAATGTCCGTCCCTCCTCACCTCAGAGTCTAAACAATAATGTTTTGCAAAGGTGTGAAGGGAGGCCCAAGTTGCCGCCCTACAAATGTCCTCCACAGGAACACCCCTAGACAAAGCAGAGGTAGAAGACTTTGCTCTAGTGGAATGAGCTCTTAAACCCTCCGGAGGCTCCTTACCAGCTAGGGAGTAGCAGATCTTGATGCATAGCACAATCCATCTTGAAAGGGTGCGCTTGTGCACCGCACGACCCTTTCTGCAGCCAGCAAAGCCCACAAAGAGCTGGTCATCAATCCTGTAGTCCTTAGTCCTGTCCAGGTAAAAGCTCACCGCCCTCTTAGGGTCCAAGCGGTGAAGTCTCTCCTCCTCCTTGGAAGGGTGAGGGGGAGGATAAAAGGTAGGAAGGGTAATGGACTGCCCCAGATGGAAGGGAGTTACCACCTTAGGCAAAAACGCAGCCCTGGTCCGGAGAACCATTCGTTCAGCATGCACAGTCAAGAATGGGGGTTTTGAACTAAGAGCTTGAAGCTCACTTACCCTCCTTGCCGAAGTGATAGCAACGAGGAAAACCGTCTTAAAAGACAACATTCTCAAGGGACACTTATGTAAGGGCTCGAAAGGAGAACCCATAAGATAAGTCAGTACAAGGTTTAAGTCCCATTGAGGCACAATAAAGGGAGTAGGAGGAAATTTATTCATGAGGCCCTTAAGAAACCTAAGTACAATAGGTGATTTAAACAACGACGGCTGATCCGGCAGGCATAGAAAAGCAGACAGAGCCGATAAATATCCTTTAACTGTGGCCACAGCAAAGCCTTGCTGAGCAAGAGAAAGGGCAAACTGCAGAATGTTAGACAAACGAGCCTTCAAGGGATCAATTGACCTCTCTCCACACCAGAGAACGAATTTAGACCATCTATAGGAGTATATGGATTTGGTGGAGTGTCGCCTGGCCGATAAAATAACATCCACCACATCTGGCGGGAGAGAGAAAGAATTCAGGTTGCCCCGTTCAATCTCCAGGCATGAAGGTGTAAGCTCTGGAGGTGGGGGTGTAGAACCTGCCCCTCCGACTGCGAGAGGAGGTCTGCCCTCAGAGGGAGACGGAGCGGAGGGCACGAGGAGAGGTGGAGAAGATCTGTATACCACACCCTTCTTGGCCAATCCGGGGCGATCAATATGACTTGGGCCCGGTCTTGGCGAATCTTCCTCAGAACCCGAGGAATCAAGGGTATGGGAGGAAACGCGTAAAGGAGCTGCGAACTCCAATCCATCTGAAACGCGTCCCCCAACGCCCCCTGCATCGGATACTGGAGACTGCAGAAAGACAGGCAGTGCGCGTTCTCGTGAGTGGCGAATAGGTCCACCCGAGGAATCCCCCACGTCCGGAAGACATGACGAACTACCTCTGGATGAAGCCTCCACTCGTGGTCAGCGGAGAACTGCCGACTGAGACTGTCCGCACGCACGTTCAGAACTCCGGCCAGATGATTTGCCATCAGACAAATCTGATGGTCCTGAACCCAGGACCATAGACGCAGGGCCTCTCTGCATAGACAAAGAGACCCCACTCCTCCCTGTTTGTTTATATACCACATCGCGGTCGTGTTGTCCGTCAGGACTTGAACAGACCGACCGCAAAGGGAAGGGAGGAAGGCCTTGAGCGCCAAGCGTATCGCCCGCAATTCCAGAAGGTTGATGTGAAGCAACCTTTCCTCTGGAGACCAAAGACCCTTGATCTCCAGATCCCCCAGATGCGCACCCCACCCTAAGGTGGATGCATCCGTTATCACTGTGGCCACCGATGGAGGAAGATGAAAGGGCTTTCCTTGAGACAGATTGCCCTCCACGCTCCACCAAGATAGATCCGCTGCAGCTTCTCTGGAGATCCTCACAGACTCCCTGAGATCCCCTTTGTGCTGATACCACTGCTTGCGGAGGCACCACTGGAGCGCCCTCATGTGCCAGCGTGCATGGTTGACCAACAGTATGCAGGAAGCGAACAGACCGAGCAGGCGAAAGACCTTCAGAACTGGAACAACCGCTCCGTTGTAAAACAAAGGAATCATTTCCTGTATGTCGAGAATCCTTTGAGGAGGAGGGAATGCCCGACACACAGTAGTGTCCAGTACCGCACCTATGAACAGGTTGCGCTGAGAGGGCACCAGGTGAGATTTGGGCACATTGATCGAAAAACCCAATTTGTACAACAGCTGAGTTGTAACCTGCAGATGACGCAGCACCTTCTCCGACGACTCCGCCTTGATCAGCCAGTCGTCCAAATAAGGGAAAACCGAAATTCCCGATCTTCTGAGATGAGCTGCCACCACTGCCATCACCTTTGTGAAGACTCGAGGTGCCGAAGTAAGACCAAACGGGAGGACCGCAAACTGATAATGCTGCGACCCTACCGTAAACCGGAGATACTTCCTGTGCGACTTCAGAATGGGGATGTGAAAATACGCATCCTGCAAGTCGAGCGACACCATCCAGTCCTCCTGATTCAGCGCCTGAAGAACCTGCGCAAGGGTGAGCATCTTGAACTTTTCCTGTTTCAGGTAAAAGTTCAGGATTCTGAGGTCTAATATCGGACGCAATCTGCCGTCCTTCTTCGGGATCAGAAAATACCGGGAGTAGCATCCCTGACCCCTCTCCTGCTCCGGAACCACCTCTATGGCACCTTTCTGAAACAACTTCAGGACTTCTTCCTGCAGGAGAAGACGGTGGTCCTCCGAGCAAGCACCCTGGCAAGGAGGGTAATTTGGAGGGAATTCCCGAAAGGGAAGGGCGTACCCATTTTCTACAAGATCCAGAACCCAGAGATCTGTAGTTACAGATTCCCAATCTTGCAGAAAATGGGTAAGCCGGCCCCCCACAGGACCAACATGATCCGGAATGTCGAATCTAGGGCTGTTTTGCGGTGGTGGGAGGGGCTGAGGAGGAGGAAGAGGAGGAGGAGAGTTGACGGCCACGTGAGCGACCTCTAAGTCTTCCTCTATATCCCTTGGAGCTTTGCTGCTGCTGCTGCTGCTGCTGCTGCTGCTGGGCTGGTCTATAAGAACGAAAACTCGCCCTTCCAAAACCCCTGTACCTCTTGAAAGTACCTCTCGGCTGGGATTGAAGGCCCAACGACCTAGCCGTAGCCTTACTCTCTTTGAAGCGCTCGAGAGCTGCATCAGCCTTCTTCCCGAACAGACCAGACCCATCAAAAGGTAAGTCCAATAAGGTCGACTGGACATCCGAAGAGAATTCGGAGGACTTAAGCCATGCACCCCTCCTGGTGGCAACTGAAGACCCCATGACCCTGGCAACTGAGTCTGCTGTATCCAGGCCACTCTGTATAACCTGGCGAGCAGCCGCCTGGGCATCCGACAGTACTTCATTGAAGCCTGCCTTATCCTCCTCCGACAGCTTCGGTGCCAACTTTTTAGCTGAATCCATAAGCGCATGGATATAGCGCCCCAATAAACAAGTCGCATTAGAAGATTTTAATGCCATACTGGCTGATGAAAAGACCTTCTTGGCCGATTGGTCTACCTTCTTGGCCTCTCTGTCCCCTGGGACTTGAGGAAACGCACCTTTTGAACGTCCAGAACAAGCAGCCTGAACGACCAGACTTTCAGGTGAAGGGTGTGATGACAAAAACTCAGGATCCCCTGGAGCCACCCTATATCTCCTTGCAACCACCTTGGACACCGCAGGAGCCGAAAAAGGCTTGCGCCACACATCCAACACAGGCTCCAATATTGCTTCATTAAAAGGCAACAGCGGCTCTGACACCGCAGTTGGAGAGTGCAACACCTCAGTCAAGATATTGGACTTGAACTCAACAGATGGCAATTGAAGGTCCAACAACTCTGCAGCCTTTCTGATTACAGCATGATAAGGTGCCGCGTCTTTAGAAGGTTCATCCGATGGAGGAGTGATCTCCCACTCCGGAGACAAATCCAACCCACTTGCCTCCTTCAACTCGTCAAACACCTCATCGGATTCGACCAATTCTCCCTCTTCAGCCTCATCCATAAGATAGCGCCTCTCCTCCAGCACTCTCTGCGCCTCCCTTCTGGAACGGATCCGCACCTGCGGCGTCGGCGGCGCCGTGATCGAATCCGACGGCGCCGGCAGAGGCGTCGAACGCGGATCAGCTGGAGCAGCCGGCGTCGAACGAGGTCGAGTCGGCGCCGGTGAAGAGGGAAGCGGCGTCGATGTTCTCGGCGCCGGCATCTGCCAAGACGGCGTGGCTGGGAAAAAAGGCATAAACGGTGCTTGAGGATAAACCTGCGGCACTCCCAGATTAAAAGCCATCGGACCCATCGGACCCATAGGTGCACCAGAGGAATACATGGCCCGTGAGAACACCCCATACATCGCATTGAGATAATGCGAGGGGTCCTGACCTGGATTAGGGAAAGCCGGATACTGGTCAGGTAACACCGGACTCGGGCCTGCCGGCGCCGACGGTGGAACTTGCGGCGTCACAGACTCACCCGGAGCCTGATCATCCTCATCCTGGGCCGGAGTCGGAGACGGAGCCGAAGGACCTGCAGGATCTGGAGAAGCCATCGGCGCCGGAGAGGACGCCGGCACCGGCGAATCAGCCGGAGCCGGAGAAGACACAGGAGAAGAACACCTTCACTTCCAAATCCACATCGACCCCAAAACCACACTCAGAGGCACCCTCCTCTACAGACCACCAGGACCCCGCGCGAAATTCAGTGAAGACATCACGGACTTCATCACTCCACACGCGCTCCCTTCCAAAGAATACATCCTCCTGGGAGACCTCAACTTTCACCTTGAAAAGAGCAACGACCGCAACACCACCACCCTCCTGGACAACCTCGCCAACCTCGGACTTAAACAACTGGTCACTTCCCCCACCCACATCGCAGGTCACACACTCGACCCCATCTTCACCTCCAGCAATCATGTCTCCTTCAGCCACACTGCGGATCTCCTCTGGACTGACCACAGTTGCGTTCACTTCACCTACAACAAGCCCAAACCCACCAACCACCTCCAACCAACTCTGCAAAGAAACTGGAACAAAATCACCACCGACCAGATCTCCTCTTCGCTCCTTCTAAACACCCCAACCCACTCCTCGGACCCAAACCTAGCCGCCGCCAACTTCACCCAATGGTTAGCCAACACCGCCGACACCTTAGCACCACTGAAAAAACGTCACAGCAAACCTGGCAACAAGAAGGCCTCATGGTTCAACGATGACCTTAAGAAGTCCAAGAAACTCTGCCGCACCCTTGAAAAAGCGTGGAAAAAAGACCCAACCACCAGCACCAAGGACGCCTTCAAAAACGCCACCCGCACTCACCACCAACTAATCCGAAAGGCCAAGAAAACAGCATTCAAGGATCGACTTGACAACAACGCCCACAACAGCAAGGAACTTTTCAACATCGTCAAGGAGTTTTCCAATCCCTCGGCCAACTCCAACGACATCACCCCCTCTCAAGCCCTCTGCGACTCCCTAGCCTCATTCTTCCACAACAAGATTGCAGACATCCACAACAGCTTCGACAACCAACCCGGAGCCCAACCCACCCAACCACATGCTGAACACTCCACCCCCGTGAACACCCTTAACGACTGGAACCCAATCTCCACTGAGGACACCATCCGCTTGATGAACTCCATCCACTCAGGATCCCCCACAGACCCATGTCCTCACCACATCTTCAACAAAGCAGACTCCGTCATAGCACCGCACCTCCGAGACGTCATCAACTGCTCCTTCAACTCCGCCACCTTTCCGGAAAACTGGAAACACGCTGAACTCACCGCCCTTCTGAAAAAACCAACAGCGGACCCCACCGAACTCAAAAATTACCGCCCCATCTCGCTCCTTCCATTCCCGGCCAAAGTCATCGAGAAAGCTGTCAACATCCAGCTCGCCGCTTTCCTCGAAGCCAACAAATCCCTCGACTCCTCACAATCAGGCTTCCGAGCAAAACACAGCACTGAGACCGCCCTCATCGCAGCAACAGACGACATTCGAACTCTACTGGACAATGGAGACACAGTCGCCCTCATCCTCCTCGACCTCTCTGCAGCATTCGACACAGTCTGCCACAGCACCCTTTTACAACGCCTCAGCAACATCGGAATACATGGAAAAGCACTTGGATGGATCACCTCGTTCCTCACCGGAAGAACCCAGAGAGTCCGCCTCCCACCATTCAAGTCCGAGGCCACCGAAGTCATCTGTGGCGTACCACAAGGTTCCTCTCTCAGCCTCACCCTCTTCAACGTATACATGAGCCCCCTCGCGACCATCGCCCGCCAACACAACCTCAACATCATCTCTTACGCGGATGACACTCAACTGATCCTTTCCCTCACCAAGGACCCCAGCACCGCCAAATCTAACCTACACGAAGGAATGAAAGAAGTTGCTGAATGGATGAAACTCAGCCGTCTGAAACTGAACTCAGATAAAACAGAAGTCCTCATCCTAGGTACATCCCCCTCTGCATGGGACGACTCTTGGTGGCCGGAAGCCCTTGGAAAAGCACCCATCCCGACAGACCACGCACGGAATCTAGGCGTTATCCTGGATTCTTCACTTTCAATGAACAGACAAGTCAGCGCCGTATCCTCATCCTGCTTCAACATTCTTCGCATGCTCAAAAAAACATTCCGCTGGATCCCCACCGAAACCAGGAAAACAGTCACCCATGCTCTGGTCACGAGCCGACTGGACTACGGAAACACCCTCTACGCAGGCACTACCGCTAAACTCCAAAAGAAACTCCAACGAATCCAAAACGCCTCAGCCAGAATCATATTAGACATCCCACGCAACGAACACATCTCTGGTCACCTGAAAGACCTCCACTGGCTACCCGTCAATAAGAGAATCACTTTCCGACTGCTAACCCACGCACACAAATCACTCTACGACATCGGACCAGAATGCCTCAACTCAAGACTGTCCTTCTACACCCCCTCCCGCCAGCTACGCTCCTCCAGCCAAGCACTCGCCACTGTACCTCGCATCAACAAGACCACAATGGGAGGTAGATCCTTCTCTTACCTGGCTGCTAAAACATGGAACTCACTCCCCACCCACCTTCGCCTTACCCAGAACCACCTAGCTTTCAGAAAGCAACTTAAAACGTGGATATTTGACAAGTAATCCTCCTCCCCCCCCTTAGCGCCTGAGACCCTCTGGGTATGTAGTGCGCTATATAAATTCTCTGACTTGACTTGACTTGACAAGGAGCAAGAGGTGAAGCCGGGACAGGAGAAGGAGACACTGACTCCCTTCGACGCCGAGCAGGTGATTTAGACTTCGACGTCGAGGCCTTATGATGAGACGAATGCCTCCTCTTCTTCTTATGCTTCTTGCTCTTTGAAGCATGTCCCGAAGTCGACTTGGAAGCCGACCTCGACCTCGACCTGGATCTTCTTCTACCTCTTTTCTCCTTTTTCTTCATCCGGGCGATAAAGAGCTTTGCCTCTCTTTCCTTAAGAGCCTTCGAGCTCATCTTCCTGCAACACGAACATCCTTCAACATCGTGGTCCGATGACAAACACCAAACGCAGGCGTCATGCGGGTCAGTGATGGACATGTGTTTGCCACATTCACGGCAAGGCTTGAAACCAGACTTCCTTGCCGACATTCTCGAAGAAAGACAGAGAAACTTCGAAATAAACACAAAGTAACAGGTAAAGCTACCAGTAACGATTCCCGAAATCCGTTGGCGTCGTCGGCGCGGAAAAAAGGGAACTGACGTCATCACGCTGAGGAGGTCTTCTTATGGAGCCGGTGACGTCAGCGGAGTCGCGAGCGGAGCCGTGCCTCTGTGACGTCATCTTCGACCCCATCGGCGTGGACTGCTACAAAAGTTTCCGAATGTTGCTGGCGCAGGGGATATTCACAAGGTGAGGAATCCACTGGCAGATGTATCCATCAGAACAAAGGCTTCAGGGAGCCTGAGGGAATTTCAATCCCCTCGCGCTCCGTAAAGCCTTTGTTTAATTTGTTAGAGCATTCTGCCCTCTAGTGGCAGAATGTTCTAATAGACTTATAGCCCTTTGTAGCTGGGCTATACCGGCTATTAAAGACCCGCTGCTTGTTAAAGTCCCTCGCTTTCGGCTCGGGCCTTTAGCGCTTCAGCGGGTCTTTAACCCCTTGCATGCGGGTTTATTTCTCCCGCTGTGCGGGAGAAATAAACGGCGTTCGCGAACACGACGGCTCCAGGCCGTCATGCGCACATGCCCATCCTAATGCACGACGGCCGGGAGACGTCGTGCGCACGCAAGGGGTTAATAGCCGGTATAGCCCGCTATGGCGGGCTATAAGGCTATAGGCCATTGAGCTATAGTATACAAGTGTATGTTGGTGGATAGAAGCCAAAACACAACGAACATTTTACACTTAATTTTTACAAATCCATAATGCTCTAATTGGTTTGATTCCTGAGTTTCTAAGGTCCTTGATCATGTTGACCTTGGAAGAGAAGCCATGGGAGCCAGACACAAGAAAATAATTTCGAGAAATTGGGTGATGTTTTTGCTCCCACAAAAAATTGCTCTAGTTGATAGAAAATGGACTGCTGTACGAGCATTCAAAGAATTATCTAATTATGTAATTATTTGTTGAAACTAGCATGAGTGGAAAGGGGGAGAGTGGAGAACATAAGGCTCGAGGAGTGAGTCTTCAAGGGGTGCAGGTGGAAGACAGTAAACCAAATGACATTGAGCAGTTTCTTGAATGGGGATAGGGTACAACATGAACAGTTATAGAAGTGTGTTCTGCTTTGAGTAAATTCTCTCCATTGTGCCAAGCCCACACTGAGTAGGGAAGGGCTTTTTGGATTTTATCATCCAAAAACATAACTACTTACTTTGTCCTGGATGGCCTCTTCACTTTCCACAGCACTAGTAAGGGGGCTCTAATGGTAAAAGAGAAGGTCAGAAAGAATCTAATTTCTATTGTACAAATGCCACATCAGTTACATAGGAAAAACATGGCAAGTATGCACTGACCCCCTCACAGCACGCTCAGCACTAGTCTAGGATAGATCGGACCTTATCTAAATGACGTTGAGAATAGAGTTGGATGAGTCGCAGATGTTAAGATTGCACATGAGGAAACTACGGGCCGGATGTAAGAAGCTTATTTCTGCTCACAAATACGACCAGAAAAAAAGCATTCACTGATGTACGATTCGGTAACCTATTACCGAATCGCAAACATGTTTTGCGATTCAGTGTTAGGAAGGGGTGTGTTTAGGGTGTCCCTTCCTAATACCGAATCGCAGCGGCATGTAAGAATGTTTTGCGACCGAAATTCGATTGCGAAACATTTGCATTTTACCGCCAATTTCAAGTTGGTGCTAACCCTTCACAAATGGGAAGGGGTCCCTTGGGGACTCCTTTCCCTCTGTGAATGGTAGTACAAGCATTTTTTCAGAGCAGGCAGTGGTCCCACAGTCCATTGCCTGCTCTTAAAAAATTAAAAGAAAACTTTTAATTTTTCTTTTTTCAACGCAACCTATTTCCTTTAAGGGAAACAGGCTCCATTTAAAAGAAATATTGTTTCATTTAAAAGCAATCATGGACATGGTGGTCTGCTGACCCCAGCAGGCCACCATCCCCGTGATTTTAGCGATTCCTAATGGGTCGCAAATGGTGACCTACCTCATTAATATTCATAAGGTATGTCGATTTGCAACCCATAAGGAATCTCTGATTGAAACTCATAGAGTTTCGTACATTAGAGAATGTGGAGAAGTGTGGCTCAATGGTTAGAGCGGCAGACCCTGATGCAGAGGCCTGGCCCGGGACCAGGGTTCAATTCCCACCTCGGCGGCTCTTGGATTCAATTTCCCCGGACCTGATAATTCTTGCCTCAGTGCCTATTCTAATCATGGGTCCCTCTGGGCAATAGCTTGTTTAATCTCCACAACGGCCCCCACAGCGCTAGGATGCCTGGCTTCACCTTGGGGGTGCCCAGGAGTGGACATCTCACAGTAAAACCAGGAAGGGTTCCAAAGCGGTATGAATACAGCGCTATGAGACCCCCTGGGTAGAAGTGCGCTATATAAGTACAAATATATTTACATTAGGAATAGTGATTACCTAATTGCGATTGGTAGAAAATCGCCTTTAGGTAATCACTTTGATACATGTGGCCCTATATCTGTAGGCTAGACCTAAAAACATGGCAAGCATGTGGTAATGTACTTGCAACACGTTCGGTATTGTTCTTGGATATATCGGATTTTATCTTCATAAAAATGAATACTCAGTTTTGAGGTTCATGGAGCCTAAGATTGCACCTGTGAGAACTCACGATTATTTATAATATTTTTTTTCATGGGGGATTATACTGCATTTGTGATACTCTAATACAGTATTATATTCTGGGAAACTACTTCTGTTGGCAAAGGCAAAGAGTTGGTGCCAACACCCCATTATCACAAGCCAGGAAAACTTCCTAAAACGCTGATTTTGCATGGTACTCCACAGTCTAAGGTAAGTTTATGTTAGTACCATATGTGCCACATCTGGGAATGCTGCATCCAATATTTGGTCCTGCTCCTCATTTTTCATGAGACTCTAAATGAAGTGAGGCTGTAAAGTATGAGTACTGAAGACAAATAACTCATTCCCCCTAATGAGCGCTGGTGAATATGGAAGTCACTGTGGCAAAATATCTTGAAATTGAGTTCATAGAAAATAAAATACATTTAAAGAAATCATATTTCAACAGTTGTTAGGTCATAAATGCAAGACAATAAACGTGTGCAACTTTGAAATTCCACATGCCGGAAAACATTAAAAATGACCCCGGGCAGATGTACCTCCAAATCAACCGGTGGCCTGCACTGGAGGGGCGAGAGTCTTACCGAAGCGACAAATGCCGAACAAACCAGAACTGTCTGAAGGATGAATGGATAACTGAAGTGGAAAGCCTGGAACACCTTTTACTAAGAAGCTGAATCATTGCACCAGAAGTAACCCTGTGTGCGCTTTGAAAAGTGTGACTCAGCAAAGCCAAGCAAGTCCCTGTCGTTTTTCACAGCTGGAGATCACCAGAGTGAATATACTGACCTCATCGGGTGCCGCCTCCTTCTCTGCCTGGGCCAGCTTCTGGTAGGCCTCATCAAAGGGAAGTTGCTGGAAGAAGCAAAACAATAACATTCAGAAGGAGGTAAATCTATGGGTGTTAATCATTTTACAATTCCTTTTCTTAAATCCATTGATTTTATCTGATGTGATTACTGGTTCCCAATGTCGTTGCCCTCCAGAAATGGAAGGATGTAAATAGTCCCCCAAAAATGATTTGCCTGAAATGGTCACCTGTGTGTGCATTCAAAGGGCCCTCTCTGTGTGTAAAAAGCATTTCAAAGCAGCAGATGGACACTAAAGTTCACACAAATCCGCAGAATGATTACAATACTTTTGTAAACAGACTGGTGGATGGAGTACCGAAGCAGAGTTGCAGGAGTAAGCGAGGGTGAAAGGTTAAGAAGGTGAAGCTGAGCGGGTGAGAGTCTATAGGGCTTTTAGAGGGAAGAAAATAACCCCAAATGACCCTGAGTGGCCTCTCGAGTCGAGATATGTAACGAGATGAACAGGTATATAACTGTGTCCTGATTTTAGGAAATGTGGCTAATGTGGCCAATCCACTCTGATGTGGGGAGGTTTTTTTGTTTTTTTTTAATAAAAGAAATATAGCACAACTACTTACTACATCCTGAATGGCCTGTTCACTTTCCACTGCACTGGGAAGGGGGCTCTAATGGTAAAAGAGGAAGTCAGAAAGAATTATCTATGTAACAAATATGTTAATTAAGGGAGAGTTTTCACAGGTGCATTCTGAGCCTCCACGACCTACACAATTGTATTGTCATCCTCATGTATATAATATACATAGATACTTTCAGATCCAGGCAAAACCAGTGTTAAATGTGATAGCGGGAGATTAACGGTTGAATACCAGGTTTCTGCTGTTACAGAATGCAGCAGCAATGGCGCAATAATTACACAGAAGCTGATGGGAGGAATGCTTGCAACTAGCCTATGTGGAGCAGGACCAGCACTGATTTGCATAAGGAGGGCCTTTGTCTAGAGCATGGGTACTCACAAACTTTTTCTCGGGGGCCAAAAGTACAGTCTGGTTTGTGGACGAGGGCCGCACCGATGAGCCTGGAGATGGGAACGGGAGGGGTGGGGCGTGGCTACCAAAGTAAAAACAATTCTTCAGTGTAAAGGGCAGGAATGCGAGGGCTCTGACTGTACGGTGCATGAGGCGGGTATGGTCACAGAGCTGTGGTGTATGGGGCAGGGATGTCAATGCCCTGTGCTGTAAGGTTCATGAGGCACTGATGGTCGCTGAGATGTAGTGTATGGGGCAGGGGTACAGAAGTAGTGTGCTGTATGAGGCACTGATGCATCACAGAGCTGTAGTGTACGAGCAGGGGTGCGAGGGCACTGTACCGTGCATGCGATAGGGCACAGATGAGTCCAGGGGCTGCACATTTAACTAGGTATAGATCGGAAGCAGCGCTGCATGTGGCAGGGATATGAAAGCCCTGGATCTGCACCTTTGAGAAAAACAATGAAATCTTGTTTTTTCAAGCAAGATTAATCTAGGTCGGTAAATCTTACATGTAAGAGTCCACTCTTGCTAGTTCGGGGATGCCCTTTGAGTTGCTGGTCGAGTTGTATAAATATAGGTCGATTCATTTCATTAATTAATTCACGGTTGCCCCCCATCTACAGCTGGAATGGGAATCAATTATTAGTCAACTTCACCCTCACTAGGGCACAAGTCACTGGGTCACACTTGGACGCATTCCTACTCATTGTGTAAAGCAGGAACTCAGGGACGCTACAGACACATTGCATTTAATCACACTGAATGTCACTGAGCATCTGGGATCCCTCCGTGAACACCATGCTCCACACCAGCACCACATCTCTGAGAGACCTGAACAAGGCAGAGTCACAGCGTGCTTCATACAGTAACTAGGAACGTTTACAGAGGCCCGTCAGCTCTAAGGAGGGGAACTGGTTTGGTACCAGGGAGGCTCGTAGCTTAAACTTCAGGTGTCTTGCTCAGAAAGCATTATCCTTACATGTGCCCTTTGGGAGGTGAAGGAGGGAGAACTCTTGGACAGGCATAGCGTGGTAACATGGATAAAAAGCATACCTTTACCGTGGGAGTCTTCAAAACTTACACAGATTGGTGCTGCTGAAAAGGCACTGATATGACTGACTGATGTTGCTGACGGACCACCTTCGTGGCTTTGACTACAGCTGTTTGGTTACTGAGGTTGAAGATCTGCACCACAGCAGTAGATTCCCCCCGCAGTGGCTGGTGCTGATGTCTATACTGGACTGGAAAGGAAAGCCAGCAACCTGCATGCTAGACGCGCAATGTCTATATGGCTCAAAGGGAATGATGGGTGTGATTACGTGTGCTTGTCAATTGATGGGTGTGAATGAGTGTGCTTGTGGATGAGTGAATGTGAGTATGTGTGTTCTTTTGAGAGTGGATGTGTACCCGCCCCATTAGTTGTACAAATCACAAGCCACCATTGGTTCTTGCTAAGGATCAGAATCATTGCACAAGAAGAACAAGTTACTTACCTTCGGTAACGCTTTTTCTGGTGGATACAGTATCTGCCTGTGGAATCCTCACCTTGTGAATATCCCCTGCGCCAGCAACGTTCGGAAACTTTTGTAGCAGTCCACGCCGATGAGGTCGAAGACGACGTCACAGAGACACGGCTCCGCTCGCGACTCCGCTGACGTCACCGGCTCCATAAGAAGACCTCGTCGGCGTGATGACATCAGTTCCGCCCCTTTTTTCTGTGCTTTCGAGGCACACGGACGGACTGACAGCAATATGTACATAAACAGCATACACAGTACACAATATGCATATTAACACACACAGTGTAGAGAATATAAATAACATCACTTCCTTGACAGTAATAATCCAATTTGAAACCATCAGCATAGAAATACTGATATAGAATCACTGGTATAGAAGGATGGACAACGGGGAGGTGGGTGGGTCAGTGAGGAATCCACAGGCAGATACTGTATCCACCAGAAAAAGCGTTACCGAAGGTAAGTAACTTGTTCTTCTGATGGATACATCTGCCAGTGGATTCCTCACCTTGTGAATAGATTCCACAGCAGTCCCCACTCCCGGAGGAGGGTGTCCACCCTTCTACACCAGAAAATCCTGAAGGACGGAACGAGCAAAGTGTCCGTCCCTCCTCACCTCGGTGTCCAAACAATAATGTTTTGCGAAGGTGTGAAGGGAGGCCCAAGTTGCCGCCCTACAAATGTCCTCCACAGGAACCCCCCTAGACAAAGCAGAGGTGGAAGACTTTGCTCTAGTGGAATGAGCCCTTAAACCCTCCGGAGGCTTCTTACCAGCCAAAGAGTAGCAAATCTTGATGCACAAGACAATCCACCTGGAAAGGGTGCGCTTGTGCACCGCTCGACCTTTCCTGCAGCCAGCAAAGCCCACGAAGAGCTGATCATCAACCCTGATGTCCTTTGTCCTGTCCAGGTAAAAGCTCACCGCCCTTTTAGGGTCCAAACGGTGAAGTCTCTCCTCCTCCTTGGAAGGATGAGGGGGAGGATAAAAAGAAGGAAGGGTAATGGATTGTCCCCGATGGAAAGGAGTTACCACCTTAGGCAAAAACGCAGCCCTGGTCCGGAGTACCATTCGTTCAGCATGCACAGTCAAGAATGGGGGCTTTGAACTAAGAGCTTGAAGCTCACTTACCCTCCTTGCCGAGGTAATTGCGATAAGGAATACCGTCTTGAAAGACAACAGCCTCAAGGGACACTTATGTAAGGGCTCGAAGGGAGAACCCATAAGATAGGTTAATACAAGATTTAAGTCCCATTGGGGCACAATAAAGGGAGTAGGAGGAAACTTATTTGTAAGACCTTTTATAAAACGAAGAACAATAGGTGACTTGAACAGTGACGGCTGATCCGGCAGGCATAGGAATGCCGACAAAGCCGATAAATATCCTTTAACTGTAGCCACAGCAAAGCCTTGCTGAGCAAGAGAAAGGGCAAACTGCAAAATGTTAGACAAACGAGCCTTCAAAGGATCAATTGACCTCTCCCCACACCAGTGTACAAATTTAGACCATCTATAGGAATATATGGATTTGGTGGATTGTCGCCTGGCCGATAAAATGACATCCACCACATCTGGCGGGAGAGAGAAAGAACTCAGGTTGCCCCGTTCAATCTCCAGGCATGAAGGTGTAAGCTCTGGAGGTGGGGGTGTAGAACCTGCCCCTCCGACTGCGAGAGGAGGTCTGCCCTCAGAGGGAGACGGAGCGGAGGGCACGAGGAGAGGTGGAGAAGATCTGTGTACCACACCCTTCTTGGCCAATCCGGGGCGACCAATATAACTTGGGCCCGGTCTTGGCGAATCTTCCTCAGAACCCGAGGAATCAAGGGTATGGGAGGAAAAGCGTAAAGGAGTCGAGAGTCTCAACTCAACTGAAACGCGTCCCCTAACGCCCCCTGCAGCGGATACTGGAGACTGCAGAATGACGGGCAGTGAGCATTCTCGTGAGTGGCGAACAGGTCCACCCGAGGAGTTCCCCACATCCGGAAGACGTGACGAACCACCTCCGGATGAAGCCTCCACTCGTGGTCGGCGGAGAACTGCCGACTGAGACTGTCCGCACACAGGTTCAACACCCCGGCCAGATGATTTGCCATCAGAAAAATCCGATGATCCTGAGCCCAGGACCATAGACGCAGGGCCTCTCTGCAGAGACAAAGAGACCCCACCCCTCCCTGTTTGTTTATATACCACATCGCGGTCGTGTTGTCCGTCAGAACTTGAACAGACTGACCACGAAGGGAAGGGAGGAAGGCCTTGAGTGCCAAACGAATCACCCGCAATTCCAGAAGGTTGATGTGAAGCAACCTTTCCTCCGGAGACCAAAGACCCTTGATCTCCAGATCCCCCAGATGAGCACCCCACCCTAAAGTAGATGCATCCGTTATCACTGTGGCCACCGATGGAGGTAAATGGAAGGGCTTCCCTTGGGACAGATTGCCCTCCACGCTCCACCAAGACATTTCCGCTGCAGCTTCTCTGGAGATCCTCACAGACTCCCTGAGATCTCCCTTGTGCTGATACCACTGCTTGCGGAGGCACCACTGTAGCGCCCTCATGTGCCAGCGTGCATGGTTGACCAACAGGATGCAGGAGGCGAACAGACCGAGCAGGCGAAGGACCTTCAGAATTGGAACGACTGCTCCGTTGTAAAATAAAGGAATCATTTTCTGTATGTCGAGAATCCTTTGAGGAGGAGGGAATGCTCGACAAACAGTAGTGTCCAGTACCGCACCTATGAACAGGTTGCGCTGAGAGGGCACCAGGTGAGATTTGGGCACGTTGATCGAAAAACCCAATTTGTACAACAGCCGAGTTGTATCCTGCAGATGACGCAGCACCTTCTCCGACGACTCCGCCTTGATCAGCCAGTCGTCTAAATAAGGGAAAACTGAAATCCCCGACCTTCTGAGATGGGCTGCCACCACCGCCATCACCTTTGTGAAGACTCGAGGTGCCGAAGTAAGACCAAACGGGAGGACCGCAAACTGATAATGTTGCGACCCTACCGTAAACCGGAGGTACTTCCTGTGCGACTTCAGGATGGGGATGTGTAAATACGCATCCTGCAAGTCGAGCGACACCATCCAGTCCTCCTGATTCAGCGCCTGAAGAACCTGCGCAAGGGTGAGCATCTTGAACTTCTCCTGTTTCAGGTAAAAGTTCAGGATTCTGAGGTCCAATATCGGACGCAACCTGCCGTCCTTTTTCGGAATCAGAAAATTCCGGGAGTAACATCCCTGAGCCCTCTCCTGCTCCGGAACCACCTCTATCGCACCTTTCTGAAACAACTTCAGGACTTCCTCCTGCAGGAGAAGACGGTGGTCCTCCGAGCAAGCCCCTTGGCAAGGAGTGTAATTTGGAGGGAATTCCCGAAAGGGAAGGGCGTACCCATTTTCTACAAGATCCAGAACCCAGAGATCTGTAGTTACAGATTCCCAATCTTGTAGAAAATGGGTAAGCCGGCCCCCCACAGGACCAGCATGATCCGGAATGTCGAATCTAGGGCTGCTTTGCGGAGGTGGGAGGGACTGAGGAAGAGGAAGAGGAGGAGGAGAGTTGACGGCCACGTGAGCGACCCCTAACTCTTCCTCTGTATCCCTTGGACAAAGAGCCTTGCTGTTGTTGTTGCTGCTGCTGCTGGACTGGTCTGTAAGAGCGAAAAGTCGCCCTACCAAAGCCTCTATACCTTTTGAAAGTTCCTCTCGGCTGGGATTGAAGGCCCAACGACCTAGCCGTAGCCTTACTCTCCTTGAATCGTTCGAGAGCAGCATCCGCCTTCTTCCCGAACAAACCAGACCCATCAAAAGGCAAGTCTAATAAAGTTGACTGCACATCAGAGGAGAATTCAGAGGACTTTAGCCACGCACCCCTCCTGGTGGCGACCGAAGACCCCATGACCCTGGCAACTGAGTCTGCTGTGTCCAGACCACTTTGGATAACTTGGCGAGCAGCCGCCTGGGCATCAGTCAGTACTTCATTGAAGCCGGCCCTATCCTCTTCTGACAGCTTTGGTGCCAACTTATTTGCCGAGTCCATAAGCGCATGGATATAGCGCCCCAACAAACACGTTGCATTTGACGACTTAAGAGCCATACTGGCTGATGAAAAGACCTTTTTGGCAGATTGGTCCACCTTCTTAGCCTCCCTGTCTCCTGGAACCTGAGGAAAAGCCCCTTTTGATCGTCCCGAACAAGCCGCTTGAACTACCAAGCTTTCAGGCGAAGGGTGCGAAGTTAAAAATTCAGGATCCCCCGGAGCCACTCTATATCTCCTTGCAACTGCCCTGGAGACTGCAGGAGCTGAAAAAGGTTTGCGCCATACCTCTAGCACAGGTTCCATAATAGCCTCGTTAAAGGGTAGCAAGGGTTCCGAGACCGCAGTAGGTGAATGCAACACCTCAGTAAGAATATTAGCTTTAAATTCTGTTGTTGGTAATTGGAGATCCAACAATTCCGCAGCTTTTCTAATCACCGCATGATACGGTGCTGCTTCTTTAGAGGGTTCATCCGATGGTGGAGTGATCTCCCACTCTGGAGACAATTCCAGTCCACTTGCCTCCTTTAACTCTTCAAACACATCATCAGATTCCACTAACTCTCCCTCTTCAGCCTCTTCCAACAGAAAGCGTCTCTCATCCACCACTCTCTGTGCTTCCCTCCTTGAACGAATCCGGATCTGCGGCGTCGGCGGCGCCGTGTGCGAATCCGACGGCGCCGGTAGCGGCGTCGAACGCGGATCAGCCGGAGCAGCCGGCGTCGAACGAAGTCGAGTCGGCGCCGGTGAAGAGGGAAGCGGCGTCGATGTTCTCGGCGCCGGAAGCTGCCAAGACGGCGTCGCTGGAAAGAATGGCATAAACAGAGCTTGAGGGTAGACCTGCGGCACTCCCAAATTGAAAGCCATCGGACCCATCGGACCCATAGGTGCACCAGGGTTATACATTGCCATTGAAAACACCCCATACATAGCATTTAGGTAATGCGTAGGGTCCTGACCTGGACCAGGAAAAGCAGGATACTGGTCAGGTAACACCGGACTCGGGCCTGCCGACGGTGGAACAAGCGGCGGCACAGTCTCACCCGGAGCCTGACAATCCTCATCCGGGACCGGAGTCGGAGACGGAGACGGAGCCGGAAGACTCGCTGGAGCCGGAGATGGAACCGGCGTCGGGATGACACCGGCACTGGAGAAGCAGCCGGAACCGGCGAAGTCACCGGAGAAGAAGGAGTTGGAGGCGAAGCCGGGACTGGAGAAGGAGACACTGACTCTCTCCGACGTCGAGTAGGCGACTTCGTCTTCGAAGCCGAACCTTTATCGGAATGATGATGCGAAGAATGCCTCCTCTTCTTTTTATGCTTCTTACTCTTTGAAGCATGCCCCGAAGTCGACTTGGACGCCGACCTCGACCTCGACCTTGATCCAGACCTCCTTCTTCCTCTTTTTTCCCTCTTCTTCATTCGGGCGATGAAGAGCTTCGCCTCTCTTTCTGTAAGCGCCTTCGAGCTCATTTTACGACAGCTTGAGCAACCTCCCACATCGTGGTCTGAAGACAAACACCAAACACAATCGTCGTGCGGGTCGGTGATAGACATGTGTTTGCCACATTCTCGGCAAGGCTTGAAACCAGACTTCCTCGTTGACATTATCAAAGAAGAACAGGGAAATTCCAGAAAATACACAAAGTAACAAGTAATGCCACTAGTAACGATTCCCGAAATCCGTTGGCGTCGTCGGCGCGGAAAAAAGGGAACTGACGTCATCATGCCGACGAGGTCTTCTTATGGAGCCGGTGACGTCAGCGGAGTTGCGAGCGGAGCCGTGTCTCTGTGACGTCGTCTTCGACCTCATCGGCGTGGACTGCTACAAAAGTTTCCGAACGTTGCTGGCGCAGGGGATATTCACAAGGTGAGGAATCCACTGGCAGATGTATCCATCAGAAATACATCTATATATGTTTTGAAATCTGTGCATCAGCAAAGCCCTGAAAGTCAAGAGGGTGGAGAGTCAAACCAGGGCACCAGGTCCTGTTCTGTTGTAGATGATGGGAAGGGTGTGCCTCTAATTCTATCATTGTGTGTATGAAAAGCATCATATAATTGATTCTGTGCCGAACAGGACACCCTCAGGTTTTTCAGACATGTATACCAACGAAATGAATATACTAACCTCTGTGAGAGATAGTTCGATTCTCTGATCCAGCTTCTGGCCATCAGAAGTAAGTGGCTGAAAAAAACACAAGAAACACCAGATCCTCGAGTTTTATAAAATTATGTCTTGGTGGAAGTGCAAGAAGGAAGACAACAACTTCTCAAAAGGAGCATTGGATACAGCTTCTCTAATTAAACACCAACATACACAGGTATTGTGTAGCCTGAAACTCTTCAAAAGGGCATGAGTGGAGGATAAACCATAGGAACACCCAGTTTCCCTTTATTGTTGATGTCCTTGGTATGGTTCAAAATGTGCAATAAAGGGGTACACCAGGTTAAATTGTTTACCCCAGCCCCTCTTATATTCTGCTGACATGTTTCAGCTCCTACATTAAAGGCCACTAAGGGCCCTGGGATTTAGTCAGGATAGTCGGGTATTGCGGCAAGTAGGCCATTCAGCTGATCGCCAGTATTGCTGTATGCTAAAATGACAAGGAAACTCAGTTGTAGGCCATTCAGCTATAGGATACCTGTGTTTGTCGGTGGATAGAAATCAAAACACAACTAACGTTTTACACTTTAGTTTTACAAATCCATAACGCTCTAATTGGTGTGATTCCTGAGTTTCTAAGATCCTTGATCACGTTGACCTTGGGAGAGGAGCCATGGGAGGCAGACACAAGAAAATAATTTCGAGAAATGGGGTGATGTTAACGCTCCCACCAGAAATTGCTCTGAAAATGGACCGCTGTACGAGCATCCAAAGAATGATCTAGTTATGTATTTATTTGTTGAAACTAGCAATGTCCACAAAGTCCAGTAAAATCTGGAAAAGGATTACAATACTTGTTTGTACAGACTGTGGATGAAGTGTTTAAGTGGAGATACTTAGGTGGAAAGGGGGAGAGTGGAGAATATAAGGCTTAAGGAGTGAGACTTCAAGGGTTGCAGGTGGAAGACAATAAACACAAATGACATTGAGCAGTTTCTTGAATGGAGATAGGGTACGAAATGAACAGTTATAGAAGTGTGTTCTGCTTTGAGCAAATTCTGTCCAGTCTGCCAAGCCCACACTGACTAGGGAAGGGCTTTTTGGATTTTATTATCCAAAAACATAACTACTTACTATGTCCTGGATGGCGTCTTCGCTCTCCACAGCATTGGGAAGGGGGATCTAATGATAAAAGAGAAAATCAGAAAGAATCTAATTTCTATTGTACAAATGCCACATCAGTTATATAGGAAAAACGTGGCAAGAATGCTCTAACCCCTTCACAGCAGGTTTTGCACTATTCTAGGATAGATCTGACCTTATCTAAATGAGGTTGAGAATAGAGCTGGGTGAGTCGCAGATGTTAGGATTGCACATGAGGAGACTACGGACCAGATGTAAGAAGTTTATTTCTGCTCACGAATACGACCAGAAAACAAGCATTTTCTAATGTACAATTCGGTAACCTATTACCGAATTGCAAATAGAATTTGCAATTCGATGTTAGGAAGGGGCATGTTTAGGGTGTCTGTCCCTAATACCGAATCGCAGCGGTATGTAAGAATGTTTTACGACTGAAATTCAGTTTAAAAACATTTGCATTTTACCACCAATTTCAAGTTGGTGGTAACCCTCTGCAAATGTGAAGAGGTCCCCCTGTGAATGGTAGTACAAGCATTTTTTCAGAGCTGGCAGTGGTCCTACAGACCATTGCCTGCTGTTAAAAAATTAAAAGAAAACTTTTCATTTTTCTTTATTAAACGCAACCCGTTTTCCTTTATGGAGAACGGGCTGCATTAAAAAAAAATATTGCTTTATTTAAAAGCAATCACGGACATGGTAGTCTGCTGACCCCAGCATGCCACCATCCACGTGATTTTAACGATTCCCAATAGGTCACAAATTGCGACCTACCTCATTAATATTCCTGAGGTAGGTCGAATTGCAAACCACTAGGAATCGCTGACAGAAACTCATGGAGTTTCGTACATTAGGAATATCGATTACCTAATTGCGATTTGCATAAAATCGCAATTAGGTAATCACTTTTTACAATGTTGATACATGTGGCCCTATATCTGTAGGCTAGACCTAAAAACATGGCAAGTATGTGGTAATGTACTTACAACACGTTCGTTATTGTTCTTGGATATATCGGATATTATCTTCATAAAATTTAATACACAGTTTTGTGGTTCATGGAGGCTAAGATTGCACCTGTGAGAACTCACGATTATTTATAATATTTGTTTTCATGGGGGAATATACTGCATTTGTGATACTCTAGTACAACATTACATTTTGGGAAACTACTTCTGTTAGTACAAGCAAACAGTTGGTGTCAACTTCCCATTATCATAAGCCAGGAAAACTTGTTAAAATGCCGATTTTGCATGGTATTCCACAGTCTAAGGTAAGTTTATGTTAGTACCATATATGCCGCATGTGGGAATGCTGCATCCAATATTTGGTACTGCTACTCATTTTTCATGAGACTAAATGAAGTGAGGCTGTAAAGTATCAATCAATCAATCAAGGATTTTGTTAGCGCGCTACTCACCCATGAGGGTCTCAAGGCGCTATGAGGGGAGGGGGGGGGCGGGGGTTAGCAGTTTTGTTCAGCCAAGAGCCAGGTCTTGAGAGTCTTCCTGAAGGTTTCCAGAGAGGGGCGCGCCTGATGTTGATCAGGAGCTCGTTCCAGGTCTTGGGCACGATGTAGGAGAAGGATATCCCTCCTGCTTTGGCTCTGTGGATGCAGAGCCAAAGCAGGAGGGAGATCCTTCTCCTATACAAGGTTGGCTGATCGGTGATTCTGTCATTGAGGTATGGGGGTCCGGTGTTGTGTAGGCATTTGTAGGCATGGGTGAGAATTTTGAAGGTGACTCTCTTCTCAGCGGGGAGCCAGTGGAGCTTCCGTAGGTGTTGGCTGATGTGCTCGTATCAAGGGATACCCAGGATGAGTCTGACGGCGATGTTCTGTATCGTCTGGAGTTTGCGGAGTAGAGACTTGTTTATGCAGGCATAGAGGGCGTTTCCGTAGTCCAGCCTGCTGGTGATGAGTGCGTGGATGACTGTCTTCCTTGACTCGGGGAGGATCCATTTGAAAGTCTTGCAGAGGATGCGGAGGGTGTTGAAGCAGCTGGAGGCGACGGCGTTGACCTGTCGGTTAATGGAGAGGGAGGAGTTGAGTACGATGCCGAGGTTTCTGGAATGGTCCATGGGGGTCGGCTGGCTGCCGAGGGCAATGGGCTACCAGATGATGTCCCATGCTGATGGGGTGGTTCCGAGGACTTCTGTCTTTTCAGTGTTGAACTTTAGGCAGCTGTTTGTCATCCAGGCTGCGACGTCCTGCATTTCTTCTTGGAAGTTGAGTCTGGTGGTGGCGGGGTCTTTGGTGAGGGAGAGGATGAGCTGGGTGTCGTCAGCGTAGGATAGATGCTGAGGCCATGTTGTCGGACGATGGCGGCGAGGGGGGGCCATGTAGATATTGAAGAGGGTTGGGCTCAGTGATCACCCCTGTGGATTTCCGTGGGTTTGGAGAGGAAGAACAGCAGATCCTTTGGCTTCTGCTGGTGAGGAATGATCGAGTCCAGTTGAGGGCGGTTGCTTGTATGCCGGCATCGTGTAGTCTGGCTATGAGTGTGTGATGGGAGATGGTGCCTAATGCGGCCGATAGGCCAAGTAGAATCAGGGCTGGTCTGTGGCCTTGGTCGAGGAGGGTGCAGATGTTGTCTGTGGCGGCGAGTAGGGCAGTCTCGGTACTGTGGTTGCTTCTTCAGAATCCGGATTGAGACGGTTCGAGGATGGCGTGGTCTTCGATGAACCTTGTCAGTTCTGATTTGATGGTTTTCTCAGCAACTTTCGCTGCAAAGGGGAGGAGTGAGATGGGCCGGTAGTTCTTGAGGTCTGTGGGATCAGCTGAGGGCTTCTTGAGCAGGGGCCTGACTTATAGGTGCCGGTCTCGAAGGTGGTGTTGATGGTGTGTTGTAGTTCGGGTGCAATGGTGGCTCTGTGGTAGATGTGTGGTGGGCAGTGGTCGGTGGGGGCCCCTGAGTGGATGCCTTTCATGGTCAAGGCGGTCTCTTCGGCCGTGATCGTTGTCCAGGAGGAGATGGTGGACTGGATGGTGTAGCCGGAGGGCGGGCTGGCTGCGGAGTCGGGCGTATGGTCGTTGAAGTGGTCGTAGAGGTTTTTGATCTTTAGGTGGAAGTAGGTTCCAAGCTTGTCGCAGATGTCTTGGGAGGGGGTGATGTTCGTGGCTTCACTGCAGGAGTTGGTGAATTCCTGGATGAAGTATGAGTACTGAAGACGAATAACTGATTCCCCCTAATGAGCGCTGGTGAATATCTAAGTCACTGTGGCAAAATAACTTGAAATTGAGTTCATAGAAAAGAAAATATATGTAAAGAAATCATACTTCATAAAAATTTGCTTATCAAAAAAAAAGAAATCATACTTCAATGGTTGTTAGGTCATAAATGCAAGAAAATAAACATGTGTATCTTTGACATCCCACATGCTGGAAAACATGAAAAATGACCCGTGGCAGATGTACCTACAAATCAACTGATTGGACTGTACTAAAGGGGCAAGAGTCTTACCGAAAAGTCCCTTTCGTTTTTATCACAGTTATATATCAACAGAGTGAATATACTGACCTCATCGGGTGGCGCCTCCTTCACTGTCTGGTCCAGCTTCTGGTAGGCCTCATCAAAGGTAAGTTGCTGGAAGAAGCAAAACAATAACATTTAGAAGGAGGTAAATCTATGCGTGTTCCTCATCTTACAATTCCTTTTCTTAAGTCCATTGAATTTGATCTGATGTGATTACTGGTTCCCAATGTCCTTGCCCTCCTCGCCCTTGATGGTGCAGTCTCGAGTCTTGTAGCCAAAAGAGAATGTGGAGAAATGGACGGATGTAAATAGTCCAAAATGAATTGATTTGACTGAAATGGTCCCCTTTGTGTGCATTCAAAGGGCCCTCTCTGTATGTAAAAAGCATTTCAAAGCAGCAGATGGACACTAAAGTTCACACAAATCCGCAGAATGATTACAATACTTTTGTAAACAGACTGGTAGATGAAGTACTGAAATAGAGGTGCAGGAGTAAGCAGAGGGTGAAAGGTTGAGAAGGCAAAGCCGGACGGGTGAGAGTCTTTAGGGCTTTTAGAGGGAAGAAAATAAACCCAAATGACCCTAAGTGGCCTCTCGAGTCGAAATATGTAACAAGATGAACAGGTATATCATTGTGTCCTGTTGTTAGGAAAACGGCTAATGTGGGCAATCCACACTGATAGTGGGATTTTTCTTTTTTTATTAAATAAAAAGGAGTATAAAACAACCACTTACTTCAACCTGGATGGCCTGTTCACTTTGCACTGCACTGGGAAGGGGGCCCTAATGGTAAAAGAGAAAGTCAGACAGAATTATCTATGTAAAAATATGTAAATCAATGGAGAGTTTTAACAGGTGCATTCTTAGCCTCCACGACCTACACAACTATATTGTCATCCTCATGTATATAATATACATAGATACTTTTAGATCCAGACAAAACCAGTTAAATGTGATAGCGGGAGACTAACGGATGAAAACCATGTTTCTCCTATTACAGAATGCAGCAGCAATGGCACAATAATTACACAGAAGGTGATGGGAGGAATGCTTGCAACTAGTCTATGAGGAGCAGGGCCAGCACTGATTTGCATAAGGAGGGCCTTTGTCTAGAGAGTGAGTGTGGGGGGAAAACGATGGGTTGGAATGTGACCCCAATTACCACTGTTAAGTCTATTGGCAAACATTCCTACCATCACTTTGTGTGTGATTTAAATGGCACTATAGAAATCAGGTTGTACTGTGTTTATGAGGTAATGCAACCTTTCAATTATGCAGGGCAGCCAAATCCCATTTACACATTTAAGCTGAAATCATGCTTTAGCACGTTTGCCACGTGTGCGCAGGATCAGACAAATGTGTGGTGTGATCACACGGCTGTGTATTGTAAGGAATGAACACAATAGCTCATTTCCCAAACTGAACAAGAGCAAGATGAACAGGTATATAAGTGTGTCCCGCTGTCAGGAAATGCGGTTCATGTGCCCAATCCACACTGATTTGGAGAGTTGTTTTAAAAAAATAAATTAATAAAAGAAATATAGCACAACTACTTACTACATCCTGGATGGCCTGTTCACTTTCCACTGCACTGGGAAGGGGGCTCTATTGGTAAAAGAGAAAGTGTGAAAGAATTATCTATGTAACAAATATGTTAATTAAGGGAAAGTTTTCACAGGTCCATTCTTAGCCTCCACAACCTACACAACTGTATTGTCATCCTCATGTATATAATGGCTAATATAGTCAATAACAATGATGAACATATAATAAGGGCATCGCCGCATAATTGGTAGGTTTGTAGTTCAATAAGTATGTATTTATTGTACAATTAATTAGAGTCATTACAGTTGATTGAAAATCATCACAATTACTATATATCGAAAATTACTTCATGACAGTATTGCTTTCATAATTAATAAACATTTCACTAGCTATGCCAATTGTAATCAAATCAGACATTCACCATGTGTGTCCTACTGTTCACCTGTTGAGGAAGTGTAGGCGTGGACTGTCTGAATTTTGCTAAAGCAATTGACAAACAGTTTAACAATCTTCCAGTAAGTTGGGGGTTTGATCCCATCAAAAATGTACTAACTGCCCCTCTACATTTCCATATATTTGGCAAAAAAATCCTGTTTTACCAGCAGTATTTTTGCTGTTCCCAGGGGATTCTCATATGCACATTGAGGCCTATGCAGAAACTGCATTTTGTATTCTGTTTGTCATACTGCACTAATACGGGGGGGCGTGGTCTGGCCACGCAAGAAGATGGCCGCTTAGAACCGGAGCTCCGGCTGTGGGGAGACCCGGACCGGACCGGCAGCTGCAGCTCTTCCGTGGCGCAGAGATGATTTATAAACTGCTTCTGTGACAGCCAGAGAGAGCGGATGAGACAGTGTTATTTTTTTTTCCAAATGAAGGCACCTGCTGCTTGTCACAGCCCTTGTAAATAATTTCTCCAATGCTGACAGGAAATTCACCTCATGGACTATGGAGTAGGGGTGGGCGGAATTTGCGTAATCGCGTTACGCAAATCTCCGCGAAACGGTAAAAATCTCCACGAACACGCAGAAATTCCGCGAACACGCGGAATTGCTTGTTCGCGATACTGTTTTCCTGTTCGCGATCGCTGTTTGCGTGCTCGGGGTGAAATATCTCGTGAACACGCATATTGAGAACGCGAACAAGCAAAAAATTTCGCGAAGTCGCGGAAAGCAGATTTTTGGGCAATTTCGCGTTCTCCGCGGAACGCGAAATTACCCAAATTCCGCAAATTCCAGGAGCGAAACGGAATTTACCGCCCAGGCCTACTATGGAGCAGCTAACGTGTGGAAAGACCGGAAGGTGAGGCAGTGGCTTCTCTTTCCTTAGGAAGAGCTCTTTCAGCTGAACTTAAATTAAAGCTACTAAAATTCCCACGTTGTGTGTGGGGCTGTGGGGCTGCCTTGTGAAGCCCGGGAACTGTCAGCTGAGGAAAATCTGGAGAGCTTCTGCTTAAATTGCAACATTGTATGCCAGTGACTTGTATTTGACCCTTTTGTGCAGTGAAGGGTTTCAATTGAAGACAGGAATTCTCTGGCAGCTTTTACCATAATTTATTAACAGTGGAGACTTTCAGAGTAAAAAGATAGTTTCTTCCATTCTATATAATGGTGGAAGTCTACAGTTTAAAAATAAATAGACTGTGTATTGATGATTTAACACCTCATAAAACACAGAGGCTATGTTGATGAGGTAATTTATGTGAACCACTTATAACAACATTTGACTTTCTGCTCTACAACACTAGCCCTTCAGTCATTTGCAACAGCAATATTGTAAAGAAAGGTTATTGACCGCTGACTTCCTCAGACAGAAATTCACTCTTTGGAATCACTTGCCTGCTACCCTGAACACCTGGTATGTCCCATCTCTGAAATTAAAGGTGATGCTTTTACACTTGTTGGAAACAGCTGAGCTTGCACCTCTTCTAAATGTACTACATAGCATTGCCATTTTCGCTACCAACTGCAACACTTCGGTTCTTAATAGAAGGCAGCTGTCTGGATTTGTGCCTCTTGGAATACAGGTACAGTGTTGCACTACAAAGTTATAATTATTCTGCCCAAGCCCAGCTTCATTTGAACGATTGGCAGAACGTGGTCCTGTCTGATGTATTTATGGACAGGCAACCTGTTATGGTGTTCTGGCAGTTAATGGAAGCAAACTACAATTGGAGTGCCTTTGAAATGCATGGAACACAATAGAACTGTTTAATAAAGCGCGTCTTTTTCCTGTCGGACTGCGTGTTTCATGATTCAGACCATGAGGTGAGCTGGAACCTCATTATTTCCCGGTTCTGAGGCGTTTCCTACATGCCGCTCGGCAGTACCAGCTCTGGCTCCTGCGCAATTACCCGCCATTTTCTCCGCCGGCTGCGTCTCCTCACGGCGGCCGGCGGAAGAGCCTCGCATTTGCTTTTATGGAGTCTGCTGCCCTGAAGTTGGACATTTACAAGGGAGGTCGCTAACAGGACTTGCTAACTCTGGAGATGTCTTACAGGGCCACAGCTGTGTTTCCTCTCACACATTTGTTATTTCATTCTACTTCTGCATGACCATGCTTGCTTTCGCTTCGACTCAGCATTGCTTTGCCTTGTGGTGACCTCAGCCTGTCTTTCGTGTTTGCCTGTCTTCCTTGGTCTCAGGTTTCCTGTATTTTCATCATTAACCTATTGCTTTCGTTCAACTGACTCTTAGACTCTTCATGGGCAAACTCCGGAATTTAAAGCTGGCTACTTCTTCTCAATTACCTGTGGACTCAGATTCGGATTCTCCTCCTCAGGACATGGAAGACTCCATGGCACCAAAATCAGATTTAATACGAGGAGCCATCCCAAAAGCGCGCAACAAAGGAAAACTGGCGTCCTCTCTAGCTTCCTCTAAGCGCCTGAAGAAGGATCCACCATCCCCAGGGAGTAACTCCTCATCCTCTTCCATGGATCTCATTTTGGAAGAACTTCGTGCGTTCAAACCCTTTATGGAAGCTACCACAAAGAACATGCAGGCTATGCAGGAAAAATGGTCGTCTCTGGAGTCCCGTGTTCAAACTTTGGAAACGTCCACAGACTCTTTGCAATCCTCTTGTTCCCATATTCCGTCAATGGAGACGGAGATACTTCTACTTAAACGTCAGACGGAGCATTTGGAAAATAGGAATCGTAGGAACAATCTACGCCTATATGGTCTTCCAGAACTTACAGAGGGGTCAAACCCCACCGTCTTCTTCCAATCCTTTCTTGCCAAGATCTTAGATGCTCCGGCCTTAACTTCCATTAACATCCAAAGGGCTCATCGCCTTGGACCGAAGGTCGCTAGTAAGCCTAGAGGTGTCATTATGTTATTCCTGCAATTCACTGACCTCTTACAGGTCCTTTCAGCTGCCAAGCTCAAGAAGCAAATTATGTGGGAAGGTCATCGCCTCTATCTTTCACAAGATGTCTCCAAGGCCACTGCAGATCGAAGGAAGAAGTTCTTGGACATGCGACCTCAACTACGGGCCCTGAATGCTAGATATGTACTACTACATCCTTGTCTCTTCAAGGTCACATATAAAGATAGAACAACCACATATGAAGACCCTGCAGCCTTGCAGGCGTTTCTCCAACGGCAAGGCCCAGATGTTATGGATGTATCCAGACCTGGTTGACAAGACCTGCTACTTCTTCTTGGAACTCGTTGTGTTATGATTCTGTTGTCTCTCCATTATCGCTGATGTTGTGAATCCCCTACTGTCTCTTCTTCCGATAGTCGTTTCACTCTCATGTGTCCCCTATGTAGTTCAATTGTTTCCTGTTCCCCTGTGACACGTCTTTCCCTTCAATTGTATATCTCTCTTGTTTCTACAGACATCTCCGTCCTCCCTCCTAACCTGATGTGCCATGCTACTTTCTATATGCTGCGTTTTTGGATCCATGGTAGTTGAGGTTTGATATCTGCTCTGGATGTTGTCGTCGTCGTTGTCTCCCGGCGCCATCACCCCATCCTCGTTCTTGAGTTTTTCGTTCTGTAAGTATGTTTTTCTGTCGTTCGTTTCGAACGTGTACTGTCTTCTTGTTGTTTTTTGTTTCTGTCCTTTTTCCTACACTTGATCTCTTACCTTTTGCTCTTTCCTCTTTCTTTTCACTTTCTTTCACCTCCCATCTCCCCTTCTTGCTCCTTCCTTTCCTTGGATTCAGTATTATATTCATAGTGGTTCCTTCCTTTTTTTACTTTCCTTTTCGTCTTCTTTGCTTTCTCTCCTTCTGCCCTCTCTCCTTCATCAATTCGTTACAATTCTCTCAGTTTTCTCAAGTTATTTTTTCTGCAGTAATAAGCATGTTGCTGTTAGCTGTTTTTCTTTGCTGTTCCATTCCGTGTTACATCGTGGAACGTTAAGGGTTTAAACAATCCCATTAAAAGGCAAAGGGTTTTATCACATTTAGCGAGACTTAAGTCTGATGTTGCCCTCCTTCAGGAGACTCATCTCTCTGAAACGGAGGCTCTAAAACTCAAGCGTTGTTGGGTGGGTCATGTTTTTTGCTCCCCCGCAGTATCCAAGAAAAATGGTGTTGTGATTTTATTACATAAAAAGTTAAATGTTTCCTCAATTTCTCACGAATGTGATGTTGATGGTCGATGGGTTATTGTTACACTGCTTATAGATAATATTCCTATCACTCTTTTTAATGTGTATGCCCCAACTGGGATTGACAGATTATTTTGGTTCTCTATTTCAACTAAACTGTCCTCCCTTTCTGGGGATTACATACTTCTAGGGTGAGATTGTAACCAAGTTGTTGATCCCTTCCTCGATCGTCATTCCAATGTTAAATTTGTCCTCTCTAGGATGCACTCTCAATTTGTTAACACCTTTCAAAATAATGCCTTGGTGGATATCTGGAGATTGTGTAATCCTGATCTTAGAGAATACAGTTTTTACTCCCCTCCACATCAATCACAATCCTGCATTGATCATATCTTCCTTAGTAAATCCATATCCCAGCACGCTATACACTCTGACATTGGTTCCATCCTAATCTCGGACCATGCTCCGGTTCATGTGGACCTTGACCTACTTCCTTTTTCCCCTCACTCTGGCAGATGGCGTTTCAACAATGCTTTGCTTTTGGAACCAACTTTTTGTTCCAAATTTACTGCCTTTGCCACTGATTTTTTCCTTTTCAATCATACCCCTGATTCCTCTTTTGTTACTGTTTGGGATTCTTTTAAAGCAGCCTTTAGGGGTTTTATTATTAATTTTGTAGCCCGACGAAAGAAACTTTGAGAAGCCAAATCCGAACGCATTTTAGCTAATATTAAGACTTTAGAGCTTGATTATCATGCTTCTAAATCTGAGATTTCTCTTAAAAAGCTTATTGATGCGAAAATTTCCTTCAATAAGTTTACAACTGATGCTGCCTCTCACCTTTTGCTAAAATGTAATTCCAGGTATTATGGGGGTAAGAACAAAATGGGGAAACTTTTGGCCAATTACTTAAAGATAAGAAAGGAGCGTACAAAGATTGAGTCCATTAAGACTTCCACTGGGAACTCTTGCTTTAAAGATAAAGACATTCTTTCTGAGTTTGTTAAATTTTATGACATTCTTTATACCCCCGAACACATCCCGGAGACTACGGATCTTCTTTCATATTTTCATTCGCTTCCCTCCCCCCCGGCTTCTCAAGTTGATTTTATTGCCCTAGAACGGGACATTTCGCTTTCTAAAATCTCTCATGCTGTTTCTAAATTGCGGCATGGTAAGTCTCCAGGTCCTGATGGTTTCACTATTGAATTTTACAGCCACTTCGCCTCTCTACTTCTCCCTAAACTATTATTATTATTCCGATCCTTCCTTGCAGCGGGTTCTTCCAGCGGCTCCTTCCAACAGGCTTTAATCTGTTTAATTCCCAAAGAAGATAAGGACCGCTCGTTATGCAAAAATTACAGACCAATTTCACTGGTCAATACGGATTATAAAATTCTGGCTAAAATTTTGGCATTGCGCATGGATCCCCTTTTACCCGATCTCATTGGCCCTGAACAATCAGGCTTTGTCAAGGGCCATCTCTCATCTGACAATTCCCGTGTTTTTCTTAATATACTTAGCAAGGCTTTCTCTTTGTCACTTCCCTTCGCGGCTATTTCTTTAGACGCGGAGAAAGCCTTTGACAGGATTGGATTGGATTTTATGTTTCATCCTTGCGCTGGATCGACTTTTCTTCCAAATTCATCTCTATTATTTCTTTACTCTA
The DNA here is from genome assembly GCF_964204655.1 of Triturus cristatus. Taxonomy (NCBI): domain Eukaryota; kingdom Metazoa; phylum Chordata; class Amphibia; order Caudata; family Salamandridae; genus Triturus; species Triturus cristatus. Next base: position 926,271,624 of record NC_140580.1, on the reverse strand, counting down.
TTCTAATCCCCAGGCTTCCATTTTTGTCAACGGGATGACCTCAGATTATTTCTTGTTACACAGGGGAGTGCGACAAGGCTGTCCTCTATCCCCCCTACTTTTTGTTTTAGCCCTGGAACCCTTTCTTACCAAAATTCGTCTAGACAACAGTATTTCTGGTTTTAAATTTGGTTCGCGTCAGGTTAAACTCTCGGTCTATGCTGATGATATTCTTTTTTACTACTCTGATCCTGTTTCCTCTATTCCCTCTTTTCTCCAGCAGGTGTCTTCCTTCTCCGCGGTCTCTGGTTATCTCCTAAATGCTGATAAGTGCGAGATTCTACCTTTAAACCCTATTTGTCAAAAGCATCTTTTTTCCCAAATGAGTTTCTCCTGGCAACCATCTAGGATCAAATATCTGGGTGTTTGGTTCGCTCCTCTCTTGTCTGATACGCTCAAATTTAATTTTGATTATGTCTTCAAGAAAATGGACACGGCTATTCAACGTTGGAACCCGCTCTTTCTGTCTTGGTGGGGTCGGCTCAATTCTATAAAAATGATGTTATCCCCTCTTCTTCTTTATACCATTTCCATGCTTCCAGTACACATTCCAGTTTCCTTCTTTAAACGGATTGATCTTGTTTCTGAAATTCTTATGGAATGGCAAGCGGTCTCGGATAGCTTTGGCTTCATTGCGCAAGAATAAGGCTCAGTCTGGTGTGCGCTTTCCGGATTTCAGAGAATATCATCGAGCTTTCTCTTTGAAACAATCGACCCGTTGGTTCTCTTCTGATCTTCCGCACTATCCGCCCGTCTGGTTAAGTATGGAATCTTCCTTTCTATCCCCCTTTACCTTTCGCGAGTTCTTATCCTTCACGTCTTCTTTAGTTCGCTTTCGTACGCCTGTTATTTCTCATTCCCGTGCTCTCCTTCTCCCTTACATAATATCATCTTATCCCTCCCTCCTTTCCATTCACGAACAACCGATATGGCACAACTCTCTTTTCAAAATTCGTAATCGCACCATCTTTTGGAAGACATGGCATTCTCGAGGATTGTGTTGGATCTCTCAATTAATTTCCCAAGATACCCCTCTCTCATTCCAGGAACTTCAATCCTCTTTCTCACTGCCCTCTTCTGCTCGATCTCAATACAATGCCCTTCTCCCAGTCCTGATCTTATATCTTCGCTCTTTGGCGCCATCTACCGATATTCCTTTGGACCGCAAAGCTACTTCTTTATTATTGGAGACGTCTCCCTCAGCCTCTGCTATTTATAACTCTTTCCGGTACTCCACTGACAGACTAAAATCTAAAATCGAGAATGCATGGGAATTGGATCTTTCTCAGGATTGGCCAATACCTTTTTGGGACAAAATATGGGCTAAGCTTCATAAAGCCTCTAGAGCTGCTAATACTACCCAAACCTTATATTTCATTTATAACAGAACTTTATGTACTCCACATGCTTTATCCCGTTTTTCACCTGACACATCCCCTATTTGTTGGTCCTGTTCCTGCCCCGTTGCAGATCTCAAACACATGTTGTTTGAATGCCCTCCTATCTCCAAGTTCTGGCACCTAGTATGGACGCAAATACAAAAGATATTCCAACTTTAAATTCCCTTTTCCCCTTCGCAAGTTTTTCTAGGTTCCCTATCACCGACACTCCCGCAATCTCCTTCCCATTATCTACTACTTGACCTTCTAGTTGCTGTGGCTTTCCATACCATTACTTCTAATTGGAAACAGGCTGCAAATGTCTCCTACCAATCTTGGTGGAATGCAGTTTGCCTCCCTCATCGCCTAGATACTAATTACGTATCTCCCGTTTCCCTAGCAATTAAACGCGACCTGATTTGGCTCCCTTTGGTATCCTATCTCTCCTCCTTTGCTCCAGTGCACGCCTCTCCAGATCCTAACACAGTTGAGGTGCGTAAGCCACCATGATTTTCTTGTTTCTTTAATGCCTTTTTTGTTATGATATTACGTTCTACTATACTATATGGTATTTTTCATTCCTATACGTAGGCTCTGTTCATGTAAGCTTCATGCTTGTTATATTTGCTTTTAATGAGAGTTTCTATTGAATTGCTTATTTTTTGTATATGTTTATCATGATGATTATACCCCGTTCCCCTCCCTTCTCCTTCCCTTCTTTATTTCTTCAATAAACTCAAACTTAAAAAAAAAATACTGCACTAATACTACTAATGTAGTACAAAATTCGATTCACATACCTATGTGCGCAGGTAAAAGCCTCCGCCTCTCCTATGGTTTCTGTGGTGAGCTCTCAACCCGACCTCAGAGAGCTCCTCACACATAAGTATATGTTTTAGTAGTAAATGTGAGCGGGACAAAGGGGAGTGACTGGATATTTGGGAATAATTATGACTAAAGAGGCTGGGTTTAAGGGAGGTTAAGGACGCATGAGGAAGGGTCAGGGAGGGGTTCAGAGGAGGACAAACACCCACCCACAAAAGAGTAAGTCCATTTCTATCCACAAACTGTACTTTAACTCAGAGCTGGAGAGGTCAATCACCACAAATGGCCAACCACTAATACTGCAACACCATCCCATAGAGAATATTGAAGGTAGGGGCTTAAAATAAAACCCCATGAGAACCAATGTTAAAATAAATAAAATTACATTATTACAAAAATTAATACATTTTATTTTTTGTTAAATAATTACTTATAAATAAAACATGATTTTATTTTATTTTAAAACATTGTATTAACCCTTTCTACGAACAATAATGTAACATTAATATTTGTTACAAATAATTAAATTACTTTAACTCTGCACATCACTTTTAATAAATATTTTTTTAATTTAGGTCGGTTTTCTTTCATTTAAACTTCAGAAAAATATTTTTTTTGTTTAATTTATTCAAAATGATAACATTTTAAATTTAGAACTAGGTTATTAATGCTGTAAGTTTTTATATTATTCTATATATAATATACATATATAAAATAACATTAATATTTAATGTAAAAATATTTTTCTAATTTTTAAATCAGTTAAAATATTTTCTATACCTTACTATAGGGAGAGCTCTGCTCCAATTGCGAAGGTCTCCGCCAATTGTGTGAGGCATCAAATACAATTTGAAAGTGACACTAGTAGTAACTGTATGGTCATCTTTGACGTTTTTACTGATTCCCCCTCACCTATTTGAGGATGTGGGGACATGTAAATCTACCCCTTTCAGTAATTTTGCACTCGCAAATTGTGAATAGCCAAAAGTAGTAAAGTTGCTCTAAAGAGTAAGAGTAAATTTACAGGAACACACAGCAAGTATGGCCAGAGCCTCTCGTTAGTTTACCACATTGAAAATCCCTGAAAAAAATCTAAAATAATCCAAATCTGATTATTAATTACTTTCAGTTTTAGAGTATAGTGACGATCACAAAATGGTTGTTCCACATCATATTTATATGAGCTTAAAACCATTTATGCTTGATCGCTAACTATCTTCTTTGGGGTATATGCAATTTTGTTTCCCAAAGCTTCTCAAACGGTAAAGTATTTAGGGCTTTGTCCAGATATGTAATCCATGGATTCCTCACCACCCAGAAAACTGTCCACAGTATTCCCTTCAACCTAAATGTGCAGCTTCTCTTATTTTGGATCAATATGCCACAAATACTGCCTGCAAAATGTACAGTTGTCTCAACAAATCCAACTCCTTATGCACCTGTGCTTGTGGTGTGCAGTCTGGCAGGCAACCCACAATCTTTGTATCTAGCATTAAGCAAGGTCCATCCACCCAGCTCATTTTTCATGAAGCGCTGTGACACAAAATTGTTAGAGTGGGAAGAAACGAACTTGTCACTACCTGTAGCAATGGGGAGAGGGCCTGGCTGAATAGTTTATTGGATAGGCAAGCAAAGGTGTAATTCAAAGCAAATGCTTTAGCGTTCTATGTCGCTAAATATAAAGAGTTAACGCTCCTTTCATCATAACAAAGCCCCAGATGTTTAGAATTATTTGCTTGAGGTTCAAATTCTCTAATTATCATTTGCCTTTATTGTGGCTTTCTGCCAAAGATTACTATTTTGTGTTTTTTCTCTGTTAATTCTTAATTTGTTTTCCCGGCAGTAGCTAAGTATTTGAAGTGATGTAGCCTTTGTGCAATAGATATTAAATTATACAGCATTTGTGTCGCTGTAATGAAACATGTTTGCCTGGGAAGTTATTCATGTTAGCACAAGCAAACAGCTCGTGCAAACCACACACTATTAAATGGCAGAACAATGTGCGAGTGACAAAATATTGAAAGGTAAGTGAACAAAGAAAGGTAAGGGTTTTCTATTCTTTACTCCACATCTACATACCTTGAAGATATCTATATCATCAGGCACATATATGTGAAGTTAGGTATAGAAAATGTATACAAACATACCTTTCGATATTTTGTCCTTCGATATTGTAACGATATTCTGTCATGTCAGTACTAAGGATTTGATATTCTCAGCCTACACAATGTGTACGCATCACTGACTCATTGCTGCAGCATAGCATTTCGTTTTTCACAAATGTACCAATTGTCTGAGTATACTAACCTCTTTGAGTGATGTTTCCTCGATTGTCTGATCCAGCTTCTGGTCAGCATCATCAGATGTAGGTGCCTGAAGGAAACCATACCACAACTAACATTTATGCTAAGGCAAAATTATGTAGACTCTTTATTTTACACTTCGCTTCCACAAATCTATAGCACTCTGTTTGATTTGATTACTGAGTGTTGAAGGTCCCTGACAACTTTACCATCAGTGCTAATGTTCTGTCTTAATGGAATAGATTGAATGACACTGCCTGACCCACTGCCGTTTCAGTTGGTGACTTGACATCAGTGCTTAATTTGAGCTGGTGCTTTCCGGCACCTTATTGTCAGCACCGGGGCTATGACAGTCTGCCACATGGTGGTGTTGTCCTGCTAATTTCGATATGAACACAACAACAGCGGTTTATTTGTTCAAATTACATTAACAATCCCAAGCCAGGGGGAGGAGCCAAGATGGCGACCGGGACGGCAGCGTAGATTCCCGGCTCCGTGAACCTCCGCATCCCGCACGGATATCCTGCATGAGATCCTTATTCTGCGCTATGAGATCGTGTTTGTAAACGAAAGTGGCAACCGATCGTGTGACTCCGAGGTTTCTGGCTTCCGTACCGCCGGAGAAATCAGCGGTTGAACTTTGCGGCCCGTGCGGCCCCGGAGCCGGGACCTCGAGTGGACGCCTTGGCCGGGTGGCAGTTTAACAACAGCGGCCTGTGGTGATTGGGTGGAGTCGGTCCGCCGGAGTGGTGCTGCCCTCGGCCTGCATTTTGCTGTAGTCGCTCCCCCTGCTGAGCGTTGCGGACCGAGGACACGCCCGGGGGAGCAATTCTCGGATTCTGTGGTGTTTGCCCCTGCCTTTGACGGTGAGCTGCCCGGACGCCGTCCCTAGCTCGCCCTGATCCTTGCGGGCTGCTCCCGGCTTTTCGCGGGAGCTGGTCCGTGGCGGAGACGACTGTTGCCCGTGACCGCGCAACGGCTGAATTTGTGCCTGCCCCAGGATCCCTGTCTTCAGCGACGTGGACCTCGAGGCGCTTGTCCCGGGGTCCTGGCCCCAATACGAGTCGGGCCTTCCCAGCGGCCATTTTGTTGCTATGCAGCCTACCATCCTGTCCACTGGGTCGCAGCAGGATTGGGGGTGTGTGACTTTTGGGAGTGTGGCAGAGCGATCGGAGAGAGCTGCTCTGGGGTACGGTGACCTCCTGGAGGCCCTTGGTGCCCTTCATTTCTCCTTGGCTCATGGCGCCGGGGTCCTGGGGAGGAAGCTAGATGGGGTGGCATCGGCGTTGGGACAGTGGCGGCATGCTGGTCCACAGGTACACAGTGGCTTCCCACACTGCACACAGGAGGAAGATGTTGCGGCCCCCCCTGCGATTAGTGCACAGCAGGACACTCCGGACAGTATGCTACCGTGTGGTCGGCTAACTGTGGGCTTGATCTGTTCCGGAGGTATTGGACCTGAGTGGAAGATGGTGGTCTTGTCCCGTGCACGGTCTCCGGCGACCCAGGGACAATTCCAGCAACGTGTGTCTCCTTTGGCTGATTCAGCCTGTCTGGACCTTGTGTGCAGTGCAGATCCTGGGGCAGCACTGGAAAAGACGCCCCTCCATGATGCGGTCTGTGCTGGTACTCAGAGACTTCCACCCCACCTGTGTGCGTCGCTTCCCGGTTGTTTTTGGACACTCCTGTACCTTGGAACATCGGACATGGTGCTGGGTCGAGGGGCAGGCATGGGCAGAATCGCAAAGAGTGGTCAAGGCTGAGGCTGATCCTTCGGGGGTGGTCACCTAGTAGACGGGCGGACTCATGGTTGCGTGCTCTCATGGTTATTCGCATAGTTGGTGCATAATGTTCCCCATTCCCCCCCCTTTTTTGATATGATCGACTTGGTGCTGCTTATTGTTTGCTGTGGGGAGACTTCACCGTGCGGGAGGGAGAAGCCGGGGGTATGTTTTGAAGGCCCTCCTCCAGTTTAATATACTCTCTCCGCCCCCCCGTTTGGTGGGGTTCTTTCTTACTCCTTTTTCCCTGTTTCTTCTATATTTCGGGTCTAGTTCCAGGGCGACAGGCACACTGCTGGGGGGTGGGGCCATACTCATTCGCAGAGGTGCAGGGTGGGGGGTTGGGGGAGGGGACTCTTTAGTCTTTATCTCTTTTTCCATGGCCTCCTTTTTCTTCTCGGTTTCTTCTTGTTTTCCTTTTTCTGGGATCAGCGCGGTACATTTCCCTTATTGTGAATCGTTGCCTCTTTATGTGTGCCACAGTTTCCGGGGTGTTCGCTGGGCGTTAGGTATTGGGGTCTGCAGGCGCAACTGTTTTTGATATTCTTCCCCATCCGGACTTTCCTGTGTCTGCGCCATTGATTCAATATATTGCTGCTTATTGCTTACGTCTCTTATCCTTGCCCCTTATCGCTGTTGGGAAATTGTTTGGCACCTGATCCTACTGTTTTGTCTTATCATAAAATGAAAAACCCTTTTTCTCCTGGTGTCCTACCTGCGCGGCTCATTGGCCGGACTATATTGGATTGAAGATTTTGCTCTCCGAGGTGCCGCCTGTGTTTACATTTGCTTTTATTGTTCTGATTACTTAGCGGCCGGCCCCGGGGGGTTGTAGGCCCATACGTGTAAATGATTGAAACGTCAATAAAGGTTTTTAAAAAAAAACAACAAAAAAAAACAAAAAAAACAATCCCAAGCCATTCTTCTGGCTTTGGGGGCCTGGAATAGTCTGACTTGTCACACTTGTAGGAGTGTGAAGGTTAGTAGCTGTGTATGTACTGTCATTGGCAGAGCTGGCATGGGTTATGTGAGGTGCAAGCTGCAGTGGCCTCCCGACGAGAGCCCCAGCACTTATCCTTTTACAAATTAAACACTCCTAGACATCCTGACAGTAATGCCCAGGGCTGGACTGGCTGTAGCAGGCACTGGTCGTTCCCCCGGTGGGACGCCCCGGTGGGGACTGGTTTTAGATCCCTGGTGGGCCGTTTTTGTTACCGGGGGCCGATGTTGCAGCTTAGCCGCAATATCGTCCCCCAGCATCAAAAGCAGCAGAAAGCTTTCTGCTACTAACACTGCATTTAGACCCCTGGGGGCTGCTTTTGTTACCGGTGGCCGATGTTGCAGCTTTCGCTGCAATATTGGCCCCTGCAACAAAAGCAGCAGAAAGCTTTCTGCTACTAACACTGCATTTAGACCCCTGGGGGCTGTTTTTGTTACCGGTGGCCGATGTTACAGCTTTCGCTGCAATATTGGCCCCCGCAACAAAAGCAGCAGAAAGCTTTCTGCTGCTAACACCACTTATTGCAATCAACATGCTTTCTGCTGAGTGCATCTGATTTCTTCTTTTGGAACCCAGAACATGTTCCAATGCAAGGTTGATATTGAGTTTTAAACCCAGTGTGCAGTTGTTGTGCTTCATAGAATAGTTGTTTGGATCTTGTTCTTTTTTCCAGTTGTAATAAGGTGTTGTCTTGTTGTCTGTTCATATTTTAACATTGTTTTGCCTTAGTTAATGTAGGTGCCCTCAATTCTAGTAAGTTTATATGCAGCTTTTGTTCTTGTGAAGATCATATTCCGCTGATTGTCATATCCATTAAGTGTGTTCCCCAGCCCTTCATCGAGGCATCTGTAGTTAAATGAAAGCATGGTGATTCCATTTGTGGGGTGGCCAGCATATACATTCGTTTTTTCCTTCCACCAGGACATGGCTTCTTTCATCTTGCTGGTTACCTTTAAGTAGTCATCCGAATGGTCTGTCGCTTCGCTCCATTGCGTGTTCAAACCTTCCTTAAGGAGGTCTCCTTCTCAATCTGCACTGCACTATTCCTTCTTGCGATGGGTACACATTTAGCTGATTTGCAGAAATGTTTTGCTCCTAAGAACAATGTCTTTTAGGTTGGCAATAGGACAGACTTTTTAATGTTACGTGTGCGACCCTATTGCGTGAGTAGGTCCTTGGTTTGGGGCAGTGCAGTAACTGTGCAGTAACTGTTTGCTTCGGTGACAGTGCTTTGATGAGCCAATTGCCAATGTATGGCTATATTCTTATTCCTTGATGACGAAAGTAAGCCGCTACTGGAGCTATGCATTTTGTGAATACCCTGGGTGCCAACTTCAGACCAAACAGGTGTGATTTGAACTGGAAGTGTTGTCCATCTACCATGAAGCAGAAGTATTTTCGGTGTTTATGATGATCGCAGGTGGAAATATGCCTCTTCTAGATCTACGAATGCCTTATACTTGTTTATCTGCAGTACATCCAGCAAGGGGAACATTTTTAAAGTCAGCATTTTCACAAACGTATTTATTGCATGAAGATCTTAGGATGGGCCTCCACTCTCCATTGTTTTTGAGGATGAGGAAATATACTGAATAATATTCCAGGTCTTTCTCACTTTTTGGTACATGCTTTATGGCTGTTTTGAGAAGCTGCTTTTTATTTGTTGTTTCAGTGCTTTTTAAGAGGTGGTGCTCCTCCTTGACGGGAGGGGTTGTTGGTGGTATCATTAAAATTCTCTTGAGTGTCCATGTTCAATTAAGTCTAATACCTATTGATCTGATGTTACGGTTTGCACTGTATTAAAAACGCCATCACCTTACCCCAACCAGTATGGATACTGAGAGAGGTGGACTGCTCTGGGAATCAGATTCTTCGTCCTCTGTCGTGGCCATTATTTGTTGATGGGCCTCGATATTTCCTTTGCTGGTTATATCTTGTTTGTCTCTTTCCATATTGTATTTTTTGGTTCTGGTTCTCATATCCCTGCGCATAGTGTTGAAAAGTAGATAAAATACCCTGCTGAAATGACCTCTTTCTATACTATTGTCTCTTATAGTAAAAATAAGGGCACAGGTTCTATATCAGTTGCTTTGCATTTTTCTCTAGTTTTGCTATTAACATGGATCCTATTGTTGCAGGATGCATGCACACAGCTAAGACTTACTTCCTAAATATAATCAAGAAGTGGGATTGTTCTATCAGATCTTCTGTTTTTTTCTTTGTCACCAAAAAGAAAAGATGTATTTTCCATGGTTAGTATTGCCACATCTAAACTTCTTATCAGCTCTACCCACTAGCATGTGAAAGGTGTAAATGTCATCTGGCATGGTGTCCCTCAGGACCAGATCTGAACTCAGCTGCTCTGCTGGCACATCATCTTCCCATTCAGGATTCAGATTCTCCTCATGAGCGGAGACGGTGTCATGAACAGGGACATTATCCCCCTTCTCCGTGATCTGGTGCAGATGTTTTTCATGTCCCACATCTCTTCTTGTTAGTTTTGGTGATTCTTTCTGAGGAAGATTTGTTTTTCTAGGTGTCAAGTCCAGAGGGGGTACTTGAAGTGGGGGCAGAGGTCTAGTTGGAGACAGCCCCCACAAAGGTCCTGCATCATCTTTCTCATGTCTTGGAAACTCTCCCTGGTCACTTGCACCATTAGAGAAGTTGAAGTCTGCGGAATCTCCATTTCTTGTAGTAGACTAAAATAGGATGGCTCTGGGTAATCGTAAGATTGATCCATGTCATCATGAGCATTTTCAGGTACTAAATGGATATCAAGGCCATGTGGCCCTCCTGCTGGAGAGGCTGTGTCTGACAAAATATCGCAGTCAGAACTTGTGTGTTCTCTGTCCGATTTCTGACCAGAGAACGTTTCACCATGAGAGGTTTTTATTTTAGCTTGAACATCTGGGAGCTGCTCTGGTGGTTCTGGCATTCTTCTTCTTGGTGATTCCAAATGCATCCGGGACAGCATTGAACTTATTGGAATTTGAGGCAAAGCGTAGAGATTGTGGAGATGTGTGACTGTACAAATGATGTCACTATCTCTACCAGTGATAAAGTGGATGACGTGACATATTTCATCCCCAGAACCACCGTAGAAGTTGGTGTATCCGTTATGGTAACTCTTCTGCCTTCATAGACTGAGTTGGTCGACAATTATTTTTTTGTCGACGGAGGTGTTATGCTCATCAACAATGTCTTTCATAGATGATGGTAACTTGCTTGTTGATGATGTTTTCATCAACTGTCCCTTCATTGACAGAGGTACTTTCTTCATCGACAAATATGATTTTGCCAACGATTGAACACTGTTTTATCAATATTGAGGATTCCTTACTCACTGTGGACTGCTGGTTCTTCGTCAATAACGTTGTCAACGGTGTAACAGCTGTCGACAATGAGATTTACACCTTGGAAGCACTCCTCGATTATTCTTTTGTTGACGCCTTTACAGGTGATAGAATACGGTACACAGCTGTAGAGAGTGGAGGCACAGAGTTTGCCTTCATTTCCTGCCAGTGAAACTCCTGGAGTCATAGGTGCGACTTCACCATGACCAGAAGTCTGTCCATTCATGCAGGCCCAGACTGCTTTTTGGTAGGAGAGAGACTGAGTTCTGAGGTGGCTCCGGAACAGCTGGGGATTTGGCACTGAAGAGAGGGTCGAAGCCTAACTTCTCTGTCTTTCAAGGTTTCAGAACAGAAGCCAAACATATATCACAAATTTAGGGTTCATAGCCATGCAGGCAATAGATACATTTAGATTGTGGGTTATCGATGAAAATCTTTCTTGCCTCACACATTCCAAATACCCTGAAGAGTTTCCTTGGCTGAGGAGATTCTGTCATGGCCTTTTCCCTAAAAAATATCCAAATTGTATCTCAGATCTCCAGTGAGATGAAGTAAACAAAGTCTGTGATGATTTTCACATTTCACATGAGTTTCTGGTCAGACATTCAGGAGAGAGAGTTGAGCAGAGCTCAGGGGACTCCCTGTTTGATTAACCCAAGCAGTAGAATATCTGGCAGTTGGAGCCTCTGAAGAGGATTGGAACCATAAGTCCTTCCACTGATTGGCTAGAGCTCAGGTCACATAATGAGGTGGACGGACGGGACGAGCTAATGTTTGTCCATTTGTTTTCAATGTTATTTCCTGTATTGGTATGGTGCTGTACTAATTCATTCAAGCATGTGAATCTATAAAGTATCCAATGCTGCAGTACTGTTCTTACTAAAAAGCAGAATCATTGCACTAGAAATAAACTTGCATGTGCTTTGAAAGTGCATTGGCAAAACCATGAAGGCGCAGACAGTGGAGATTCTCATAAGAGAACAAAGTCTGTGGTAGATGATGTGCCTAAGCATGAGCGGCTCAAGAAACCCGTACATTTTTCAGAATTGGACCGAATAGCCTAACCTCTTTGAGTAATTTTTCCTCGTTTGCCTGACCCAGCTCCTGGTCAGAAACTAGCCCTGCCCAGTACCACGCATCAAGTTGTGGTCTGCATCATTCAATTAAAATGCAATAATCACGCATTTTAGCGCCTTGACCGCCCGCGCACTGTGAGGGAGATACAGGGAGCGACCGCGACCATCGGAGCTGCATTTACAGCAGCGCGGTGGCAAGGCTCATATTGGCCGCTCAGGTCTGTGTTAATAAATAAAATATTGCATATGTTGAGAGATTAGGGAGCATTACATTAATACAATAAAATTTAATTTTAGCAGTCTGCAACTCTGAACTGCTTCGGGCGCGTACAGCAATAGGCTCTTGGCTCAGCTGACTGGCAGCAGCTGACACCCCCCAACAAACACAGAGGCATTGACCTTTCCTGCCTTTCGCGACTTCTCATTTTCAATGGGCGCCGGCAATCACACAGGTCCAGCTTCCGCGCCCTGCGCTAGAATGGAGCCAATGGCGCTTCCGCCACTGAGGTCACTCAAGTCCCATGTGGATAGGACAGACCCTGTCTCACTATTCTGATGTCTCACTATCATGATGCCAGGGGTGGGAAGGTCCGCTCAGAGCAGGCTGTGGCAGGATGTTTTTTAATTTGATTGCTGCTGCCACCCAGTGGCGGAGTTTGGGATAAGACGTTGTCAGTCTGACCTCCGCACCCAATAGGTGCTGTTGCCCTGTCACGGGGGTCCCCAGGGTGTGGTAAGGGGTTGTTGTGTGATCACGGCGTGAGTCTGAGAGCATATACTGAGTGTCTTTAAAAGGCACACAGCACAGACGGTTGTCAAGACAAGGGGGCCACTGCTTAGCGCCTCTCACCGTCGTGACAGAATTATCTTCTATAGTCAGCAGCTGTCTGCAGTCAGGTTGGAATGTGACTCACAGAGACTGTCGCTTTAGCGACCCATCAGCAACAGGCTTTATTTTCCCATCTGCAGCACTAGTTTTTATGACTCAGAGACTTTTGGTAGCTCAGCCAAACATTAACGCCCTGATTATGAATGTTCCTCCTCAAAGGTTGGAGTTTTTCCTACTGGCTGTTTTGATTTGCCATGCTGTACTAGTGCAAAGGGTTAATATCCCTACTGGAAAGAACATATACCATGCATATTCGCAAAACTGTATTTTATGTGGTCGGATATCGGTGTGAGTTACTGCTTTTCTTACAGAGAACCTTTTGTTACCTTTTCAACTTGAGCTGCACGGCACCTGGTGCTGAGGGTTGGAGGGTACTTTGTATAAATAACATGGGTTTAAAACCCTTTGACAATGGGACTTGCATTTCTCGTGTGTCCAGGAGTTTTCAGGCAGCAATAAAATGTCAAGATAACTATGGTGAATAAGTTTCCTTGTGGAGCGAGATCAGCATTTAGCTTACTGTCAGTTTTCACTCATCATAAAGTAACTCAGAGGGTTAATATGCCTGCTGCAAAGAACATGAACCCTTCATATTCGCAGAACGGTATTTTATGGGGATAGCTGCGAGTTACTGTTTTTCACACAGAAATCCTTTTGCTACTTGTGGACGTCTATTGAGGGCACCTGGCACTGAGCTGAGGGGGTAGAGGGTGCTTTGTATAAGTGTCCCCAGGCTATTTATCCTGCAAGCAATTCAAAAGAAGAAACTGTTGTGGTCCAGCAACTGTGTTTTGAGGCTGTGGTTAATAGTACAGGCTACCCTGCCAGCAGTTTTAAGATCTTAGAGTTTCTTTTTGGTCAATTGGGTGTCATTTCTGATGTTTATCTGTTTCCCTGGACTTCATTGCTGTATTTTACTCCTGGTTAAGTGTTGCTCGAAGTGTCACACATTTGGTCATTGAATGTCACTCAAACTACACTGAAAGTATGAAAATGTCACATATAAGCAATCTGAAACCTTGGCAGCTATGAGCAACATCAGAATTAGGTGGCTGGAATAACCCAAAAACAACATTTGCAAAAAAACAAAATATGTGTTACTCATTTTACACTTTGATTTAAAAATTGAATGGAGCTCTATCTAATGTGATGCGTTTATGTCTATGGTTGTTGGCCTGTTTTACCATTGGTGGTGTAGTCATGAGTGATAGCGCAAAAAGAATTTTGAGAAATGGAGTGATGCAATTATCCTCACATGAAATACATTTGGGTGATGGGAAAAGGACAGCTGTATGAGCATTCAAAGAATTGTCCTGACATATAGTATTTCTTCAAAAAAGCAGTTGTCCATAAAAGTGCACTCAAATCTGGAGAATGATTACATCACGTTTATAAACAGCCTGTGGATGAAATATCTAAGTGGAGGTGCAGGAGTGGAAAAGGGGAGCGTTTCATAATTTACAGCTCGAGGAGTGAGAATTCTCAGTGGTTATAGGAGGGAGAAAATAAACACGAATGACATTGATCAGTTTCTTGAGTTAAGATGCGTAACAAAATGAACAATTATATAACTGTTCTGTTTTCACGACATCCATGTTAATATGCTTAACCCACACCGGAATTTGAGTTTTTTTTCTGATTTTTCTAATAAAAGCAATATAACACAAGTACTTACTTCGTCCTGAATAGCCACTTCATTTTCCTCAGCACTAGGAAGGGGACTCTAATGATAAAAGAGAAAATCAGAAAGAATTATTTATGTAAAAATATGATAGTTAATGAAGCATGTAGGAAGGGAAGATCTTTCTAGCATGGTTACCCCCACTTTTTGCCTGGTGTCAGTGTGTTTTTGACTTAGTTTGCTGGGATCCTGCCAATCAGGACCCCAGCATATGTGCTTTCTCCTCTAAATTGGTTCTGGTAAGTACTGTGATACCTCCAAAATTGGCTACTGGTGTACTCTTAGAAGTCCCAAGTATATGGTACTGAAGTACCCTGGGCATGGGTACACCAGGGGCCTCCAATGGGCTGCAGCAGGTATTGAGTCACCCATGGGAGACCACTTCAACTGTTATTACTAGGTTGCCATTGCAGCCGGTGTGAGTTGGTGTTTGCACCTCTCAAGAAACATATAAGTTTCCTTATATCTGAGGTCACTGAACTTAAACCCTATAAGTCACTCCATGGCAGGTACTTCATTCCTGAGGTTACAACTGTGAGGATGATCCTGCATAAGCAGGATACCCCTATAAACCCAGAAGTTGAGTCTCCAAGCTTTGTGAGTGTGGTCAGCCATTTTTAGACATATAGTGGACATCAGTCATTACGAGATATCTAACTATATAGTCGCTGCACCAAACCCAGTCATGTTTGGTATCAAACATGTTGGAATCATATCCCAACACTGAAGCTCAACTCGGAGAAGACAGAGTTCCTCGTCCTTAGACCCTCCCCCTCTACATGGGACAACACCTGGTGGCCAACCGCCCTCGGCAGCCCTCCCACCCCCACTGACCACGCACGGAACCTCGGCATTGTACTCGACTCCTCCTCTCCATGACCGGACAGGCCAACGCCATCGCCTCCAGCTGCTTCAACACCCTCCACATCCTCCGAAAGACCATCAAATGGATCCCCCCAAATCACGTAAGACCGTAACCCACACACTCATAACCAGCAGTCTCGACTACCGAAATGCCCCCTACGCCGGGATCAACAACACTCTGCTATGCAAGCTCCAGACCATACACAGCACTGTAGCCAGACTCGTACTCGGCATCCCTCTACACGAACACATGACCCAACACCTGCGGAACCTCCAATCGCTCCCTGTCGAGAATAGAGTTACTTTCAAGATACTCACCCATGCCTGTAAATGCCTCCACAAGACCAGACCCCAATACCTCAACGAAAGAATCTCCTTCCACCTGCCCAAGAGAAACCTTTGATCCGCTGACCTCGCCCTTGCCGAAACCCCGCGCATTCGCTGAGCCAGCACAGGTGGAAGAGCCTTCTCCTACATCGCAGCCAATACCTGGTACGAGCTCCCAATCGACATCAGACACGCCCCTCCCTGAACATATTCAGGGAGACTCTCAAGAACTGGCTCTTTGACTAAACCCCCCCCCCCAAACCCCCAACAGCACCTTGAGACCCTCAGGGGTGAGTAGTGCACTTACAATTCCCCTGAGTGATTGATTGATTCCAGTGTTGGAAGTATGGTGCAATGTATTAGGGGGGCCCCATAGGAGACCTCCCTGTACTCCTGTAAACAGACCTTCAGGGTCTGCAAGCAGGCTAGTGCTGATGCTGACCACAGAAACAATGCTGCCCTCCTGCTGCTGAGCCAGGCTTGTGCAGGGGAAGGTAGAACAATAGGTTTTCTGTTGCAGGGATGTGTGACCACCTTCTAGACAGGACTTAGTGTATTGGGCCTGGGGTGGGGGGGCTTGCCAGTGCCACCAAACTGCTTTGAAGGGCACAGATGATACCATCCTTGCATACTCTAGTTTGAGTCAGTTCAGGAACCATTGGTTCCCGCTCTGGCGCAAAACTGGACAAAGGACAGGGGAATATCCTCATCTCCTGTCCAGCCCCTCCTCTGGGAGGGACCCCCAAGTCATCCCAACCCTTTCCTTGGGTACTTAAGGGCTCCTCTGTGGGTGGGTCCTCAGATTTGTCAGGGGAACAGACTCAACACTGAAACTACGTCGCTCTTCAATCGTCGGGCCACTTGGACTTCGAATGGAACCGTGACTGCACCAAGGAAGACTCCTTCTGCTCCTAGTCTCGTTGTTCTTCAAGTCTTCAGCGTCGCCTGTGTCTGTGCTTAATCCAGGTTCTCTAAAAGACATGTGGGTACCAAGGACACCTAAAAAAATCCCTCTTCGAATGAAGGAGTCACTCCCCTCCATCTGCAGGCACCGCAAATAAGCTGACTGGTCTGCTGCTCCTGTCATCCTACAGACTTATTGAGGCCCAGCAACACAGGTGGTGGTTCTGCAGCTCCTTAGGGGCCAGACCTGTCTTCTCAGCAATTTCTGAGGACAGTATCCCTCGTCGGGCCACTGGGACCAATTCCCTGTGCAATGCGTTAACTTGCGGTTGCCAAGGCTTATTGGCTCTGTGCTCCAGAGATCTTTGAGCTACAAGAAGCTTAAGCCTGCAGCACCTCACTTCCTGAAGGTAAGAGTCCTCCCTGCATCTCCTGCATCATGGGCCTCTCAATTTGGTCAGCCTCTTGAGGTCTTTGTTCAACTCCTGTGCCTCTGGCCTGTGGGTCCTCTCAAGGGTCTTTCTTTGCTTCAGTGGCCTTTCCTGCTTGCTTGGGCCTGTTCTGACTCTCCTACCTTTGGTGAGTCTCTTGGACATTGCTGGTCCCAACGTTTGCTCCTTTTTCTTCCCCACGCTACCGACCACCTAGACACGACATCTGACGTGGGACAGCTCGTGCCCAGCTCCGGGTCTTCTTCAGCATCACCTGGTCCTCACAGCTGCAGCGACAAGGTCACAGTCATCTCTTCAGAACCTCCCGACATCGGTGGGCATTGTGCTTCTGTGCCTCCTGGTCACCTTCGAGTGGCATAGACTCTGTCTCCTCTGCTTGCAGGTTCTTCACTTCAAGAAGCAACCATTGGATTCCACCAGACTCCTTCACAGTCTTCTCCAGAGGCATCTTCTTCATAGC
Source organism: Triturus cristatus (assembly GCF_964204655.1). NCBI lineage: Eukaryota > Metazoa > Chordata > Amphibia > Caudata > Salamandridae > Triturus > Triturus cristatus. The sequence continues at coordinate 926,254,292 of NC_140580.1, read as the reverse complement.
CTCCCGTTAACATCTAGAGCAGATTCCGACGTCACTTCATCCCTATGCACCTGGGTTCCCCGGTGCAGGTAACTTGGATTCTGGGGTTTCTACGGGTGGGTGGCTCGCCAACTTTCTGTCTTCCAAAGGGTCTCTTCAGGGACTTCCGGGAATGGTCCTTCTTCTTTAAAACTGCAACCGCGATTTCTCCATTGACTTCCATGAGGCTGTGATTCCACTCTGCGCACAGCTTCCCTGCTGTTCCTGGGTACTTAGCTTGGATGGTTCTCTTTGTGTCCCTGGCTCCTCTGAGTCTTCTGGTCCAAGTCCCATTGCCCTTTGCAGTTGACATTCAACTTTATTAGTATATGGTTTGGTCTACTCCTGGAAACCACTGTATTTTGTGCTACTTACCTGATTGTTTTCCAAGTATTCTTGTGTGTGCTATTGTTATCTCCAGGTAGGAGATATACCAATGTGTTAGTGACTTTGTTGTGTAATAAATAAACGTATTTTTATAGATACACTGTGTGGTTCGTTTTCATGTTACTTACACTGTTGATTAAAATTGGTAAAAGAGGCTTCTTTATAATCCTTCAAGATAGGCCTGAAGGCTGCTCTCCAAAGCTACCACTTTGAGAGCTTTCTATGGTTATCAAAGACCACAAAAATCACCATAAGGGTTGCCTGGATTAGTACAAGGTGCATCGTTCGGATAAGTGTGCACAATATACAAAGCTAGCCTCCTACAGAGCATTTTTTCAGGTGCAATCTTGGGGCCAGATTTAGAGTTTGGCGGATGGGAATACTCCGTTACAAATGTGAGGATATCCAGTACGCCCTACTACAATTCCATTATATCCTATGGAAATCGTAATACAGCGGACAGGATACCCGTCACGTTTGTGATGGAGTAACTCATCTGCCAAACTCTAAATCAGCCCTTAGCCTTTAAGACCTACACAACAGTTTTGTCAACTTAATTTAGTTATTGATAGATCTATCTAACAACAGTGTTGAATGCACTTGAACGGGATTATTGTGTAATTGCAATATTTCTGTTATCTAATGTGATATGGCATTTGTACAATAGAAATAAAATTATACTGCATTTGTGAAGCTGTAATGCAACGTCACTCCCTGGAAAGCCAATTCTGTTTGCAGAGGTAAACAGCTGTTGCCGACTCCACAGTGTTAAATGCCAGACCGATCTTGTGGAAACACAATTCTTGCATTGTACTCACCCACCCCCATGCTAACCTGATAATATATTAATACCTCACATATCATATGTGGGAATGCTATTACCATTTTATGGTATTGTCACTAATTTTTCATAAAACCCTAAATAAAGGTGGCTGTCTCCCAAAATGCCCCAGAGACGAAGACCGCTGCCCAAGGGTACAGACTGGACTAAAGAAGCAAGAGTCATAAAGAATGAATCAGGGCTGCCTAAATCGGAGAACAGAGGGTTGAACGTGTGAAAGGAATAGCCCGGAACAGATCATACTAAGTACCCAAGTCTGTGCACAAGACTTTAGTCTTAAATGAGTCTGAAATGTGTGCCTCAGCAAAACAAAGATGGTCATGAGTGTGGAGAATCTAACCTTGGAACTAGGTCCTGGTCTCTCATAGATAATGGATAAAAGGTATCTCTAGTTCTCTCTTAGAATGGTAAGCATGAGCAAATCAGTGCCAAGCAGGATATTCTTCAGTTCTTCACAAACATCTATCAACAGACTGATTATACTAACATCTTCAAGTGATTTTGCCTCAATTGTCTGATCCAGCTTCTGGTCAGCAGCATTTGGTGTAGGTAACTGGATGAAACAAAAAAAGAACTAACATTTACAACAAAACAAAATTATGTGTGGGTTAATTTTGCATTTGTTTTTCATAAATCATTGAAGTTTATCTGATGTGATCACTGGGTTTCTAATGACCCTTACCTCCTTACCATTGGTGAAGGGGTCATAAGTGTAAGTCAGAAAATAATTTCAAGACATAGAGCTATGGGAATACCTCCACAAGAAATACATTTGAGTGATGGGAAATAGACAGGTGTATGAGCAGTCTAAAAATTATCACAGTATATGCATAACATATGAATCATGATGGAAGGTAAGATTGCAATAAGTCTAACCACTGGCAATCGCTTGGTGTAACATTACAACCCATCATTCTTTTGCCCACCATGCCAATTCTGATTAAACCCAGTCATATGCAAAATAACGATTGACCGGGACTCAGCCCTGAGCAATTAATTACCAATGGATGAGATTAGTTCAAGCATTCTATGCATAACTTTTTTGTATACTATAGTATAGATATAGTTGTTAAAAATTACAGATTCCCAGAAAAGGAGGCAGTGATAAAAGAGACGAGTGAAGAGGGGGAGATTTGCAATAAAGAGCTAAAGCAGTGAGATTCTTTTAGGATTCTAAGATGAAGAAAATAAGCACGAATTACATTGAATGGCTTCTTAAGTGTAGATACTTAACAATATGAACAATTTTATAAATGAATTCTGCTTTTAGGAAGTCTAAGCTGATGCAATTTAGTTTCAATGAACTGGGAACTGTTTTAAACTTTTATCATAAAAGCAGTATATATTAGAGAATAAAACTACTTACTGTGTCCTTTGTGCCCTCTTCACTATCCACTGCACTAGGAGGCAGACTCTAAAGGCGAAAGAAAAAGTCCGAAAGATTTCTTAATGAATGATAAACTATGAAAATTAATGTAGAGTTTTCACAAGAGCAATCATAGTCTATAAAACACATGACTGCAGTGGCACCTTCATATTGATACGGACAGATCCACGTAAAAAACAGTGTTAAATGTAATGTAAGGGGGTAATACTGCAGTTGTGACATAGTAATACAGCATTACAACATGTAAAGGCTAATTCTTTTATCAATAACAAAAGATTGTGCTAATTCCACTTTTTGTAATGGATTGTTATTATCATTTTTGGGTCAAACAGTAATTATTACACACTTTGATCATTCATTCAGACACCTGAAAATGTTCCAGTAGAATACACTCATGTCTTGTACATTGTTACGTTGAAACTCTACTCATGTAAATGACAGAAAAACTTGTGGAAACACTATTTCTGTTTAGTGCACCCCAGTCTAAGCTAAAATTGTGTTAATTAATACCTTGAATACCGTGTGTGGGAATCCTATCACCAATTCATGGTACTGTTACTTATTTTTGTGACTCTCCAAATGGGTCGGAAGGTGTAAGTATGAGTACTGAACACCAATATTAACTCTTTCCATATAATGAGGGTCCATGAATAAGCAAGTCTACGTTTTTTCTTTGACGAAATATCCTGAAAATGAGTTAATGGAAAAGCAAATACATATCCACAAATCATAGAACAGCTGCTCAGAGGATGACAAAGTATTTGCAAGGCCACATAAAGGAAAAAAATGAAATATGACATTTGACAATGGAACCTTATATCTGAGAGTTGGGCTGAACTGAAGGAGCAGAAGTGAATCAGTGGATAAAGACTGACCACACCACAGAATTGAGATGTAAATAGATAAGACAAAGGGAATAGTCTGGGACAGTTTTTTATTGAGTACCAAAGTCAATACACAAGACATAGGTCTCTATGTGCTCTGAACTGTGTGCATCAGCAAAGCCTAGAAGGCCCAGACAATGAAGAATTTAAACAAAGTAACCATGGGAACCAGGTCCTTGTTTGTGGTGGATGATGGTCAAAATGTGTCTCTACCTCTCTCTTTGTGTGATAAGCATTAGTGCCTCAGTGCCGGTCATGATATCTTTACGGTTTGCACAAATGCATTTCAACAGGCTGAGTATGCTAACCTGTTCAATTGATGTTTCCTCAGTTTCTTCATCTGGCCTCTGGATGGCAATATCAGAAGGAGGTGGCTGGAGGAAACAAAAAAAAATACCCCTAACATTTACAACAATACTCAATTAGGTGTGCTCCTTATATCCACTTTACTTTCACAAATCCATCACATTTTATCTGTGATGAATACTGGTTGTCTGAGGCCCTTGACCTCTTTTTCATTGGTGACAGAGACATGAGTGAAGGCCAAACAATAATTTTAGGAAATGGAGGTATGTCAATACCATTGCAAAGATTTAATTCCACTGATGGGAAATGGATAACTGTATGAGAACTCAAAGACAATCGTTTTTGAAAATAGCAGATGTCATAGAAAGCTCATGACAATCTGGAAAAAGTTTACAATACTATTAAATACCAACTGGGGATAAAGCGCAAAAGTGGTGAATCAGGGGTTACGTGAAGGGGGAGAAGTATGGTATAAAGAGGTAAAAGAGTTAAGAGTCAAGAGGTATTAGGGGGATGAAAATATGCATGAATGACAGTGAATGGCCTTTAGAGTGGCAATATGTAACAAGGTGAACAGCCATGCAATTGTACTCACTTTTTAAGAAATCCTCTCTGAGCCACTTAATCTACACTGAACTGGCAACATTGTTAGATTTTGGTATAAAAACAGTATACATATTAGAGAAGTAACTGCTTACTATGCCCCTCGTGGCCTTTTCCCTATCCACTACAGTTGGAGGCCGACTCTAATGGTAAAAGAGATAGTCAGAAAGTGTTCTCCATGAAAGACAAACTATGGTAATTAATGAAAGTTTTCTCAGGTGCAATTTTAGTTTCTATGACCAAATCAAGTGCAGTGGTGTCCTTATGTCCACAAGGTCAGACCCATATAAAAGCAGTGTTGGACATGCTGTAAGGGTATTATACTGCATTTGTGAACCAATAGTACAGCATTACATAATATGGAAGATAATCATTTTATCACCAACAGTTAATGCTAATTCCACATTGTTTCTGAAAATGCATTTTTATTATCTTGTTTAGGTCAAGCAGAAATCATAGTATAGTTCTGACGCTCATGTCGACACCCTTACCAAAGTCATCAAGTGCAAAGAAAAAAAAGTTCTATTTGCATACTCCTGCATCTCTAACAGTCATCATCAGCTGGCATTGTAGAATGTTTTATGATAAGGGTTTTTAGATATATTATGACGTAATTCACTGGGTGGCCCATTTAGGATACTCAAACTGAAATCACTCATGTCTTGTACATTTTTACATGGAAAGTTCGGACTTTGAAATGTCAGCAAAACTTGTGGGAATTCTCTTTCTGCATGGAACTCCCCACTCTGAGCTATGACTGTGTTAATATCTGGAATTTGTGGTACTGTCACTCATTTTATATGAATCCCCAAACGAATTTGAAAATTCATGGTATGAATAGTGAACACCACTATTAACTCATTTCCTATAATGAGTGCTCGTGAATATGCTAGGCTCAGGTTTCAACGTGGCAAAATAACTTGAAACTGAGTTTATGGAACAGCAAATACATATCCAACAATCTTAGATCAATGACAGGGCAGGCATATATATATGAGGAAGTACATGAGTTTAGAAGACCACATACAGGAAAAGACAAAATAGTGCCTTGAACAGATGGTAGTTCATGTCTAAGAAGTGGGCTGGAGTGAAGGAACGTAAGTCATAAAGAATGGATAAGGGCTGCCTAAACCAGAGACCTATAACAGAGTAGTGGATGGTGTGAAGAGAATAGCCTGGAAAACTTCATACTATATGCTCAAGTAAGTGCCCACGTCGTTAGCCCGGGTAGGCTCTGAAATGTGTGCAGCAGCAACAACAAGATGGTACAGAGGATGAAGAATCTATTCTTGGAACACTGTCATGGTCCTTCAAAAGTAATGGACAAAGTGTGTCTCTCGTGCTGTCTTAGCATGATAACCATGAACAACTCATGAGATTTTTCAGATTTTTACAAATGTATATCAATGGACTGAATATACTAACCTCTTCGAGTGATATTTCCTCAATTGTCTGATCTACGTCCTGGTCAGAAACATTGGTTATAGGTGACTGGAAGAAACAAAAAATAAGAAACATTTCCAACAAGACAAAACCATCTGTGCCTATCATTTTACATTTCGCTTCAAAACATCATTACATTTTATTTGATTGGATCACTGGGCCTCTAATGCCCTGACCTCTTTACCATTGGTGATGGAGCCATAAGTGTAAGCCAAACAATAATTTTAAGAAATGAAGGAATGTTAATACTTCCACAGAAAATTCATTTGGCTGATGGGAAGGGAACAGGTGTTTGAGCATTCTAAAACATTGTCACAGTTTATAAATAGTTGTTAAAAAATTCAGATTTCCAGAAAAGTTCATGAAAAACGTTGACAATACTTTTATATGCAGATTGGGAATGACGTGCTGAAGTGATGATGAAAGAGATTAGTGAAGAGGGAGGGATTTGGAATGAAGAGCTAAAGCAGTGAGAGTCTTAGAGGATTCGAAGAGGAAGAAAATAAGGTCGAAGGACATTTGGTGGCTTGTTAAGGGGAAAAAATCCAACAACATGAACATTTTTAGAAATGTATTCTACTTTTAAGACGTCCAAGCTGATGAACTTTAGCTTCAATGAACTGGGAAGTGTTTTTGACTTTTATAAGAAAAACAGTATACCCTTACATTTTTCACAAATATATATCAACAGGCGGAATATACTAACCTCTTCGATTGATGTTTCCTCCATTGCTTGATCCTGCCCTGTTGGGGCAACCTCAGAAGTAGTTGGCTGAAGGAAATAAAAAAAAAACTAGCATTTACCACTAGACACAATTATTTGCGCTCCTTGTATTACACTTTGCTTTCACAAATCCATCAAATTGTATCTGTGATGATTGCTGGTTTTCTAAGGCTTTTGAACTTTTTTTCATTGGTGATGGAGGCATGAGTGAAGGCAAACAATAATTTTAAGAAAAAGAGGAATATCAATACCACTATACAAATAATTAATTTCACTGATGGGAAATAGATAGCTGTATGAACACTTATAGATTTGTCTTGGTATACAAATAGTCTTTGAAAATAGCAGACGTCATGAAATGTTCATGACAATCTAAAAATGTACACAATACTACTATATACAAACTGGGGATTAGGTGCTGAGAATGTGAAGCAGGAGATGAGTCAAGGGGTAGACGTTAGTTATATAGAGTTAAAGGAGTTTAGATTCTTTGGCAACTGTAGGGGGAACACAATAAGCACAAATTGTATTGAACGGCCTTTGGAGTAGCAATATATATTTATATTTATGTGTGTGTAGTAGAGAACAAAACTACTTACAATGTCCTTTGTGGCCTCTTCACTATCTACTGCACTGGGAGGCAGAATCTAACGGCAAAAGAAAATGTCAGAAAAAGTTCTCAATAAATGACAAGCTATGCAAATTAATGTTGAATTTTCACAGGTTCAATCATAGTCTCTATAACCCACAAAACAGCAGAGGCACCCTTATTTAGATAAGGCCAGATCCAGGTAAAACCAGTGTTATATCTGATGTAAGGGGGTATTACTGCATTCTTGACACAGTACTCACGAATCCTTTTATCACAACTTAAAAAGCTTATTCCACGTTTAGTTTTTAAATCGATTTTTAGTATAATGTTTCAGTCATACAGTAATCATTCCTCACTTACATCCGTCATGTAGACACCCTTAAATAGTTCCAATAGAATACACTCATGTCCTGAAATTTTTTACATTGAAACTCTAATTTTTTAAATGTCAGAAACACTTGTAGAAACACTGTTCCTGTTTGGTACACCCCGTTCTAAGACAAAATTGGGTTAATACCTTCAATTACATGTGCAGGAATCCTATGTCAAATTCATGGTGCTCTTACTTTTTTTTTCAAGACTCTGTAAGTGACTCTGTAGGTTTCAGTATGAGTACTGAACCCCAATATGAACCAATTCCGTATAATGAGTCTTTGTGAATGTGCAAGGTTCTGGTTTATCTGTCGTGAAATACCATGAACCTGAGTTTATGAAACAACAAATACATGTCCAGATATTATAGACCAGTGGCTTGGAGGATATGACAATCTATTTAAGAGGCCAAGATGTATGAAAAGATGAAAAAAGACCTTAGAGAAATAGCACTTTAGGTATGGCGGTTGGACTGAACTGAAGGAGAAGGAGTGAAACAATGAATGAAGACTGACTATATCATAGAACTGATTGGAAAATAGATGAGAGGAAGGGAATAGTCTGGAATAGTTCTTCTATGTACCAAAGTCAATACACGAGACGTAATTCTCTATGTGCCCTAAAATGTGTGCATCAGCAAAGCCTAGAAGGACAATGAAGAATGTAACATGGGAACCAGATCTTTCCCTGTGGTAGATGATGATTAAAGTATGTCTTTGACTCTCTCTTTGAGTGATAAGAATGAGTGACTTAGTGCTGACCATGATACCCTTACATTTTTCACAAAAATATATCAGCAGCCGGAATATACTAACCTCTTCGATTGACGTTTCCTCCATTGCTTGATCCAGCCTTGGTGTGGCCACATCAGAAGTAGGTGGCTGAAGGAAACAATAAAAACACTAGCATGATGAAGATGAAAATGATGAAGCAGGAGGTGAGTCAAGGGGTAGACGTTAGTTATATAGAGTTAAAGGAGTTTAGAGTCTTTGGCAACTGTAGGGGGAACACAATAAGCACAAATTGTATTGAACGGCCTTCGGAGTAGCAATATATATTTATATTTATGTGTGTGTAGTAGAGAACAAAACTACTTACAATGTCCTTTGTGGCCTCTTCACTATCTACTGCACTGGGAGGCAGAATCTAACGGCAAAAGAAAATGTCAGAAAAAGTTCTCAATAAATGACAAGCTATGCAAATTAATGTAGAATTTTCACAGGTTCAATCATAGTCTCTATAACCCACAAAACAGCAGAGGCACCCTTATTTAGATAAGGCCAGATCCAGGTAAAACCAGTGTTATATCTGATGTAAAGGGGTATTACTGCATTCTTGACACAGTACTCACGAATCCTTTTATCACAACTTAAAAAGCTTATTCCACGTTTAGTTTTTAAATCGATTTTTAGTATAATGTTTCAGTCATACAGTAATCATTACTCACTTACATCCGTCATGTAGACACCCTTAAATAGTTCCAATAGAATACACTCATGTCCTGAAATTTTTTACATTGAAACTCTAATATTTTAAATGTCAGAAACACTTGTAGAAACACTGTTTCTGTTTGGTACACCCCGTTCTAAGACAAAATTGGGTTAATACCTTCAATTACATGTGCAGGAATCCTATGTCAAATTCATGGTGCTCTTACTTTTTTTTCAAGACTCTGTAAATGACTCTGTAGGTTTCAGTATGAGTACTGAACCCCAATATGAACCAATTCCGTATAATGATTCTTTGTGAATGTGCAAGGTTCTGGTTTATCTGTCGTGAAATACCATGAACCTGAGTTTATGAAACAACAAATACATGTCCAGATATTATAGACCAGTGGCTTGGAGGACATGACAATCTATTTAAGAGGCCAAAATGTATGAAAAGATGAAAAAATACCTTAGAGAAATAGCACTTTAGGTATGGCGGTTGGACTGAACTAAAGGAGAAGGAGTGAAACAATGAATGAAGACTGACTATACCATAGAACTGATTGGAAAATAGATGAGAGGAAGGGAATAGTCTGGAATAGTTCTTCTATGTACCAAAGTCAATACACGAGACGTAATTCTCTATGTGCCCTAAAATGTGTGCATCAGCAAAGCCTAGAAGGACAATGAAGAATGTAACATGGGAACCAGATCTTTCCCTGTGGTAGATGATGATTAAAGTATGTCTTTGACTCTCTCTTTGAGTGATAAGAATGAGTGACTTAGTGCTGACCATGATACCCTTACATTTTTCACAAAAATATATCAGCAGCCGGAATATACTAACCTCTTCGATTGACGTTTCCTCCATTGCTTGATCCAGCCTTGGTGTGGCCACATCAGAAGTAGGTGGCTGAAGGAAACAAAAAAAACCCTAGCATGATGAAGATCTAAATGATGAAGCAGGAGGTGAGTCAAGGGGTAGAATTAGTTATATAGAGTTAAAGGAGTTTAGAGTCTTTGGCAAATGTAGGAGAAACAAAATAAGCACAAATTATATTGAACAGGCTTTCGCGTAGCAATATGTAACAAGATGAACCGTCATGTAATTGCTCAGCTTTTCGGAAATTCTAGCTGATCCACTTAACCTTCACTGCACTGGAAAATATTTTCACCACTTCTGCATCTCTAACAAACAGCAACAATAGGCATTCTACAAAGTTTGTTTGATTATTTCAGCTGGGGATTTTAGATCTATTGTGACATAATTCACCGGATGGCCCATTTAGAGGGTTCCAATAGAATCTGGTCAATCTTATTCTCTGTTGAATGGTCTGGTGCTACTCACATTGCCTTATGAATTAATTTGTGTGGGAATGCACTACCGTTTATCATCAGACTATTCAGGGCACAGAGATCTGCCAGCCTTTCACCCTTCTTGTTCATGTCGCCACAGCCATGGTTGCCCATTACTTCTTCGTACCCAGTGTTTTTGCTTCCAATTTTGACATTGAGGTCCATCATCAGTATGATGATGTCTCTCTCTAGGTATTTCTACAGGATGGACTGGAGTCTGTTGTAAAACTGTTCTTTTTCCTCGTCTATGCTGTCATTTGTAGGTGCATAGTCCTAGATGACATTCATGTTGATCCTCTTTTTCTTTGTGAAGAAGGTCGCTGTAATGATTCTGGGACTGTGGGCTTCCCATCCAATTAGAGCTCTGTTGGCTGCTGGTGTTAGCATCAGTGTTGCGCTCTGAATATGTGGGGCATTCTCTTCCTTGTGTCCAGAATACGGCAGCATTTCACCTGGAGACTGTCTTTTCTATTTAGACTGTGTCCATCTGGAGGTCCCGGCAGGCGTGAGAGTGATGAGAGGAGCAGACATTGCATCCGATCATCCCCTTGTCATGGCCAGGCTAAAGCAAAAGCCGAAGAAAGCATGGATAGAACCGATAAACCAACGCCATGATAGAACACCATGCTACTCAAAGATACATAGAAATGGAGAGAATATTCTGTCACCCTCAGTAACAAGTTTCAAATCAGGCAAGAACTACAGGACAACAGAGACCCAGTAGAAAGGCAGCGCGAGAAGATCAAAGAACAGTGACATCAACCTGCCAGGAGATACTGTGTTCCCAAGCAACACCAGCAAAAATAATGGATTTCCACCGAAATTCTCTGCAAACTCCAAGTGAGAAAGGAAAAGAAAGCTACAGTCAACACCAGCCAAACAAGAGCAGAAAAAGTGAAAGCTCAAATTAAATACAACAAAACCAACAAGAAAACAAAGAGAAGCTTAAGTGCAGATAAGCGAAGCTTCATTGATGGTCTTGCCACAGAAGCCTAGGAAGCAGCAAGCCATGGAAACTTGACAGAGTTCTACAACATAACAAGGAAACTCTCCAGCAAATACAGCAATCCAGAAAGACCTGTTAAAGACAAAGTAGGGAAGACAATCATGGGTAAAAAATGCCAACAGCGAAGACGAGTGGCGCACTTTGAAAACTTCTGAACCAGCCTGTGCTGCAGTCTCTACCAGACATACAGCCAACTGACAAGGACTTGCCAATCGACTGCAGCAGACCAACCAAGGAAGAAATCCGGAAAGCCATCAAACATCTCAGAAATGGGAAGCCAGCAGGACTTGACAACATTCCTGCAGAGACACTGAAGGCTGACATTGAAACATCATTACACATGCTCTACCCCATGTTTGGAAGGATATGGAAAGTTGAAAAGGTGCCATCAGACTCGAAGGAGGGATATCTCATCAAGATCTCCAAGAAAGGTGACCTGGGTAACTGCACAAACTACAGCGGGATAACTCTTCTATCAACCCCAGGCAAAGTGTTCATCAGAGTCATCCTGAACAGAATAAAGGAACAAGTTGGCGCTCAGTTGCAGGACCAGCAAGATGGCTTCCGCAAAGATAGCTTTAGCACAGACCACATTGCAACACTGCACATCATCATTGAGCAGTCGATGGAATGGAACTCCCCACTCTATGTTAATTTCATTGACTATGAAAGGGCATTCAACAACATGGACAGAGAGACCCTTTGGAAACTCCTCTGCCACTACGGTGTGCCAGAAAAACTCGTAAGAATATTCAGAAACTTTTACAAGGAAATGACCTGCAAGATAGTCCATGGAGGACAATTCATGGAAACTTTCCAGGTGAGGACTGAAGTCCGCCAGGGTTGTTTGCTCTCGCCTTTTCTCTTCCTGCTGGCCATAGACTGGATCATTAAGGCATCCACAGAAAGGAAAAGAAAAGGAATTCAGTGGACACCTAGGATGCAGCATGATGATCTGGACTTTGCACACGACCTGGCCCTACTCTCCAAGACCCATCTGCAGATGCAAGAGAAGTTGGCCTCACATCCACAGGGGAAAAAGCAAGATCCTGAAGGCTAACACGGCCAGCACTACTGCAGTCACTCTTGCAGGTGATGCACTGGAAGAGGTTGAGGGCTTCACTTTCCAGGGCGGTGTCATAGACCCACAGGGCAGCACTGATGCCAATGTCAAGCCAAGAATCAGGGATGTCTTCATTCAGCTAAAGAAGATCTGGAGCTCCAAGGACCTAACACTGCGAACCGAGATCAGGCTTTTTAATACCAACGTAAAATTGCTCCTTCTGTATGGAGCAGAAAATTGGAGGACAAAAGTGACCATCCCCAACAAACTGCAGACTTTCATCAACACCTGTCTGAGGAAAATCTTTTAAATCTCCTGCCCAAACACCATCAGCAACAATGACCAATGGCAGCAGACTTTCCACCTCCCTGATCATGAAGAAATAATGAAATGACGCTGGGGCTGGATAGATCACGCCTGTGTCAAACACCACAAGGCAAGCCCTGACCTTGAACCCTCAAGGGAAAATAAAAAGAGGAAGGCCAAGAAACACCTGGTGCTAAGGCCTCAAGGCCAGGGCCGAACTGGCCGTAGCGGGCACCGGGCAATCCCCCGGTGCGCCGCATGGGTGGGGGACGGTTTTGGGCCCCTGGGGGCCGTTTTTGTTATAGGGCCGTTTTTGCAGCACAGCTGCAAAATCGACCCTGTAACAAAATCGGCCGAAAACCGACCCTGGCAAAGAGCTCGGCGGCAACGCCCCCCCCCCCCCTCCCACTTTGCCACTTGCACTTTGCCAGGGCCGGTTTTGGTTCCCAGTCCGGCCCTGCTCGAGGCTGACTGCAAAGAGATGGGTTACACCTGGAGTCAGATGGAAAGAAAAGCCCAGAACAGAGATGGCTGGATGGAAAGTCCTGGATGATGGCCTATACATCCCAGGAGAGGTAGTAGGTGTAAGTAAGTGATAGAATCTGCTCATGTCTTGCACATTTGTACATTGAAAGTCTGCACATGCAAATGTCAGAAAGACTTCTGGAAATACTGTTTCTGCATGGATCTTCTGAGTTATGAATGTGTTAATACCAAGAACACTTTGTGTGGGGACTCTGTTACCAATTTGCGGTACTGTTACTAATGTTTTCTGACTCTTTAAATGAATATGAAAATACACAGTATGAATAGTGAACACCACTATCAATTCATTCCCCTTACTGAGTGCTCGTGAATATGCTAGGCTCAGGTTTCCCTGTGGCAAAATAGCTTGAAACTGAGTTTATGGAATAGCAAATACATATCCAACAATATTTGATCAACGACAGATACAAAATATATATAAAGAAGTAAATGTGTTTAAAAGGTCACATATAGAAAAAATCGAAAACAGAACTTGGACCGATGGTACTTCATGTCTGAGGAATGGGCTGGACTGAAAGAGCAGGAGTTATAAAGAATAGACAATGGCTGACTAAAGCAAAGAACAGAGAGGGGAATAGTGTGAAGAGAATAGCCTGGAAGAGTTCATACCATGTGCCCAATTCAATGCACAAGACTTTAGCTCTAATAGGATCTGAAATGTGTGCATCAACAATACCAAGATGGTGCAGAAGGTGAAGAATCTAACCGTGGAAGCAGGTCCTGGTCTTTCATAGATAATGAACACAGTGTGTCTGTAGTTCTCTCTTAGCAAGATAACCATGAGCAACGCAGTGCCACAAAGGATATTCCTCAGTGTTTCACAAATAAATATCAACGCACTGAATATACTAACCTCTTCACGTGAATCTTCATCAATTGTCTGATCCAGCTTCTGGTCAGGAACATTAAGTATTGGTGACTGAAAGAAGCCAAAAACAAAAACATTTAAAAGAAAACAAAATTATGTGTACTTGTGATTGTGCATTTCCTTTTGACAAATTCTTGAATCACTAGGTTTGTGATGGAATCATAAGTATTAGTCAACAAATAATGTTGAAAAATGGAGGTATGTGATTACCTCCTCAAGAAATTAATTTGACTGATAGGAAATCGACAGATATATGAGCATTCTAAAAATTGTCACAGTATATAGATGGCAATTAAAAACAACAGATGTATTGAAAAGTTCATGAAACTATGGAAAACCTTTACAATACTTCTATTTACAGATTGGGGCTAAAGTGCTGAAGCAATAATAACATAGAAGAGTGAAGAGGAAGAGATTTGGAATAAAGAGCGAAAGCAGTGAGAGTCCTCGAGGATTCTAAGAGGGAAATAGGTACAAATGACATTGAACTGCTTCTGAAGTGGAGATACGTAACAACAGGAACAATTGTATAAATATATTCTGCTTTTAGGAAGACCAAGCTTCAATGAACTGTGAAATGTGTTTGGCTTTGATCATAAAAGCAGCATATATATTAAAGAACAAAACTGAGTGTCGGTGGCCCCCACCAGCTCAAATTAAGCACTAATAATCAGAGAACAGATGTGTGAATAGCGTGAAGAGGATAGCCTGGAACAGTTTCTGCTATGTCAGTGCCCAAGACTTCAGCCTCAATAGGTTCTGAAATGTGTGCATCAGCAAAACCAGGATGTTCCAGAGGGTGGAGAACCTAAGCTGGGGAGCAGGTCCTGATCTTTTCTGTATAAAAGTCGAAGTGTGTCTCTAGTGTTCTCTCTTAGCATGATAAGCATTACCAACTCAGTGCCAAACAGGATATTCTTCAGCGTTTCACACATGTATAATAACAGACTTAATACACTAACCTCTTCATGGGATTTTTTCTCAATTGTCTGATCCAGCTTCTGGACAGCAGCACTGGGTGCAGGTGACTGGAAGAAACGAAAACCAGAGCTAACATTTACAACAACAAAAAATGATGTGTGCTCATCGTTTTGCATTTGGTTTACAGACACCACAGAATTGCATCTGAAGTGATCACTGGGTTTCTTTCTAACCCTGACCACTTTGCCAGTGATGGAGCATAAGTGTAAATCAAAAATAATGTGACCAATGGTGGTATGCGATCGCCTCTCCAAAAAAAAGTAATTTGGCTGATGGGAAATGGGCATGTGCATGAAAATCCAAAAAAATGTCACAGTATATAAATAGTAGTTGAGAAGAACAGATTTACAGAAAAGTTCACGAAAATAAGGAAAATATTTTCAATACTTTTATATAACGAGCGCTGAAGTGGTGATAAAAGAGATGAGGGAGGAGGAAACGATTTGGAATGAAGAGCGAAAGCAGTGAGAGTCCTCGAGGATTCTAAGAGGAAGACAATAAGGTCGAATCACATTGACTGGGTCGCCAAGTATGGATGTTTAACAAGATTAACAACTGTATAAATGTATTCTGCATTAAAGACGTCCAAGCTGATGCACCTGAGCTTAAATGAACGAGAATCTGTTTTTGGCTTTTAGCATAAAACAGTATATATATTAGATAACAAACAACTTACTGTGTCCATCGTGACCTCTTTACTATCTACTGCACTGGGAGACCGATTCTAGTGGTAAAACAAAACATCAGAAAGAGTTCTCGATGAATGACAAACTATGAGAATTAATGTAGAGTTTTCAGAGGTGTGGGTTATATGCAGTGCTTGAAATGGAAAAATAGAAGTGCAGGTACTCTGTGCCAGAGTACCTGCTTTTTTCTGAGAAGTGCCGGTACTCTCCAATTCAAGGTATTGCCGGTACTCTTCTTCCCTACATAAAAAAAGGGCCGGTATGCCGTACCGGCCAGTACCAGCCCATTTAAAGCACTGGTTATATGTCTCTATAACCCAAGCAACAGCAGGTACCCTAATTAAGATAATACCAGACACAGCTAAAACCAGTGTTGAGTGTAATGTAAAGATATTATATTGCATTTGTGACACAGTTGCACAGCATTACAATATGGAAAAGCTAATCATTTTATCACCAACAAAAAGCTTGTGCTAATTCCACATTTCAAAAAATCGATTTTTGGTAACTTTTTGGTCAAACAGTAATTATTAAATACTTATATCGGTTATGTAGACACCCTTAAATGGTTCCAATAAAACACACTCATGTCTTGTCCATTTTTACGTTGCAACACTAATCTTTTAAATATCAGAAACACGTGTAGAAACACTGTTTGTGTTTGGTACACCCTGCTCTTAGCTAAAATTGGGTTAATACCTTGAATTCCATGTGTGGGGTTCCTTTCGCCAATTCATGGTGCTGCTACTTATTTTTCATGACTCTCTAAATGGGTCTGAAGGTTTTAATATGAGTAATGAACTGCGATATGAACTCGTTCAGTATAATCACGCCTGGGAATATGCAAGGTACTGGTTTCTCTGTGGAGAAATACCCTGAAACCGAGTATAAATACAGAAGGAGGAAATAGTCTGGAATTGTTCTTACTGTGTACCAGTCACTACACAAGACGTAAGTCCCTGTGTGCTCTGAAATGTGTGCATGAGCAAACATAGAAGGCTCAGACGATGAAGAATCTCACATGGGGGCCAGGTCTTTCTCTGATAGTCAGTGTGTCTCTGGCGCTCTCTCTGTGTGATAAGCACGAGTGACTCACCTCCGATATGATATGATAGGCGGAATATACTAACCTGTTCAGTTGATGTTTCCTCAGTTGTATTATTTTGCTTCTGCGCAGGGACATCAGAAATAGGTCGCTGGAGTAAATTTAAAAAAATCCCGTAACATTTACAAAAAGACACAATAATGCATACTCCTCATATTACACATTGCTTTCACAAATCGATCAGTTTTTATCTGTGTTGATTACAGGGTGTTTGAGGCCCTTGACCTCTTTTTCATTTTTTTTTAGAAAAACTTGTTTTTATTAAAACTTCGAGGACAAAAGACATACATGTACATTTTCAGGATCTTATAGGCAGTATACAGTCAGCGATGTTAACATGTCGTATCATGTACACGTACAAGCTCTCTATTCGTGAGCGGCATCACACATCCATTATAACAGTGCAAGTTTCTGTTATGTTTTTAAACTATTTTTCATTGGTGATAGAGGCATGAGTGAAGCCCAATCAATAAATTTAAGAGATTGGGTATGTCAATACCACCACGAGGAATTAATCTCACTGATGGGAAATCGATAAATGTATGAGCACTTAAGGATTTGTCTTGGCATACAAATAGTCTTTAAAAATAGCAGATGTCAGAAACAAGCCATGACATTCTGGTAAAAGTTTACATTACTATTATATACAAACTGGAGATAAAGTATGGTATATTCGGCTAAAGGAATTAGAGTCTTTGAACATTGTTGAGGGCAAAAATAAACACGGATGACATTGATTGGACTTCTTGGTGGCAATACATAACAAGACGAGCAATCCTATTGTTGAACTCAGGTTTTAGAAAATCCTCGCTGGTCCACTTAACCAGCAGCGGCCGGCACAGGTTAATGCGGTGGGGCT
This sequence comes from Triturus cristatus, assembly GCF_964204655.1. NCBI lineage: Eukaryota > Metazoa > Chordata > Amphibia > Caudata > Salamandridae > Triturus > Triturus cristatus. The sequence continues at coordinate 926,236,529 of NC_140580.1, read as the reverse complement.
GAGTGGGGGCGGGGCAAGTTGACACACTACGGAATATGTATAATTAAATAAATAAATAATACCCATTCTGTCGTCTGTCGACTTCCCCCCGCCTCGCCCTGCCCCAATCCACAGCACTTACCTGTGCCGGCCGCCACAGCACTTAACCTTCACCGAACTGGGAAACATTGCTCGATTTATTTTGTATAAAAGCATTACATTAGAGGAGGAACTGCTTATTATACGTCTCATCGCCTTTTCACTATCCACTGCAGTTGGAGGCAAACTCTAATGGTAAAAAAAAAAGTCAGAAAGAGTTCTCAGTGAAAGACAAACTATGCTAACTAATAAAAGTTTCTCAGGTGCAATTTTAGTCTCTATGACCTAATCAAGTCAGGTCCATATTAAATCAGTGTTGAACATGTTGTAAGGGCATTATACTGCATTTGTGGAACAATAATACAGCATTGCATAATATGGAAACTTATGCTTTTATTACCAATGAAAGTGAATGCTAATTCCACACTTGTTTTGAAAATAATTTTTTATTCTAATTTTTAGGTCAAAAGGGAAACATTAGATAGTTCTATATCATGTTGAAAACATTAAAGAGACCACCCAATGCAAAAAAAGCTATTTTTGTCAACTGCTTTTTCTCAAACAATCAGCAACAGTAGACATGTCCCATCAACACTGATTGGTTGTTGTTACAGACAGTGGTACCCCTAGTTAAGGTATTACACAGTGGCAGGAGCCATTCTGTAGTTATAGTTAGGGTGACTGGAGATAGAGATTTCTGTCCCTTGCACCCGTTTGACGAACATCCGTAAAACTCTGCAGACCTACAGCCCCGTGTTATTCTTGAAGTCCTGAAGGTTTCATTGCATTTTATCAAGGGGATGCAAAGAAAAAAGGGGGATTCCAAAATGGGTGTAAAATCCAATGCTTTTTACATAGACTTTTGTATTTCGTGTAGCAGAAAAACTGTCAGTCTGATTTTCACAACATTTGGAAGGATTATATGTTATGGTATGCAGATGACATTGTGAGTACTGGAGGTAAGTAGGGTAAGTATTTTTTATGTTTTAAGTGTTTTAAATTGAGCTATATCGGTGGCCACGGTAGTACCCCAGTTCTCTCCTGGTACTCTCCAGGTATATAGTGATGACAAGTCATTAGCTGATTGGCTAACTGACTGCATTTACAAAAGTTGAAGGCAGCCATGTTGTTTTCAGTTCAAGTTTCCCTGTGTTCTGCATTACACCATTCAATGTAGGTAAGTATTGGGTTTGGTATTTTTCCCTACCTATTACCACTTTAGGAAAGGGGTAATAGGTAGAGAAAAATATTTATAAGTTTAAATATATATATTTTCTTTAATCGGAAGTACCGAAGTACCGTAAACAAATATTTAAAAAAAATTGCAAATAATATGACACTATTTTTTATAAATATAATGTGCTAAAGTGTATTTTCAATTTTTTACATATTTAAATATATACAAAAAAGTGTAAAATTGTGTATGGAGTAGCGCGCTAATTAGTAAAAATTACCCTGCTACTTTACAAAAAAACACAGCTTAGAGTACACTGCTATAAACATTTATAGAAATAAAAAAGAAAAATGTTAACCTTACAAAATGTTTTTAGGGTACCACGGTACTACCGCGCTCTCTGTTGTTTTTTTTTTAATATATAGAAAGGTTTAAATATTTTGATGTACCTATTACACTTTACTAAAGTGGTAATAGTTAGGGCAAAAATACCATCCCACGAATACTTACCTACATCTGAAGGCGTAACACAGAAAATGGGCAAAGTGTACCCAAAAACATAGCTGCGTTTAACTTTTCTAAAGCCAAAGATTACACAATTAGCTAATGACTCGTAATCACTATGAACTGTGGTACTATCGCAAAATACCTCCATATTTCGCTAAAAACACACAACAGATATCACTAACTTTAAATACCCTAAAACCTATAAATTAGCTACACTACTTACCTAACCTACACAAAATAATCATGTGGGCAACTAATCCTGCTACATTGTAACAAAATGTGACTGGCAGTTTCAGCAGAACGGAAAATACAAAAGTGTACGTGAAATATATTGTAATTACGCATGTTTTGGGATCCTCTTTTTTCATTGGATCCCCTTGACTAAACCATACAAAACGTTTACTCCTTCCACAAAAAAACGGGTGGAACAAGTATGTTAAATTTCGCTGAGATTCAGCAAACGGAGCCAACATTACTAAAAGAGAAAATATTTAAAAATCCATAGGTCGATAATATCTACACATTTGTAAACAAAAAAGGTAACCTATTACCACTGACAAAGTGGTAACAGGTAGTTAATAACAATAAAACTTAATACTTAATTATATGTAACACTCTAACCCATAAGTTAGCAAAACACTGACCGTACAATAATGGAAATTTGTGATAAAAACGATATGGCTGATTTTTACCTTTGGTAAACATAGCCATCAACCAATGTAATTTCCAGTTGTGAACCCCTTGTACCGTGGTATACCGTGAGCGAGCATGGTACACCATAGCACAAAATATAAGTACATTTTAAATAACGTATAAGTTTTACATTACTTACACTATTTACATATACAACCAAAAAATATAAATTTACATATTATAATATATATTTTGCAGATATAAAATGTAAATTTTTTCCCACACTTTAACCCTATGGTTCCTTTAATTTACACACTCCACTTTACGCCACTTGACTGTATAAAAAACTCACTTTACGGCACTCCACTGTACGCTATTTAAAGTATGCTAATCCGCTTTACGACACTTCAGTATACACCACTCTATTGTACACTAATCTACTGTACATTACTCCACTCTACTCCACTGAACTACTCTGTAAGCTACTCCAGTCTACAACACTAGACTCTACACTATTATACTGTTCACCACAGTATCCTAGTACACTTTTGTGTATGACAGTTTCTGGAAACCCCTACACTGTACTGCTCGCTATTCATTGTACCCCTACACTGTACTGCTCGCTATTCAGAGTAAGTCTAGTTTACTCTGTTCCATTATATGTTATTCAACTATACCCCACTTCATAGTACAGTACTGGAGTGTACGCTATTCTAGAGTATGCTAATCCACTCTATAGCACTCCATTTTACTGAAATGCAGTATACACCACTGTTCTTTCCTAATATACTAATATTACACTTAACAAGACTACATTCTGCACCACTAAACTAAACAACACATCACTGTATATTACTAGACTCTATGCTTCGATAATGAACCCTTTTCAATTCTGCAACACTCTACTGTATATTACTCCAGTATATGCCACTCCAATATACGTTAAAAGATTACACGACATTAAACTGAACATTATTACACTGAAGATTACTCAATTCTATGCTACTCCAGTGTATGACACTACACTTTAAGCTCCTCCAGTATACGCATAGCACTGTACCTTATTGCACTGCACCCAACTGTATAGTATGCTATTCAGCTCAGCACCATTGCACTGTACGGCACTCCAATATATGACACTGCACTTTATGAAATTTTAATTGAGAACACTACACTGTACCACACTCAACTTTACGTAAGCCCACTGTGCAGTACTAAACTGTACGCCACTCCACCTTATGATACTCCACTGTACTCCACTCCAGTGTACGCTATTACACTTCACGCCACTTCATTGTACCTGAGTCTACTGTATGCCACTCAACTGTATGCTATTTCAATATATGATATTCCAATACATGCTCCTAGACTGTACAACACTCCAGTCTATAGCACTCGACTGTACACCAGTACAGTGGACGCAAATATACTCTACAGTAGTGTCAGAATGGAGGGGGTGAAGGGCTGAACAATGAGGACTTACCGGATGACGTGTCTTGGCCCGTGCACGGCGCTTCCCCTGAAAAACCAAATCACAAAACCCTTTTACTTTTTCAGGCCTTCGAGGATATCACAGAAATAAAGGAAGGACAAAGTCAGGCATCATTTGAAGGGACAACAGGAAATCCTATCCTGATTGCTACAACAAGATGGGAAGAGGATAAGTCTTTCCCCGATACTGCTCAACCAAGGCCCTTTAAATCGAGTACCTAGAGACCAAGGGGGTGTGGATGCTGAGGACTACACTGCAATGAGAGAACACCTGAGACTGGACAAGCTGTACGGAGCCCAGGGGAATGAAGACGCTGATGGGAGGATCTCTCAATGGCAGGATGGACACTGGCAGGATGCTTCGCCCAGCCACGCTCCAGGAGGAGCGTGGCTCGCCCAGGAACATGACCGGTTGCTATTCAGGCACGGGTGGATGGAGGGGCAACACAAGTGTCTAATTTGAGCCTAAGATGAGGCCAACATTGAAACTTCAGTATTAACGGAGGAGGCAGGTGGAGTGTCATAAATTACGGGTGGGTTTTCGTTTAATCTTTTATTAGGTTTCGCATGCTGCATGAAACTCCTTCACTTGTCCTAAAACTGCCATGCCACGGTTAAGATCGGGAATCTCTTCTGAGACTAAAAGGAGCTGGTGATTTATCCTGGTCTGGAGCACCACCTTTAACCACCCCTCTTACTCACTCAACCTGGTTGGAAATTGAGCTGTGCCATCAAAGACTAAAAGGACCACGCAGCTTGTAAGAAAGACCAGGTGCATGTTGAAAGAAGAGTATTCCTTCTATTCCAATCTTGTTTCTCTTTTCTTACTCTTATTTGGGCACTACCTTTTATTTGGCTTCCACGACTATAGAGAAATCAAATCCCTCACACCTCACTAACCCCACAAGAGACGGTACACCCAGAGAAAGATAAGGGCACCTGTATTAACCTTACTCTGGGAAAAAGTATAAGAGACTTACCTGTGGCTTGTTTCCTTGTTTCGAGGGGGCCGGTGGAACAGACTTCCGGCCATTCTAGAAGGAAGGAAAAGAGAAAACAGAAAACTTGAGAATTTCATCAAGTTAAAAATAACTGTCCAAATAAATACCTACTTCCAAAACCCAACTATCTTGTGTTGTCAATCGCATGCCAAGCAAACCATGGTTGAGAATGCAGGCAGCCTTCCATTGTTACATAATTGATTCCGTGGTACAGCAATTAGTACAAGGACAAAGGAAGTTAGAATGGGTATTGAGAGGCAAATGTCCTCGACCAAAGCGGACCGAGAGATATTCTGCGATGCTGTCTAGTCACAGTTGGACCATTTGAATAAAGATCAGTTTCAATTGACTTCTGGTTTGGCAATGAGTAGAGGTTCTACTTCCACATTATAGTTACAAAAGCATATTGTGGGCGAACACCCTGATGCTTTATTGTAATACTTCAAAAGAGCTGCTAGGGCTTATGCTTGGCCTAGAGCAAAGTGCTCTTTTTTTCTCCTCCGTCTCCTAACTAGAGAAGCCCAGGCAGCATACCAAATAATGAACGCCCAGGGAGGTACCCCATACGAGGAAATAAAGAATAAAGAATAAGATCTAGAAAATGAAAGAGGCCTACATGCAGATACTCCGAAGATCTTTTTAGGTCGAGCATTCAAGACCTGTTGTAATTGCTCATGTTGGCTTAAAGCCACCCCCCTGCTTATGATTTGTTTGTTTCAGTGTCCTTTAAAAATCTTTGCTTGCTAGTGGTCAGTCCTGCCTCATTGTCCCTCATTTTTCTCTTCAGTTCCTCCCAGGCAGCAGGGACTAACTACTGTGTCATTCTGCCATTGGTCTTTATGTATTATGTGTTTATTTCATGGTTTTCTGGTCTGTTACTGTCTGCGTTCAGCTTTGGCGCCATGGCTGCTTACATGTAAATATTGAATTCCTCCCTCCCATGTCCTTTTACTGCCCCAGTTGTGTTGTTCCTGCCTCATGCACTGTGCCTTCCCCTCAGTTTATTGTATTTATTTAGCTTTTTTAAACTTTTCAATGTCCACGGCAATTGGGTGTATTTCGGTAGGATTTGTTTTATTTTGGGCTTTCTTTTGAAGGTGATTGGGCTTGTTTACACATACACCAAGCTGCAGGTAGATAAAAGGTAGCTGATAAGTTCGGAGACAGTAGATATACCTGGGTTCACAATGTGGAGGCACATGCATAAGAGGAAGGTATCGGGAATAACAGATGCAAACCTGATTGCAGACATACTGTGAATAGATTACCGACTAATGTACATGTTGCTTTGCTGCCCTATAGTGTGTGAATACTGAATGTATACTGATGGTTTGTCATGTTATCATATATGCCAATAAAGATATTTAAAAAAATAATAATAATACACCGAGCTGCAATCAGGGTTGCAGCCCAACCAGTCTATGAGCTTTGCTGAATTGGAGCAGCTAGGTGTCTAGTGTCTTCTTACTGTAAGGACCACGGTTGGCAGCGCTTCCCAACACTGCTTTTTTTTTGGTGCAATTTTATAGAGTGCAAACTTGACCCGCTGGTACACTGCTTTTTTTGGGGCAATTTTATATTGTGTAAACTTGCTTGATCCTCGCGCTGCTAGGCTACAAAAAATACAGAGGCTAGGGGGAGGCAATAATTGCTATTATCCTGGCATTTAAGGACACTAACTGGAAGCCGTGCCCTTCCAACATGGCGCCAACTGCAGCTACAGTGTCTTTCCACTCTTCTACGGCAGGTGGGAGGAGGAGGCTGGTAACTTGTGCATTTTAAACTTTAGTTCCGCCTCCAGTCTGCCTGTGTTATTGAGAGCACGTGCGTGCGGAGCACCTGTTCTCTGCCACTCTTTGCATCTCGTGCCAAGAGCAGGGAGTCAGCGGCGCGCGCTGCAGGTGGTGCACTGAACACCCCAAGTCCTCTTTGGCTGCAGCATGGCTTGGCTTAGCTACCTGCCACTGTGGGCAGCGCTGGTGCTGGCAGCCCTGACGGTGTTCATTCAGGTGCTGCCACAGAGCTGGCCCAGCAGCATGCAGGTGAGAACCCAGGACACTGCATGTAAAAAAAGAAATGCTATCCGCTTGCTCTCTGTTCATTCACTTTTCAGGTACGGGAGAAAAATTCCTCCCTCTTTCCTCCGCTACATGCCTTGTTCAGTATTTCTCCCCTATCGGGCCTCGCCCCCCCTCTGGTTTCTCTTTTTTCGCTCCTCTGAACCTCAGCACATTTGCCGAACTTTAACCCTTTCCCTCTGTGTGTCGTGCTGAAGACCCTTGATGATAATAACTAGGTCGCTCAAGATGTTTACTTAAATGCAAAAATGTGGCTACATCACTAAAGCTAAAAACTCCCTGAAGACACAATCCATCCTTTAGGCACAAATGCATTGCAAGAACAGTAAGTATGAAAGATCAGCGTCTCTTCACTATGGACAGTCCACACCTGCAGAGAAACGTTTTATGCAGAAAATGCAGATCTGTTAGTTCCCTACAGATTTCTGACATTTTGCAAATTTTCCAAAGATTTTTTGAAATTACCAGAAAGTGTATAGAAATACCAGAAAACAAGGGGGAAGGAAGGACCTTTGTCTCGCTGCTGAAGAGTCCACGTGTCACCACTGGAAGAGCTATCATCATCAAACCTTAAAGAGCGTGGATATTAATGCCTGTTATGGAAAAAAAATGTGTCCCTTATGTTCGCAAGTCGCTCTGATTGCAATGCATTTTAATTTTGGCTCACCTTTCCTAGAAGATTGCTTAGAGAAATGAATTTGAAGAATGCTTGTGACTTTGACGACTGCGTGTTGCCAGTTGTATCGATTTTTAAGCGAGCACATGATGCCCAAATGATTGCTAAGCAAGAAAATAAGGTGTTAAAAATTATATTGATTATAATGAAGCTTGCGTGTGATAATGACTGTAAAGATAATGGTGTTTTATGATGTACAGGGCCGAGGCGCAGCGAGCTGTTGCAGAAAACTAGTAAACAGGAGCTTATGCGGAAACACAAAGACCTAGTCAGAGATTACTTCCGGTGTCCCAAGGATACATGTGTCAGGATGAGGAGGAAGATTGTAATGCCACTATATTTGATGTCTAATAAGACCATAGTGTTTGGGACAGTTAATACCCAACCTAACATAGCAGGCGTAGTGTACACCTGGATGGGCTCTCTTGGCGCTATTGACAAATAACAAATCTTTATTGTTACCGAACTCAATCATGCTCAATTAATTGACCTCAGAAGGATGAATAACTAGGTGGGCCCGCCACCATTTGAACTTGTGACTTTTTTTTTTTTGGACCAATCTTCATTTATTTTCCAGTACAACGCACGTGTTACATCATGGGGGTGTTCGAAGTACAGTCATGTATTAGACATTACCTGGTACTGACAGTATTTGGCAAGGAGCAGTCGGTTCAGTATAATATTTTTAGAACATTAACAACCATCATATCACATCAGGGAGTTCCATACGTTGTCTGCACCAGTCAGCTGGTCACTTATCCACATAATAATATCAGTAGTCATACCTCCACATTATTTTTCCATTGGGGAGCAGCAGGCAGTGTGCAGACCCACACCCCCCTCATCTCACAGCACAACTCACAGTTACATTCCGAGAGTAATGTAGACCAACCCCCCTCCAACCCCTTGAGCAGAGAGTCTCAGGAGCACTATGTGAAGGACACCAGACACACACACCTTGCGTACCAGACACCAGTAGTATCAGTGATCAGTAGCGGAAGGCTACCCAACTAGGCCGCTAGGGAGTCTTTTAACAACTGGAGTTCATGCAATACTCCCTCCCACAGTGCCGCAATGGGAGTACACCTCAATCCTCGCACTTCCTCACGCCGCAAAGTCGTTGCCTTGGCCCTGCCCAACTTGATGGTTGCCGCACACCAATGTTTCACATTTGGGAGAGTGTGCGTCTTCCAATACATTGCTATGGACCTACAGTTAAGAGAAGAGCCAAATCTATGAATTTGTTGGTTACCATATGTACCTTTTTAGGTCAAGCCTGGGCAGCACATGCGCTGCTCTGCGAGGCATGATGTATTGAGGTAGGGACTTGACGTTCCCCCCAATCTCCGCACACATTTTTCATTGGCCTGTGTCATTGTCCACTGTAAACTGTGGCTGTTCATTGGTCAAAAGGCCTAGTAGTCCCTCCTTAGTGCCGCCTTGTCTCATTATGTAACCTCTGTAGGTTTTAATTACAGCCTCTGAGCACTATTATCTCAAATAGCTTTGTTATGCCTGCTGTTGCAGGCAGAACACACGCTCTCCTAAAAAGCTTTTTAAAATTTTTATAGCACACATTTGCAATGCAGTAGGTTTTGTATTTGCGGTTCAGGTTTAAGCAATTGGCATTGTAAACGAGAATGCCATTTATCTGTTTTAAAAACAACACATAAATATAAGGCATTGTCATTTACAATGCCAATAGCTCAAACTCTCATAAATGCAAGACCTATTGCATTGCAAATGCTTGTTTTAAGCTGCATTCCACCTGAGACAAATGACTGCGACCACAGGAAAACAGTAAGAAAGAGATAATGGACCAAAGCTATCTGGAGCAACATTTGGAGGCCCTCTCAGTATCCACCAAAAAGTGGCTAAAGCAGCATTCTATTATTACCATTCAAAAGGCAGTAGAAATGGCCTCCACCTTTTCTCAGGCTCAACCTCGATATTACCAGTGGGAACCAGAAAAAGAAAACCGTATTCCCCCCAATCATGGTTCAGGATGAACAGAAGGATCATTGTCTTAAGCCCGAGGTGTGCTCCAACAAAGGACCCCAATGTTTTGAGTGTGGTGAGTGGGGCCTATCACCTGTTTATGTCCAAACAAGAAGCCAGGGGAAGAACCTATGGAGGTAAACTCAGCTCCACTCTCCATCCTCTTTACCCAATAAATGGGCACCTGTTTATAAGTAAGTTTACAGATCAATCAGAAATGAGTGACAGCTCTTTAAGACTCTGGATTTAGGCAATCAGTGGGACAGGGGGACTGGATACATCCGTCCCAAATCGCTCCTGGAAGATACATATGCATTCGATTTATACATGGCTAATCTAGTAGCCCACCATAATGTAAAAACTATTAAGGGACAAGACTTTGGCATAGAAGTGGGATCCCTTAGAAATCTTTCAGAGGATATCATATTACACACTGACAACCTCCGGTTACTAGAAATGTTCTTAGCAACACTAGAGGAAAGACCCCAGCCAGAAGCGTCCCAAGAGAAAGACTCACCTCTAAATACTTTACTGACCCCCGAACCATGGGCAATAGATCGGAATTATAAACAGAGACAAGTGAATAATGCTACTCTGGAAAATGCTTGGCAGGAGGTCAAAGTAAATGAGAACAATCCTATTCTTCCTATCCCCACTTCTTGATAAAGAAGAGTCTGTTGTATAGGGTAGGCAAAAAAAATGAGTCACCACAATTATTGGTTCCCCATGAATTTAGAGAGCAGATCTCATTTTATGCTCACTCACATTTGTTGGCAGGGCATACGGGGCCCTAGAAAACCAGTCAGGTGGTGTTACTCCATTTTCACTGGGCTGGAATTATGGCCCAGGTAAACAAATATTGCCAGGAATGTGAGATCTGCCAGGAAAAGAATCCTTATCAACCCCACCTGTTCCCTTACGGCCCTTACTCATCATTGAGACATCATTTGAAAGGGTCAGAATGGATCGTATTGAACCCCTGCCTAAATCTAGCAAAGGTAACCAATATGTTCAGTTATTGGTTGACTATTCAATCTGATATACAGAGACCATTCCTTTAAGATCTCCTAGCACTAAAAACATAGCCCAAATCCTTGTGGAAGTATTTTCTTGTGTTGGTTTTCCAAAAGAGATCCTCACGGATCAGGGGACACCTTTAGTGTCTCAGCTAATGAAGCAGGTATGCAAACAGTTGAATGTATTCCACATCAAAACCTCTTTGTATCATCCGCAGACAGACGGCTGGTAGGAATGTATAATGGGTCTCTAAACCATACATTAAAAAAGATGTAGTCTAGAGAAGGAAAATATTGGGATCATTTATTACCTTTGGCATTTTTAGTAATCTGAGGACAGGTGCAGAGCAGTGTGGGGTATTCCTCATTTGAACTCCTATACAGTTGTAGGCCCCGCATCTTTCTCAAGATGAAGCAAAGATGTATGGGAGAAAGATAAAGGGTAGGAGCCAGGTGTCAGGTTTTGGCGGGTCGCGGTCTAGTCCTGCCCCATCCAATCCTACAACAGGAGCAAGTGGCTGCCTAGTGACCAAATACCTGGCTCCATGTGCCAGGTCCTATGCCAGTACAGGTTTGCTTGTGGGAAAGCTCATCAGGCCGCTTATGTGGCATGCTGTTGGTCGCTCCGTACATGTAGGTCCCTTTGAGGGCCTAGCGTTGTAAGCGTCATGTAACTAGTGCTGCCCATCCTTTGTAATGCACTGTGCCCTTAGTTTTCCCCTTGTTTAGGGCCAGAGTAGTCCCTGGAACTACATTTTTTCAGAAGCCCTGGTGGCAGCCATCTTGGGAGAGGCGCTGGGAAACGTGCTCACTATTCTTTGCCTGCCTAGGCATGGGGAGCACTCAGTCCGTCTCCGACCTCGCAGTGGGCCTTTCTCGGTGTGGAGACACCGTTATGGGCAGACACTAGTCCCTGTCTTTCAATCAAGACAGGCATGGTCCCATTACCCAGTTCCCGCTGGGGTATTTCTAAGCACGTGCAGGAACACGGAGAAGCGTACTCACATTTCTGAGTAAGAGTCGTGTATTGTACATCATAAAAATCTGCTTTTTCTTTTTAGAGTTTTATATAGCGCAAACTAGACCTGAGAAATTAGGTATCAGAGTGATTTACATAAGCACCAGTTTCGTTACAGATGGATACATTATTTTTTGTTAGGCATGCGGAGATTAAGTGATTTGCCCAGAATCACAGGATGTTGAACGTCGTTTCCGAGACTCGAACCCGGTTCCCCAGCTTCAAAGTTGACTGCTCTAGTGGTAAGGCTAGATCCTCTGCCCAATTACTGTTTGGTTGCATTATTGTGTAATTTCAGTGGTAGTGAAGCAGCCAGTGTGCATGCAGACTTGGCGTTCTATCTAAGAAGTGACTTGGCATACTTCACATTATACTGTGTTCCGGAGGGTGCACTACTGATTCCAATAGTTCTGTCTCGGTGTATGAATGATAGTTTTTCATTTATTCATGGTTATTATTACCTGATTATAAGGATGAAGAGCATTTGAGGGAGAGTGTATGAGTGAGAGTTTATCACTCATTCGTGTTTATTATTGACTGGTTATAAGGATGAAGAGCATTTGAGGGAGAGTGTATAAATGAGAGTTTGTCACTCATTCGTGTTTATTATGGACTGATTATAAGGACGAAGAGCATTTGAGTGAGAGTGTATGAGTGAGAGGTCATCATTCACGTTTCTTATTGCCTGACATTAAGAATATGCTCACAAGCTGCTGAGACATAACCATAGAAACTACTACGGAGCATGGAGAAGATTGGCTCAATGGTTAGAGCGGCAGACCCTGATGCAGAGGTCTAGCCCGGACCAGGGTTCAATTCCTGCCTCGGCGGGTCTTGGGCTCAATTTCCCCAGACCCGATAATTCTTGCCTCGATGCCTATTCTAATCATGGGCCCCACTCTGCAACTCTGGGCAATAGCTTGCTTAATCTCCACAACGGCCCCAAAAGCGCTAGGATGCATGGCTTCACCTTGGGGGTGCCCAGGAGTGGGCACTTCACAGGGAAAGGCCAGAAAGATTTCCACAGCGGTATGTGTACAGCGCCTGAGAGACCCTTTCGGGGGTGTGCGGTGCACTATATAAATGCGCTACATTTACATTTATCAGTGTGAAGATCTGAATGTGCAAATGCTGGTCAATTTGCAGTACATAATCTGTGTTTGTCTGTATAATCTTTTTTTCCTAACAGATCTTCATCCCTGTTGTTCCCATCCCAAACCCTTCCCCCCGTCTGGCCACTCTAATCCTCAACGCTATAATAGCATAGCAAGTAGAAGCTGACTAGAGGTAGGTTACAAAAGATGTACTGCAGATCCTGAGGAAGAGGCCACATCTGACAGCAGGAGGCCTACTTGACTATAAGACTCAGTTACGGACCAGGATAGCTAAGCCAGGAGAATTAGCACATAGTAATCTTGAGAGAAGAGGAGTTGGCCTAACGGCTAAAGCGGTCGACCTCGAATCTGGGGAACTGGGTTTGAATCTCGGCAGTGACGCTGAACATCCTGTGATTCTGGGCAAATCACTTAATCTCCCCGTGCCTAACAAAAATTAATATGTCCTCGTGTAATGCAACCGGTGCTATGTAAAGCGCTCTGATACCTGGGGTATCGGGTCAAGTTTACGCTATATAAAACTCAGTGAAAAAAAACCAAATGAAGTAAAATCAAACAAAAACATATATATGATAAAGACAAAAAGTGGCGAACCTGTCAAGTTGGTGACTGGGTTTTAGTCCTCAGTCAAGAAAATGAGGTCTGAGTTTCCTATCATTTTTACGTATACCCCCTAACAAAGAGCAGAATTATCATGTCAATCTATTGAAGAAATGGTTGGGACCTCTTACCCGAAAAGTACAAGCCGCGTCTGCAGTGGAGAGCCCCCCTAGGACTCTGGGGAAGCTTCCCTTCAACGAGTTCTTGACGGAATAACTGCAGAGTGGGCTGTTAAAAACAATACAGCCTTTTTCCTCTTTGTTTTCTGATCTCCCAGGAAGAACGCAATTAGCAGAACAAGCCATCCCCATACAAGAGGGTGTTTTCATAAAACAAAAAAAACGTATCAGATACCTGCTGCTAGAAGACAGGCAATCCAGTAAAAAGTTGAACAAATGTTGCAGATTGGGGTAATAGAACCTTCACAAAGTAATTGGTCATCCCCTATAGTATTGGTCCCTAAGCCAGATGGCACTATAAATTTTTGCATTGACGTCAGAGCGCTCAACAGAGGTATCCAAATTTGATGGGTCTTCCCTCCAGAGGATTGATGAGCTGATAAGAGAAACTGGGAAAAGCATGTTATATTACTATCATTGACCTTACCAATGGGTACTGGCAAGTACCCCTTAAAAAGGAAGACCAAGAAAAGACAGCCTTTTCTATACTATACAGCTTATTTCAATTTACTGTCTTGGCCTTTGGGCTTCACTGAACCCCCTACATTTTATTAGTTAATAAACCAAGAATTTAGGAACCATCAAGCTTACTCCTCTACTTATCTGCATGACATCGTCATCTTCAGCAATACTTGGGAAGACCATCTTAACCACCTTCGCGCAGTCCTTCAAAAACTGGGAAAAGCTAACTTGCATATCAACGCAAAAAATTAAGAGCAGGATATAAGAAAGTGAAGTATTTGGAGTATGTCTTGGGTAATGGTCTCATTAAACCCCAGGATGAAAATGTGAAAGTCATTACCAAAACTCCTTTCCCACATACTAAATGGGAAGTCAGGGTCTTTCTTGGTCCTCTTGAATACTATAGGTTTATACCCCATTATTCTGACATAGCAGACCCCCAAACCAATCTTCTAAAAAAAGAAGTGACCAATAAGGACTTCCAACCAATCTCCACTGCAGTCATAGAAGCCTTTATGGAACTGAAGCAGGCCATCACTTCGAGTCCAGTATCAGCCTCCCCGAATTTTATTAAAATCTTCCTTTTTCAGACCGATGCCTCATACAAGGGGATCGGATCGGTCCTTTCTCAGTATAATAATGAAGGTCTTGAAGTCACTGTCCTAATCATCAGAAAACTCTTTCCTAGAGAACAATGTTACCCGGTCACTGAAATAGAATGTTTAGCCCTTAAATGAACCATTAAAAAGTTGTGATATTACCTGGAGGGTAACCCACTAATTCTATACATAGATCATGCCCCCTTGACATGGATGAGCCGAAATAAGGGGAATAACCCTAGAATACTGAGGTGGTTTATTTCCTTGCAACCATTTTGGTTTGAGGTCCACCACAGATCACTGTAAGGCTGATTTTTTGTCTGAGATGTCAGAATGGAGTGGGTGAAGGGCTGAAGAATGATGTGCCCTGGTCCCTGACCGGCGCTGCCACTGAAACACCAAATCACAACACCCTTTCACTTTTTCAGGCCTTCAAAGATATCACAGAAATAAAGGAAGGACAAGGTCACGCTTCATTTGAAGGGACAACAGGAAATCCTATCCTGATTAGTACAACAAAACAGGAAGGGGAGGAGTCTTTCCCGGATACTGCTAAAATCCGAGTGCGGGAGACCAAGGGCCTATGGGTGCTCAGGATTAAACTGCGACTGGAGCACACCTTGGAACTGACATGCTGTACGGAGCCCAGGGGAAAGGGGGTTTGGGGGGCAGCCAAACATAGTGAGGTCTGCCCCTGGGCAGTTTGGGAGGTGTCTGGGCTGGCCGGATCGGCCATTTTGTTGTTTTGGGCTTTTTTGGGGTGTAGCCCAATTATAGCCCAATTGTATCCCAATTGTAGCCCAAGTAGACCTATGCCTATATAATCCTATGAGGGGACTTGCCAGCCACCATTTTAGGTTTTGGTGACCTGGTGGCTGGCAGCAGGGTAGCTAGTAATAGTTTTCTTGACAGTTTAGTTAGCTGTTTTTTTGGCTGTTTAGTTAGCTGTGTTTAGCGAGTTAGGCATAGTTATGCAGGATTATATAAGAAAAGCGGTGAGTTTTAGGGGCTGCTCTTAGGCCCAAAGACGGCCCCTTTCTCCCTAGACGCGCCAGAGCCTTGTGCCCATTTCTAGACTCCGGCGAGAGGGTGCAAGAGCGTTTGTGGGGTTTGGGAGGTGGATGGGGTACACCCGGTTTGGTTAGGCAGGGTGAGGGCCTGAGGGATTTAGAAGGGGAACTTGGGTTTGGAGACTGGAGAGGGGAGGAAGGTAGAGGGAGTTTGGGCAAGGCCAGGGCTCAAATAGATATTGGGGGGAAGAGGAGGGGATCCCGTAGGATTGGGAGATGGCCGGGGGGTAGCAATACCTGGGAAGAGCTAGATATTTTCACCTCATGGAATGAGGAGATGAGGGCCATTAGTAGAGTGGGTCAAGTGAATGCTCATCTTGCACAGAGAGGGTCAGCTGGTTTGGAGGGCAAAGGTTTAAAGTTGAGTAGAGGTCGCAAGGGGGGCGAAGGCGGGGGCAGCAGAAAGCTTGGTTGGGGGGGCTCAGGGGACAGGTCTTGACCAGGACCGGCCAGGGTTAGACATGACTGGGCTGGAATAGAGTGAGGGGAGGAGGGGGGGTTGAGTGACAGGAAAGTAGGAGATTTGTTTAAGGTAGGGCGTCAGTGGGCAGAGAAGACTTTGGGCTTAAATAGGAAAAGGAGAAGGAAGACAGGGGATGAGTATCAGAGGCCCGGCACACCAGACAAATCATTTATATTGCAGGGCGAGGACTCACGTCTGGGTGCAGACTTGGCAGAGCTGGGTTGGGCTTACTGGCGCCAAGGAGAAGGGAGGGTGGAGCCTCGCGCGGTGTACCCGTTACAATCAGGGGATCCCGGCGTGGCCAGCACATGTAGGCGCCGAGCGGTCTCGCTGGCCCCAACACCTGACAGACCTCAGCTGTCTGCAGGACGGACAACCAGCAGGAGAACGCAGTCAAAGGACTTAGCAATGTACTGGAGGGTGTGGTCGGCGCACCCGGAGGTGCGGATTTATGGGCCCATGAGGGGCCCCCATGTGGGGTCGCGCGAAGGCACGGAGTTAGATTTTGATGAGGAGAGCCTTGAGGAAGGCGAGCTTAGAGATGGTTTAGATGGGGTGGGGGGATAAGAGTAATGTCTCTCAGAGTTTTTTCAGGTTTCCAGAGGAGAGTCAGAGCCTACGGCAAGGCCAACCAAGTCGGGATCGACCACGGGGCCACTGGCAAGGTGTACTGCAGCAATACGGGCACCTTCCTTAGAGCTGGGTAAAGCATATGGAAAGAGAGAGGGGCAGGTAATGGTCTCCGTGGGGACAGGAGGAGAGAAGGTTTCGGGGGGGAGGGGGGGTGCGCAAGGGCAAGTATGTTTTAGACAGAGGGGTGGGTACCGAGGAGGAAGGTAAGAAGGATCCGACCAAGCCAGTGATTAGCAAAGGCACAGAGAAATCTGATAAGTGAAAAAACCAGAGGAGATAATAAAGATAAGCTTGAAAGTAAAGAGTTGTAGATTAAGAGACTCCCTTCTATGGGAGTGACTCGAGTGACTCTGCCATTGGGGGCACATTTGATACTGGCGACTAAAGAGCGCATACGGAAAGGTGAATACGTTGAAATGTTGAAATTATTGCACAGGGAAGTGCGCGCAAAAGGAGGGTCTAAAGAAGAGGAATGCGAGCTGGCTAAGCAGGCAAGGGTTCCTCTGACCATAGAGAACTGGACAGCAGCTTTCTTGATTTATGTTAGTGTTTACTGGGAGAAATTTCTGGAATGCTGCGTATCACTATTCAAGTATGCGGAGGTCATTCACAAAGCGCAGATAACAGAGGGGGTTGGTTATGCATGGGCACAATACGAGGAGGAATTCAGGGCCAGTATGGCCTGGGATAGTGAGGCAAAAATGGGGGGAACTTGACATGGATTATGGCAGCACACGATTGTGGCTTCCAGGGACATGGGGGGCCTGCTGGGAATTCAATAAAGGGCGATGCACATGCGAATTTAGCAGATTTTGCCATGAGTGCTCAAAATGCAGGGGGAACATCCATTGGTCAACTGTTTTGGGGGTAGGAGGGGTTTTCAGCAAGGGGGGGCAGCAATAACAGCCGGGGGCAACACAGGGGAACAGCAGTAGCAGCATTTTACGGGGTCAAGGGGAGCTAAGGCTTTTCTGGGATAAAGTCTCATACGCCAGTTAAGGCAGACGAATTGGAGGCAGCCTTACAGAGTTATGATGACCAAAAAGCTGCAGAAGTACTAAGAGAAGGGTTCAAAGTGGGGTTTTCGTTTGGGGTATGCAGCGCCTAGACACAGGCTTTGGCCAAAAAATTTGAAGTCAGCAAAGAACATTCACAGGTTGGGCAAGAGAAATTAGACAAAGAGGTGAGGAAAGGGAGAATGGCAGGCTATTTCCCAGTTTGGCCTCTGGACAACTTGATTGTGTCACCAATTGGGGTGGTGCCCAAGCAAGAACCCAGACAATTCAGGCTTATTCAGCATTTATCATGGCCAGAAGGGTGCTCGGTGAATGATTTTATCGATGAAAAGGAAGCTACTGTTTTTTACTGGTCAGTTGACGTGACCATGTCACTGGTAGTGACAGCAGGTGCAAAGGCGGAAATGTCAAAATGCAACATAAAATCGGCTTTCCGTTTGCATCCAGTCCATCCAGATGATTGGGATCTTCTGTGTATCTGTTTCAATGGTAAATGATACATGGACAAAGCAGTACCGATGGGCTGTTCTATGTCATGCGCATTGTTTGAGTGCTTTAGCACCTTTCTGCAGTGGTTGTTTTGAAAAAGGACGGGGCACATGTTAGTGAACCATTACTTGGATGGTTTTTTCTTTGTTGGACCATCTTGCTCCACGGAGTGCCAGGAGGCCCTGGAAAACTTCAAAGAGCTGACGGAGGATTTGGGAGTGCCATTGGCACACGAAAAGACGATGGGCCCCAGCACGGCACTGTCTTTTCTTGGAATTGAGATTGACTCCAGAAAAATGCAAGCCCGGTTGCTGGATGATAAAAGGGATAAAATGCTGGAATTCCTTAACGCAAAGGATGGGGTACATGTTAGTGACCCATTATTTAGATGATTTTTCTTTGTTGGAACCTCTTGCTCCACTGAGTGCCAGAAGGCCCTGGAAAACTTCAAAGAGCTGATGGAGGAGTTGGGAGTACCATTGGCACCCGAAAAGACGATTGGCCCCAGCACGGCACTGTCTTTTCTTGGAACTGGATTGACTCCAGAAAAATGCAAGCCCAGTTGCCAGATGATAAAAGGGATAAAATGCTGGAATTGCTTAACGCCATGCTAGCACAGGAAAAAGTAATGGTCAAAGAGATACAGGCCTTGCTAGGGCATCTCATTTTTGCACGTAGGGTAGTGAGAGTAGGGAGAACCTTTTGCAGGAGGCTAGTGAGGGCATCAGCGGGTAACAGATTGCCTCATCATCATGGGCCTTTCTCTGCAGGTGTCAAAGAAGATTTGAGAATGTGACAAATTTTTCTGCAAACTTTCAATGGCATTACACTGGCACGGGAGGGGGATCTCATTTGGGATGTGCAGATATTTTCAGATGCTGCAGGCAGCAAAGGTTTTAGCCTCTACTGACAGAGGAAGTTGTGTGCCAAGCAGTGGCCGTCAGAATGGAAGGAAGGGGGTAGGTCCATTGCATTTCTGGAGTTCTTCTCCTTAGTTGTGGCAGTGACACTATGAGGTAGTCAGCTTGCGCAAAGGAAGGTGACTTTTAGAGTTGATAGTAGGGCGGTTGTAGAGATTGTGAACCGTCAGTCAGCAAGGGACGAACAAGTGTTACAGTTGCTGAGGGTTTTGTCCTAGGTTGTTTGCGTCATCATGATATAGCACTTTGAGCACTGCACGTCCCAGGTGTGGACAATGACATAGCGAATGCTTTGTCGCGTTCGCTGTGGGGGAGATTCCGTGGGTTGGCCAAGGACGCCAACAGGATCCCGATGCCCAATGCCGCAGCAGTTGTGATACGTAGGAAACACAAGATGCTACAACTGGTGGTAGAATCACTGGCTAAGTCTACTAGGATAGCCTATAATCTAGCATGGAAGGAGTTTTGCTGTCAGGCGCCCAGCGGCACTCAAATGAGTTACAGCGAAGGGACGATGTGATTCAGTTTATCCTGGATATTATTGGAAAAGGCTTACCCAGGGAGTCAATTACAAGGAAATTGGCAGAAATTGCATGTATGGGTAAATTGCTCTGGGGTTACATGCCTTCAGCGGGTGAATTGGGCTCAAGGATGCTAGAAGGGTGGGCCAGAAAGCGCGGCCAGCTGAATACAGTCAGGAGACCCTTGTCATGGCAGTTGCTGAGCAGCGTAATACAGATTTTGCCTAGGATTTGCACGGACGCATTCAAGTCTTGCCTGTTTTCCACATTGATGGTGGATGTTTTTGGTGCATTTAGAGTGTCTGAGTTGTTAGGGGACAGAAGGGGTGGGGAGATCGGGTGGGAAGATGTGGTCTTGCGCGATGCGGGTATACATATAGGGTTAAAAAAGTCCAAAAGGGATCAGAAGGATTAGCACTTATTAAACAACAGTGGTGAGGATGTTTGGTGGTATGGACTGCGTTGTGCCCCGCCGGGTCTGGCGGGGGTAGTTAATCCAAGAGCAGTGGACAGAGCCAGGAAGAAGCTTAATACATAGATGTCTCGTTTTTGCAGAGAATTGAGTTGTGGTAGAATTGTGCACAGGGACATTCGTTTTGATGCAGTGGAATTTTTGGGCGGAGACAGGGTCCACTTGTCAAGGCTGGGGATGGACCTTTATTTGTTGGAAAATAAGGAGGCGTTAACTAAAACGTAAAATGTTCAGAGCCACCCTAGAAAGTAAGAGGCCTATAGGACAGTGGGGGCAGAAAAAGAGGGATAGGCAGTAGTGGCCATCACCCCCTTTTTCCTGGGTGGCGGGGTTTTGAAAAGTTGGCCAGGGTTGGCACAGATTTTTCGTTAAGTATTGGAAGTTTGTGAGCAGGGGCAGGAAAAGGGTAGGCAGGTAGTCTAAGTTTCAGGATAGACGTTTGTTAGTTACAGTTGCAGGAAGGCAGGTAGGGAACTGGGTGTCATTGGGGGAAAATGTTTTAACTGCAATACTGTGTAATGTTGTTGTTATGTCAATGCCACGGTGGGGGAACTTTTGAGGGGATTGTAGGGGCGGGGGGATCAGGGGTCAGCTATTTGATGATTAGCGAGGCTTTAGTTTTGTAAGGCAGTTGCCAGTTGGTTCTTTTCTAATATGCACCTGTTCAATTAAGCAGCCTTTTTCACACACAAAATGGGTCTTGGTTTGGCTTGCCCCCCTCCCTCCCAAGGGGGCTAGGGGGGCAGCCGAAAGTAGTGAGGTCTGCCCCCCGGGCAGTTTGGGAGGGGTCATAGCTGGCCAGATCTGCCATTTTGTGGTTTGTGGCTTTTTCAGGGTGTAGCCCAATTATAGCCCAATTGTAGCCCAAGTAGCCCAAGTAGCCCTATGCTACATAATCCTATGAGGGGTCTTGCAAGCCACCATTTTAGGTTTTGGTGACCTGGTGGCCGGCAGCAGGGAAGCTAGTAATAGTTTTCTTGGCTCCACCCTCCCATCCCTCTTTTTAAGAATTGTAGCTGGGTGGAGTCTTTGGGGTTTATTCTTTGGTTTAGGCCAGGTTTGTGGAGACAGGTGCATAAGGGATCTTTTGGAGGATGTCGCTTAGAACAGGTGCTTGCTGCGTTTTGAGAGCTTGGCCAGGGTTGGCACAGGTTTTTCATTAAGTACTGGAAGTTTGTGAGCATGTGCAGGAAAAGGGTAGGCAGGTAGTCTATGTTTCAGGATAGACTTTGTTAGTTACTGTTGCAGGAAGGCAGGTAGGGACCTGGGTGTCATTGGGGGAAAAAGTTTTAACTGCAATACTGTGTAATGTTGTTGTTATGTTAATGCCATGGTGGGGGAACTTTTGTGGTGATCGTAGGGGCGGGGTGGGATCAGGGGTAATATGCACCTGTTTCAATAAAGCGGCCTTTTTCACAGACAAAATGAGTCTCGGTTTGGCTTGCCCCCTCCCTCCCAACGGGGGTTTGGGGGGGCAGCCGAATGTAGTAACGGCTGCCCCCGGGCAGTTTGGGAAGGGTCTGGGCTGGCCGGATCAGCCATTTTGGGGGTTGGGGCTTTTTCGGGGTGTAGCCCAATTACAGCCCAATTGTAGCCCAATTGTAGCCCAAGTAGCCCTATGCTACATAATCCTATGAGGGGACTTGCCAGCCACCATTTTAGGTTTTGGTGTCCTGGAGGCTGGCAGCAGGGTAGCTAGTAATAGTTTTCTTGGCCCCACCCTCCCATCCCTCTTTTTAAGAATTTTAGCTTGGTGGATTCTTTGGGGTTTATTCTTTGGTTTAGGCCAGGTTTGTGGAGACAGGTGCATAAGGGATCTTATGGAGGTTGCCGCTTGGAACAGGTGCTTGCGGGGTTTTGAGAGGTTCCCCAGGGTTGGCAAAGGTTTTTCGTTAAGTATTGGAAGTTTGTGAGCAGGGGCAGGAAAAGGGTAGGCAGGTAGTCTAAGTTTCAGGATAGACGTTTGTTAGTTACAGTTGCAGGAAGGCAGGTAGGGAACGGGGTGTCACTGGGGGAAAACGTTTTAACTGCAATACTGCAATACTGTGTAATGTTGTTATTATGTCAATGCCACGGTGGGGGAACTTTTGAGGGGATCGTAGGGGCGGGGGGGGGGATCAGGGGTCAGCTATTTGATGATCAGCGAGGCTTTAGTTTTGTAAGGCAGATGCCAGTTGGTTATTTTGTAATATGCACCTGTTTCATTAAAGCTGCCTTTTTCACACACAAAAAGTCTCGGTTTGGCTTGATCCCTCAGTCCCAAGGGGGTTAGGGGGGCAGCCGAATGTAGTAACGGCTGCCCCCGGGCAGTTTGGGAGGGGTCTGGGCTGGCCCAATCAGCCATTTTGTGGTTTTGGGCTTTTTCAGGGTGTAGCCCAATTATAGCCCAAGTAGCCCTATGCTACATAATCCTATAAGGGGGACTTTCCAGCCACCATTTTAGGTTTTGGTGACCTAGTGGGTGGCAGCAGGGTAGCTAGTAATAGTTTTCTTGGCCCCAGCCTCCCATCTCTCTTTTTAAGAATTTTAGCTGGGTGGAGTCTTTGGGGTTTATTCTTTGGTTTAGGCCAGGTTTGTGGAGACAGGTGCATAAGGGATCTTATGGAGGTTGTCGCTTGGAACAGGTGCTTGCGGCGTTTTGAAAGGTTGGCCAGGGTTGGCACAGGTTTTTCGTTAAGTACTGGAGGTTTGTGAGCATGTGCAGGAAAAGGGTAGGCAGATAGTTTAAGTTTCAGGATAGACGTTTGTTAGTTACAGTTGCAGGAAGGCCTTCCTCCCAAAGGGGTTGGGGGGCAGACCAACCTACATAGGGCTACTTGGGCAGTTTGGGAGGGGTCTGGGATGGCCGGATCGGCCATTTTGTGGTTTGGGGCTTTTTTGGGGTGTAGCCCAATTGTAGCCCAATTTTATTTGGTTTCTCGTCCTAAAACTGCCAAGCCACGGTAAAGATTGGAAATCTCTTCTGAGATTAGTAGGAGCTGGCGATTTATCCCGGTCTAAAGCAGCACCTTTAACTACCCCCCTTACTCACTTGACCTGGTTGGAAATTGAGCCGGGCCGTCAAAGACTAAAAGGACCATGTAGCTCGCAAGAAAGACCAAGTGCATGTTAAAAAAAGAGGATTCCTTCTTCCCCTTCTTTTCCTACTTTTTTCTCTCTTTTTTTACTCTCATTTGGGCACTACCATTTATTTGGTCGTCATGACTATAGACAAATCAAACACCTCATATCCAACGAACCCCACAAGAGACGTATACCCAGAAAAAAAAGGATACCTATATTAGCGTTAACCTGAGTAAAAGTATAGGAAACTTACCTGTGACTTGTTTCCTTGTTCCGGGGGTGCCGGTGGACGAGACCTCCAATTGTTCTAGAAGGAAGGAAAAAAGAAAACAGAAGACTTGAGAATTTCATCAAGCTAAAAATAACTGTCCAAATAAATCCCTACTTCCAAAACTCTACGATCTTGTCTTGTCAATCGCATGCCAAGCGACAAGAATTTTAAAAAACTTAACTCTGCTTTATCACTCTCCAATCTATCACTCTATGCAAAGCCCACTGTATACCACTGTAGTGTACGCCACTACACTCTATACCACTGCAATATACGCCACTGTACTGTATCCTAATTCAATCTACACCACTCCACTCTAAACCCTTCTACTGTAGGCCTCTACGGTATGCCTGATTCCACTTTACTCCATTAAACCACAATTTACTGTACCATAATAGACTTTACAACACTGTCCTCCAGTATATTGTACCATACTCCACTTAACAGTACTCCACAAAACTAAAGTGAATGAATATTTCAAATTTGTCAATAACATTAGAAAAACCATTGAAATTCCCAAAAAGAACAAAGGTTAAAGATAAGTTATAGTTAGGAAAACTTTATTTATGTTTCCTACACAAATCCAACTTAAACTACACAAACATTAGCCATTCTAAAGTTATAGTTATAAATTTAATTTATCGTTTATGCACCACTTTCAGTAAATCTCATACTTATCACCCACATTTATACTTATGCACCACCTTAAAATTCAAATAACTAGTGCACTTCCATGCACAGTCTTCTCACCTCAATCACCACACTACATTAATTAACTTTGTCACTGTACCATGCACTATGTCCTGCCACATTATATAATTTCAGGTGTCATACGTGTTGATATAAATGCAATCATTTCACATGCTCTAAAGTTTTTAATATGCAAAGGTATAAGTAGTGCATAAAGAAGGGGCGAGTTAAAGTTAATGTAGTGTGGCGAGTGAGGTGAGACACTGTGTACGGAGGTGCACAAGTTACATGAATTTTAAGGCGATGTGTATAAATGTGAGTTATGAGTATGAAATATTATTTTGAAAGTGGGGCATTAATGAAAAATTACAAATATAACCATAACTTTAGAATGTCTAATGTCCGTGTAGTTTAAGTTCGGTTTGTATATCAAACATAAAGGTTTCCTAACTATAACTTATCTTTAACCTTTGTTTTTTCTGTGAATATATAAATCACTTTATCGCTTATGAGAGCCTCAAATGATAGTGATCGTTTTTACTTTTATACGTAATTATGTAAAGTTGAATAGCTCATATCATGCAGTTTATAAGTTATGTAGCTAATGTCCTTTGTTCATTTTGGGTGATGTAGGGGTATCATCAGACAACAAGTATGAAGGAAGGAGGAATCCAAATATCCTTGAGGCATGAGGAACGAGGGAGTGTGGACGCATAAATGTCCATCTTGTCTTTGCAGGAGATGAGGTCGTTGATACAGTCTGTGTTCTTAGGAGCAGGATCCTTCACTCACCTCATAGCAACTCTGCACTGTGCAAAAAGAATGGCCAGTCCTGTGAACCTCCTCGACTGTCTGGGAATGCTTTTGACATACGCCAAAAACATCTGGAGCTTGGGCAGGGGGAGGGAGCCAAATATCATTTCCGAAAAGACTATGAAAATCGATTTGTCGAGTGCGAAGAGAGGTGGGCAGGACCTCATGATAATAGTCAGGCACCTGGTAATAATATTTGGGGCAGCTCGAATCTGCGGCAAGGCCTATAGCGTACACTGGTACAGGAGTGGAATGTAATATATGTAGATCTTGAAAATGAATGACTCTATGCCTGCTGGTCAGTGCTTTTTGCTGCATTTACTGACAGCAGTATTTCCATATAGTATCATTAAGAGATAGGTTCAGGTTTCGCTCCCATTTCACTCTTTATAATGATTCAGGACCATTTGCTGACCCTGCTGCTGCATTATAGAGGCTAGTAATTAACCCCCGAATACCGAGAGCAGGGCGAGAGTGAAAGTAGGCAATAGAATGTCAAACAGCTGGCCGCTAGAGAGAGGGACTAGGCAGGGATGACCCCTCTCACCACTGATAGTTCCACCGATTATAGAACCGCTGTCGCAAATTGTATGCACCGGCACACAAAGAACGGTTTAATGGTAGGCGGTCAGCGGGAAATTACCTTATTTTATGCCGAAGATATATTGTTAACACTGAGAAAGCCAGTGACTACATGGCCGGCGGTATACAGTGCACTGGCTCGGGTGGGGGGGGCACTCTGGGTTCCTACTGAATGCAAATACATCAGTTCCTTATCCTATGCGGGCAACAGTGCCTGGGGGTGCACAATACACGCATCTCCACACTAAGGTCGCAATGGGAAGATGACTTGGATGGGGACCGGACAACTATAATGGAAAATTGCAGAAAAGTTCTACTAAACGCTCGACTGAAACTCATACACAACAAATGCAGGCACAGGGACTAAATCACACCACAGTGGCTACATAAAACAAACCCCTCCAAACCAGAATGGTGTCCCAAATGTAAAATAACAGAGGGACCCTGTCTTCACATGTGGTGGACATGCCCAGGCATGAATGCCTTTTGGGGTGAGATAATCAGACACTAGGAATATTAACTGACAAACAGCTGCAACCAACGGTTCCAATATGCTTATTGGGGCTAATGACACGTACTACGCATGCTAAATACGCACAGAAGGTATTCAAACTTGGCCTCACCATGGCAAAGAAGTGTGTGGCCTTGAGATGGGTGACCCAACAAACGCCCACGCCAAGACAATGGCTAAGGGAATTCGCGAGGTGGGTGCGAGCTGAATGTGGGGTACTTCACAGACTGGTCTATAACGTAGTTGAACAGGGAGGAAAGGTGGATGGGACTTAGCGGAGGTCACATTACAACAAGAAATTGAGGGTTCCGAGCCATGACAAAGTGCGGATCAACCGGATGTTTGATATACGGCAAATGTGGTAAAGTTGTAGATGTATTATACCTGGAAACGATGATACCACTTATTTTATTTAAGCAACCTTTATGTCATGTATGGACTGATACCTAATAACTTATGCTGTGACTTACATCTCTTTACCTGTTTGGGGGGAGTGGGGTTGGCAAGTATGGGACAGTAGTTGAACTGCATTGTTATTCTGTTATGAAAATCAATAAAGATTTTTTTTTTTAAACCTGAAGAGAGGCCGAGGCAAAGGACAAGGTCAAGGCTGCGAAGGTGGGCGGATGGTTTGGGAAGTGTGTTCAGTAGGTTTGTGGCGTTCTTTTAATACGCCTTCCATTGGGGTGGTTCTCTCGCTCTCTTTAATCGTTTTGAGCTTCAGGTATTTAATATCAATCAACAGATCTTCAAGGGTTTTAATACCCAAGGACGGTAATTGTTGTTGTGCTTTTGGGTCATAGGACAACGGCAGAATATGGTTATTGTGGACTGGGGGCCGAGGGGAGAAGAATTCTTTTCACACCTGCACGATGTGTTGAAGAGTATCTTGCATGGGAATGTCCTTTCGATGGCATCAGAGTAATTGGTCGGTGGATTTATAATCCTGGATGGAAAAGTGATCCCTGGAGTGGCACCCGCCATTTCTTGCTTACTAATATGTGAGGGGAGATTAATTGCTGGGTGAATCCAGTGAAAGCAATATTTGGCTTGGGACACTGGGTAATAATACTATAAATTGTGGGTAGCTATTCCACCCCTAGAGTAAGAGTGTATCAGTGTGGCCCAACTTATTCTAGGCTGTATGTTGATCTACACAATTGCTATTGGTACTGGGGTAGAGTAGCTGAAACCACACTAAGAGGTCTTTTCTGAATCCCATCTGGGAACGTGTCTAAAAACTGCACGTCATTGAAAGTGAGTCAGCTGCTTTCTGAGCAGCAGGGAGCCCAGTGCAAAAGAAGGGAATAAGTTACTTGCCTGTAACTCAGGTCCTCCAGCATTGTCATCTTTCATAGACTCACTATGTAGGGACGAGAATAGGATCCCCATTGCCCTTGTCTAAAGAATCTCCTCTTGTAACCTCTATACGGTTGTTTTAATTGCAGCATACCGAGAGAACAAGCTGTCTCAGGACCTGCTTTTATTTCTTGAAGCGCTTCATCTCCTTTGCCCAAAGTGTCAAAGCCAGCCACCTCTCTGTCTCTCAACGTCTTAACGGTGAAAGTCTGACATATCTCACAGTCAGCTGGCTTGTGCCCTGGATGTAAAAAGTAGAGACAATTTTCATGTAGAGCCTCCACGTAAATCTTTTTTTCACTACATGACAGCCATGTTTTAAATAAAGAGTTCTTCAATATTGCTTTAGCCATATTTAAAATAGGCTTTCCTTTGACGAGCTGTCAGATAGGGTTCCTGCACTCTGAACGTGCGGTGGAAAATCTGACAGTTGGAAGATTCAGTGGGAGATCAGCTAGAGGTAAAGCATTTTGATTGGCTGGAGTTTAGATCATAAAAAGATGAGGGTGGGTTGCAAAAGATACCTTTTGGTTTATGATGGTATGTTATATGTTAAGTATGTACTGCTGTCGGAAAATACCAGGGGTTCCCAGTCTGACAACGGGAATTGTTCAAGTATGTGAGTCCAGGTATAAACCCAGATTGCTTGGTGATGCTTTGCTCCACATATACAGATGAAGACTGTTTGCTATGATTTTGGCCAGGATTTTAAAGTCTAGATTGAGTAGTTATAGGAAGATAATTCATCCAAGGGTTTACGTAGTTTAGGCAGAACTGCAGAAATCGCTTCTCCGAGTGCCAGAGGGAGTATGCCTCATTCCTGGCCTTACCATACACTTATAGCAATCCAGGCGCTAGTATAGAGGAAGTTCTTTGTAAATTTCAGAAGTTCCCTCCTGGGAGGGATTTTATTGCCTCCAGCACTTCCTCTACTGTAATGGGTGCATTGAGTATTTCCCACTCCTGCAGCTCAACCACACAAGCGTGGCTTCAAACAGGTAATCCCCTGGGAGAAGGGTGGGTGGTTTAGGATGGGGTGGGAAAAAGGTGAGGGTGTTGCTGCTGCATCTGCAGCAGTGTATAGTGTGGTGTAATATTGTGAAAATGTAGACGAGATGTCTTATAAAAGACATCTTGACCCATCAGCTACTGCACCCATAATGTCTTTGCAGGTATAGTCATGTCTGAGATGTGCCCGTGTGCGCCCGGGACGCTCTCCCTCACCATTTTGCCTTGCTTTGATCAATTTCCAGAGGTATTTGACATCTCTACCAGCTTCATCTTTACACTGAAGTAATGCTATTTGAATTTGAGAGGGTAAGGTAGGGTCTTGTGTGTGTACATAGGAATTCAGTTTTTTCAGTGTTTATTCCATAGAATTGAGAGTGTTTTGGATCAACCGTAACATGCTGGATTGCTTGGAAACGCAGTACCCAAAAATAAAGGCCCTAAAGGCTTCCCTTAGTGTAGGATGTTTCCCACAGAGCGTTTGTTTAGATTGAAATAGTCGAGTATATATTGGTGGGTTTCATCGTGCCCGAGTCAAGGCACAAGACTTTAGACTGAATATGCTCTAAAATGTGTGCACCACCAAAGCACAGATAGTACAGATGGGGGAGAGTTTAACCTTAGAACCAGGTCCTGCTTTTTCATATATAATTGACAAAGAGTGTCTCTAGTTCTCCGTTAGCATGATAACCATGAGCAATGCAACGCAGCGGCAAACACCATATTCATCAGTTTTTCACAAATGTATTTCAATGGACTGAATATACTTACATCATCAACTGATTTTTCCTCAATTGTCTGATCCAGCTTCTGGTCAGCAACACTGGGTGTAGATGGCTGAAAGAATAAAAAAAAGAATAGACATTTATAACAAATCAAAATGAAGTGTGGCCGTCATTTTGCATTCCTTTTCACAAATCATTGATTTTTACCATTGGTGATGGAATCATAAGTGTAAGTAAAAAATTAATTTTAAGAAATGGAAGTATGCGATAGTAAACGGACAAGTGTACAAGCATTCTAAAAATTGAACATGTAACTTGTATATGAATAGTCGTTGAAAACAAAAGCTATCCAGAAAAGTTCAGAATAATTTGGAAATACAGATTGGGGATGAAGTGCTGAAGCAATAATAAAATAGATCTGTGAAGAGGAAGACATTTGGAATAAAGAGCTAAAGTAGTGAGAGTATTCGAGGATTAAGCAGAAATGACATCAAACTGCTTCTCGAGTGGAAATACTTAACAACAGGAACAATTTTATAAATATATTCTGCTTATAGGAAGTCTAAGTTTATGCACCCAAGCTTCAGTGAACTATGACATGTTTTTTTGACTTTAACATAAAAGCATCATATATATTAGAGAACAAAACGACTTACTGTGTCCCTTGTGGCTCCTTCACTATTCAGTGCTATGGGAGGAATACTCTAAAGGTAAAAGAGAAAGTGAGAAAGAGACCTCCATGAAAGGCAAACCATGATAATTGATGACAGCTTTCTCAGGTGCAATGTTAGTCTCTGTGACCCAATCAAGTGCCGTCATTTAGGCAAGGTCAGATCCATATAAAACCATACTGCATTTGTGACACTATAATGCAGCATTGCTTAATAGGAACCTAATCCTTTTATAACCAACAAAAGCTGGTGCTAATTACAGGAGATGGGACCTTGGACAGATGGTATTTGATGTCTGAGGAGTGGGCTGGACTGAAGGAGCTGGAGCCATAAAAAATGAACAAGGGCTGCCTAAATCAAAGAACGGAGGGATGAATAGTGGAAAGGGAATAGCCTGAAATAGTTTATGCTTTGTACCCAAGTCAGTGCACAAGACTTCAGCCTCAGTAGGCTCTGAATATCAGCAAACCCAAGATGGTCCAGAGGGTGGAGAATTTAACCATGGAACCAGGTCCTGCTCTTTCAAACATAATGGACAAAGTGTGTCTCTAGTGTTCTCTCTTAACAAGGGGCGCATTTTATTCATGAGTAGTCTGCCCCTGCATATATTCTTGTGTTGTGTTAACATTTGATCATTATAGTGTGAAATGTAATAACGTGTAAACTAATGTGATAGAGGGATTTTGTGCAACGTGGAGGAATTAACATTGCAATTGTGCCTTGAAAGGTAAAGTCTTAATGTTCGTTTTACAAGTGATTAATGAGAAATTAATTTACTGACATGTAATGCACTGATTTAAAGGTGCACAGTAACAATGTTCTTGTATATGTGTGTTTAAGGAAGATCTATGACGATTCTTATGTTAGCCGATTTTGTGTAGGCCTCATGTGTATTTCTCCCTGGCTCTCATAACGGAAGCATTTGTAATGTTCATGTGTATGCGGAATCTTATCTTTCTCACGTTTCTGTTGCAGGTGGAAAAATTCCTCTTTGTTAGTTAGAGTAACGCTTTTGTTTTAGGAATTAGGCATTGGGAGGAGAAGATACATTTGAACAAGGAGTGCTGATAATGTGAGACAGTGCTCTTTCTCACTGGAGAAGGCCTGAGAATCAAGGTCATCGAGCCAGAGGCCAAGAGTATCGAAACTGACTGGAAAGTTACCTACGAGGAGGTGTCCAGCTGGATTTGATGATCCTGTAATGCAAAGATGGGCGTGTCCTAGGATTGTGATGTTGGAATTAGGGACAGTGCCCTGGGGTTTTTGGGTTAGAAGAGGAGATCTGATGGAGAGAGAAGGAGCATCTTAGAATGAGCTACGTAGCTTTATGCTACTTGGCCCATTCAACGTGAGTGCACTTCTTAGGAAGTCTTCATGCGCTGACACATTTTTCCTTAACTTGCATGGGGAAATGCTCAGTAGGGATGTCATGTTAGTGGTAGTGCAGGGACAGACTAATGCTTTTACTTATGAACCTCAAATGAAGAGTACTCTTGATGTTGACGCAGTGATCATCTGCGTTCTGATTTTAGAACTGGTCATTCCCTTCATGTTGCATAGATTGAACGTTGCCCGTAGGTTTGGCTTTGTATTAGTTCTAATGTATTTTTACACCCTCGTTCTGAGGTGTTTGTATGTCCAATTGTTCTTGGTATTGTAATAAACTATCTAAATTTAGAACCTGGGGTCAGTGATTCTTAGGAGTCATGGGTTATTCAAATTGTGAAATGTAATTAGATAAGATATTTCTCCCCTCTACACTTTTAAGCAAGAACAAACGGTCTGTCAACCATGGGTTCCAGAGAAAATCTAGGATGTGGAATCCGGCCCCATCGTAAGCATTGGCAATTCAGTGCAACACAGGACATTCTTCAGTTTTACACAAAAGTATATTCACTGACTTAATACACTAACCTCTTCAAGTGATTTTTCCTCAATTGTCTGATCCAGCTTCTGGACAGCAACATTGGGTGTAGGTGACTGGAAGAAACCCAAAAAGAACTAACATTTACAACAAAACAAAATGATGTGGGCTCATCATTTAAAAAAATATTTTCAGACATTAAAGACTTTCATCTGGTATGATTCCTGGGTTTCTAATGCCCCGGCTTCTTTACCATTGGTGACGGAGCCATAAGTGTAAGTCAAAAGTAATTTTACAAATGGAGGTATGCGATTACCACTCCAAGAAATTAATTTGGCTGATGGGAAATGGGCATGTGTATGAGAATCGTAAAAATAGTCACAGTATATAAATAGTCGTCAAAATTAACAGATGTCTAGAAAAGTTCATGAAAACTGGAAAATGTTTACATTACTTTTATATACAGATTGAGGATAAAGTAGTAAAGCAGAGATGAGTGAAGAGGAAGGGATTTGGAATAAAGAGCGAAAGCATGGTGAGTCTTCGAGGATTCTAAGAGGAAGAAAATAAGCACAAATTACATTGAACGGCTTCTCAAGTACAGATATGTAGCGACATGATCAACTTTATAAATGTTTTCTGCTTTTAGGACGTCCAAGCTGATGCACCCAAGCTTCAATGGACTGAGAAATGGCTTTTATCATATCATTACAGAGCAAGACTACTTACTGTGTCCCTCATGGACTTTTCACTTTCTACTCCACTGGGAGGCACATTCTAATGGCCAAAGAAAACTTAGAAAAGTCTTCTCAATGAATGACAGACTATGAGAATTAATGTAGAGTTTTAACAGATGCAATTATAGTCTCTATAACCTAAACAACTGTAGAGTTACCTTCATTTACATAAGGCCAGACCAGCTAAAACCAATGTTGAGTGCAATGTAAAGATTTAATATTGCATCTGTGGCACAATTTTACAGCATTACAACACAGAAGAGCTAATTATTTTACTACCAACAAAAAGCTTGTGCTAATTCCATATTATTTTTGCAAATGCATTTGTAAACTGTGTGTGGGAATCCTATCACCAATTTTTGGTACTGTTACTTATTTTTCATGAATCTCTAAATGGGTCTTGCGGTTACAGTATGGGTACTGACACCGATATTAACTCCTTCCGTATAATGATTATTCGTGAACATGCAAAGCTCACGTTTAACTGTGGCAAAATACCCTCAAACTGTGTTTATGGAACAGAAAATGCATATCCAGAAATCATAGAACACTGGCTGGGAGGACGTGATAATGTGTTAAAAGACCACATACAAGAAAAGATGATAAATAACCTTGGACACATGGTATGCCTGATGGTTGGATTGAACTGAAGGAACAGGAGTCTAAGAATGGATAAAGAGTGACTACACAAGAGAACTGAGGGATGATTAGATATGGTGAAGGGAATAACCTGGAACTGGTTCTTACTATGTACCAAACTAAAAACACAAGACATAAACCTCTATGTGCACTGAAGTGTATGCATTAGCGAAGCCCCGAAGGTCCAGACGATGAAGATTCTAACTGGGAAACAGGTCCTTGTATGTGGTAGATGACAGTCTAAGTGTGTCTTGAGCTCTCTCATTGTGCGATAAGCATGAGTGACTCAGTGCCAAACCTGATACCCCTACTTTTTTCACAAATATATATCAACAGGCAGAATATACTAGCCTCTTCTATTGGTTTCCTTGATTGCTTGATCCAGCTTCTGGCTGGCAACATCAGACGTAGGTAGTTTCAGGAAACAAAAAAATACCTCTAACATTCACAACAATACAGAATTATGCATATTCCTCATTTCAAACTTTGCTTTCTCAAAACCATCACATTTTATCTGAGATGATTACTGGGTGTCTAACGCCACTCATCTCTTTGTCATTAGTGATGGAGGCTTGACTAAAAGGCAAATAATAATTTTAAGAAATGTAAAACCAATGTTGAAAATGGTTTAAGGGAATTATACTGCTTTTGTGAAATAATAATACAGCATTACATAACGGGGAAGCTAATCCTTTTATTACCATCAAAAAGGTGGTGCTAATTTCAAATTTTTTGAAAATGCATTTTTTAGGTCAAACATAATTTTTTAGATCAAAGAGTAATCAAAATACAGTTCTATTGGTCATTTCGACACTGTTGAAGAGTCCTTCTACGGTAAAGGGGAAAAAACAGTTCTTTTTGCCCCGTCCGGCATCTCTAACAATCAGCAACAGCAGCAGCAGGCATTCTAGAATGGTTGTCTGATATCATCAGGCTTTGTGAGACTTTTTGTGACATCCTTCACCGGCTGGCCCCTTTAAGATGTTCAATTAGAATCCAACAATGTCATGTACATTTTTCCATTGAAATTGGTCACTTTTAAATGTCAGAGAAGTACACTGTGTCTGCATTATACTCCCCTTTCTAAGCTATAATTGTGTTAATACCTTGAATACCAGGTGTGGGGAAGTTTTTCTCAGTTTTTGGTGCTGCCACTAATTTTTTATGAATCTGTAATTGCATCTGCGGGTGTACAGTCTGAATTTTGAAAAACAATATTAACTCATCCCACATAATAAATTATCATAAATATGCAGGGCTCAGGTTTCACTGAAACGAAGCACCTTGAAACTGAGTTGATGGAACAGCAAATACTTATCTAGAAATCCTAGATTAATGGCAGTAAGGACATATATATGACAAACTAAATATGTTATAAAGGCTACATATAAAGAAAGAAATTAGAGGCCCTTGCACAAAAATGGCACTTCATTTCTGATGGGTGAACTAGGCTGAAGGAGCAGGAATCAGAAAGGATGGATAAGGGGCTACCGAAACCAGAGACCTGAGCAGAATTGATTTGGCTCATGGGGCTATCAGGCAGTGCCCGGCAGGCTGGTCTTAAAATGTGTGGGCCTGTTTTTGTCAGGTTGTGAGCCTGGTGGTTCGTCCGGTGGGCCGGTGTTTAATGCTGAGTCCCTCTTATTTAGAAAAACATTGCCTGTAGCAAGTTCATATCCATGCAGTTCCCCATATACAGCATGTGTTTTACTAGTGTCAGGAAAAAAGTTAAGACTTGGCTGTTCCCATGATTTCTCTTCCTTACCACCCTGCCTCCTCTCTTCAGCGCTGGGAAGCCCTTGGGCAGCCATGCACTTTACAAATCCCTAAAACATAAACATAGTTCAAAACTGTCCCAACTAGCAAAAATGGGCCACTTTTTTTTAGCTATCTGATTGACTAATGGGGGCCACTTTTATTGTGGGGATAGGGCCTATTTTCTGTCCCAGTCCAACCCTGGACCTGAGGGTAGATTAGATGCTGTAAAGAAAGCCATACACTGTTATTATGTTGTGCCAGTGTCAATGCACAAGATCTTAGCCTGAATATATTTTGAAATGTGCGCATCAGCAAAGCTAGTAAGGTCCAGAGGGTGGAGATTTCAACAAGGGACCCTGGTCCTAGTCTGTCATAGATGATGGACAGAATGTGTCTAAAATTATTTCTTTGTGTAATAAACATGAGAAAGTCAGTGCGAAACAGGATACCCTAACATTTTACCCAAATGTATATCAACGGACTGGATATACTAACCCCTTCAACTGATGTGGCCTCGACTATCTGATCAGCAATATTGGAAGTAAGTGGCTGGAAAAAAGACAGCTAATGTTTACAACAAGAAACAATATGCGTGCTCCTCAGTTTGCATTTCTTTTTCACAAATCCATTGAATTTTACCTGATTTGATTACTGGGTATCTAAGGACCATGGTGTTCTTACCATTTGTGAAGGACTCCTGAGTATATGTCAAAAATAATTTTAAGAACTGGAGGTATGTCTGTGCCCCCACAAGAAATTCATTTTGCGGAAGTGAAATTGATAGCTGGGCAAGCATTTCAAGAAGTTTTGTTGTATATAAATATTTATTGAAAATAGCAGATGCCCAGAAAAGTTCATGAAAATCTGGAAAAAGTTTTCAATACTTTTTTAAACAGGCTGGAGACGAAGAGAAGAGTGAAGGGGAGGAGGGGTTGGAAATATAGAGCTAAAAGAGTGAGCGTCTTTGAGTATTGCTGTTGGAAGAAAATGATCACGGATGGCATAAAATGGACTCTCACATGGAGATGTATAACAAAATAAACAATAATATGACTGTATTCTGCTTTTAGGAAATCCATGCTTTGCACTGTGAAATCGTTTTGGATTTAATCATTAAAGCAACATAACTATTATAGGCCAAACTACTTACTATGTCTTTCATGGCCTCTTCACTATCCACCGCACTGGGAGGCGAGCTCTAATGGTAAATGAAAAAGTCAGAAAGAGTTCTCCATGAGAGGCAATCTATGATCATTAATGCAAAGGGGCAGTCAGAGCCTCTATCACTCCCACAGCTGCATCACACCCTCATTTAGATACGGTCAGGTCCATATAAATCCCACGTTGAAGGTGCCGTAATGGGATTGCACTCCATGTCTGACACAGTAATACAGCTCTTCAATATGGTAACTCGAATCCTTGATCGCCAGCAAAGAGCTGGTGCTAACTTCACAGTTTTGTTTATTAAACGTCATTATTAGTGTCAGTTTGTGGGTCGAACAGCAATCATTCCATAGTTATATCCGTCATGTATATACTACTATAAGGGAAAAAACTGTTCTTTTTTGCCCCGATCTGCACATCTAACTATCAATTGGCAACAATAGATATTCTAGAATGTTTGTCTGATGATATCAGCCAGGGATTTGAGATCTATTGTGACAACATTCCCTGGATGGCCTCTTTGAGATGTCCCATTAGAATCCATGCATGCCTTGCAATTTTCACATTAAAAGCCCGCACTTTTACATGTCAGGAAATCTTATAGGAACACTATTTCTGCATGACACCCCCCATTCTAAACGGAACTCTGCTTTCCTGATTAATTCATCTTATGTTCTCTCTACTTCGGCCACTGCTCTCTTTCATAATGTTTTGAGTTATGGCATGATCTAACTTCTAAAGCATTCCGCTGCCCTTGTGGCGTGGTCCACGCTTTAGAAATACTACAATTAAATAAAGAAAATAAATATTCAGAGTATTATTTTAAAGTGATATCTGAGCCTAGCGATACCTAGCCTCAACCTCATTTAGAGTTTCATGGGGAGTGTGAAATTGTCAAATATCATAGAAAAATACTGAGTTTAAGAATATCAGGAAGGTAAGTGTAAATAGGAAGTATAAATTTACATACCGCAACTCCACATCTATGCACCTTGAAATTATATATATTGTCATGGTACATATAGGTAGCATTGAGTATAGTAAAGATCTGCCTACCCATTGAAACTTACCTTCACAATTTTCTTGCCCTCAATATTCTAACTACGTGTTTTGGCCACACAATATTTTATTTTCGATATTTTGGTCAATCACCGCCTAATCCAGATATGAAAGCCGCTAATATATTATGCAAGGACACTACACACTATAACCTGGATGGCCTCGCCCACAAGAGCGGAGGCCCTGAATGAGGATGAGTGTCCACTCTCAGGAATGGTAACCAAAAGCAACTCATTGCCCATGATGGTTTTTTTTGGGATATGCCTATGAAATACCTGACAGAAGAACTGATAAGGACTGCCCAAACCATACACATGTGAGTGCACGGGAGAAAACACAGGGCGAAGACTGTAACTGTTCTCTCCAAGTGTCCGAATCTGTGCTCAGTACATGTGTCTCTCTGTGCACTGGAATGTGTGCATCAGCGAAGCCAAGAAGACCCAGATAGCGGAGACCTCAATGAAGGCACCAGGTTCCAATCTGTGGCTGAGGGCCAGTTTGTGTCCCTTGGTCTGCCTTTTTGTGATAACGCATTAGAGACTAAGGGAGTCATCAAGGGTTTGGCGGGCTGTTCTGTGTTCCACCAGAGGAAAACAATAAAGTAATGGTGGAATGCTTGAATTCATCTCAACCACTGGTAACTGCCCAGGGCTGCATTCCAGGCCGTCGTTGCTGTTACCCACTATTTCACCCCAGACCGAAAAACTGCCACGTGCTCAACGGCCTTGGTCCTCCTCCAGTAGGAAGGATCCATCCCAAAAACAGACCGGCCCGGTCCACTCTGACCCCGAACACAAGTAACCCAGAGCGATCTCAGCCTAATTGGGCCTCTTATGTTGGGTACAGTGAACAGAGGCCCATGTCTAGGTTCCCAGGGCTTTGCACTGAAGAAGTCATGGCGAATGCTTCGACGAATCTCGGCCACTGATTATTCCTGCGGGCTGCATTTTTGTCCATTGTTTTGTACCCACCATTCCACTTCAGGTATGTAGTCCACTGCCCCGGTGGACCACAGCATGCCAGATTTAAAAACTTCACCTTCCTGGCCGAGATATCTTTTTTGTTTTTCAATAACAAACTCCCAAGGTGGGAGTTTATTTTTCCAAAATGAAAAAGGAAGGCCTGGACACCCTGGAAGTTTTCACCTAGGGCGTGGGGTCAGCTGTATGTATTCGCTTCAGCGCCCCTAGGCTTTCCCTGGCGGCCAAAAAACAAAAAATAGTGCATCCGAATATCTATATCCTAAATCGGGGGGCATCTGAGGTAATTGTACCTACAAACCTATGTCCGTAGGGCTGTTGGTTTCCAGTTTCTGCAACGAAAACATAACGGATCAACTAACTCAGAGCTGAGCGGGTGAACCATCCGTTTGGCAGACAGGGTAGTTAGTCCACAACATTTGTGGAGGATTGTCCTGTCCACCAAACTCTGAACAACTGAGTGCCGGGCAGGAAACACTTGAATTTTCTCACAAATGTCAACAGGGTAATATTCCTATAAAAAGATGTTACAATGACAGGCTTCTGAAAAGGGGCATATTCAGAGGGTGACTGAAAAAAACCCAGATATCCAACTAATACTGGCAACGACACAAAAATACTGTGCGATATTAATACGTTGATTTACCAACTCCATAGATTCCAGGTGTTGTGATTGAAGCGTTACCATGGACCTTAACTCTCTGTGGTTGTTGGTGGTGACATTGGTGATAGCTGAAAGACAGTTTTACAAAACTGAGGGACTTAAGCTCCCCCCACAGAAAAATTGATACTGCTGACGGGAAGTGGATCACTGTATGAATTTGCAAAAAATGTATTGTATAAAATAATCCGTAGAAACAGCAAATGTCAACAAAGTTCCTGAAATACAACAAAGTTCCTGAAACTTTCCAGAAAGGTTACAGTATTTTAATATAAAGAAAGGCGTTAATGTGGAGAAGGGGAAGCCATAGATGTGGGTGGGTCTGAGAATATATTAAGCTCAAGGGAAAGTTGTCCCCATAGATTTTAGGAGGTATTGAAATCATTAGTGTCATGCAAATGGAGATATCTGGAGATGAACAAGTGTATAATATGTTCTAAAGTAATACAAGCCGATGTACCTAATCCATACTGACCTGTGAAGTATGTTTTGGTTCTAGCAGCTATAAATATGTGATACAAAGAAACTACTTAGACCAGATCACTCTCCTGGGATCGAGGGGCAGGCTCAAATAGTAAAAGAGAAATCAGGTAGGATTTGTGTGAAATTATGGTTAAAGGACTGGAGTGCAAGGGAATCATTTAGAAAGATCCTTGTACTTGAAGGGGCCTTCAGACCTGCCCAAAACCTACACATTCCTACCTGTTCAGCTCTCAGCATAGCCTATCTCTGGCTGTGGAGTCATGTCAGAACACAATGCCACAATCAATGGTGCTAGAGCTCCACCCCACAGCAAAGCGGCCTGTGCGAGATTCACAAAGCCTTTTCCACTCTTAAATGCAACTAGTGCATTGAGGCGCAATGCCCTCTGCGAGTATCACTCAGTGGTTATTCATAATAATCCAGGAAGGCATGGAGAGTTGTCATTACTGCTTTCAAGATGGCTCAGTGAGTTAAACCTTCACTGCTGAAATCTGAGCGATTACGTATTCCGTAGTTTGAATCATCCAGACTTCCATCCTTCCAAGGTCAGGAATTTAAGTACCATTAAACTTGGAAACAACAGCAGCTAATGATTAAAGCGCTTTGAAACAGCAGAAGCGCAGCAGGGAACACTACATCAAAACGCATTATTCCGCAGCGGTAAATTCCAGGGACATAAGTAGAATGGGTTTTCCCACGAGGAGCGACAGTGGTTTGTATATTCAGAGTTTCCACCTGCACTCAAAGATCAGCATGTTCCGTTGTCTTTGAGGTGTGAGCCTCCAGCAAAGAAGTCCTTCGGTGCCTTTTAACTTTTATTGTGTTATCTTCATTGCAGTCATTATGACTTTCAGAACTTGTGGTTTAGCAGAATTTCGAGGAGGTGCCATAAAGGTGAATCCCACAGGGTTCACCCCCATTGGAGCTCTCTAGAGTCTCACTTGGGACCGTGGCACCTGTCCGGCTGCCTGCAACCAGTGCATGCTGGAGATTCCCTTTCCACCTTGGATCATCTGTAGGGTGCATCTAGCATGGCTGTAATGCCCTCCACTTACTCCATGAACGGACTGGCACTAGGCTGGTTCTGTGTGATGGCTCTGTGTCCAGTGTGTGCCACGACCCACTCTCCCCCCAGCCACGAGCAGACCATGTGGCTTCAAGCCGACTGCCAGGCTTGTTACCAGTGCATAGCCTCCAACTTTTATCCACTCCCATTCAATTAGGTCACACGCCATCGCTCAAATGGGGTCCCTAAAGAACATTTAGGGCCTCATTCACAAGGCCCCTATCGGCCCTTTTGCGCCGCTGGAGCAGCATGTTTTTTGACGCTCCGGTGGCACAATGTGCCCCAGCATATTTACAAGGCCACATAAAGCCACTTTACATGGCTTTTCATGGTCTATCGACCTCGTCTTCAAGGGCTGCCTTAATGCCGCCCATGCCTGCTGGTTGCTCTCCTCCTGCCTGCTTGTCGAACATGTCTGTGTGTATCTATAGCATATCGAGGACTGCTCCTCTGCAGCTCCTATGTTGATGCACTCAGACAGAACAACAATGACCCTATTGGAAAGTGCATGCTCTCCATCACCCAGTCAATGCATGCCTAGGCGCAGGGACCCAAGACAAGATAAGAGCACCTCTCTGGTCACTCATGCACAACACCAAAATGCTCTACAGAAGGGCCAGGCTGCCATACAGCAATACACCACCCAAGCACTACCCCAAAGTGTGGGTGCTGCTCAAGCGATTGATGATAATGCAATTCGCAGTCTTGTAGCACTATATAAACAATGCAGTTTTTTAATTTGTGTTTACTCATTGCATTGTAGGTATACTGGTGTACTTTATTTTATGCCCTGAAAATGACTGTTAAATAATACTTGCATTATCCATTAAATCTACCTACCTACCTACCTTACACCATTGGCAATTCAAAAGATGTACCCCACGGTATCCGCTCTATGCTCCAGATGCTCCCATCTGCCCGCTGATTTTACTCACATGTTATGGTCATGTACTGCATTGGGGAGGTTCTGGATGGAGGTCACTCTGGGATTATCCCGATTTAAGGAGTGCTACCCGTGGGGCAAAATGGAGGTATGCTTACTGGGGCTTTTTCCACTGCCCAAGAAGGCGAAATGATTACGTCGCTTTGCAGGCCTGGCTTTGATGCTCGCCAAACGGTTAATCCCTCAACGTTGGAAGGCTCATATGTCACCTCCGGAGGGCAAGTGGAGGGATGAGGTTATTAGATGGACAGTGGCAGAAGGGGAAGCGCTTCAATGCGTAGAATACCTGGGTCTAAGGAAAAGGCCGATTTCCCTTGAATGGGCTCAATTAATAGAGCAGTTTAAAGTGCTAACAGCCGATGACGCAATGGAACCCCTTGCCCCATAGCTGGAGTAGCTTATCAATGTCTGGTACCTGGATAGGTAGTGGCGTCGGCAGGGGTGGCTTTCCCTCCCCTCCATCTTCAGTTTCCCCCCTTTGGCCCCCCTCCTCCTTCCGAAATAACTCGTGAATCTGGCATAGCCCTCTTTTTCTACCCCCCCCCCCCGCTAAACATTTCCCTCCCCCCCCTTCTATCCCTTCCCCTTACTCCGGAGAACCTATTGCGCCATCATTATGTTTGATTCACCAGGGTACTTGCCCTGGCAGAACGGAATGTCCATAAGCGGCTATGTTCATACTTTATTATTAATTGGGAGGGTATAGTTGTGGGTGGGATATCCAGGGTGGGAGTTTGGGGGGATAAAGTGATGATGGACCGATTTCTCGAGAATATTTTTTCAACTATATGGTACTGATTCTACGTATCTTTCATCTACACGAATTGCTGTATCCAAATGCATCACACACTAAGATTTTTGTCTGGTTTGCAAAGACATATTTGGGACAGGCTGAAAGCTCACCTAGGAATGGATTCTGTCCATTGTTTACCATTGGCTTTGTGTTTTGTAACTCACATTTGCTTGCTTTCTATTAGCTGGCTTTGTTTGTTTGAGGTTGTTCAGCAAGTCTTTGTCCCACCCATGGAGCATAGCTTGTTTCTCGCCTGTCTGAATGTATCCTTATATTCTTCCACGAGTTTTCGCTTTCCAAGAACTCTTTTTTTCTTTTTCGTGTGGCGCTCCATGAGAGTGCATGTGTTTTCAGGTGTCTCACTTGTATGCTAGTTCCCGAAGCAGCTGCAGTGCACAAGTTGTATTTCTTTGAAAAGGTTCCCTGCCCCCCATCTTTCTGCATGATTGAGTCTACTTCTCTCTAGCACTATGAGTTTTTTCATCATGCATGCCCGTGAGGAACAATATTCTGTCTCCGAGCTTGTTGTTTTTGGTCCGTGTTCTTTACCAAATACCATAACTTAATCCTCTTTATCCATTTTACGCCCATGCCACAGTCGCTGCAGCGCTCCCAAATACCTATACTGGAATTCAGAAATTAAATGAGCAATAAAGAAGCCTTTCAATTTTGCATTTTATGGTTGTGTTAACCAGATGCTCGAACTGTCGGAAATGTGTTCAAGGATAGCTTGTGGAGTTATTTAACACTGCGAGCCATGCAATAACATTTGTAATAATAATAATCCACATTTGTAAAGCGCAAACAATCACCCGTAAGGGTCTCTAGGTGCTGGGGGTCATCGGGAAGATTAAGCAAGCTATTGCCCAGAGTCACACGGTGCTGGGCTGATGTGCCTACGGCACCGGGGATCGAACTGTGATCCCCAGATTCCGAGTCAGTCGCCCTGGCCGCGGCGCCACACCTCTTCCCTGAAGCCCTAACGAATCACCCTACACGGGAAACCATGCAAGTATCTCACAGAGAAGCTGCCGGCTGCCAGGACGCTTTCAATGCTGTCACTTAATATGTGTTATAGAGATGCATTACTGTGTTTCTTGGATATGTGTATTGTGAGTCGCGTGGTTTCACGCGACTCTTGCTGTTCCATGTTATGTCATTGTGTGCATTCCAGAGCGTTGCTTCCCAATCGTGAAGATTCCTTCTTAACGTCACTCTGGACGTTGGTTTCTTCGCGTTTGGATGGCTCCGGTCGTGGGTGCATTATTTATGCAATAAACCACGCTTCTAACTCTACTCACCTTCTCCGGTATTTAATAACTTGGCGATGAGGATGGGATCCTTCTCCGCACCCACCACCAAGAGCCTAATCCTCAAAGAAATTCATCTGATCGTGATT
Organism: Triturus cristatus; assembly: GCF_964204655.1. Lineage (NCBI taxonomy): Eukaryota > Metazoa > Chordata > Amphibia > Caudata > Salamandridae > Triturus > Triturus cristatus. The sequence goes on along the minus strand of NC_140580.1, from coordinate 926,193,081 downwards.
CATCTGAGCAGCTGATTGTTTCCGCCGATCACCTCCGGGCGGCCCTCCCAGACGAAGCGACTCTCCATCGTCTGTCGTAACCTCGCACTCCTGCCAAAGGTCGTATTAATTTGACTTTCTCCATTTTACCTTGTACGGCAGTTCGAACACAGCCGGCTTCTCGCGCTTCACTGCGTGTCAAGTTCGTTTCACGCACGTCTGCGCATGCTGTACGTCACGTTGCTAAACAAGGTCAATCGCCTTAAGAAAGCACGTTCAACCGTAACTATGGTTACAGCGTCAAGCAGCCATTTTTAACTCCTCCGTCTCCTGCCTACAGCGATAGGCACGCTTCTGCGGCGTTGCACCTTTTACGTTACTTAGGAGAAGAAAAGTGCATACTCATCTCAATCCCACTTGGTTACATAGAGATGATAGTGTCTCACTTAAGTCTGCTTCCATCCAAGAATATGTTAAAGTAAAACAGAACGCTATGAAAGCACGCTTTGATGCTGGCAAACATTCTGTAGATCAACCTTTAAAAAGAGGAGATTGGGTACTTATCAAAAATCCTAAAAAGATACCGAAAGGGCAATCAAAATTCTCTTCTCCTACATTAGTCATTCATGTCAGTAGAGGTTCTGCTCTTCTTGACAACAAAGGATGGTGGAACAAGAGAGCTCTTGTTAAGGTATCCCCCCTTCAGGCTGATGTCATTAGACAACATACCTGTTCAGAGTCAGACTCTGAACATTGTGACTGGTTTGATTTAATTTATGAGAAACCATCTTCCATTGGCATGTTGGTACCATCTGGAACACAAATCACTCAACCCGTTGTTACTGATAGTGGTGCATTGTCTATACCTCTTTCAAGTGGTGTTTTGGAACCATCTGGAAGTCAACCCACTCAATCTGTTGTCTCTGACCCTTTGCCATTGTCTTCGGAAATTCAGCCCAGTGCTACGGAGATTGGTGAATTGTCTGAGGCAACGGCAAAAAGATCATCACGTCTCAGACAAATTTTGTGTAGATTGAGAGACTTTGTTTTGGAATAATGATATGTTTATTTACTCATTTCTTTTTTGTTCTTTGAAGAGAGGAAGGTGTTATAGAGATGCATTACTGTGTTTCTTGGATATGTGTATTGTGAGTCGCGTGGTTTCACGCGACTCTTGCTGTTCCATGTTATGTCATTGTGTGCATTCCAGAGCGTTGCTTTCCAATCGTGAAGATTCCTTCTTAACGTCACTCTGGACGTTGGCTTCTCCGCGTTTGGATGGCTCCGGTCGTGAGTGCATTATTTATGCAATAAACCACGCTTCTAACTCTACTCACCTTGTCCGGTATTTAATAATATGTTAACATCATTTGTGACTCAAGCACTAAGCTAATGATGCTGAGCTATGGTGACATCGTGAAGTGTCCTGAAGTCCATCCGTAAGGCAGGATTGCACACAGCAGGAGAATATTGTTTGCACGCTGTCAGCTGATATTTAAATTCCTTATCAGCAATTCCATTGCTCTCCCTCTTTCCAGTTATCACACTTAGACCATCATTACTAGCTGAAGAATTACAGTGAGTCAGAGTTAGACCCCCATAGAATGGGGAATAACCACGTGAAACAGATTTTTCCGGCCAATAAATCCACACAGATGTAACAATTTAAAAGCATACTTTTACTGTCTACCTAGTGCGCGTAGGTGGTAAATGTATACGGGGACCGCTTACGGGTCGGAAGGGGAAGGTCTGTCAAGGAGAGCATTGATTGCTTGTTCCTGTTAAAGAAGAAAATCACCTTGAATTAGGACTGGCGGCTGCAGCCAAACCCCCAGGTTTCATTCCTCTACACCTGAAAGAAACGGGTGTGGGTAAACCGGCCAACTTGGAATCAGGCGGAGGAGAATTCGACTGTGTAACTACACTCTGAGGGCCTAAGAGGTGAGTCGGCATCGTAAAGACAGGTACTCTAATGCACCAATCCTCTATTCAGAAATGTTTTAAGACCCTCCTAGACCTTCCAAGGGAACAATATATGGACCACTGTAAGAAGATGGATTTTTATGTAGTGTGCCCATGTAGGGGCACACCACACACAAGTCCAGGCAAACCACACAAAAAGTCCAAACCACCCTTATTGCTTTACAGGACTCCATGTTCTCCATTTCTGGTGGTGTGGTCGAGCAGCTTTAGGCTTATGAGAGGAGAGTGTTGAGCATTTGTTTCACACACAGAGTCAATAAATAGTACACAGACTCAAGAAGAAATCCAAGACCAATTTATGAAAATATAACACAGGTTTTTATATATTTTTAGACACCAAGATCATTTGAATCAGGTTAGTACTTTCGAAGCAATACATTTTACAAAGAAATAATAAAATGCACAAATAACGGTTTTGGAGGTACAAGCCTCAAATGCGGTAATTTTGTCCTATGGGAGGAAAGTCACATACTGGCTGTATATACTTGCAAGTGATTTTAGAGGGTGCCCTTTAGGACTTAAGGTGGTTGGGGTCCAAGGCCCAAAGGACCACTAGCAGTGCAAGTTTATCTGCCCTGGTGTGTTCAGGTGCAGAGGTTCTGGTCATGGTGCTAGCCTCACGCGCTATAGGGTTTAGTCCAAAGTAGCTGTAACAAAAAAGGTTGCACATGGGGACAAGTCTGGCAGAACCCAGAGGGTGAGTTGGGTTGTGAGGGTCTCTGGAGCAAGGGGACACAGTTGGTTTCCGTGAACCCAGGCTGTGGGGCTCGGTGTAGAGGTGTTTGGCCGGCTGGCCACTTGAGGCGGGGGCTCTCACTGTTCTTGGTCTTGACATCAAAAGGAGAGGAAAACAGACAGCAGGGCCACACTTGGTGTGAGCCTCGTCGATCTTGATGTCCTCCTGTGGTCAGGTTGGTTTTGGAAGTGTTTGTGTCTGGGCTAGACACTCAACAAGCTTTGGATTTTGGCAAAAGCTCCAGTTCTCAGGATATTGGTGCAGGGGGGCACCTGGAGAGTATAGCATCTCAAAACTTGCGGAGGAGACGGGAGGACCTCTTGAAACCGCGGAGACCTTCTCCTGGCAAGATGCTCCTTCGGTGGGACAGATGGCCAGCAAAACAAAGTATCGGACAAGTGCAGTCGGGGCCTGTAGATGCAGGGGGATGGCTCCTCCACCCGTAGGGAGATGCTAAATGGCTGTTAAAGAGCCACACAGACCGCCAAGGTTTTGGGGAGATTGTTCAGCTTCAGGAGGAGTTGGTCCGGCAATTGTCGAGGATACTAGCAGCCAGGCAGGGATTGGCACCAGTTTCGGAGCAGGTCCTCTGTTCTTGCGGTGTCAGCTCTTTTTGTCCCTCTTCGCTTCCCAGGTGGACAAATCTGAAGCTCTGGTGTCATGGGGACCCCTAAATACTGAATTTAGTGGTGTTTAGGGGAGTGTGGGGCAGCAGTCAATGGGCTACCTACCCCTGAGGTGTCTACACCCCCAATATGACAACTTCATGTGACGTATTGGCATAATCTTGACCCAGAGTTCCTAGTTTCACCAAAACCAAGACAGTCAAACGCTTCTTCGACTGTCCACTTCCCGTGGCCCACCTTAGGGGTATGCCCAACCTGATAGTGCAACACGCCTACTGACTACATCATTTTCCCACCTTCTCTGGTCCCAAAGGGCCTTAGGGCAGGTAATTGCATTCCCCAAGTGTGGGGAGAAACCATGGTTGCATTTCAAAGGCAGTGGAGTCTTCGAAGTCTTTGCCCTTGAGATGCTAATCAGCTAGCCATCCTGCTGGAGGAAGCGTGATCACATTCTGCAGGACAGGCATTGTTGCTGGCCTCAAAGAGCACGAACCAGGGGTCAGAAAGTTGTCTGTGGTGGCAGGCTGGAAGATACCAGTCAGTCAGCACACTCTGTGACTAGTAGGGTTTCAGGTGGCAACTCTAAGAAGCCTTCTGGGTACATATCAGAATGAATCAGGTACTGGCAGCAGTACAGATTTATTAAGACAAGATGTTTGATACCAAACATTAGTATTTTCAGGGAAGCCATTATGTAGCTAGGTACCTCATAATGACCAGTGCCCAGTACATACCATAAGATGGCTACTTGATCACTTACCTAAAACTAGGTATTACAGGGACACTAGGTATTACAGGGACACATATGCTCATGCAGATGTGTCCTCAGATGTAATATAATGCACCCTGCCTTCGGGCTCTAAGGCCTGCTGTAGGTGTGACTTACATATAATACATGCTGTGTACAATGGCATGACACACAGTGAGTGTGCCATGTCGTATTTTCAGAATGGTTTGCATTTTTTCATGCATCCTGCAATAGCAGTCTGCATGCAGTTTGTGTGTTGGTACCTTAGGGTGGCATAACACATGCTGCTGCCCTTAGGGACCCTCTTTAGTACCCATGCCCTTGGTACGGAGAGTACCATTTACTAGTGACTTACAGGGGTGCTAAAGTCATTGCCAATTGGGTTCAATTAAACATTTGTATTGTTTTTTAGGGACAGAGCACTGGCACTAGGGCATGGTTAGCAGGGACCCAGTGCACTACTAATCACCATCAGTACCAGTTGAGAAAAAAGTGGGAGTGACCATGTCAGAAAGTGGCACCTTCCTACAACCACCTATTAGGAAGATCTCCTGTACCATAGAGATGTATTAGGAAGATCTCCTGTACCATAGAGATGTATTAGGAAGATCTCCTGTACAGTACAAAAGCCCCCACCTCAGGTCAGCCTGGCTAAGAAACCAACTGGGAGGGAGGAGGTTATTAAAGGACTCGGGTGAGGAAGAATGGTCTCTGTGTAATGGAATTACCAGTAAGTAATTAAAAATTACCTCTGTGTCCATTTCCTTGTTTCAATCATTACAATATAAATTCTACTCAAGTTAGAACCTAGTCTGACTGCCCTGAAAATGAGCAAAGGCAAACACACAAACACCAAACCTTTACCCTAACATTAGAGCCCATGGTGCTTTACATAATTAGGTGATGCCCATGGAGGAGCCCTATCAATTTCAATCAATGAAGCACCCTGAGCTTCCACCCGGGAGGCAGGTATATCTTGAGTAGATCTTTCAGGTGAGTTTCGGGATGACACCGGGCCATGCACCGAGCCGCTGCGGAGATAAGCACGCTGGCGTCTTTCTCCTTGAGGTCTTTCAGCTCGGCGGCACGGCTCTTCGCCTCTCACTCTGCTCTGTGCTGAAACTCAGCCCACTTTATAACAGTGGAGCCAAAACTCCTCCCACTCGGTAACAGTGGAACATAGTGGGCATAGAAGGGATGAATCCTTTCTTGGCAAGACCAAAATTCATAAAAGGAGACTCTGTCTAACGGAAAGCAGCAACTCTTTCCAGATTAACTAAAAGTGCCCTTCCAGCCTTCAAAGTGTGAAGCCAAACCTCTCCAGGGAAGAAGAGCCCAGCATAAACACTGGAAGAAACCACCTTTAGAACAAAGGAAGGGTCCAATCTCAAAATGATCCTGTCAGGAAATATTCTGAGACTTGGAGTTCTGAAAAAAACAACCCCCAGTTCATTCAATTTAGTAGCGAATGTATCACCATCAGAATAAAATACTTCATCATTTATAATTCAGGAGTATTAGATCCACTGAATGTAAAGGTTCAAATAGTAGCTGCTGTAAGCATCCAAGACCAAACGTAAATCCCAGCCAAGTAGCAGGGGCTGGCGCGGAGGATTAGAGATAGAAATCCCTTTGAGAAGATGTGAAGCATAAGCTACACAGCCCTCAACTCCACCCCGAGGTTACCTAAAGGCTACCATGAAAACCCCTGAATGAGAAGAGTAGACACTCTCAAAATTAACATGAAACCATCCTGAAGAGAGGGAAGAATCTGAACCCCACCTCCTAACAGAGGTCCACCCAATGGTGGCTACACCTTTTTCTCCAGTGGGAAGAACAGGACTTTAAATTCGATTTCTGTCTAGAGACTTGAACAGCAATAGTTAGGTCAAAACCCTTGTTTTGCAAACCATCCAGCTCATCCTCCGGTTTGATGAGCAGAGCCTCCCAGAACCTCTTTTTTTTTTTTTTTTTTAACATACTTTATTGATGACTTTAACAGTTTTGAAATGTACTAGTCATTCTACAGAGACAGTCTTTTACTTTTATATGAAGAACATTATACATATGGCTTATAATGGCTATGTGTGTCATTTCGCAAGCGATAAAATCGAAGCTCCCAGAACCTCTTGACGCTGCCCCGGGTACCTTAGCGGAGAACAAAATGTTTGTTTTGATTAGACACAGACGAGGTAATCACGAAGGGTGGACACACCTGGGACAATCAGAATACCTGCACCCCCTTCCCTCCTGATTTGCTCCAGAGCCCCCATGGTGAGAGGCGGGGGCAGAACACAGGGCCACATGTATTGGAGGGGGGCTTCAAGCACACATGCACTGATGGTAGGATCTGACAAAAAAAGGAACAACAACTGCCCTTGCCTGGCCAATGCTTGCTGCGTGAGATGTGCTCAGCAGTTTGCTCAAAGTAACACCGTTGCATCAGTTATTGACTTATTTTGCAATATAGAAATCCCAGCGAAAAGCTGCTAATGTGTAACTTAATACATGAGGGAAAGTAGGAAAGAAGCAAAACAGAAGGGAAGTGCTACCAAGGAAAGAGAAAAGATGAGGAGAGAGAACAATATGAAGTGTCCAGAGAGAGCAGGAGACACGCAAGCTATGAAGAGTAAAGGGAGCAAAGAGACGGCCGGGTCAGAGAGCGAAAGAGTGACAGCAACCTATCACAGCTGAACGAAGTGATTGTGAGCACAGGAGAGAGATTGGAGAGAAAAAAGAGAGACGTAAGAGAGACGTCAGAGAGAGTGGAGAGAGTGTCAGAAACGTAGAGAGAGACATGCAGATTATTAAAAACATAATTGAATAACAGACAACTAACAAAGAGACAGAGATAGAAGAAAGCGGGAGCGAGAGAGAGGTTGTAAAAGAGACAGGTGGGGAAAAGGGCAGAGAGAAAAGAAGTTAAAGAGCAGAGAGTGAAAGGGAAGCACAGCATGTAGGCCCTGATTTCGAGCGTCCCAAGTATGTATTCAGCATTCATTGCACCCTATAAAGTCCCAGCACCCCTAGGTTTGGACTTACTAAGTGCAATAAATAGCACCTAAAATTGCACCCAGTGATAAGGAATAAAAGACATCAAATTCTCCTTGTCCTGGTAATTACCAGAGCTTTCCCTTTTCCTCCGTTAAACCAGGCCCTGTTAGGCTTTCCAAAGGTAGGCTCTGCGGCGCATGGCCAGGTGGCTTATGAGGGAGGCCTCCTTCCTAAGGGCATGGCACATCCCTGATTAGAGGGAATAGGGGAATACATAAAGGAGGCGCTGAAGGTGAGGAGAAGAAAGAGCATCTCACCCCCAAGCTCTCCATGTGACTTATGACAAAGAACTATGCCAAGGGCCAAGTGCACTGCAGTTCTGTGGTTTCCCTCTAGCTTGCCATAGTGAGGAGCAGCACCTCTAGTAGCCACAATGTTCCCACATAGTCTTTGTGTACAAGGTACAGGTATCTGCAGAGATGGGCCTCAGAAAACAGGAGGGAAAAGCCAGAGGCATAATTAAAAACCCTCAAGGTAAGCTGCCATGATGCAGACGTTCAGGATACTTAGCCGAAGAAGGATCTAAATAAAAGAGTAGAGCAGAGCTGAAGTACCAGGACTAGTGGAGCAGAGAACTGCTAAAATGTTCCTCTACTTTATGATGCAAAGCAGCCAATTCCAGATGCCTTTATATATGGTGGAAAACAGTAAATTGCATTTTGAAAAGATAATCATGTATTTCTATTGCATTAACGTTAATGTTACCTTGCAGCTGTATATCACAACTCGGGGTGGGTGGAATTTGAGTAGTCGCGCTCCGCAAAGCTCTGCGAAACGGTGAAAAATCCCTGCGAGCACGCAGAGTTCCGCAAACATGCGGAATTGCTTGTTCCGCCCATTCGTGATGCTTTTTTCCTGTTTGCGAACGCTGTTTGCGTGCCTGGGGGGAAATATCTCGCAAACACGCATTTTGAAAGCGCAAACAAGCAAAAAATTCCACGAAGCCGCGGATCGTGGAATTTCTGGCAATTCTGCATTCTCCGCGGAACACGAAATTACCCAAATTCCGCTAATTCCGCAAGCGGAACGGAATTTACCACCCAGTCCTAATCACAACGTACAGTGATATATCTTATAATCAAGTGTGAATGTTGTGTTTTTGTATCAACGTGAGGTGCTCTTAAGCCTCAGCCTGCATGCTGGGTTTCAAGATTCTAGTAGGCATAGAAGTAATTTTGTTTGAGGTTGTACATTTGCACATTTCCTGCATCTCATAGTAAAGCGTGGCCTCATTTTCTATGTTGACAGCTAGAAGCATGATTTTAGGAAATTAATGAACAGTGTGTTCATGTACTAGTAGTATAAACTTTATTCAGTTATTAACCATAAAAGTCAGTGCATATATAATACTTTAAATACATTTCAGAAATAAACATACATAAGAAAGTGCTTTAGTCATATATAGTAGCAACACATTTTCCCAGAGATCAGTACATTTGAAAACCAATACATTATACAATAAGCAAATAATTAAAACCAGCGCTATGGAATTAAGAAAAAAAATACACTAAAACCCAGTCAAAGTTATGCCTCCTTTCTCAATTAAAGGTAGAAAAAGAAGTGTGGGGGGGTTTACGGAGGAGGGACAGGCAAGGGGAGCGGAGCACATGTTTTCTCTTGTTAGCACCAGCACACAAGTGTTGAAGGCGCTACTATGTTGCAATGGGCTGTAATGGGTGACTTAAAATTCTCTCACAATGAAAAGTAATTAATAGGAGTGTGCTTATTAAATACCTACACAGCTTTTTTTTGCCACACTCTTTGACAGTCCACAGTAAAATAGGAAGGTGGTATTTGAAATTTGGCCATGCTATTCTGATTATAAAAAGGACTCTTGTGCCGTCTCAGCTGCTGATGTATTTCTACGCTTATGTGAAGGGTATGAGTAAAGCACTGCATGCATGTTGGCGATAAGCCTGCATCCCGGGTTGCCAGATCTCTTGATATCCATGTATGCTGAATACCACATATCAAGTTGTGGGCGTTCATTAGGAAAGAAAAATGCGTCTTTATTTGCGTACATTAGAACAAATGGACTAGCACACCTTATAATGATGTGCGTAAAAAAAATGCCACATACCGAATAGTTTGTGCTACTGAGCTGCTCCTTTCTCATATATGCACTTCTGTGCACTTTTTTAATTTGCTGCTTCAAAATGGGCATCCGCCATCTTGGAACAGTAACTCAAAAGTAAAAAAAATGACTGCTGCATCGTCGTGTGCATCATGATACATGAGTAAGTATATGTCATCTTAGTGGAACTGGCCAAAAAGCAAAAAAATGTATGAGCGTATATGCTTGGTGTAGGTCCTTTTTTATGTGTTTTTTTTACGTTGATTTGGCTTTTGCGCTCTTCCCGGTTGACTGTTGCTTCGTGCAAGCTGTTTTAAAAAAATATTTTCTCCATTGAAATTTTTACATGGACATTATTTTTTCACTTACCATACGACTGGCAGACGCCGGCCTTTCTTTGACAATAGTGCAATAATAGGAGAAATCCCCTACTTTGACAGGGAATATCAATACACTAGCCTATATTGTTCCGTTTGTTCCTTTGACAATTTACTGACTGTTCTTATGACCGTCTTTAACTCTGGATGGCGACTGGTACTGCAATTGACATTCTTGAGCAGTTTATTATAAGTATTAACTTGAATGCCTACAACGCAACAATACAGCCATGATTTAACCAGCCAACCATATAACACCACAAAACATATTTACACTCCACATAATAACACTCCACCTAATTATACTCTAATCAATACCACATAAATACACCCACATAAATCCACTCTATGCCGCATAACAATCCACATAAATACACTCCACATCATGCTACATAATTCCACTCTATGATAACAAGAGGAGTTAGGCCCAAGAGGCCAGGTTCTGGCAGGGCCGTATATATATATATATATATGAAGCAAGGGAAAGGGCCTGAAATAAAACAGCTTCAGGCCCTTTCCTTTGCTTCATACATAATTCCACTCAACATAATTTCACTCAACGCCACTCAGTTCCATGCCACACAATTTAACTTCACAAAAATCCATTCCACACCACATAATTTCACACCAAACCACATAATTCAAGTGCACAAAACAATCCACTACACACCACAAATATCCAATTCCACATTCTGCTTCAAAATACAACACCACATAATTCCACTTGACTACATGCCACTACACAACACACAATACCATTTCACATAATTACACTCCATAACACACAATCCCACTCCACATAATTTCAGTACACTTGATGCCACATATTTACTAAGATCTCTTGACTGGGGGTGAATGCTTTGATTTGTTCTGCATTCCGTCCATCAATTTTGTGTCATTTGCTTTCTCGCCCTAAGTGCTCCAGGTATGCCCAGACATGGGTCCTGGGCTCACTGTGCCACTGGATTCAAGCTATCCTGGCTGAAGAGGGGTGAAACCCCTAAACCGGTCCTGGGATGCTTTTTTCCGGTCCAGGGAGGACCAGGCTTGGCAGTTCGGGCTGGACTGTTCCCATGAGGCACAGGGCCAAGACTGATTTGCATATGGCCAGGTCTAAACCGGGGTGGCATGGTGAGCAAAAGAATGTTGGATTTAACCCAGATCTCTTACTGGGGGTGAATGTTTTGATTGGTTCTGCATTCCGTCCCTCAATTGTGTGTCTTTTACATATTTACTAAGCACATAATTCCACTGCATACCATGGCACATAATTCCACTACATAACTCCACTCAATACCACACAATTCTATGCCACACAATTATACAACATACAATGCCAATCCAACTCACATAATTCCAATCCACACCAAATACATCCTCTCCACTCCTTAACACATGGCTAAAAGACATTGACAATAGCTCTTGAAAACGCTAAGCTATCCACACAGTTCTATGCCACAAAATTCAGCTCCACACATTTCGAATCACACTGCATTATTCAACACCAAACCACATAATGCAACTCAACAACACAATTACACAACACACTACATACATCTAATCCACATCAAAACCACTTACCTTGCCATCGCCGCATCAGTGATGTGGCGAGATTAAGTGATGCGGCGGGCACAAGGTAAGTGGTTTTATTTATTTATTTTCCCTATCGCGTCATTTGTCAACTTCTCCCTGCCCCACCGCTCTTACCTGTACTGGCTGCGCCTGATTCCACAGCACACCATGCTACACAATACAAATCCACTCCACACCACACAATTGCACAACGAATCCAATTCAACCCACATAATTCCACTAAACACCACATACATACACTCCCTAACACATAGATAAAAGACAATGCCATTTACAATGCCAATAGCTCTAACTCAAAAAAAATGCGAGACAGATTGCCTTTCCAAGGCTTGTTAAAAAATGACTTAAGTAAAAGAGTGCTCTGCCCCCTGAATGTCATGACAGTCTCATCCGTGGGTTATTCATTTATTTTGAAATTTTTGTCACATAAACTCATTGTACTAACGGAGACTGTTAAGTATTCTTAAAACTGTAGTTGGGACATATTTTAGCTCAATCTGAAAAGACTTTGTCCGTCTCGATGCTGTTTATTATGGATTAAACGAGGCTCCCTTACCGGCTCTTGATCCATCTCCACCAAGTCTAGCCCAGGAGCCGCTCATCAGAGCAGCTCATCAGAGCAGCTCCTGGCACAATAATGAGACAACAGAGGGCCGCTTCCGAAAGATGGTTCTCAGCAGGCGTTGTCCTAAGTGCTCTCCTCCATAATCACCACTAACAGTAAGACCTAGGCAATCATAGCTGCGGGCAGGCAGAGGTGGTCAGAGATTCTGAACAACTTCAGAATCACTTCTCGTGAGTTCACAATGATGCAGCTCATACCGGCTGCCATGGAAACCGTTGTCAACACCTCAGCCCCATGGTTCTGGGGCAGCGCGTGGGACTGCAGTGTTCCGCTGTATCGAAGCTGAGACAAAAGTAAATGTTATTCAGAATGTTTTGGCCTCAGGATGGCCATCTGCGTAATGATTGTGTAGGGTCCACACTTTGCCTTTTCTTTGCGCACTATACTCCTGCAAAAGACTAAGCCAAAATTAGATTTTTTTTCTTGATTACCTAGTCCCACTTCTCGCACCCCCATTCTATTAAAACAACAACTTCGGCCTGTTTTTAGAGACTGTTTGCAATGACCAGAAGTCGGGGAGGTCATCTTGACTGAGACATTTCACCAAAGGAACTGATAGCAGTCAGTGTGAATGTTCTATCGCCGCCGCTCTTTCTCTAGTGGACTGCCTGACAGCTGCTTCTGACATATTTCACAGGAGACGTTCAAGACATTTAGTAGCCAATAATCTTCACAAGTAATCACAGCAGCATGAATCTGTGGTGCGGTAGCGCTGTTCCTCGCCAGAGTGCCCAACACACAGGTGACCTCATACATCCCTGGGACGCGTGCACTGACTTATATGGACACATAGGACAGGAGCCAGAGAGATATTGTGCACCTCTTTCTTCCCACCCTACTGAAAATGACCTGTGCTATGTTATTGTTGTGTGGTATTTGCAGAGGTGCCACTAGTGTGGCCTTGGAGCGCTGTTGCCTTATTCAATGGATTGCTAGCTGGAACATCCTTGTGTGGTTGGATGCCACATGAGTAGAAAAGGTTGTATGTGAGGCGTTTGGATGATGAATGTGAAGGCTAGAGATGTGCTCACAAAAGTTGTGCATATCTGATAGAGACTTCTAGCCACAGATTCCTTACCTTAGACTATTTCCCAGGTGTCAGACTGGATCCGGAAACTTTTGGTGAGAAGTTCCCCTACATGCCGGTAGGTGGCATGGTTCGGCTCCAAGTGACATCATCTGCACTGGAAGTGACGTGTGCTGTGCCATATAGGCACCGTCCCAGTGCACTGATGTCAGTTTTTTTCTTTCCGTGCCAGTCAGCGCAGATCCAGAGAGGGCTATCTCCTGTCACTTTTTGACTGACCTTTTTTTAACTTTTTGTCAAAGATCTTTTGAGACTTTGTCTCCTGGTGTGTAGGATGTCCTCCAGAAAGGCAGGTTTTAAAACTTGCTGTGCCTGTCACAAGAAGATGTCGGTGACAGACCTGCACTTGGTTTGGCTCTGATGTCCTGAGCAGGACCACGACATGAATACATGGAAGGATTGCTGCACCATGCATACCAAGGCACTGTGGGAGTAGTCCCTCAAGCTCCTTGCTGCCCAATGTCTAACAACTCCGCAAAGCTCCAGATTTTGGTTGTGAGGAAGTTACTAAGATCGTTGGTGCAGTTGTACCCATTGATCATCGTCCCACTCCAAGCATTCAAGGAAGTCAGGTTAGTCCCACGAGAAGAAGAAGAAGCCAAAGAGTTCTTTGACTTTGCCACGCAAGTGTCCGGATGAGTTGCAAGGCTGTCAGAACTCAATGCTGAGCTCTGTGGTGGAGCCTGGGCCATCTCCGAGCCATCCTGAGTTTCCAGGAGTCAGAGCGACTCCCGCCCAACTGAAAGAATTTAACAAGGCCATGTAGCTCATCTTCGGACAGCGTGACCCCTCTGGTGTCCCTGAGGCCCCACGTGTCTGGGAGAGGCCCAACTGGTCTGCCAATGGCAGGTTCACCCTCTATATCCAATCGGGCCCCAGGGATCCAGTTACAGATCTATAGCAGTGCCAGTCAAGCGTCCTTGACCTTCCATGCCACCTGCTCCAGTGCTGACACCCCAAGCTCCACCAACGCCCAGCAGTGGCACCACTTCATCGTCATTCCTGATTCCGATACAGAGGGTGTTCGCCACTACGGCCGTCCATCGGGGGTAAACTCCAGATATCTGAGCCAGAGACTTATTGCTAAGACAGGTCTTGATTGGTTGATGAGTGGGAGGGATTTGCGGACCTTTATGGCTATCAAAGAGAAGATCCTGAAGACATCTGGTATGAGGAACTGGATGATGCAACTGGCATGGATACCCCCAAGACACTGGCCTGGGCGCTTCATCTACTGTGGCTATTCAGGAGGGTTCCTCGTGGTGGTGTGGAGTGCAGCTGAGGTCCTACACCTTATTTTTTTTATAATTAACTTTTATTATAGTTTTGATGATACAAGGTATAAAGGCATGTCACAATTAAATCTATGGCTCACTATCCTTTCGAATCTAACAAGGCAATCAGCAACCGTTCCCCAACAATCCCGGCCATCCACTGCTCTTGAAAATTGTTTAGAACACTGAGACAAAAATTCTCCCATGCAACGCCCCGTCCTGCCTAGTTCCAATTCCACCATACAAATGACAAATAATTTTATTTGATTCAGACCTCAACTGAGGTCAACAAATACGAGTACATAAAATAGAAAGTGTTAGATTATGTTATTAAAAACATTTTTACAACTCTTTATAAGAAAAGACAAGTAAATAGTTTGTGGTCGGCACAAACAACATACAATAGTTAAAACTATTACATTTGTGCACTTTTTCTTTAAAATAACTTTAAGAAACTCTTTAAAAACGTAAACAGGTTATAACAAACAAATTCATTTGGGGGAGACTTACACACCATGATTAGATCTTGAGCTAAAATAGCGTTATGTCTTAAACGGATTGGCTTTATATATCGACGCCTAGCCTCTACCAATATCGGTTATGACAAATTAATAATACATGGTACAGATCTTGTGGTCCGCCATTGCACAAGTCACATTTGCCTAGAGGATTATTTGGGGCGTCCCATCTGGCGGAATATGTTTTTAAAGGGAGTATACCCAATTGCAAAAGAAGAATACAGCACCTTACACTGTGCTCTAACTGAAACTGTAGATAATGTTGGGGGGTTTTAAATACTATGTTTTCCAAAAAGGTTTTGTAATGCTTTAGTTGGATACAATATTCTTTGTCCATTTCATAGCTTATTCTCTGCGTCATATGTTTTAAAAAGAGCTTCAGGTGCGCTGGAGACCAGGCCTGCAAAAGTGCAACAGTGCATAGTGACACCTCAAGGGCTTTTAAAAGGTTCCTATTGAAGATGTACCGAGACGCTTCATCTCTTAAAGTCTCCAATTTTAATATATATCTAAATGTGCCTACGGGGCCCAGCATATCACTCTAGCAACCACCATCTACCATAGCCTACACACCTGGCATATAATATAGGGTGTGCCTGGAGGCACCCTTTCTTCCTCCATCAGCAAGACGGGCAGGTCCTGGACCTTACGCTGCTCTCAGTGGCAGTCAAGACAAACGTCTTGACCATTACTCCCATTTAATGAAGCTCTTACAGATGTCCTTGTCGGGGCCAAGTCCAAGCCATGCACTGATTGCCTACTGCCCTAGTCCTGCCACAGGGAACACCTGTTTTCCCACACAGCACCCCACACAGCTCCCCAACTCGGATAGCTACGTGGTCCAAGCCTTTATGTTCAAAACTAACCCTGCAACATTTCTTACCACCCAACCGGATAGGGAATTCAAAAGGCTGGGTACCTATGGTAAGAGGATGTTTTCTTCTGCCAGCCAGGCTTTGTGGTTAGTAAACTCTGCATACGCCTTGGGCCGATACTCCCATACGATCTGGGATTTGGGTGGGCAGGTGCTGCCTGTGGTCTTGGAAGAGGCCCAAGTCATACTATCTCAGCCAATTGCTAATGAGAGAGATGCAGCCAAGTTCACCATAAGATGTGAGCCTGATACAACTGACTAGCAGGGCAGAACGGTTTCCTCACCAGTGGCCCTTAGACACCACACCTGGCTGAGAACCAGTGTCTTTTTTATGGGGATGTGCAAGCTTCGCTCATGGACATGCACTTTGATGTCTCCTGTCTGTTTGGTGAGAAGGCAGACTCAGCGCTGGAGGGTTTCAAGGACAGTAGGGCACGGCCAGACCCTTGGGCCTTTATATGACCTCTAAACAACCCAGTAGGCCTTCTTCCCATTTCGTCAACCATGTCTCTACACTCCCAGTAACCATGTCCAGCAAGTTTTGCAGTCTTTTCGTAGCCGAGGACGTTGTTACCACAGACCAAATGGGACAGGCAGCCAGAAGTCAGGCCAGTCCACCAACCCCCACCCTTCCCCCCCAGTAGCCTCAGTCTCCAAAACCCTTTAGTTTGCCCTCTGACCATCATTGGTAACCAGTGGAGGGAATGATACACCTTCACCTGCACCACTGGATGTCAATAACATCCGACAGTTGGGTTTTGCAGCTTGCCCAAAGGGGATACTCCCTCCCCTTTCTGCCCACCCCCCTCCCATGTCAATAAATTACGACAAGCTGACAGAGGGCCAGCTCTCCTTGCTGCATCAGGAACTGTTAGCCCTCTTGGCCAAGGGAGCTATGAGAGGGTCCCAGCTTCAGAAGAAGGTTGTGATTGCCATTCCAGCTACATTCTGGTGCCAAGAAGGATGGAGGCCTTAGTCCTATTCTAGACCTGCGCCTTCTCGACCTCTTCCAGAAAAAGGAGAAATTCAAGATGCTTACGCTTAAGCAAGTCCTGTCTGTCCTAGATCGAGGAGACTGGATGGTAGCGTTGGACTTGCAAGACGCCTATTTCCACATCACCGACCTGCCTGCCCACAGACATTAACTGTGGTTCATGGTGGGCCAAGAGCATTTTCAGTTTGCCATGCTCTCCTTCGGCCTTAACAGTGCCCCTTAGGTGTTCACAAAAGTGATGGTGATGGTTGCAGCTCATCTCTGGAGGTCACGGATTTCAGTCTTTCCGTGTCTCGGTGATTGGCTGTTGAAGGCGGGCTCACACCAGACAGTCGTCTCCCACCTCCAGACTATGGCAAAGCTTTTGTACTTACTGGGGTTCACTGTCAATGTACCTAAGTCCCACCTACCTCCCTCTCAGACTCTTCCTTTCATCCGATCTGTTCTGGACACAGTGCAGTTTCGGGCTTATACTCCTAAGTGGTGAGTCCAGAACATTCAGGCTCTGATACCAATGTTTCAGCCTCTATTCTGGATTTTGGTAAGAATGACCGTGACGTTGTTGGGCCTCATGGCCTCCTGCATCCTGCTTGTAGCACATGCCCGCTGGCTCTGCAGTGGGACCTGAAGTCTCAGTGGGCGGAGCATCAGGGGAATCTCTCCTACATGGTCTAGATCTGAGAGGGAACTGCAAAAGATCTGCAGTGGTGACTAAAGAACCGCGATTGGGTCAGTGGCTGACCCCTTTCCCTTCCCCAACCTTAGCAGGCTGTAGTGACAGATGCATCACTTCTGGGCTGGGGTGGCCATCGAAGAGAGATGCATATCAGAGGACTCTAGTCTCTGGCGGAATCCGGTCTCCAAATAAATGTTTTAGAACTTTGGGCAGTGAGTTTAGCATTGAAGAACAAGTTACTTACCTTCGGTAATGATGTATCTGTAAGAAACATTAGTTAGTTAGATTCCTCACCTTAGAATATCCCCAGGCGTCAGACTGGATCCGGAAGATTTTTCGTCAGCAATACCCCTTGCGCGTCGCTAGGAGTCGTCTGCGGCTCCGCGTCCGTCGTCGGCGTCGTGCGCCGGGATGACGTCGTCGGAGTACTTAGACGCCGCCCTCGCGCGCTGAAGTCAGTTCTTGTACATAGCCTTCCGCACCAGGAACGCAGAGCCATGCAAGAGACCGACACTGGTGCCAAAAAATTCTAGGGCCCTGAAAGGGATAGCCTTAACCCTAGATGTCAGTTCGCAGAACGGGGAGGATGGGTGGGTCGGTGAGGAATCTAACTAACTAATGTTTCTTACAGATAAATCGTTACCGAAGGTAAGTAACTTGTTCATCTGAAAGAAACACGTTAGTTAGATTCCTCACCTTAGAATAGATACCCAAGCAATACCAACCCCGGTGGTGGGTCTGCGAACCAAGATCACACCAGAAAGTCCTGGAGGACAGAACGGCCAAAGAAGCCATCCCTCCGGACTTGGCTGTCTAGGCAATAATGCCTATCAAACGTGTGCAGCGAAGCCCACGTTGCCGCCTGACAGATGTCCTGCAAAGGGACTCCCCGTCCCAAAGCAGTAGTAGCCGCTGTGGCCCGAGTAGAATGGGCGCGCAGCCCAACAGGCGGTTCCTTTTTTGCCAAGGAATAACAGATTTTTATACATAAAACGACCCACCGGGAGATAGTCTGTTTGTGTACAGCTTTTCCCTTCTTTGCACCCACGTAGCCAACGAAAAGCTGGTCGTCCACTCGGAACTGTTTAGTGCGGTCCAAATAAAAGGAGAGCGCACGTTTTGGGTCCAAACGGTGGAGCCGCTCTTCCTCTTTGGAAGGATGCGGAGGCGGAAAGAAGGTGGGCAAGGTGACAGATTGCCCAAGATGAAAGGGGGTCACCACTTTCGGTAGAAAGGAAGGACGAGGCCGAAGGACAACCTTGTCCGGATGAACAGATAGAAAAGGAGGCTTGGACGATAGAGCCTGAAGCTCACTCACCCGTCTAGCCGAGGTGATGGCTACCAGGAAAGCAGTCTTAAGAGTTAGAAGACGAAGAGGACAATTGTGAAGAGGCTCAAAGGGAGCGCACATCAGGAATGTCAAGACAAGATTCAAGTCCCACTGAGGCATTACGAAAGGGACAGGAGGGAACGTGTGAGTAATGCCTTTAAGAAAGCGTGACACTACAGGGGACTTGAAAAGAGAGGGCTGATCTGGAAGCCGTAAGAAGGCAGAGAGAGCAGCAAGATAACCTTTCAAGGTGCCCAGGGCAGAGCCCTGCCGGGCCAAAGAAAGAAGAAAGAGGAGAACCTCAGAAAGAGGGGCGGAGAGGGGATCCACAGCCTTTGCTGTGCACCATGCCACAAATTTGTTCCACCGGCAGGCGTATACCGTCTTTGTGGAGGGACGCCTGGCTGCCAGAATGATATCACAGACTTCAGGAGGCAAGTCAAATGGCATCAACTGCCGCTGCTCAATCTCCACGCATGGAGGTGGAGGCTGGACAGGTTCGGGTGGAGGACCGTCCCTTGCTGCTGCGACAGAAGATCCTCCCGAAGGGGCAGACGTATCGGAGGATCGGTCAACATACTGAGTAGCTCGGGATACCAGTACCTTCGTGCCCAATCCGGAGCCACCAAGATGACTTGGGCCCGGTCGCGCTTGATCTTCTTCAGCACTCTGGGTAGAAGTGGTATAGGCGAAAAGGCGTACAACAGACCGCAACTCCACTCGCGACGAAAAGTGTCGCCGAGCGAGTGCGGCCTTGGAAATTCCAACGTGCAGAACTGCTGACATTGCGCGTTCTCGTTGGTGGCGAATAGATCTAACCAAGACTCTCCCCACTGCTGAAAGAGACCTTGCGCCACCTCGGAGTTCAGACGCCATTCGTGATCCATCATGCACCGGCGGCTGAGTTCGTCTGCTCTGGCGTTCAGAGAGCCCGCCAGATGTTGAACCACCAGGGTGACGCCCTGGTGTTCCAGCCATGTCCAGAGGCGCAGAGCCTCCTGACAAAGGGTCCACGACCCCACCCCGCCCTGTTTGTTGCAATACCACATGGCGGTGGTGTTGTCCGTGAACACCTGCACGACACTTCCCCGGACAGAGGGAAGGAAGGCTTTCAGTGTAAGACAGATCGCTGGCAGCTCCAACAAGTTGATGTGGAGGCGAGACACCGCCAGAGACCAGAGGCCTCTGATCTCCGCCTCTCCCATATGGCCACCCCATCCCAGGAGGGACGCATCCGTCACTACGACATGCTCCGGTAGGGGTAGGGAGAGGCTCTTGCCCGTGACCCAATCGCGGTCCGTGAGCCACCACTGCAACTGCTGTGCAGTGCCCTCCGAGATCAAGACATGGTCGGACAGGTTGCCGTGATGCTGGGCCCACTGAAACTTCAGGCCCCACTGCAGAGCCCGCATGCACCGCCTGGCGTGATGCACTAGTAGGATGCAGGAGGCCATCAGCCCCAGAAGCCGCAACACTAGCCTGACCGAAACCCAGGATAGAGGCCGAAAGATGGGAATCAGGGCCTGAATATCCCGGACCCGCTGCTCCGGTGGATGGACCCAGAACTGCGCCGAATCGAGAACCGCTCCGATGAAGAGGAGCTTCTGAGAGGGGCTCAGGTGTGACTTCGGCACGTTGATGGAAAACCCCAGCAAATGCAGGAGATCCGCCGTAGTCTGGAGGTGGGAGACGACTGCCTGGGGCGAGCCCGCCTTCAACAACCAGTCGTCGAGATAGGGGAAGACTGGAACCCCTGATCTGCGCAGATGAGCTGCGACCACCGCCATCACTTTACTGAACACCCGAGGGGCACTGGTAAGGCCGAAGGGGAGCACGGTGAACTGAAAGTGCTCCTGACCCACCGTGAACCGCAGGTAACGCCGGTGGGCCGGCAGGACGGGGATGTGGAAATATGCGTCCTGCAAGTCCAACGCTACCATCCAGTCTCCAGGGTCTAGGGCAGCCAGAACCTGAGCCAAAGTCAACATTTTGAACCGTTCCTTCCGGAGGAAGGCATTGACGTTCCGGAGGTCCAAGATAGGGCGTAGGCCCCCTTTGCCCTTCTTGGGAACCAGAAAGTAGTGGGAATAACAACCACGACCTACTTCTGGGCTCGGAACGCGCTCGACGGCCCCCTTGGCCAAGAGGGCCGAAACTTCCTCGTGGAGAAGATTCAAATGATCCCCCGAGATACGGTGGTGCTGCGGTGGCATGGCTGGAGGGGTCGTCTCGAAGGGGAGGGAGTAGCCCCTCCGGACGATTTGCAGCACCCACCTGTCCGACGTGATGGAACGCCAGTGGAGCAGGTGATTGCGAACTTTGCCACCCACTGGCGTGGAATGGGCCTGAAAGCTCGGACTAGGAAGGCTTTGAGGCGGATGCTGCCGGGGTGGATGTGGACTGACCGCGTCGTCCTCCGGTACCGCCTCGGCGGAAACCACGTCCGCGACCGCATGCAGGCTGGTTCTGCGGCTGGTGGCTAGGCGGACGTGAGGAGGTGCCCCTTCCTTGGCCACGAAAGGAGCAAAAAGCGGAAGTTTGTGGCCGCGGGGCTGAGAGGCCCAAGGACGTGGCCGTAGCCCGGGAGTCCTTGAAGCGAGCCAGCGCACTGTCCGCTTTGTCACCAGAAAGGCGAGCGCCATCAAAAGGCATGTCCATGAGGGTGCTCTGGACATCCCCTGAAAAAGACGTGGACCGCAGCCAGGCGTGACGTCGAAGCGCCACCGTGGTAGAAATCGCCCTACCCAGCGAGTCCGTAGTGTCGAGTCCACATCGGATTGCATGGCGCGCTGCATCTCTCCCATCGGCCAGGGCCAAGGAAAGCCGCGCCCGGACCTCCTCCGGGCACAGTGGCAGCACGTCCTCCACCGCATCCCACAGAGAGTGGGAATAACGGTCCAAGAGACAGGCGGTGTTCAAAGACCGCAGGCCCAAACTGAGCGAAGAGAACAGCTTCTTACCAAACTGTTCCAGTCTCTTGGAATCCCGGTCCGGAGGAGCGGACGGGAAGGAGGATTGGGAGGTAGAGGCCTGGATAACCAGACTCTTGGGGGTGGGCTGTTGGGACAGGAAACTGGGGTCGCCTGGAGCAGGGCGGTGGCGCCTGGCAACGTTCCTATCCACAGGAGGGACTGTGGAGGGCTTGGACCAGGTGCCCTGCAGAACGTCAGTGAGGGCCTCATTGAATGGCAGCAGAGGCTCAGTGGAGCATGCGGCAGACTGAAGCACCTCAGTGAGGATTTTAGTCCTCACAGCCACGGCAGGCAGCTCAAGCCCAAGGGCTTCGGCCGCCTTGCGCAGCACCACAGAAAAAGCTGCACCCTCCTCCGAAGCCACAGTCGGAGGAGAGATGAATCCAGTGTCCGGAGAGGTATCCAACCCACTGGCCTCCCCCAGTTCATCTGCCCAGTCCTGTGCAAGTTGGCTCTGAAGGGCCATAGGGTCATCAGACCCCTCCCAGTCGCCCCCGTCATCCGATTCCTGGTAAACAGGAGGAATGATCGGAGCCGGTCGATAGACAATATGTGTCTCTAGCGGCATCGGATGCGGCGTCGGATGGCGCCGCATCAGCGTCGGGACAGGACAGGGGCTGAACCGGGGTTCGACGTCGTCCGGAGCCGGCGTCGGGGGTGGTATCGGTGTCGGCGCCGGCAGAGGAGGCGTAACGAGGTCGACCGGCTTTGACGGGGGCCCAGGCTCGGGCCCCTCAGGGACCTGCAGCGTCGGGTACGGAGCCTCCAACGGTGCCGGGGCCGGAGCCGCCGGCATGCGAGGTCACCCAGTCGAGTCCGCGGGGCCCGAAGGCGCGCCAGCGGGTGTCGACGGCGGGGCCAGGCTCCTCATGGCCGAGAGGAAGGCACTGACCTCCGCCGGCGTCGCGTCAGTCCCAGGGACGTCGGGTATGGGGACTTGCGCGGCGCCTGCGGCTCCTGCGGAGCCGCGGGGGTGGAACCACCCGGACCCTCAGCCGAGTCGCGCGACCGGCGAGGGGAGTCCGAAGAGCAGTGTCGCTTCTTGGACTTCTTGGAGTGCCTCGACTTACCCGAAGACTTCGAGCCAGACGAGTGACGATGTCGAGTACGGCTCCGCGACCGATCCTTGGACCTCCTCCTGGACCGGGATCGAGAGCGACGCGGAGCCGAGTGGCGAAGCTCGAGAAGCTTGCGGGACCGCTCCCGCCTAGCTTTCGAGGTCAGGGCCATACAATCGGAGCACGACGCCGCGTCGTGGTCGAGGCCCAAGCAGTACAGGCACCGGCGGTGATGATCGGTCACCGACATCAGAGTCGAGAATTGACCAAAAAGAGTCAAAAAAGTTAGTCAAAAATTGACTAAAGGGGTAGCTCTCCCGGATCTGCGCTTACTGGCGCGGAAAAAAGAAGAACTGACGTCAGCGCGCGAGGGCGGCGTCTAAGTACTCCGACGACGTCATCCCAGCGCACGACGCCGACGACGGACGCGGAGCCGCAGACGACGCCTAGCGACGCGCAAGGTGTATTGCTGACGAAAAATCTTCCGGATCCAGTCTAACGCCTGGGGATATTCTAAGGTGAGGAATCTAACTAACGTGTTTCTTTCAGATAGCCTTTCTTTCAAGCAGGAGAAGGCTAGTACAAATGTTCATGGACAAAACCACCGCCATGTGGTACAAACAAGGCGGGATGGGTTTGATGACCCTTTGTCAAGAGGCCTTGCGCCTCCGGACCTGGCTGGAACACCAGGGCCTTTCCCTAGTGGTTCAACACGGTTGTACGATGGTTCAACGCAGGTAAATGCATTGTATGCATTTACAAAGCATGCCAATACCACTCATTGTTTTTAAATTGAAAAACAATGTATTTGTGGGGGGAGACCCCCTAACACCCCAAACTTACCTTAAATGTGTGGTATTGGCATGCAATATTCGCAATAAAACTATGCATGCCAAAAAATGTGTGGTAAAGGCACAACGAGGTAAAAACCTCGTTGTAATGGCTTTTTCCTGTTCAACACTTGGCAGGCTCTCTGAATGCCAGATGGGACAAACTCAGCCGAAGGCGCCTAGCAGATCGCAAATGGTGTCTCCACCCAAAGATGACGCAATGTCTCTTTTAAGATTGGGGAGAATCCTCCCAAAACGATAGACTGATCAGAGGACCAATGCTCAAGCTCAACAGTTCTGTATACCACACTCTGCATGCCGAATCTGGAGTCACAAGAATGAATTGGGCCTGCTCGTTCCTGTTCTTCTTGAGAACTCTGGGCAGGTGCGGTATTGGCAGAAAGGTGAACAGGAGGACGGAGCTCCACTTGAGATGAAAAGCTTCTTCGAGCAAGAGCAGTCTTAGAAACACCAGCACACAAAACTGCTGACATTGCACCTTCTTGACAGAGATGAACAGATCTAACCAAGATTGTCTGTCACAGCAATAGGGCAGGGTTCTGCACCCAAACATGACAGCGCTTCGCTTTCAGCTATGGAGATTGAGTGGTAAAAGTTGACAGCCTTTATCGTTCCGCCGGAAGTCTGCAATGTTATCCTAGCCGCCAGGCGTCCCTCCACCAATATGGTTTACACCTTCCGTTGGAGTAAGTTTGTGGCATGGAGTGCAGATAAGGATGTTGACCCTCTATTCGCACGCTTTTCTCAGGTACTCTTATTTATTCGTTCCTTGTCCGAGCAGGGCTGTGCTCTGGGCACTTTAAAAGGTCACCTTTCTGCAATTTCTGCATTTCTGCAATTGCCAGATCAGCCATCCCCGTTCAATCCCCCTATTGTACATAGTTTCTTAAAAGGTCTCCAACACATGTTCCCACCAATGCCTTAATTATGCCACAGTGGGACCTAAATCTGGTTGTTACTTTTCGGATGTGCGCACATTTTCAGTTGCTCCACACTGCCCACTCAGACTTCTCACCATCAAAACGACCTTCCTAGTGGCAATAACATCTTGCCAGAGGGTCAATGAGGTACAGGCTCGCTTTCTTCCCTGACAAACTGGATCTTCAAACTCAGGCATCTTTCTTACAGAAAGTGGTTACCCCTTTACATGTAGGCCAGTCCATCACTCTACCTAACTTTTACATTCTGCATCACCCTTCTAAAGAAGAGGAGAGGCTCCACTGACTGGACCCAAAAAGAACATTGACTTGTGAATTCCGAGTGGACGATCAGCTCTTCGTTGGGTATGTCGGAGCCAAGAAAGGAAAGGTGGTGCAGAAGCAGATCATATCGTAATGGATAGTTCACTGCATCAAAATCTGCTATGCGTTGGCCAAAAAGCAACACCCAAGGGCTTGTGAGCTCATTCTACCAGGGCCAATGCTGCGACCAATGCGTTAGCACGCGGAGTTCCTGTCCTGGAAATCTGTCAGGCAGCAACGTGGGCTTCTTTTCACATGTTTACTAAGCACTACTGTCTAGACAGTCAGGTTCGGTGAGTCGGTCATTTTACCCGTTCGGTCCTACAGAGCTTCTTATTATAATTCGTATTGCAGCCCTGACTCCAGGGAGGTATTGCTTGGGTATCGATTCTAAGGTAAGTAGTCTGCGGCTAGAAGTCTGTCTGATGAACAAGTTACTTACCTTCAGTAAAGCCTTATTTGTAAGAGACTATCTAGCTGCAGATTTGTTCCCAACCCACCCATCCTTCCCACTCTGCAACAAGATTATAGACTTAAGGATTTATCGCTATAAGGTCCATAGATTTCCACATCTGTGGTCAGTGATCCTTGTGACTCTGCACTTCTGGAGTGGAAAGTCGCAAAAGAAACTGAGGTCAATGTACTAGGGTAATGCCTATATAGTCACTGCACGTCACTTCTAGCACGGACAATGCAGATGATGCCACGGGAGCTGAATAACACCAAATACCGGTGCAGAAGTACTGTCTGATGCCTGGGGAATATTCTAAAGTAAGGAATTTGCTGCTAGAGTCTCTACCAGAGAAGACTTTGCAGAATGTAAGTAACTTATTTGAAATTACCCTGTGGCTATACATTCAGGCGTCACCAAGATGAGTGTTAAATTGGAATAGGATTCATACCACATTAGACATTGCTTGGTATGGTTGTACATTTGTACATAGCGATCCGTGTATCACTGACAGTGCAGTACCATGGCTGGAATTTGATGACTAAGTGCCCTGTCAGGATTCTCAGGTGTAAGATACACCAAGATGCAGCATGCAGAGGGGATTAATAGGATCTCAGATACCAATGTCAGGCCTATCAAGGTGTGATTGAAGAAAATATAGTAAAAGGAATAAATGATGGACGGAATGCTGAACAATGCAAACATTCACACCTAGTCACAAGGATCTGGGTTGAATCCATCGTTCTTTTGCTCACCACGCCACCCAAGTTTGGACCCAGCCATATGAAAATAAGTCTTGACCCTGTTCCTTATGAGAAGAGTCCAACCCAAACTGTCAAGCCAGGTCCTCCCTGGACCCGAAACAAGCATCCTGGTGCTGGTTTCGGGGCATCGCCCCTCATCAGCTAAGCTAGCTTGAATCCAGTGGGGCAGTGAGCACGGGACCCACATCTGGGCATACCCTTCCCACTTAAGGCGATAAAACCAAAAGGAACAAATGATGGACGGAATGCCGAACAATGCAAACATTTACCCCCAGGACCTGGCTTGTCAGATCAGGCTGGACTGTTCCCATGAGGAACAGGGTCATGATTGATTTGCCTATAGCTGGATCTTTGTGACTGGGGATAAATATTTTCATTTTTCAGCATTCCGTCCATCATTTGCTTTTGCAGAAAATATAGTAGCACAGAACTTTTAATTTCTGTTATTGCTTGTTAAACTCCTCAAACAAAACAAGCATTGGCATAGCCAATAGGTCTCACCTTTGGGGCCTTATAAGTGTTTAGACAGAGCTATTGGCTTTTTTAAAGTTTTTAATATGTGTTGTAGAGCATTGTGAATGTTGTGCAGCATGTTTAAAAGTTATAAGTTATAATAAAAAAAGTGTTATAACCATTTTTGTCACCTTATATATAACCTAGAAAAAATCATATACAACTGAAGTACCCTAATAAAAAAAACAGAATTAACACCAAACATGTGTTCTAGTTTTTTTGTTTATGCAATGCTGTCAATTTTTCCCTTTTTAAAAATAGTTTTTAGTGTTAGGAGGGGGCAGTTCATCATAGTAACATAACGTGTATTTGTAAAGCGCACTTTCACCCGCAAAGGGGCATCTTGGCGCTTAACAATAGACGTCGATTGGTTACCGAACTCAATAGTACTCATTTTCACGACCTCAGAAAGGATGAAAGGCTGAGTGAATTTGCCGGGATTTAGACCTGTGACCATGAGGTCGAACACACTCCTCTGCAGTGAGCACAAATACATGTAAAACCCGGGAAACATGGTGTAAGTTGAGCACAGTGCATGTGTGTATAGCACAGAGTAAGTGTAGAACACAGAATATACACCACACATGGAGCACATGGCAATATGTTGTAAAATATATGCACAGCAGAGTTCACAGTAGGGCCCTGTTGTGGCAATACATACTTAGAGCTTAGTGTACGCAAAGCGCGGGGTAGAAAGTGTGCATGTAAAACACAGGTAAGATGGCGGTAGATGTACATCACTGAGACCACAGAACAAGGCAGGCCACGAAACACAAGGTAGTAGTATATTGCACAGAAAACATGCCGAGCACAAAGCACGCGCACACGACGGCCACCCAGCAAAGAGTACACGTATAGCATGCAAGGATGATATGTAAGTCATTCAGGTGGTGGTAGCGCGTTTAAAAAGGGTGGAAAGACATAGAAACACCCGAGTACACGTAAATCAAGTACCAGAAGAGAGTACACAGAGTTAAGCACACAATACAAGGTAAACGCGGAGCACGTGCTACACGTACAACACCGAGGACACAGAATGGGTGAAGGAATGAGTGGGCGTGGAGTAAGTTAGTATGATGGGGGAGAAAGGGATGAGTGGATCTTATTGGAAGAGAGCTGGCGATGAACGAGGGCAAGAAGGGGTGACTGATGGCTGGTGGAACAGGGAATGGAGAGTAAAGAAGGGTGAAGGTGAGCGAAGGAATGGGCGTGGCTATGAAGGATGTGGGGAGGTGGTAAAGGAGGAGATGAGGAATGAGGGAGGCGAAGTAGGGCAGTGAGGATGGGGCGGGCAAGATAAGACGCAAGCAGAGAGTTGGAGTGTCGGGGGCAAATGCGTACGGGAGGGCAGCGAAAGGGAGTGTGGGAGGGAATGTTATGTTATGTTATGTTACTCGGTATTTGTAGAGAGCACGGCTACTCCCAGGAGTGTCCCGGCGCTAACAGGGGAGACCAGTGACAAAGAAACCCTCAGCAGTCAAACCAAGATCACCGATCATGAAAACAGTAGCGTTTTTAGTTTGTGACGGAAGCGCAGAAGATCATTTTCATGGCGTAGCTCGATGGGTAGATTGTTCCATAGTCCAGATGCCAGTACCTGAAAGGAGCGACCTCCCAACCGGGCGCGTAAAAACCTTGGGGTCAGTAAAAATACAGGAGGACAAGGACCGTAAATTACATACGGGAACATACTGCTGGCATCTGTCCCTCAAATAAGGAGCGCCGATATTATGGAAGGCCTTAAAGGCCAATACAAGTGCCTTAAAAGACACCCTCTTAGGCACTGGAAGCCAGTGTTGAGTTCCAAGGAGTGGGGGTCATATGTGTCCGGCGATCGGCCATAACAATAGCTCGGGCAGCAGCATTCTGAGCGACTTGAAGCCGGTTGATCAGATACTCGGGAAGGCCTAAATATAGGACATTCACATAATCGAGCCGAGACAATATTAGAGCTTGCACAACTGTCTTCCTATGAGATACAGAAAGTAAAGGTAGAAAGTTGCGCATCATCCTCAGAAGGCCAAAGCAGGAGCCTACCACCGTTTGAACCTGGGCATTCATGGAAAGTTTATTATCCAATTTGACCCCCAGATTCTTGACCGTGGTAGCCAGGGTCGTTGGAGGAGACATATTGGATGGCCACCATTCTCGCCATTCTTCACCCGGCTTGCAGCCGAAGAAGATCATTTCTGATTTCTCCGAGTTACAGCATAATTGGTTCAGATTAAACCAATTAAATACCGCGGATAGGCAGTGGTTGAGCCTCTTCCCGTCCAGAACTTCGCCCTTGCCGCACATAAACAACAATTGCGTGTCGTCAGCATAGGAAACGATTCTGGCGCCGAAAGGTTCGACCAGCAATGCTAGGGGAGCCATATACATATTGAACAACGTAGGGCTCAGGATAGATCCCTGAGGAACACCCACATTCATCGATTGAATGGGGGCCTCAAAAGGGGGGGACCAAACTGTCTGCTGACGATTAGTGAGGTAGGACCGGAACCATTGAAGGGCAGTACCGCCGATACCGCACCTCCAAAGATGATCGAGAAGAAGGTCATGCGGTACGGTATCGAAAGCTGCCGACAGGTCAAGCAGTATCAGAACTGCTTTCCTGCCCTTATCCAAAGTAGCTTTTATGGACTCCGATATCTCAAGGAGAGCTGTTTCCGTGCTATAATTAGCACGGAACCCCGATTGGCTGGGATGTAGAATGCCATTGGATTCAACAAACTCCCCGAGAACCAGATTCAGATATTTCTCCAAAGACAGAGATAGGGCCGGAAGCAGTGAGATAGGTCTATAATTACTTGTTGTCCAGGGATCGGCAGATGGTTTCTTTAAAAGAGGAAGGATTTTCCCCTGTTTCCAACTATCCGGTACTGTCCCTTCAGTTAATGAAAGGTTCAGCACCTGATTTACTGCCGGGTTAATTACCTCAGCTATAGAAGCAAGAATCTTAGCCGGACATGGATCTACAGGAGAGCCTGACTTCAGAGAGCGAAGGATATTTAAGGATTTTTCTAAAGAGAGCGTTGGAAATTGTAGTAGACAATTCTCAGACTTAGGTGTCTGTGAAAAAGACCTTTCCAGATTCACCTGAGAGTCTAAACAAACTCTCCAAAAGTGGCCTGTATAGAGGAGATTTTAGTGAAGAAATAATGAGCAATGCTCTCTGTCCATTCTTTAGTCGGGGTAAAGGGGTTCTTTATAGCGCAGGGGGCCGTAAAATCTTTCACAATTTTAAAAAGTTCTTCGCTTTTGTTTCCAGCTCTCTCGATTTTTCCATTGAGAAAGTTCATTTTTCCCAAGCGAACTTTATTTTAATAGGCTTTTAATGTTGTCTTATATGTTTGTTTGGCCAGTGCGTTGAAATCCTGCCTCCATCTTCTTTCTAAACGTTTGCACAGGCTCTTGCTCTTCCAGAGATCTTCCGTAAACCAGAGAGCAGAAGGTCTGCCTCTATTTGCTACCCGGGTCTTAAGAGGGGCGATGTCGTTTACACATGCTTTCAACCAGCTTTCTAGGGAGGGAATATCATGTGTAAAACTATCCGTAAGAGAAAACGGGTGCGCCTCAAGGAAAACTCCTACGGCTGCCGGGGTCATAGATTTAAAAGATCTAAAGCTATTAGTCCGCTCCACATAGTGCTTAGAAGACTGAGCAGATGTTTTCTTTATATTAAAAGTTAATAGATAATGATCTGACCAAACCAGGGGAAGGGGCGGGGCCATTTCGATCAGTTCAGATGAGAAAACCTGGTCTAGAATGTGTCCCCTTTCCTGGGTGGGAAGGGAGACATAAGGACTGAGATGTAACATATTTAACGATTCATAAAGCTTCATCGAGTCCGGATCATGGGACAAATCCATATGGATGTTAAAGTCTCCCAAGATTAAACACTGTTCGTATTTAGTGACCAAAGGGGCAATGGCAGAGTTTAAGCCTTCAAGGAAGCCTTTAGCCTGGCCCGGAGGTCGGTAAACTAGAACTCCTGCAATAGACTGATGGGGTGACACCT
Organism: Triturus cristatus; assembly: GCF_964204655.1. Taxonomy (NCBI): domain Eukaryota; kingdom Metazoa; phylum Chordata; class Amphibia; order Caudata; family Salamandridae; genus Triturus; species Triturus cristatus. The sequence continues at coordinate 926,162,662 of NC_140580.1, read as the reverse complement.
TTAGAAGGAAGCTAAGGCTTTCAGCATTTTCTAAGACAAAGTTGGGTAGAGTAGTGCAAGTGAAAGTGTTTTTATAAATAATCGCAACTCCTCCACCTCGTCCCGCCAAACGATCTTTCCTTGAAATAAGATAGTTGGGCGGAATGGCGTTGGCAATAGTTGGATTGGATCCTTCATGAAACCATGTCTCTGTCAGAAACAACACGTCGGGCTTAAATTCAGAAAGGAGATCACAAATTTGATATTCATGCTATCTTATAGAGCGAGTATTAAGAAGCATCAACTTTAAGTCTTTGCTAACTCGCTGATTGATTAAAATAGATTGATTGAGGGCATGTTCTCCCAGCGATGATGTTTCAACAATGATCGGGGGGGGGGGGAGTCCAATGGCATATTTCACAGCTCCATGCTCTCATATAACCCACAGAAAGAGAGTGGGGGTGGCATTTCGCACAGCCATTCAAATCTTTAAGGTCCCTACTGTTATATCTGATACGTGAGTTGTTTACGCTGACAGTTATCTTACCCTTACGGCTGGCTCTAAGATGGTCCGTCACGTCCGGGACGCGGACGGGCGCAGACGGGCTTGCCTTAGGCGTGCCTTCGGCGTGCCAGCGGCCCATCCGCTGTGCGCGTCTGCTGCACACTAGCGCAGCGTCCCGTTTTATCGTCTCCGTGATTGAAGGACTAGACCGCGCCTTGCCCAAGATGGCGGGTCGTAAGCAAATGTTTTCCCCACTTCCTGGTTCCCTCAATCCCTGGTTCAATTCCCACTCCCTCCTTGAGGTTTTTACTTCACCAACTCAGAAAATACAAATATCACATCACCCCCAATGTTAAAAAGATTTTAAAAGAGAATAGCATATAACGATTTCTTTTCTTTACAGTACTACGAATGTGCAAAGAGCAAATATGTTAAAAGAGCAGGATCGGCGTTAGCGAGGCAAGAACAGCTGAGAGAGCTAGCACGGGTCCGCGCGCGCTAGCGCAGCGTCCCGTTTTATCGTCTCCGTGATTGAAGGACTAGACCGCGCCTTGCCCAAGATGGCGGGTCGTAAGCAAATGTTTTCCCCACTTCCTGGTTCCCTCAATCCCTGGTTCAATTCCCACTCCCTCCTTGAGGTTTTTACTTCACCAACTCAGAAAATACAAATATCACATCACCCCCAATGTTAAAAAGATTTTAAAAGAGAATAGCATACAACGATTTCTTTTCTTTACAGTACTACGAATGTGCAAAGAGCAAAAATTTTAAAAGGGCAGGATCGGCGTTAGCGAGGCAAGAACAGCTGAGAGAGCTAGCATGGGACCGCGCGCGCTAGCGCAGCGTCCCTTTTTATCGTCTCTGAGATTGAAGGACTAGACCGCGCCTTGCCCAAGATGGCGGGTCGTAAGCAAATGTTTTCCCCACTTCCTGGTTCCCTCAATCCCTGGTTCAATTCCCACTCCCTCCTTGAGGTTTTTACTTCACCAACTCAGAAAATACAAATATCACATCACCCCCAATGTAAAAAGATTTTAAAAGAGAATAGCATACAACGATTTCTTTTCTTTACAGTACTACGAATGTGCAAAGAGCAAAAATGTTAAAAGAGCAGGATCGGCGTTAGCGAGGCAAGAACAGCTGAGAGAGCTAGCACGGGTCTGTGGAAGGGAGTTAGAATACATTTTCAGGGTGAGGGGTAAAAGGGTAGTGAGGAGTGGTTTCATAGAAGCAACGTGGGAGGGAAAGTTAGGGGTTGTGAAGTGGGCAGGAAAGCATCTACAGCTCTGGGGGTGAGGGAGAACTTAGGGGGATAGAGAGAAGCCGAGGGGGGGGGCAAGGCAGAGCCGAGGTAGGAATTGTGAGCGGAAGTAAAGACTGAGTTAACATGAGTGGGCAGGGGGAATGAGGGTGAGGGAAAGGCATGTGGGGGCATTAATTGAAGATGTAAAGGGAAATCAAACCGAGAAAAGAGGTGGAAGTGAGAGAATACGGATGTGAAATTGCTGGAGAAGGTCTAGAGGCTGCGGGGCGGAAGGAGAGGAGGGAGGCATGGTCAGAGAGGAGAGGTGGGGAGTGAAAAAAACAAGCACGGCTGCTAAACTGAAAGTGACCACGCTGTGTTTAATGATCCACAATGAGGAATGCAGCTGGCACCCTTCGCGCCGCTGCTCGCTCCCGACAGCTGGATATCGTGGGAGTGAGGTGGGGAGTGAAAAAAACAAGCGCGGACGCTAAACTGAAAGCGACCGCGCTGTGTTTAATGACCCCTGACGAAGAATGCAGCGGGCACTCTGCGCGCCGCTGCTCGCTCCCGACAGATGGATGCCGTGGGAGTGAACATTTACAGAAAAGGTGGGACATGCACCCGCCTTTGGCCAATAGCATGCTCTCTTTTTTGAAAGCCACACGCAAAGGCCAATCAAATGTTTTTGAATTTGAAAAACCACACTGCCAAATTTCGAGAAAGTCTGGAGTGATTCCAAGAGGCCTCCCCATAGAGCAGCGCTTGCGCGCTGCGCTAAGCTTGGCCTAAAAAGTGTTTTAGATTTGTAAACAGGTCTGCGCCAGTGCATGCTTTGCTCAGGTTTCAAGCTTGAATTATGAACTAGAGCTTTTTCAAGGAAAGAAGATGAAAAGATATAGATAGTGCAAGGTAAGTAGAGTCCATAGGTTTGCACCATTTTTTCAATCGGACCATGAAAAAGTCATCCTAGCTGATGTTCTGGCAACTCATGAGGGTGTGAGATGCCAAGGAGGATGCGAATTTACTCAGGCCCCAAACACCTAAGTCTGGCTGACTTAGATGTTAGAGACAGAGGTAGCGGAGTATTACTTAGGCCTAAAAAAATAAATCTACATATTCCACCCTGATGCCAGAGAATGAGGCAACTGAGGGTCTCTATTATCCTTGTTAGATCACATATCCAAGTCATGTCCATGTAAATGTAAGATTCCAAAATGGCAAAGAATTGCTCAGCTCTTAGCTACTAGTTCATCATGGAGTGAGATACTTCTTTAAGATCCATCCAAATGTGCGATGCTAGATGGTTGACAATTGCTTGGGCTTCAGATACTAACATCAGGTCCACCAGAATGGGATGTCTATATCGATTGAGTATTCACGCAACCTAGTTTCCTGAACATGTACATCAAAACTGACTAAATACCTTGTTCTGTCCCTAATCACCCCCCCCCAGCTATCCATCACCCTGTACGAAGCACTGAAATCTGATGCTAGCCAACTCCTGTGGAATGATTCTTGATCTTTGAAAGTAGCAGGGATTGTACGCTTCCTAAAATCTGTACCCAGAAAGTCCAGCATAGAGCGCCAGTCAGCCTCAAATACTGAGAAACTATTCTCAATGTCTAAAGACAGTTTCTCTATCACAAGGAATTGCCAACTTTTCTGAAACCCATCACTGGTAGCAGGGATCATTTCTTTTAGCGCTACTGCATTATACCTCCCTTTCTTGGAGTACAGCAGAAACTTATTAGGCCCCAGGGCACCTAGGTTGGTTTCTAGACTCCACAGCAGAGCAATGTCATCTATTTTATCCAGCATTAATAACACCTCATACCACTAGTGTAGTTGTTTTGGACATCTCCAGAAGAGGTACATTTGAGTGTTGAAATCTCTCCTGCCCCTGGACATTACTGACTCCCTCCTCAGCCCAAACATGTATTCTTGTAAGAATTTGCAACATCATTATGCAGTCCTGTATGTCTTCGCAAATATGTCTTCCTGCTCTTCCGGGATCAGCAACTCCCCAAGTTCCATTCCCATGCCCTTGTGCAGGTCCATTTTTTCCTCTCTTTGCTTTGAATTAGGAGCATTACGCTTTCTGTGATCAGGTGCCCAGTAAGACTCCATCACAGACAGGACCACACAAGAAGACAGTCTTCACTGGGGTTCCAAGCTTTGGGAGCGCACGAGATCCGTTATGGTCTATTTTAATCATGATTACAGTACTGTGACTAGCATGTAGTGATAGGCTCATCGATATGAATAATGAACTTCATGGTATAAAAGTTTGTGGAGATGTGTGCCAGATATACACAGTCACCTGTAAAATTCTACATTGTAAGAGGTGTTTTAGACCTTGAATGAAATTGTACTGGGCTTCTGTGAAAGATGTGCAAGTTTCATGAATATACAAGTCTCCCTCAGCCACCTCTTTACTGTCTAGTCATATCCGTACCAGTTGCTGCCTGGTGAGCTTTGTCAGGAGCCACAGAGGTGCTTATGGTGCATATAATATGTTCACCTGTGTACTATGTACCCAGAAACCCTGCGTCTTCATTTCCAGAGGTAAGACATCTGCTAGACTGACATACTCTGATGATGCTCTAATGAAGATCAATACTAAATTATATAATTGAAGCAGGAAGACCTGGTGGGACACACACCCCTGTCTTTGGAATATGACATGCCCACTAAGGGCATGTCTTGTAACTTTGCTTTCACCCCATGTCTTCCAGTGTCTTCTATGGGCCTTAAAGCAAACAATACCACACAGGACCATTCTATGAACACTCACTGTCCCCCTTTAAGGGAAAAACAACACACTGATAAAACTCAGTTTCTGATAAAGAGTCTCTATTGCATTGTCCGCACCCTACTCAAATACATAGTTGAAATATGAGACCTCATTACCAATCACAAACCTGATTTATGTTTCTTTACTGAAACCTGGCTCAATCCTTTGACCACCCCATGTATTCAAATCGCCATCCCCACAGATCACAGTTTACTCAGACTAGACAGAGTAATGAAAAAAGGGGGGGCATTGCTTTTCATAACAGAATGTCTCTTGTCTAGATTTTCTCCGTGAGGATTGGATTGAGCTTTGTATATTTAACCTGGAGGGTACTAAGGGAGAACACTGGAAGGGTGCCTTAGTCTATCGTCTGCCAGGACCCAAAAAATATTTTAGCCATTAACTCATGAAATGCCTTGCCCCACACATACTTGCTTCAAAAAAATCTTTATTTTGGTGGGGTACTTTAATTATCATGCAGAGTTGGCCACAAATCTGGAAACCTAACTTCTTGTCTCTGATCTGGAGACATTGGGGCTGTCCTTGAAGGTTACTGCGCCCTCTCACACTTCAGGGCACACACGAGATCTTATATTTGCAAATGTCTTGGACCTTCAAGTTAATTCTCCTCTTCTCCTAACTCGGTCAGATCACTCAATGCTCAGTTTTCAGGTGTCTCTCAATGCAATGCAAACCAGTAGGAACAATAAGCCACAAGGGCAGGACAGGCCCTGGAAGAAAATTTCTGAGTCCTCCTTCTTCTCTAACTTTCCTATTTCAGAATCCTCGAACATCAATAGTGCGCTTACACCTTTTTAGGAGTCCTGTACTCAGACTTTGGATATAATTGCACCTTTCAGACCCAATCACTGCAAATCCACTAGACTCCCTGCTTTATGTTTCACAAATGAACGCAAGCAATAGAAATCAGCCGGTAGGAAACTAGAAAAGAGATGGCGTTATCTAAACTGTGGCGGCTCCTCATTCAGCAGTGGAAAATAAAATTACAATAAAATGATAATGACAAGAAATTATTATTTTATTTTTTCTTTCCGACTGTGGGCTGGGCGGGGCTGGCCGACACAGAGGGAGCAGGAGTGTCTTGCACTCCCTTCCTACATGCGCATGATGCTTTGACTGGTCCTCTAGGGCCGGCCAAACAGTCATGCATAGTTGGCTTGTTCTCCATTGGGCTGTGTTGCACAGCCAAGGGAGAACATGCCCAGCCTCCCCAGGCCCAGCCTGAGCGGCCAAACAGGCCAATCACGACGCTGCAGGTCGTGATTGGCTGGCAGAGTCGGAAGCTTGGGTGCTCCCGGTGCCGGCTGCAGGCCGCAGCCGGGAAGAAGAAAAGAAGACGAGGAGAGACTGTGGCGGATGCAGCGCCAAAGCAGGTACGTTTATTTGTATTTCTTTTATACAACCTGCCAGCCTCCTGCCCTACCACCGCCGTTCAGAGGCAGCCGCCACTGCCAGTGTTATATTATTCTTTGGAGCCTGAATTTGTTCACTTTACCTGAATGGCATACGCATGCGGCCCCATACCTGGCCCCGAGTTACCCGGAACTGAACCTTAGGACAGAGCAAGGTTACATGAGTAAATCTGCGTGCTCGGGATGTGGAATTTTTGTTTGGTGATTCTGTTTCTTTACGATGTAGCTTACTGAACATTTGTGTACTCTAATTTTTTCAATGTAATACTTCATGATACCAGGTGTGCATGTCCCGTTATGCTTCGCTTTCACCTTAATGTGCTTTAAAAAAAAAAAGGTGCAAAGATTCAAGGAAGTTTTGGGCTTATACTAACAACATAGAAAAAAACATTGCTAGAAAGGGTAACAGTGTACCACCAGAAGCTTGGAAGGAACATATAATGAAATGTATATGAGTATGGAAGAATTTGCGGCAAGAGAAAAGTCAAGCCCAACCTTGGATATCATTAAAAAAAAACACAGTAACCCAGCTGCCCCCCTTGTGTCAGTTGCTGCCTTTAAGCAGGATTCATACTTCTGGTCCAGTGGTTGTGCTCATTATTCAGCAGCTGCTATTTAAATATCCAACTACCAGAACCATGGAGAGGATCCCTTTTACATCACATATAGAGATCAAATACGCTCACTGACATCTATCATAGGTGCCAAATACTGTGCACAGATACTATGGAAAGCACTGGACTCGGCCCAAGAGCATGGGATAGTCCCTATTACCAAGCAAGTTTTCAAGCCAATTAGTGACACAATATGCATAACACAATGGCCTTCTCTATGTTAGCACAGCAAACTATTGACATTTTAGGTTCCTTGCTTTATGAGGGCTTCTAAGATTTTGCAAAACCCTTCGATGACACAGGCAGAGCCCTCCTATGGAGAACATCTCGGGACTGGGACGTTCCATCAGCGGTAGAGGCATTTTAAGGCTTGGGCAAAATGGGCTCTGGCCCGGGCCCAGCCTTTCAAGGAGCTGTCTCATTAATTGATCAAGGCCTTTCAGCCAGACTCAAAAAACGTCATCAGGTTGCTTATCATGCTGCTCAAAAACATCTATTTATTTCCCAGGAAGAAGGACATTCTCCCCCTCACATTTCTCTCCCTCGCTACTCTGTTTCTAAATCCTCCTTTCAGTGCTTTCTACCCGTATGTCAAATTTTCCATTCTTTTTTTTAATAAGACATTTTATTGTTTTTGCATAACAACATCTACAATACTAAGCCAATGTTCCGCCCCGAGGGCCTTACATCGGAGCGCCGGGCTATATACATGGAACCAGTCAGCACTACTGAATCAAACTATGTTCCCCATCCCAGTGACATGTAGGTACACTTAGTGACGGAATGTGCAAGTGCCGCTTGTGCACGCCACTCGTGATCAGTACATGGGTCTAGTATATTGTAACTAGGGGGCCATATTCGCATACATTTCTGCAGCCCCCTCATCCCCCGTTCCTTGAATACCAATGTTTCCAACGCCACACAGTGATCCATGCCCCCAACCCATTCCAGCATAGGGCGATGCCTGTTCATCCCTTCAATGCCTAGCCAGTTCTCTCTTAGCCATCAAGTAAGGTGTAGCAATGAGGGCATGCGTGGTTCGGGACTTCAACGGTGTGTCCATAATCCACAGCAGTACAATTTTGGGGTCCAGAGCTAAAGGCTGGCCCACCACCCGCCCAATCCTACTCTTCAGCTCTTGCCAGTACACTTGTGCAATCAGGTAGTCCCACAGTGCACTGTAAAGGGAGCCCAGGGAGTGGCGACACCAGAGACCCTCAGGCCTCGGCGCATGCCCCATTCACCAGAGTAGTGCAGGGCTGTAGTAGGTCAGATGAAAATACTTAAACTGACTTAGGCGAGAACGCATAGAGAGCCAGCATTCTAGGAGCCATTTTCAACTCAATTCACTCCTCGTCATTAGGGCCCCACATCCGCCGCCTACTTCGCCCCAAGCCTTCATCAGCGGGTCCGGCGTGTTAACAAACAAGGATTTATATAAGCGTGAGATGCCCCCCCCCCCTTTAAGGTCATCCATTACCAACGTGCATTCTAGATGGTCAAAATCCAGGAGGTTGCCCAATCTCTCCCTGTAGACTTCTGGAGCATGGCACAGCCAGAGGTATTTATAGAACGGAGAGGAGTGTAAATGGAACTCAGCCCCTACGTCAAGGAATGGCCGTATGTGTCCCTTCTCCCAGATGTCCCCAGTGTAGATACACCTATGAGGTCCCAAGCCTGAAACCCATTAAGGCCAACCGTCTCTAACAGCCACGTCCCGTGCCAGAGGGGAGTTGCCCCCATAAGGGTACCATACCATTTCATGCGGCTAAGGGCCGCATACCAGCACTGAATGGGGACCTGGGTGACGGGTGACAGTGCGTGAGGGGATGACTTACTATACAACAACAAAAGTATACGAAATGGATGCAACAGCTCCAGCTCAAGCTCCAGCTGTAAGTGGGGTCACCTCTATCTGCTCAGAACCAGTCATTAATATTGTCCAGCTGTGAGGCCCAATAGTACCATTTAACATCTTCCCAATTTAACCTTGCCTCAAACGAGGAGAACCAACAATTCTCAAAAGAAACTCTTGGGGTTTTTCCCACCCACAAGAAACTGGTAATATATGTGCACGTAAATTTATTAAGCAGGTGGGTGGTAATGGGTAGGAGTAATATAAAATATGAAGGAAACGAGGGAGGAACACCACATTAAAGAGTGCACCTCTTCCTGCTATCGAAAGAGGCAGCCTGAACCATTTCTCCATGTCCCACCACCCTTCTGACCAGCAGTGGGTCAATATTGAGTTCCCAGTACCTCTGTTGGGTGAGGTCTATCATCATGCCTAGGTAGCAGAAACTATCGCCTGCCACCCGTAAACGAGAGTCAAGCCCCCCTCTGTCTATCCCCCCTCATATGGGCACCAATTTTGACCTTCCTCAATTGACTCTGAGTTCAGAGGCTTCCCCGCACATCATCAGGATCTCCATAAGCCATGGAATAGTGTCTCTGGGGCTCTGAAGGAGGAGGAGCATATTGTCTGCATACAGGGAAAAATGATCTTCTGTTCCGTCCTTCCACCAAAAGCCACTAAGTCTGGGGCCCACCTAGATGAGCTCTGCCAGAGGCTCTATCACCAGAGCGAACGTACAAGAGGGGAGAGAGCAGGCAGCCCTGTTGATTGCCCCTTTCGATAGGAAATGTTTGTGATAGGGCTCCGTTTACCCAGACTTTGGCTCACTAATCCACATACAATTGGGGCACCCACTTCCTGAACCTGGGTCCAAAGTGTATCTTTTGAAGAACAGCCAGGAGAAAGGGCCAGTGCACTGTATCAAAGGCCAGCTCTGTGTCGACGAGAAGTGCAGGATCACCCAAGAGTTCATCCGAGCAGGCCAATGCCAAATGCAGTGGACAGAGACAATGCCGAGTGCTTCTGCCCGGCAGTATCACTGTGGCCAGGCACGTAGCTAACACTTTAGTCAGACTTTTCACCTCAAGGGAAATTAGTGAGATAGGGCGATGCGACCCACAGTCCACCAGTGTTTGTCACGTTTAAGAATCACTGTAATGGTCGATCCCTGGAAGTCTCGGGAGAACCTCCTGCAAGTCTATACATCCTTATACAGCACCAGCAGATGCGGTACATAAGGAGGAGTACTTCTTGTAGAGTTCTAACAGAAACCCATTTAGGTCTGGGGCCTTCCCAGAGGGCATTGAGAAGATCGCCTGTTGTATCTCCTCGATGATGAGCAGAAGATGAAGGTCTCTGTTCTCCACAGCTGAAATTGTTTGTACGGGCAATTCGTAGATGATGGAATCGTACAGCTTCAGAGCAAGAGGTTCCCAGCGGGCATACAGGGCCCAGAAATGTGAAGCAAATTCTCTTGCATGGTTGTTTGGCCCCCTCAGAGTAATGCCCACTACATTATGCATCTCAACGATCAGATTGTACAGACAATTGACCTTCACCAACCAGTATATTAGCTTACCCACCTTGTCCCCCATCTCGTACACACGCCCCTGGGAGTGAAGCCAGCTTAGCTCCACCGGGCCTAAAAGCTTATGCCGAAGGTATAAGCAAGCTTGGTTAAGAGTACGCTGCACAGATTGTGATGGGGAGACCTGAACCATCTGCCAAGGCCAGCAATCACGTCCTCAACACAAAGCAGCTTTCTCTCCCTAAGCATGATGCACCCGCTTATATACAAGAATACCCGTCCTTGAAGAACCTTTTTAAACACCTCCCAGAGGATAGTAGGGGAGGAAGCAGTATCCTTGTTAATTTCAAAATATTCAGTGGTAGCTTCTCTGATTCCCTCAGCAAAGCTGCCGTCCAGAAATCACCATGCGTCTAACTGCCCCAGTCCCAGCTCCCCCCTCCATACACCCCGACCATCAACAGTAATGGGGAATGATCTGAAAGACCCCTGGGAAGGATTTAGGTCTGTGTAACAAATCCTGCATCTGAGGAGGGTAGCAAGAACTATCTAGGCAGGAGCAGGTGCCACGGGATCGGGGGAGTTATATATGCATTGCCACATGGAGTGGTGCTGCGGCCGCCAGGCGTCTACCAAACCCAGTGTGTCATGCCAGTATTGAAGGTGCCTGGAAAGAGCAACACTCGAGGTGGAGGGCGTGTCTGCCTCTGGGTCCATCACCACATTAAAATCCCCACTAGCAGCATGAAGCCAGTTGCAACCTCGGCCAAATACTGGACTCTCATCTCTAGTGTTGCACGCAGTAACTGAGGATGAACATTTAGATTCACCAGCATCCCTGCCAATGCCTCAACAGTGCTGCCTAGAATCATGAACCTCCTCAAGGCGTCTTCATGCACCCCGTGCACCACCAGTGGGAATGTCTTCTTGAGCAATTTGGCCATGCCCCTTGACCCCCTTGTATACCCTGAGTGATATACTAAGGAATATCCAAACCATCTCAGAAAGGAACAGTTGGTCCCCAGTAGGTGTGTTTCCTGGAGCATGCAAACCACTGGATGATGCCGTTTGGCATACGCCAGGGCTGGCCCTGATTTGATCTCGTCATTAAGGCCATTTACATTCCAGGTGACTATCATATATACCCCTGAGGGACCTGCTACTCTCTCTGTGACCATTGTGACTGATGATGCAAGAAATAGCATGTAAGAGAAACCTGAATGGGGCCCAGCACCTCGAGATTAGTAAACAAAGCAAGACTCAAACAAACTAAACAACAACTCACCTGGGGCTCCGCAATCAGCGACAGCCGTACACCTTTACCACCCCCTCATCCTACACTGACCCCCTTGAAGCACCTATCGCTCAATTGAAAACTTAATCCTAACAATTAGAACATCATTGGGTAGGCTTGTGATTGCCCCGGTCAGTCACTGCAGTTCAACACACTGTGCTGTCATGGGTGGCAGCGTAGACAGCCCAGCAAGTCTCTGGAGGGCCCTACAGCTCCCCCTCTTCTCCATGTCTGGGGAAGCCCTCCATGGACGTCGATCACAGGTGTTTCAGGTGGTATGGTGTCACCTCCTCTGATCTGTGCTGCTGTCTGTTCCTCTTGGCGCATTGTGGCAACTGCCACCATGCTGTGGCCGCCAAGTCCTTACAGGGAGTGGTGGGCGACACGTGTTCCCCAGGCCTGAGGACCAAAGTGGTCCTCCAGCCAGGCCCATGCACTTTCCTGAGTTTCAAGGAACAAGGATAGGTCATTATGGATAACTTTGAGACGTGCCGGAAATTGCAGTATGCATTTGATCTGCATGGCCCCAAGCTTTTCCTTAATGGCTAGGAAAGTGCATTGTTGCTGCTGGACCTTTAGAGTGTAGTCGGGGAAGAGAATGACATTGGCACCCCCTGGAGTGCAACTCGCCAAGCGTCCGGGCCTCCCTAAGTATAACGTCTCTGTCAAGAAAGTTAAGGAGCAGCATTATGATCGGTCTCGGGGGGTAGGGGGTGGGGTCAGCCTGGCAGCAAGGGACCTGTGCACCCAGTCCTGTACAAAGCAAGCAGAAAATGTGTCTTGGGTAACCCATGAGCGAAACCAGTTTGCGATAAAGGCGGTGGGCCGGGACCCTCGGCTCCCTCCAGAACCCTCTCTATACGGATGTTGTTCCTTCTCGACTGGCCCTCTACGTTATCAGGACTGGTCGCCAGGAGGTCTACTTTGTGTTGGAGGGCTGCCAGGGTAGCGTGAAAAGACTTAGTAGTGTCCTCAACCACAGACAGCCTCCTCTTCGCCTCCGAGGCCCGCTTGACCGTGTTGCAGAGATCCTGATGGAGGAGGGACAGGTCGAGACTGAGTTCCCCAGTGTCGCCGTCCAGTGAAGATCAGGAGTTGTGGATGGCTGAAGAATGAAAGCCATGGAATCCAGTGGGGCACCAACAGATTAAGTCCTATCCCCGCCACCCTCCTTATCCACCGCAGGTCTGGTGAACCTATTTTCCCCTGGGTGGGGGTCGCTGCCTTACCTTACCCATAGCACTTCAGCAGACCACCTGTCCAGCTATGGGCGACTGCTGGGTGCTGCAATGTCTCTGTAGGCTGGCTGCATGGTAAGGCTTTTCTTTTGGTATGTTCACAGTTCTTTTTACTCCAGGGTCGCTCTATCGCCTCATTACTGCCTACAGACACCTCGGGCGGTTGGACCTAAACAGCCCTGCCCTCAACTCCACCACTTTCCACCAAAGCCCAGAGGGACCACCTCACCACAAGGCCCCTGTCCGTTGTCAATGTAGCAGCTCTTGGCCACATGTGCAAGTCGGCCACTAGTCACCTCTTCTTAGACTATGGTGCCTTCCAGACTCCAATGCAGCACAGGTCCCCAAGGCCTATGCCACCACCACTGGCCCTGATCCTTCTCCTCTTTTGCTGGGTGCAGGCTGCCCCTCCGCACAGAGTCTGCTACCCAAGTCGGCCACCACTTGGGGGATCAGGCCGCTGCCACTCAGCTCCAATCTTCTGGCTCCACTGACATGGTCACGGTATTCACCACCAGGGGGCGATGCCACCTTTCAACCCACAACAGCCAGTGGCGTCACAGGTGAAGCACCACCGTGGCGCTGCCGCTCCAGGCCCTCCACCACTCTGTTGGGCCTGCTGACGAACGACACTTCCTTGTGGCAGATATCCTCTCCGCTGAAGTGGCTGAGTCTGCCAGAGGAACGCAGACTCCTCACAGCCCTCGCCATCGGAGCGCCGCTGCTCCAGGCCCGCTGATCATCTTCGGGGGTGAGCAGCTGCTCTCCAATCCATGCCACACGGCTCGAAGTGTGCAGGTTGCCGCCGCCTGGTCCCCTCTTTCGACGTAGGGTCCCCGGGACCAGAAGGTGTCTGAATACACCTCCGGGGGAGTCAGGCAATCTGCACTGCCATCTCCACCCCAGTTCGCAGGTTCAAAGCACTGGTTGCTTACGGATTGAACATGGGACAGTGGCAACAATCAAAACTTTGCGGCTGCTATCTTGGACGCTAGCCAAACCCCCCCCTAAATATACTCCATTCTTGATCCTTCTTTTGACATTTGAATTTCTTCTCTCTCTCTCTCTCTCTCTCTCTCTCTCTCTCTCTTCTGCTTTATCATCCTTTCTATCAGTTCTTATAATCCTTGCACCCTCAATTTTTCTAATTCCATGTTCTAACTATAATTATCCCTCTCATTCTTAGGTCAATTTCTCCTTTTCCATCTTCTCTCACTCTTTCATCCCTATCTCCAGATCACCTTAGATTCTTCACTTAATTCCTACCATGTTTAATACTCGCATCTAAATTTCTTTCTCTCTCCCTTACCCTTGCTACTTCCTTTCACTGCTTTGCTTGCTTCTGTCCCTTCTCCCTATTCTTCCTTATATTCCCTGTCTCATCCTACCTCCTCTTCCACTCTTCTCCTTTCTATCCCTCTATTCTTTCCCTGTTTATTTCAGATAACAATAGAGCCACTGTACTTGTGTGAAAGAAGGGTGAAGCTGGAGACCATGTAGAGTTTAACAGTAATGAAAAGCTAGAAAGGGAGCAACCAATGGTCCACATATGCAGGGTAGAAATAGTAACAAAAAAAGGCAAGGTTGGAGCTGGTAAATAAACATTGGATACCAAATGGTGAGACTGGATGAGCTTAGAGTCCTCATCTGCTGCCATGTTTCTATTGTGCTCAGTGAAATATACCTATGAGTTTAGCCTAGCCCTCACATCCCATAGTGATGCTCTCAGAACCAGAGACCACACCTTCTTTTCCTGTATCCTGCCCCAAATAACGTCATGGGATCATTTCCTGTGATCTCATGGTTATGTAAAAAGTCATGCGATGTAATTTCCTGTGATGTCATCACTATGCTAATAAGCATGTTTGAGTTCTGAAAAATCCCACCTCTTTTGGTCATGAACGTTGCGAAATACCCACAGCCTCAAAAAGGGCTGTTTCATGGTGTGCATATGTGGATCAAGATATTCGATGGTCAGCTCGAGAAAATATGGGATGTTAAAAGGATATTGTAAATAACTGCCTTTCATTTGTCTTTGACATGGAGAAGCACCATCCACAAAGGGAACAAAGCTAGGGGGCATGGAACCTTCCCCGTATAGAGAAACAAGCATTGGCAAAGCCAATCAGTCTCTGCAATGCATGAGCTATTGGCTTCGTCAATGTGTTTAAGCATTGCATGGCCAGGTGGTAAGCGTTCCCCAGGAAGATGCAGCACCCAAGCGCCCGCAGCTGATGCGCTGTTACTCCTATGTGTAACCACGGGCATACATGAACAGGGCATCCCAAATTAAATTTACTATTTGATAGAGAGCAAAACACAATATCAAATGTTTCAATTTCCTTTAACAAGTGCTGCCAAAATTACCTGGTAAAATCATGATACTTTGGTTCTTCACCTCTCAAGAACAGAAGGTACAGTCTGCCTTAGTGCAGTTCATACTTGTGACTTGCATATCACATACACATGCCTGCTGCAGGTTCTCAACCCACTTAGACTGGCTAGAAGTATCACGGCCAACTATCATTAAAATTAAGAGATCATTGCATGTGTACATTCAAATTTAGGAATCTTTTATTAAATCTATTCCCTCTTTCTACTACATGGTGTTTTGTAGGTCGCTGTTGTGTCTATCGGATTTGACATAAACATGGTATAGTCAGATCATACCTCACTTCCAGTCAGTGAATTAGATTTACAAGGCCCACCTAGATGTCAAGATCATTTCAAGAAAGGGGTAAACCAGTTCATTAAGCCACTGTACTGTTATCACTGAGTCACCAGGCCAGATCCTGGCAGGGCTAACTCGGCCTTTGGATGTTCTGGGGTTGATAAAATTAATCCGGTTAATTTGTATAACAGTAACAAATTCCTGCAGTACCTTGATATGTCAGCCTTAAAGTGTTAGGTAGTAGTATTGCATTCTTTTTTACCACTGTTGTTATGGTTCGTTCGGGCCTTAGAGACACTGCACGTTCAAAGTGCCTCTTTGGTGCCCCTGGAAGGGTGTAGTTTTCAACATCTGAGTAATGTGAATTTACTTGGGTGCCGGCATTAACGTTTACCAAACCTACATCTCAAAGGCAGGATGCTGTCTGTTGAAAATACCTTTGTTTATTTAATCTTGCTAAAAGTATTTTACTGATCATTTGCTTTAAACCTGTAATTCTGCAACACAACAAACCATGTTCTTGCTTATGTAGTGTGCGCTGTATTCTAAATCACAAAATGCTTACTGTACTATAGCAGACAAAAGTAAAACAGCTGCACTACTCATGCTTGACTTGAGTGCCGCCTTCGACACGGTCTCCCATGGTCTGCTATTAGATAGGTTATGTCATGCAGGGGTGGGAGGCACAGTGCTGGGTTGGCTCCACCACCCGGCTGTTGAAACAAGGCTTGCCTCAGGGCTCAGCTCTGAGCCCGACCCTCTTTAATTTATATATGCGCCCGCTGGCAGATCTAATGGAAGGCCATGGTGTGCAGACTGTGTCTTAGGCGGATGACACACAACTGATTCTAACTCTGGCTCAGGACAACGGGCAAGCAGCAGAAAATGTTAAACTATGTCTAGCTGACTTGGCTAATTGGATGAAAAACAGCTGTCAGATGAAACGCTACTAAAACTGACATCTTAGTGGTGGGGAAACAATCATCTATTTGGTCTTCGATCTGGTGGCTTTGCCTTCCCCAAACCACAAATTAAAACATCTCGGAGAATGGTTTGACTCTACTCTATCTTTTATGGACCAAATCTCCACTCTTACAGGTACCTGTATTGGGGTGCTGAAAATGATTAGGAAGATCTTAGGGCTCATTACAGATTTCGCGAAATGTTCGGCAGACTGGCTCTTGGACTATTGTAATGTACTTTATTTGGGGGCCTCTAAGAGGAGCATCCAAATGCTTCAGAGAGTGCTAAAGGCGGCAGGGCGGATGCTGCAAAACATTCCCAAATGTGCTCCCACAGGGCGGGCTCTGGACATACTTCACTGGCTTCCCATAGAGGCGAGGATATCTTACAAAGCCATGTGCTATGTTCACAAAATACTGCAGGAAAAAGGTCTGAGTTATCTTCGACCTCTGATTCTACCTTACCACTCAAAGCGCTGCTTAAGATCAGCTGGAACAGCACTGGCCAGCGTTCCTAAATTCAAGAGAAAGCACCTTGGTGGAAGCTCTTTGAGGTTCCTGGCAGCCAAACAATGAAACCTACCTCCTTTGCATCTCAGACTAGAGCCTTCAGAAGTGTCCGTTCGAAAACACCTAAAAACATGGCTTTTTAGGAGAAGCTTAAACCAACAATAGGGGTAGTCTTGGCCACCCTATTGGTCTTTCGGAATTCAGTGCAGGGATATCCCGAATTGGAGTAACCATGCGCTCTATAAAATGCTAACCTAACATAACATACAGATGCACTCCAGCGCCTAAGAGTGCTGTTGGCGACAAGTGGTGATTTACAATGACCATCCAGTGAATGGAAACTAGCCATTCCTACAGCATGTTTTATTACCAGTGAGCCCATTGTGACATGTTTCTGTTTTTGTAACTATTTCAGGGGTGGGGAGTGGAGTGAGAATGAGTTAGTGAATGGCAGCTGAAAATAAGCAGTCACATGACCTTACAAGGCAATGGATACCATGGCGGGGTTGCTGCTGTGCTGTGTGCTGTTTTCTAAACTACAAAACGTTTACTATACAGATGCACTTCAGCACCTAGGAGTGCAATTAGTAGCATGTGGTGCTTTACAATGACCATTTAATGAACTGAAACAAGCCCTTCCCTCGGCCTGTTTAATTAGTAACCAGCAAGCCCGTTATGACGTGTTCCTGTTTTTTGTAACTATCTCAGGGGTGGGGAGGTGGGTGAGGATGAGTGAATGGCCGCTGAAAATAAGCGGTCACATGACCCTGCAAGGCAATGGAGAACATGGAGGGGATTGCTGATGTACTGTGCACAGTATTTTAAACCACAAAAAGCTTACTATATAGATGCACTCCAGTGCCTAGGAGTGCAGTTGGTGGCATGTGGTGCTTTACAATGACCATCCAGTGAATTGAAACTAGCCCTTCCCACAGCCTGTTTTATTAGTAACCAGCGAGCCCGTTATGACATGTTCCTGTTTTTTGTAACTATCTCAGGGGTGCGAAGGGGGCTGTGGATGAGTGAGTGAAGGGCAGCTGAAAGGAAGCGGTCATATGACCTTGCAAGGCAATGGAGACCATGTAGGGGATTTCTGACTTTCTCACTCTCTCCCCGCGAATACTCTCCTGGTAATTGAAAAACACTGTGGCTTTAAAAACAAGAAAAGAACATGATTTCTAGGACTGTTCCATTACGGTCAGGGAAGCACAGGGCAAGCAGCCACGGGGCACGGGAGGGAGAAAGCAGCAGCAGGAGGAAGGTCATTGGGGGATGGGATAAGAAAAAATGTGGAGTGGGGAGAGCACAGAATCTGGGGAACTAAAACAATATATATTAATGGTTGGTTCTGTAGAGAAAGGTAGAATTACTTCAGAACTGTTTACATTTTTCCTGACCACTAGTATCATTGATGGGTTTCTCTAGTGGCCATGGCAATTGCAAAGAGTTCTAAAGTCATTCTACCTTTCTCGACAGAACCAACCATTAGTATATACTGCCACAAAGTATATACAACATGTCTCTTTCAAGACACTGCATGCACTGTCTGGAGCCGAAATCTAAAAAAGACGAACCGCAGGAACCTGTCTTAACATCTGGGTCACAGTCTACCCCATACAAAAAAGAAAAGATGTTGCTCTTATTAAAGGATTATGGAAGAGAAGAAACAAGTGTCTGGAAATGGAGAAAGGCAGGGCCGTTTCTAGGTGTTTTGCCACCCTAGGCGAGAATTGAAAAATGCTGCCCCCTTCCTTTTACTACCATCACTCTCTCCCCCTGATTTATATAACATACACATTGACAATAAATCGTGCAAGTGTGTAAATCAATGTACAAGATGTGTTGCATGACTCAGTGAGGGTTAAAAGATGTAGCAGTCACATATCCTACATAGCTCACTGTGGTATATTAAAAGGCTTACTAATTATGAACTGCAAGTAACGAAAGGATCTGTATTCAAAGCAGTAGCCCACTTACCTAGCTACATTAAAAATAGATTCTGTCATCTGCACATTACATGATGTGCTTTGAAGGAGACACATTAACCTTCGATACTACTTTGATTCAGATCTGGGGCTACACAAAACAGAGATCTCTCCAACAAATATTTTAACCTCTAGAGTTATTTCACCAATTATTATTCCCTGATATTTACTTGGCACCTCTGCAGGAGATGTCTTAACACCATAAAATATTAGAAAACGCAGACTTTGCAACCAATTAAGCATAACAGATGTACTACCATGCTTCTCCTTGTTGCCAATTTCTTTATGGCAGGGTTATAAAAAGATTTTTTTTAAATTAGTTGAGGCCCACATTTTGCGTCTGGAGTGTGCCACTTTTTCAGCACAACCTTAAAGCAAAATTTGTTAAATCAAATAATACGCTTAATGCACTCATGATATACCTAATAAAAACCAATGCGTGGGATCTTATCTGATGGTTCTTCTTGTGATGTCACTTACTATAATGCCACACATTGTGACATCATGGGCTATGATGGCACACACCATGATGTCACTTGCATACTGACTAACTAGGTTATTACCCCCATTCGCGGAGGCTGCAAGAAACTCCATAGCGTCAAGGCCTTCCATTTTAGGAAGGAATAATTTTACCCAAACACAAAACCCGCTTTGACAACGTTTTCCAAAAACTATCACCCATTAATTTCAAGAGTAAAAAAATACTATTTACATATTTTTTCCTTTAATGCAGCAGCAAAAGTAACACACCGTCCCACCAAGGAAAAGGCACTATAAAACACACAGGGAAGGCAGTTCCATGCTTTCGCATCCACATGCATTCCACAGGCCTGCCCCTCGCCTTCGGGTAACTTCACATGTGGTGTCCTTCCAACTTTCACCCATATCGAAAAGCGGGACCAGAGATACCTTAAATAGCCACCCTGAAGTTAATTTAACAAATATTAGCATGGCTGCACGCAGCCAGGAATGCATTGGTCAGTGCACACACCCTCTGTGACATATATTTCAACCCAGACCAGTTCCTACTGCTGCTGTATAGCCTGGGCGGAGAGGTAAAAATGTTATTTCACTTTCTTAAATTAGAGCAGGGGGCGTGCTTCTCACCAGCAGTGGTGGGTCTCTCTCGATCAGATTCTCAACCTATTCAAGGGAAGGCTGGGACCGAGCCACGCCCGCAGGGCCACAGTAGCACACATGCCAGGCCTAGTGCACGCAGGCCGGTCTCCGAGTCCAACAGACACTGCGTGAGTGTGACTTTTATTACTCCATTCTATCGGTCTGTCCAGAGAGTGAGACTCCGGTTGGGGTCTCAAAGCGGGAGGACTCGGAGAAAATGATGGGACAGGACTGTGTGGCACTGGCAGCAGTAATCAATTCACCAAGGCACCAGAGCAGCCGACACACACAGTCTGTCCCCCGCGCGCCGAGAGAGAGGGTGGTGTGACGTGCGAGTCACCGTCACTGGCTGCTGCATAAAAAGCACCACTCTGGGACTGGCCAAAAATGATGCCCAGGGCCGTCATTGGTAGCGCTTTCCCGCGCTACAAGATTGACGGCCCTGGGGACCCACATACACTGGTAGCGCCGGCCCGCTCCACACACCACTATGCTAGGGTGCGCTGCGCAGCATGTACAAGCAGGTGCGCTTGCACTCACATACAGGTGCTGCTGCCTTCAAATTAAAAAATGTTTCCTCCTTTTGCCGCCCTAGCCCTTTTGCCGCCCTAGGCGGCCACCTAGTCTTGCCTAATGGTAGTACGGCCCTGGAGAAAGGCATTGGGTGGGATGAAGATATCGCTGTGAAGCAAACACCTGCGAATACAGTGAGTCCCGCAGTGAAATATGAGCAGATTGCAGAATCTCGTAGCCATTTGTCAAGGAGAGTCCTGATTTTATTAAAGACAAAGGAGGAGAGTATTATGCAGTCTCTTTTCACAGTCCTGCTCATGGGCAGGAAGAAAACACAAAGGAAAAATACACAAAACACTATAAATAGGGGCAGTATGTTACGTGTATCTCCTTTTTTTGATAAGTGAAGCTTAAAGTCCATAGAAGAACTGGATCTATGTAAAAAGCAAAAGAAAGACAAGAAGCAACCATATGGCTTCCTCTTTTCCTTGATGAACCTCCAAAAGGAGCTTGTCTTTCATCCAATAGGAACACTTTCCTCCAAATATATCGCTGACTGGACTATCAGACCGTCATCTGATTTGTTGAGATTGGCACTAAGAATAATCACAAATATGTTTGACCAACTGCTGCAAGGGTGGACATACGTACCAGCGGTGGGATAATACGCACCACATTGGTCTTTTAATAAAATCAGGACTCTCCTTCACAACTGGCTAAGAGAATCTGCATTTTTTTTTGCAAGATATGAGATTCATATTATGTTTTAATTTTTATTTTATTTTATTCTTTCTTGGTCAAGCACAAAAACAAGATTTCATGTTACAGTTATGCATATGATCATTTACATTACATGTCCGGGCAATCACCGTGTCATATCAGTATACGGTACTCTACAATATCCAAAATATTATAGACTCACTTTATACACAGAGAAAGAGGGTCAACATAGGAGAACAGGTACAGAGTATGCAAATAATCGTCCATATGACTTGTTCAACAACACGTCTACCTTCCCCTCCACGTTTCAATAGCTTGTTGGGGTATACAAAAGGATCCCGTACTTTGTAATTACACACCCTTTTCCAGTCCATAATCAATCCTCAGTGTTCGTGGATTCTAGAAATTGTACTAGTGGTTCCCAGAAATGTCTTAGACGAGAAGCCTGTGGTAGCTCCTCTGCATATGTTTCCAGCTGAGTTTTACAGTATACCAGATCTACAATCCAATGTTTGCATTTTGGTGTAGCCTTGCTACCCCATTTCATTGCTATACTTCTCTTTGCTAGCAGAAGTGCTATTGCGAGGAACTTACGTCTACAAGCTAACTTGATCTTGTACATGCCTAGCAGACACGTCCGGGGCGTATTAGGTATCAGTTCTGCCAATATGGTAGTAAGTGTATTAGATACCTCTGCCCAGTAGGAATGAAGCCGTGGGCACGACCAGGCCACATGCAAGAAATCTGCTGTGGGAGCTCCTCATCTGAGGCATTTGTCATCATCTCTCAAACCATATTTATGGAGTTGTGCAGGCGTGTAATACACTTGATGGAGAAACTTAAAGTGTATAATTTTCAAATTGCAATTAGAAGTCAGTATTTGCAGTTGCATGCAGCTGTAGTCCCATTGCTTTGCGGTGATATTTACACCTAATGTGTCTTCCCATCTTGTTTTGGGTCTACCCTGAGCATTGAATTGTTCCTGTTGGGCTGTATTATATAGTTTCATAACTAGGCTCTTCCGCGTCGGAGACACCAGCAAGGTCTGTAGCACATTATGTGTCAGCGGTTCATCTGGAAATGCAGGATATAAAGCTTTAAGTGCTGCGCGCAGTCTCATGTTTGCAAAGATTTTCAGTGGAGTATGATGTGTGCACAGAGTGACATCATTTTGTGATATAAATGTCCTATGTGGGAAAACATCCCCATTTTACGAAATCCCATCTCGTTTAGTAAGTGTAGCATTTTGGTTTCTTGCGTCTCTGTGAGTTGTGGATGGTGAGTCAATGGGAGTGCTGGCGCATACGTAGGGAGTTTGTGCGCTCGTTTTGGAGATTCATATTATACAAGTTGAAAACTTATCAATAACTTTCACTACTGTGTGCTGAATTGGCTTACAATAAAAGGTCTTAAATGTAGGGGTGGGCGGAATTTGGGAAATTCACTTTCGCAAATTATCGCGAAAATGTTAAAAATCTCCGCAAACACGCGGAAATATCGCGAAGATGCGGAAGTTTTTTTCCCGCCCGTTCGCGGTATTTTCTGCGTGGTCGCGGCTCGCCAACTTACCCATGCGGTTACTCGCGGGCACGGGCATCTTGTTTTCACTTGTCTCGCGGTGCATGATCGCGAGAAGAAAGACGTGATCGCGCGACGCATGACGTTACTGCGGGCGCGAACTGTCGCGAGACAGCGCAAATGGCTACCAACAATCCAACATCTCGTGGAGAACGCGACCGGATCAGGAAAACTTGTCGGCGAACGCGGGGATTCAGGTAAGGCGATCGCGCGCACGCGAGAATGTATTATTTTACAGCGCGAGCAAGAAACAAATTATCGCTAAGCTGCGGAATGCGGAAATTGTGACATTTTTGCGCTTTCCGCGGAACGCGAAAATGCCAAATTATCGCAATTTCCGTGAACGGAACGGAATTTTGGCCCCGGCCTACTTAAATGTTGAAAACTTAGACCAGTCCACCGACTTAAGAATGCTCTACAATCTAGGTCCCGCCCAAAGGCCTTTTTTATGCTATCGCCCCTGAACACCCTGTGTCTACTTCTGCCTGGTTACGGTAGTGGAAGTTACTAGATAAATAACGTACACAATGAAATTAATAATTGCTGAGCGGATGTTCTCAGTTTACTTTACATAATACTTAAGGCAGTTTCTAACACATAGTTTAGGATGTGAAGGAATGATGGGAACCCTATAAAGGCAGAAACATTCCTGGTACACCTTGTAATTGTAAAAAGCACCCCCACTAAGGAAAAATGCATTGTAGAATTTTCCAGAGAACTGACTTTCAGGACATCAGGCATAATAACATAACTTGGCGGACAATGATTTAAAAGAAAGTTTGTCATCATACTCCCAGGATTGAAAGAACTGTAACACCAAATTAACATTCCACAGGGTAGAGTAACTAGGTTTAAAAGGACTTCCATATCTGATTCCCTTCCGTAATCTGCATGCTAAAGGATGTCCTCCATCTGGCCTCTCATCAACTTGCTGAATATCTTCAGATATTACTTACCTATACCCACTAATAGTCTTCTTGGATTTTGGATCAGCCACTAAGGAGGCTAAGAAATTCAAGACCCCTGTGACATCTGATGAAGCAGGATCTATACCATGTTTCATGCACCAGCCACTCCATACCACTCAGGGTTATTTTTTTAAGCCTTAACTATGCCCTGTGCTCATAAGGCCCTGATATATATGAAAGCAGGTTCTGAAAGTCTTGTGATGTCCATAACATTGTGAGAGGTTCCATGCTTACAGGGTCAAATTGCTATGGTGGCATGAAAAAAAGAGTAGCAGAGGTATTGACTAGTCTACTAAGAGCTCTAGAAGGGAGGGGCACCAAGGCTGTGACATCCAAAGCAGTGCTATCAAGGTGACCTTGACAATTATCTGCGAATCTGAGCCTGGGTAGCATGACGTAACATGGGTATCATGGTGAAAGAGGGAAATCATAATGATTTCTGCCAGTCCAGTCCTAAAAAAAAAAAATAATAATTGCTAAAGCTTCTAGATCTGGACCCCCTCTAAAATACCTCCGAAACTAAGCTGTTAATAAGGGCGCAAACCGGTCTATATTGAAGGGTTTCGAAAACCTGTCCATCCAGATGTCAGTCAATGCTGTTGTACAGATTTCTTGAATACTGGTCCCCCCTCATGTTGCGTGTTCCCAGAAGATTCTCTGCACTCAGTGATATTCCCTGGTGGAGACAACTTCCAAAATGCCTATGCCAATTCCGCTAGGGGTTTTGATCTTGTGCCCTCCAGTTTGTTGATATACCTGTCCTGACTGCAGTCAGATTGTCCATGCGTAGGAGGACCGCACATCTGACCCCGTCTTTTACCAGGCACTGGACTGCGAGAGGCTCTAAACAGTTTATGTGCATTGACAGCTCCTTTTTAGACCTTCCTCCAGTCGAGAAGGTGCCACACCTAGCTCCCCATTCTCAGAGACTTGCATCTGATTTTGATAGTATCTGGGGATATAAGAAAAATGGCTTAGCCGTTCAAAGACTCCACAATGTTTAACCACCAGTTTATCTCCTTTTTGCCTCCAGATCTAATGGAACCATTTTGGAGTACTCTAGACCCCTTTGTAAGTGCGTTATCTTTAATATCTGTAGCGCCCTGTAATAAAGGGGGCCAGAAAGATTGCTTGAATGTAAGATGAAAGACGGCCCACTAGTTTCACCAAACTCCAGAGAGGCAACATCTTCATCTCCTACTTGTTTTCCTTCAGCTTTGAGCGTGGGAGTAAGAGAAGCTCCCTGTATCAATCTACTACAAACCCCAGAAATTCCATCCTTTTTATGGGGTGCAGATCAGACTTTTCTACATTTATGATGAAACCCAACGTTTGAATCAATTCTATGACTGACTGTACTTGTACCAGCAGTAGGTTCTTTTTTTGACTCATAAGTTACTTTCGGTAACTCTTTTTCTGGATGATGCTCTATCTAACCTCAGAATGCTCACCTTACAATGTTCCCTCAGGCGTCAGACTATGTGGGAACATTTTTTAGCAGTACCTCTGCGCGCCTGTAAGTGGCTTTCAGCAGCTTTGCATCTGCCATGTCACTATTTTCACACCAAAAACGCGAATCCACAATACAATAATATATGAGCAGTGTGCAGGAGCTGCAGAGTGACGAGCCCATATCGCAGAGCAGGGACAATGGGAGGGTCGGTGTGGAATCTGCAGTTAGAGGCTGTACCATAAAAAGCATAAGAGAGGTAAGTAACGTATTCTTTTCATAGTGACTTCTAACCGCAGATTCCTCACCTTAGAATAGATACCTAAGCAATATCTTCCTGGAGTTGGGTCTGCAAACTGGCTCAAACCAGGCAATCCTGGAGGACCAAACAAGCAAAATGCCCATCCCAACGGACCTGACTGCCCAAGCAGTTGTGCTTCATTTCATGAATGTGTGGAGAGATGCCCATCTAGCAGCATTGCAGATGTCCAAGACAGGTACTCCGCATGCAAACGCAGTAGTAGTGGCCTTGGCCCTGGTGAAATGGGCCCACAAGCCCTCAGGATGCTGCTTCTTAACTAGAGCATAGCAGAACTTAATACAAAGTACAGTCCATTAAGAGCTAGTTCTCTTTTGCACATCTTTGCATTTTTTCCACCCCCGAAAAAAAGCTGATCTTCCACTGAGTGGTCATTGGCAAGATCAGTGTAAAAAGACAGAGCTCTTTTCTGATTCAGATGGTAGAGACTTTCCTCAACCATGGAAGGATGGGTGGAGTGAAAAAAGTCGAGAACGTGATGGTTTGACCAATGTGCAAAGGAGACACCACTTTCGGAAGGAAAGAGGCACCAGTCCGAAGAACCATTTTGTCCAGGTAGAAGTTGGTGTATGGAGGATGATGTGAAAGAGTCTGAATCTTGCTGACCCTCTTGGCCTATCTAAATGGCCACTAAGAAGACTGTTTTAAGGGTCAGCAGTCTCAGAGAACAGCTGTGTAGGGACTCACAGGGGTGCCTATAAGAAACGCCAGGACCAAATTAAGTCCCATTGGGGTATGATGAAAAGGGGTAGGAAAGAACAAATGTTGCATACCCTTAAGGAAACATGTCACAACAGATGACTTAAACAATGAGGGCTGATCCAGCAACTGCAAAAATGCCAAGATAGCTGAAAGATAACCTTAATGATGCCCAATGCCTAGCCGGGCTAACGATAGCACTAACAAGAACACCTCTGACAAGGAAGCAGAAAGTGGGCCAGCATGACAGGAAGAACACAAAGCCAAAAATGTGTCCCAGCGGCAGGCATATACACTCTTTGTTGAGGGAAGCCTGGCTGTCAAGATGACATCACAAATCTCAGTAGGAAGATCAAATGTATTCAACTGTTGTCGCTCAATCTCCATGCATGAAGGTGGAGTTTGCGCAGTTTCAGGTGCAGGACTTTGCCCTGCTGCTGCGACAGCAGGTCCTCCCGAAAAGGCAGTCTGATAGGAAGACAGAGGCTCATGCTCAGGAGTTCAAGATACCAAGCGTTCCTTGCTAACTCCCGAACCACTACGATGACTTGGGATGTGATGATCTTCTTGTGAACACTTGGCAAGAAAGGTATCAGCAGAAAGGCATACAGGAGTCCCATGTTCCAGTATAAATGACTGGAGTTGAGAGCAGCTATGGAAACTCCAGCGTGTAGAAGTGCTGACATTGCCTGGTCTTGGTGGTGGCGAATAGATCGAGCCAAGGTTCTTGTGCCACCTCCGGAAGTAGATGCCACAAGGCAACGATGGCTGAGTTCGTCCACCCTAGCATTCAGAGATCCCAGCAGGTGCTGCACAACTCAGAAGACATCCTGGTGCTCCAGTCCCGTCCAGAGGTGCAGGGCCCACGACGTGACCCAACCCTGCCATGTTTGTTACAATACCACATGGCGGTTTTGTTGCCCATGAACACCTGAACCAGCTCCAGAGGGCTGATTTGGAACTGGGATTCCGCTGGAGACTAGAGCCCTCTGATCTACACCTCTTCCAAGTAGCCGCCCCAACCCAGAAGGTAGGCATTAGTCACCACTGTCAGTTCTGGGAGAGGGGTCTTCCACTGGCAGTTCATCAACCACCACTGCTGATCTTTTACAGTCTCCCCTCAAATCTGGGCCAGGTCACAGAGATTACCCTGGTGTTGTGCCCCCTGGGACTTCAGATCCCAATGCAGAGCCTGCATATGCTATCAAGCGTGCTTCACCAGCAGGATGCAGGAGGTCATCAGACCCAGCAGAGGCAGTCTCACAAAAATCAAAGACTGTGATTGAAACATAGGGATCATAGCCTGAATGTCCTGGACTCTCTGCTCCAGATGGTAGGTGCGGAACTGTATCATACTCAGAATTATTCAGATGAAAGGGAGCCTGTGAGAGATGTGACTTCAGCACGTTCATAGTAAACCCCAGCGAGTGTGAGAGGTTTGCCATAGTCTGGAGGTAGGTGACAGTTGCCTGGGGCAAGCCTTCCTTCAACAGTCAGTCAACGAGGTAGTGAACAACTGGTACACCTAACCTCCACAGATGAGCTGCAACCACCACCATCACTAACATGAACATGGGAGGGGCACTGGAAACGCCAAAGGGGGGCACAGAGAACTGGAAATGCTGGTGGCCCACTGTGAACCACAGGTAATGCCTGTGGGCTTGCAGCAAGGGAATGTGGAAATACGCATCCTGAAGGTCCAATGCTATCATCCAGTCTCCGGGATCCAGGGCAAACAGAATGTGAGCCAATGTGAGCATCTTGAATTTCCCTTCTGGTGCCGATACTCTCTCAATGGCTCTTTTGGACAATATAGCCCACCAAATGGAGCAAAAAAGATATTGTCCTCCGTCAGTCATTCTGGGGATGGTGGCAAAGGTGGGGTTGGGGGTTTCCAGGAAGGGCACTGCATAACCTTTCTGCACAATGTTGAGCACCCACTTGTTGGAAGTTATTGCCTGCCGTTGGGACATGTGGTGCATGACCCTGCAGCCAATGGGATGGCTGTGTTGTGTTGTGTTGAGGACCCATTAACAAGGTTTTGAAGCTTCAGCAGCCAGAGAGGGCGGGAGACTGGACAGTACACTGGGTATGGATCCCGGGTCCTCAATGGGATCCGCGACTCTGGCCACGAAAGGACTGTGAAGCTTGATGGCCTGGGGGCTAAGTTTGGTATTGTGGATACCCATTTGAGTCCCAGCCATGGCCACAGGAGGGGCAAAGGGCTGTTGCAGTTGGCGGGAACCCAAGGAGAGACCAAGGGATCTGGTGGTGACTTGGCTCTCTGAGGCATTCAAGCACCATATCAGCCATGTCTCCAAAGACGCCGTCAAAGGGTATGTCTATCAGAGAAAATCGGACATCCCAAAAGAAAACTAGCGGACCACAACCAGGCATGGCGGCGGAGTGCTACTGTAAGGGGCCATGGCCTGCCTAGTGAGTCAGTAGTGGCCAGGCCACACTGAATGGTGAACTTCACTGCATCCCAGCCATCATCCAATGCCTCATTGAGAATGGCCCAGCCTTCCTTGGAAAGCATGGGCAGCAGCTGCGCCAACTGAATCCCAGAAGGCATGGGAGTTTCTGCCCAAGAGACAGGAAGTGTTCACTGTTCACAATGCTAAGCGCGGAGATACCCCTGTGGGGGTGATTCCTGCGCTTTACAAATTTCTTACATACATACATACTAGCTGGTGGAAGAGAATGTCCTCTTCCCAAAGGTATCCAGCCTCTTGGGTTGTGTGGTAGGGAATGCAGCGGGTTAACCTTAGAGGAGGTGGCCTGTATGACCAGACAGTCCAGGGTGGGGTGTTGGGTGATAAAACTGGGTTCCCTGGAGCGGGGCAGTGGTAGCACTCAATGGTCCTGTGCAACGGAGTGTCTATGAAGGGCTTGGCCCAGGCCCCGAGCAGGACAAAAGTAAAGGCTTTATTAAAGGGGAAAAGAGGTTCAGTGGGTGCTACGCTGGTTTGATGCACCTTTGTCACCAAGGGCAGTGTAAGATCCAGGACCTCAGCTGCAATCCTCACCACCATGGCCAATGAAGAAATCTCATCCATATCCACACTAAGAGGAGAGACTAGGCCAGTGTCAGGAGAGGTATCCAGTTCACTGGCATCTGCCAGTTACTCATACCAGTTATCCTCAGCCAAGGGCTCTTCCAGGGGTTCTGTATAACCATAGAGATTCTCAGGGGGGTGTGGCCAAGAGAGATGGTCGACAGAACGTGGCCTTAGGGAGCCTTGTCTTCCCGTTGTTTAATACTTTGCCATCCTGCACAATGCAGCTGCTAAAGGCGGCATAATTCTGCAGCATTTCCCCCATATGACTGGTGCTCATGACTGAGGGGTGCCCCGCTGTCACTTCTGGACAGCTGAGAGTGGAGTGTGCCTGGGAGCCTGCCGGATGACCTCGCTGGGCCCCGGAGGTCCTACCGCCCCCTAGACTGCCAGAAGAGGCCTGTGTCAGAGCCTAGGAGTCCTGCTTGGGGCCCCCGGTGCCCCTGGAGCGGGCCCGTGCTCCTGCAGAAGACACGGCACCAACGACTTGCCTGGGCACGGGAGCACCTAGAGAAGGGAGCGAACCTTACTAGCACTAGCAGTGGTTTTCCGACCAGTGTCCTCCCCCCCGCGTGACATGTCGGCCCCCTAATTACTCCGGAGAGGGTGAGCGGGAGGCCCACACCTGAGAGTTCAGATCAGGAAACCACCCGCGGGTCCCGAGTGCTTCCTGCATCCTGCTGAGAGCACAGCTGGCGAGCCACTGGGCGTCAAGTGACCTGAGGAGGCAGCGGTGATGAGAAGTACGACGGTGCCTGTGCTGGACCAAGGTGTGCGCAGTGATGAAATTGGACGGAGTGCTCGACGGATGATTGCTTGGGTAACTCCAGTAGTGCCTCCAGAGGAGTGGAACAACTGGTAGGTCTTCCCTCAGGGCGGCAGGAGTCAGGGTGCCCTGGGGGCTTGCAGGCCTTGGGTGTGGCTGGGAGGTCGCTGCTGAAGGAGTGAGAGAGCTGACGATTTGTACACCTGGAGGTCCTGGGGGACCAGGCATCCCTGACAGCCTCTGTGAGAGGGGGTGTCTTCGGAACAAGGTCCTCCCCTCCTGATACTGACTGGACGGTCCCTGCTGAGACAGAGGGTGGATGGCCTCCTGTGATTAGGGTAGGGGCCTAGCATCTGGACTGTTAATGTCGGCCGTTCACTGTTCTTTCTTAACAGCGCTCTTCATTGGTTCCTACCCTGCTACAAGCCCCAGCCTGTGACTGACCTCCGTCCACTCACTTGGACCCTTTGGATGTGGTGGTCCTGCCTTGTTTCTCTGCCTACCCTGATATGCAGGCCCCCTTAACATGGCTCCTTCCCGCTAGAGTCCTCCTGGTGCGACTGAGAGCATGGAACTGTGTTGAGGGTCAGGAACGTGATGGCCGCTCTTCCTCTGACACACCACGGGGAAAGATAGACCTCAGGGGCATCAGTAGGGGAACACTATCATGCAAGCCCACTCATAGACTCACTCGCCATGAATGATCAGGACCCCAGAGCGCTCGCCAGTTTGTAAAGATGAGCCCTCTCGGTGGCAATCCTTGAGGCTATCCAGGGCTCTAGGGTGGCTCTTGAGGGACAAATAGCAGGTGTCCCCATCAAGGTCAATTTGCTGCGAGTTGATCTCCGCAAAGTGGCAGATAAAGTAGAGAATGCGAAAACCAATATCTCATCCCTGCAGGCGGAAATGCGCCAACTTAAACAACAGGTCTCCCAGCTGACAGTCATCTCTGACACCTTGGAACATTGAGTTGAAGAAGCTGATGGCCGTTCACACTGAAATAATGTGCACTTGTTGGGTTCCCTGAGAGGGTAGAGGGACAGTCCACAAGGAGATTTTTGGAGGACTGGTTGAAACATACACTGCACCCCAGAGACTTGTCTGATTTCTTTGTTAATGAATGGGCGAACAGGGTGCTGGCACCTCCTCCTCCTCCGGGTGTGCCACCACCACTAGAATCTGAATTATAGGGATAGCGACGCATTCCTAATAGGAGCCAGAAAGGCATCCAGTCTGCGATATAAAAATCGGAACATTGCGATCTACCACAACTACCCTCAAAAGTTCAGAAAGAGCGTAAATCTTTTTTGGAGGTGAAGAAGAAATTGCGCAAAATGAACATTAGGTACTCCTTTAAACCAGGAAGCTGAGATATAGCAGCAGGGAAATCACACTTCCTTGAGCACCGAGGAGGTCTGGTCATGGTAGGATATGTCAAACAGGCTCCCTGTGCGTCCCTTGAGTGCTACAGACCCCTTCCACACCACACTAGATGGCATGGGGGTAGACAAGTCAGGCCTGGAAGAGGCAGCCAACAGGCAATGCAGGATGCCGCACGTATTGTGGTTCGAGATGATGGCACCAAGGAGTCCACAGCTGCTTAGTTCACATTGTGTCTGAAAACTGTTCAATGGGTCTCCCCCAGAAGGTGAGGTGATGAATACTCCTTCCCAATGCAGTTATGTTGTCTCCGGTACTGTACTTCCTTAACGGATTTTCGCAATCTTATTGATTGACTGGGGGCCCATTTGCTGCATCCTCACCTCCTCAGGTGTGGGTTTTCATTTATTACAGATTCTATCCGGATGATGGTTTAGGGGCAATGTTCACTTTTTTCACTGCATCAGGGTAATGTAAGTGGCCCTGTGACCCCCACCGGTTTCTGGGAGAGATGATGCATATTAGAAGCTACCCCCCGGAGGCACCGGGCATCTCCTCGAGGAAGGGTGGCGGTCGTGCGATGGGTGTGTTGAACTCCTATTGTCTTTGGTCTTCATGTATTCCCGTACTATGCGTGGGGAATTATACATTGCTCAGGTGGGGAGGGAAGGTTTTTACTATCTAGAGTAGACACAATGGCCTTAGGAGGTTGGGTAAGGTTACGATGCTGTACGTCCTGACTTATTGCTTCTTGTGGATTTGTAAGCTGCTGTGGGTTTGTTATAACTGTCCCGGGGTGGGTGGGTGATGGGGGGGTTTAGTAATGTCTCTTGTTTTGTTGCCTGCTCGGTCGTTGCCATCATGTCACAGGGAGGGAGGCCTAGATCACTATGCACATCTTCCATAATAATGAGTACGTCCCAAATCTGCAGGCTCATCTCCTGTAATGTAAGGAGACTGGGTACATATAAGAAACGTTACAGGGTTCTCTCATTTCGCAAACTCACGCTGCTGATATCATCTGCCTGCAGCAGACTCACCTTACAGATACAGAGGCCAGCAGGATGGCTAAGAAATGGAGAGGGCAGGTTTACTACAAAGATTATTGAACCTTCTCAAGAGGTGTCTCATCTGGATAGCACTAGGTGTTCCGTTTGCCCTTTCATATATATGGAGGCGGATATTGAGGGTCTCTACCTGCTGATACAAGGTAGACTAGATGGGGTAGGCATCTTCATTGTTAATACTTAAAGGCCCAACAAAGATGATGGGCAGTTTCTATGCAATTCTAAAAGCACCCTCTCGCTCTCTTCCTTATGGGGCGGGTGGCCATCTTGAAGATGGCATTTTTGCCTCGTTGACGTCTGTACTCCATTCAGCATTCATTTGGCACTCTTCCTCAGACTGTGTTCAGGAATCAATATTCCCTCCTTACTTCCTTGAGCTGGGCAGGGGGCGTAGTAGAGGGGCGAAGGATTTCCTATTCTAACCGCTGGAAGAGGGGGGACTCGAAGTTCCAAATTTGGAACGCGAGGGGCTCGACTCTCGCAAAGCTTTTAATGGCGGGGGGAGGGGGGGTGCTGAACAGACACTATACCTTATTAAGCACTCTGCTTCCCTGTGGTAGCGTACCGTCTGGGACTTGCCTACTTTAAGGGTGTTCGCGGATGCCAAAGACGTGTCTGCCTGGCGAGAGGGAGGATGTGAGACACTGGGGGATTGAGAGTTTTTACATTCGAGGCCCTGCAGGAAAGTTTTAATCTGGGACTGGGGCTGTTCCTACAACAGGCCAGTCTCACTGCTATAGTTGGGGGCATATGGCCCTCCTCCCCCCGATGCACCAGTCACATTCCATACATTACGGCGGCTGCTGGGAGGCACCACTGGGTTTCTCTCCTCTATAAGGCCATGACGGCTGATTGGGCATGCACCCAAGCGCCTGCACGTGCAGCTGGGAACAATGACCTGTGGGTACATTTTGAAGATGCACAATGGGAGAGAATGTGCCCATTGGTGACATCCATGTTCAGTAATGCTATATGTCCAGACTCACTCACTTCCATTTCCTACACCGCACATACATAACACCTGTGCCCTTTCATAAAACAAACCCTGCTCAGCCCCTCAGCTGCACCTGATGTCGGAGTCCCGTTGCTTCGTCTTTGCAATTGCATGGAATGCCCACCTATGTAGACATTCTGGATGAAATTGGCGGCACAGGTAAGAACAGAAGTTCCAATTCCACTTATTTTGCAGCCCACCGTTTGCCTCCTGGGAGACATCCTTGGACAGACAGCCTAGAAAATGGTGTTTAAATTTCTACATTTGTTACTGTTAAAAGCTAAGTGCCATATGGCGATTACCTGGATGCGTCAAGGCGGTCCCAACTTGGAGCGCAGGATGACAAATGGACTGAATAGGTGGTGGCAGAGGAGATGCGGTTAAAAAAGTGGAGGCACGATGATAAAGTGGGGTTAGATCTTGAGGTTTGGGGGAGCTCCCTGCTGATTTCCTGGCCCTTGAGAGATCGTAGGCAGTACTCCTTTACGTACGAGGATGATTCCATCACCTCCATGGATGCATAAATGTAATTACTGATAAGATCTCTGCTACTCTGGGAGGGCACATGTCACCCAGGCTATACCATTGACAATTGCAAATGAGATCGATATAAGTATGATGCTAATTTATGGATCTGTTTACGTATCACTGGCTAAATCTTCTGTGACATAGTTGATGTTGGCTGTCGTTGACTTGTTGGTCTATTGTTTGTACTGTTATATTGTTACAAAGTCAATAATAAAAAGTTTTTTTTTAAACTCTCAAAAACATAGGGATCCTCAGATCCTGCCCAATGGTATTCTTCACAGGGCCTGTCAGTAAAGGGAGAAACTTTCTCTGACCTGGATGTTCTTGGTTGAGTTGGAGTTGACATCGTCAAGTCGGATAATGCTGGTCTGGCTCTGTATTGGAGTCGTATATAACAATGTGGTTGGCACCGCCAAGGGGTGAAGCAGCGCCAGGAATGGCGCCAATGGAATGGACTCCGGGAAAGGTCTGGACTTACGACTGGATGGGATCCGGATCCAGAAAAGGAGCCAAAGGGCTCAACTGGCGCCAAGTGTGAACCTATCAGCGGAAATCCAGGTGGGGCCCGAAGGTGCTCCAGAGGGGGTTGGCCTGCCCAAATATGAGGTTCTTGACCTCATAAAATTCTTTAAGCTATGCTGGGGTCCCTCTGGGAGACTGTAGTAAGCTGGACTTGTTTGCTACTGTCACTGCCCTTTTTGCTCCTATTTTAACTACTAGATACTGTTTTTTTGACTTTGACAGTGCACTGAAGCCTGCTAACCAGGCTCCAATGCCAGTGTTCTTTCCTCTAAATGGACATGTTCAATTGTAACTCAATTGGCAAGAACCTTAGCATCCTTGTAAGTCCATAGTAAATGGTACCTAAGGCACCCAAGGGCATGGGTACTAAAGAGGGTCCTGAAGCATGTATTATGCCACTCCACAGGACCCACACAAAAACTACATGCAGACTGCCATTGCAGGATGCTTGGAATGGTGCAAACCACTTTTGAAAACATGATATTGCACAGCACATTCCCTGTCTACCATGCCCATGCACACTGCATATACTATATGTAAGTCACCCCTACAGCAGGCCTTAGAGCCCTACGGCAGGGTGGTTTTATATTATATGTGCAGACATATCTGCATGAGCAGATATGCCCCTGTGATGTCTGGATCTATTGCCACTGCATTGCAAGTGATCAGGAAGCCATTTTAAGCATATGTACTGAGCACTGGTCATTACAAGTTACCCAACTACATAATGGCTTCACTGAAAAAAATGGTGTTTGGTATCAAACACCTTGTCTTAACAAATCTACACTGTCAGCGTTGGATTTATTATGACATGCACCCAGAGGGCACCTTAGAGGTACCGCCTAAAACCTACCAGGCTTCTAGTGTGAAGACTGACTGGACTTTTCCAGCCTGCCACCACAGACTAGTTTCTGACCCCCGGCTTGGTAGAGCCAATGCTCTCAGAGCTCCGGAACAATGCCTGCTCCAGAGGAAGGTGATCATACCTACTCCAGCAGGATGGCTAGTGAATTAGCATACCAAGACCAGAGGCTTCAAAGCGTCTGCCACCTTTGATTTGTAACCCCAGCTTCCTGCAGACCAGGAGACTGCCGCCCCCTGCCCTGGGGCCCATTTGGTACCAGAGCAGGCGGGAAAATTAGCTAGTTAGTAAGCGTGTCAAACTATCAGACTAGGCACATCCCTAAGGTGGGTCACCTGAAATGGCCACTCGACAAAGGGTTTCACCATCCTGTGTTTGGTGAAACTAAGAACTCTGGGGGTCAGGTTTATGCCCGTTCTCCACAGAAAGTGGTCATATAGGGGGTTTAGTCACCCCAGGGACAGGTAGCCCATTGGTTACTACTTTAAACACTCCCCTTAACGCCTCTAAATTCAGTAATTAGGTGGCCTCCTGACATCGGAAACTCAAGATTCATCTACCTGTGAACCAAGGACAGAAGAGAGCCATCACAACAAGATCTCAGGACTTACCCTGTACTTAGTGCCAAACCCTTCCTTGCTGCTGGTACTTAGAAAATTGCAATGGCCAAGCACGTCCAAAAGCTGTGCATTCTCCCAATCCCATGGAGGACTGTCCAGTACTTCAACAACCAAGCAGCATCTCCCTTGGGGTGGAGGAGCCATTCCCCTGCAGCTGCAGGCATCGACATCACTTACCCTGTACCTCGACTTGCCGACCATCATGTCCACAGAGGTAGCATCTCGCCAGTAAGAAGTATTTGCTGTTCCAGGAGGTCAGATCTATCTCCCTGCCGAGTTTGGAGACGCCAGGCCCTCCAAGAGTCACCCAGCACCAATACCCTGGGTACTGGAGCAACCAAGGCTTTTTGTGTGTCCACGTCAGACACAACCGATGGAGACCAGCGGCATAGGGACTTCAGGATCACCGAGGCCAACACGAAGATTGTCCCTGCTGTCCGATTTTCTCTCCCTCTCCAGGTCAGCTAGCCAAGTGCGAGCCTCTAAGCACAGCAACCTGCTGACCACAACACCTCTGCACCCAAGACCCCCCTCCATCCCAGGTTCACAGAAACTGACTGTGTCCCTGTGCTCCAGAGACCCTCACGAGCTGAGCCCTCCCTTTGGGTTCTGCCGGACTTGTTCCCTAGTCCCCACTGCAGCCTTTCTTTTGCAGGTACCTTTGCCATTGACTTTACCCCATGTCGCTTGAGGCTACTAACGCGACCAGCACCTCTACACCCGGACACACCATGGTAGGTAAACCCGAACTGCTGGGTGTTTCTTGGACCTTGGTATCCTCCAAAACCATCTGCAAGTGTACATATGCAGTGTATGTTTATCCCATAGGGTAATACGACCTCAAAATCGTTATGTGATTGTATTTTTCTAATACCTCAAAAATCGATAACACTAAAGTACTTACCTCATTCCGATTATCTTGGTGTCTAAAATTATATAAAAATCTGTGTTATTTTTCTAAATCAGTCAAGGATTTCTTTTTGAGTCTGTGTGTCATTTATTGAGTATCTGTGTACAAATGCTCAACATTCATCTCTGATAAGCTTAAACTGCTCGCCCACACTTCCACTAGAAGGGCACTTGGGATTATTAAAGTAAGCCCCTATAAACCAATAAGGGTCGTCCGGACTATTTGCATGGTGTACCCATACATGTGGAACACTACATAAATTGCCAGGCTACAGGCTCATGAGTCTGAATGGGCCTAGATTTGTGGTGTTGTTCCCCCGCCTCGTCCTATGGCTTGGACTGGTGTGGTGAAGCCGAAAAGAGGGTTTCGGTTTCTTCTGTTTCTTTTTCTTGCGGGACTTACCCAACGATGGTTTGGAGCACGGTGGTGACCGGTGGGAATGACTCCAAAACCGTCCCGAACCTTTCTTGTGGTCGGAACCTGAAGTGGTGCGCAGTCGTCTGCTGTCGGGCAGCCAGGAGCTTAAGGGCACACCCCCAGACAGCCTTGGGGTTAATTGCTTGACAGTTTGGGCAGACCCAGGATTTGTGGCCAGGCACCACAAGCAAACCAGGTGGGGCTCTGCCTCATACATCTGCCTGTGACAGGAACCACAGAGTTTAAACCCCACAGGTTTTTTAGGGGACATCCCGAACGTATACTGGGAGCTTAGCTCGAAAAGAATTTCAACAAAATGACGAATAAGGTAGTCCAAGAAAGGACTGAGGTAGCTCTCTCCCCATCTGCACTGATGGCGCGAAAAGAACTGATGTCAGCGCCCCGGGGTGGCACGTATATAGGCACTGCACACTTCCCTCCTGGCACAGAGGACCCTGATGCAGAGCCGATTGATGCTACCTTCCGGCATGCTGAGGTACTGCTCAAGGTTTTCTAGATCCAATCTGACGCCTGGGGAAAATTCAAAAGGTAAGGAATCTGTGTCTAGTATCAGATGAAAAATTACTAGCAGGATTCCTAGGGTCATTTGCCTGTGCAATTCACACTGTGAATGCTGCTTATATACTATCTTGTACATTTTCTGATTGTATGAATGCAGTGTAAGCAGAACAATTACAGCAAAACAGCCACATTTACCCTATCTGGGGTTATGAATGGATGCTGAAGATTTTCATGATGAGGATATAGATTGCCTTCTGTATGAGGTTTGCAGGTCCTACGGGCATTCTGTTCAGACCATCACAATGTAAAACTAAAAACAGGGGTGTTGGGTACAGTGTTAAATTGGAGAACATAGATTTTAGAGGCATCAGTAGGCACAGTGATCTTTGTTGCTGTATATTGATAACTGAAGTTTAAGAAAGCAAAGCCATCCCATTATCAGTCAAGGAGGATGAATGACATCCAAGTGGTGCCTCTTACCCTGGACTGAGACCCTGCTCATGGTTTAGCTGGAAACCTGCACTACACAGCAATGTGCAGTGAGCAGACTCCATATGAGAGCTATACTCCCAAACAGGAGTGGAACTAGGTCCAATAATACAGGGGATCCAGTGACTTTGCCGATGATCAAAGGGGCGCATCAAATAGCTTACCATGGCTTGAGTGGGTTATAGGGGTGAGCGCAATCACATAGAAGTGCTTAGAGTTAGAGGCTGCACTGATATACCTTGACACCAGAGGGGACTAAAGCAGTAAAACTGCTCCAAAATCCAGTGTTTTGCAGTTGATACTAAAAAGAAAATATTCACTTTGGTGGGGTTCTATCAGTTTCAACTGAAAACAGGAAACCCTATCTATATTCCTACTTTTCTGATGCAGTTGATAAGTAAGCTGGATCCCAGGGTCCTAATTTCTCGCTTATATGAAAAAGTTACTTACCTTTGATAACTATCTTTTATTTATTTAATTTATTTATAAAGCACCCGAATCACCCCATCAGGGGTATCCCCGTGCTATGACTGCCATTACTAACCAAAGAGATACTAATTAGAACAGTGTGGTTTTCAGCAGCTTTCTAAAATACAGGAAGTTAGTGCATTGGCGTAAATGAATGGGGAGTTGGTTCCAGTAGAGTGGAGCTAGGTGGGAGAAGGCTTTGCCGCCCATGCGAGCTTTTTTAAAACATGGGATATGGAGAAGAGCTTTGGACCCTGACCGTAGGGCCTAGATGGCATATATCTAGCCAACTTATCTGTCAGATAGCTAGGACCCAGATTGTTTAAAGATTTCTAAACAATACAACAGATCTTAAATTTAATCCTCTTCTGCACCGGAAGCCAGTGTAGTGTTTGGAGCAGGGCAAGAGAAGCTGTTCTCCGAGGGTGGCACAGAGGCCGGAGCTGCCGGGATAGGACCTTGCGGCGCCAGGGCCGGAGCCGCGGGAGGAGGACCTTGCGGGGCCAGAGCTGATGGCGGCTCCAGCAGCGGAGCCGGCGGCAAGGGAGGGCCCTCAGCTGGGACCGCGGGCCCAAAGGTGCGCGGGCAGGAGCCCAAGGCCTAAAAAGGCGGTTCATGGCAGCAAGAAAATCTTGCACCTGGGCAGGAGTCGCCAACAGACCCGGATAAGGTGGGTAGACTGTGGGACTTACAGGCTCCAAAGGAGCTGCAGGGGTGGGACCCCCGGCTCCCACATCCGGAGACCGACGAGGGGATGTCGGAGAGTGGAAACGCTTCTTTGACTTCTTCTTATGGCGTCTCTTACCTGATTCCGAGTGTGAAGACTTTGACCCCGAGGAGCGATGGCGATGGCTCAGCGCGCGGTTCCTCGAACGACCCCTGGACCTCGAACGGCGCGGTGACGACTGCCAGGCCTCCAGCAGCTTGCGGGACCGCTCCCGCAAGGCCTTCGGAGCCATGGACAGATAGTCGGAACATGATCGCGCTCCAGACAGTAGAGACAGACGCCATGGGGGTCGGCCATCGACATCGTACGGCGACAGACCCCGCAGGATTTCAATCCAGGCATCCCTACTTGGCACCAGGAGTCAAAGACTCAAAAATGGAAGGCAAAAAGTCTCAAAAGTTTAGTAAAAAAGTGACTAGGGTACGTGCTCTAACCGGATCTGCGCTTGCTGGCACGGAAAAAGAAAGAACTGACGTCCGCGCGCATGGGCGGTGCCTAAGTAGTCTCTGTGACGTCATCTCAGCGCCTACGACGCCAGCGACGGACACGGAGCCGCATGACGCCACCTTCCAACACGCAGGTGTACTGCTGACGAAAAACTTTCCGGATCCAGTCTGATGCCTGGGGATATTCTAAGGTAAGGAATCTATCACTAACGTGTCTCTTTCAGATACTTTACCATATAAGTTGAGGTGCGGTGCAATCAACTGAATTGCCTATGACTATCCTTCAAGATGGGGAGGGGGGTGAGATTGGTGAGGAATCTTTGGAGGAGTGAGGCGGTGCATAGAAAGCCAGCAAGGTGATGGATTGCCTTATGTGGAAGGGTCGGACTACTGTGGGCAGGAATGCTGCTTTTGTCCAGAGGACAAATTTGTACTTGAAGAAAGATATACATGTAGGAACCACAGACAATCCCTGGAGTTTGGTCACTCTCCATGCCAATGTTAGGGTGATGAGGAATGCAGTCTTGATTGTAAGAAGATGGAGAGAGCAACTGTGCATGGGTTCGAAGCGAGTGCACATCAAGCTGGCAAATGCTAAATAAAGGTCCTACTGCAGCATGACAAATGGAGTTAGCGGGGACCAGCCTCTTCAAAAAACACATTACAGCATGTGACTTGAAGAGCGATGGTTGGTCAAGTAAATGCCAGAAGGCCAAAAGGGCAGAAAGGTAACTTCTAGCTGTTGCCACAGCAAAGCCTTATTGGGCCACTGACTAACTGAACAGGAGACATCTGATGAATGCACTTTTAGGGAAAGAGGGCCAGACAACAATCTTCTCCCAGCATCCTGCATAAAACAATTTGGTTGAACGATGCCTGGTTGCCAAGATGACACTAACCCCTTCGGAGGAAGATCAAAAGCCATCAACTGTTTCCGCTCAGTGTAGGTGTAGGTTGTGAAAGCTTGGGTGTAGGACCCGTTCCTTCTTCTGCGACACAAGGCTCTCCGAAAGGGGTAGATGGAACGGAGGACAATTGCTTACGGCCAGAAGTTCTGGATACCACACTTCCTCACCCAGTCCGGAGCAACAAAGATGACTTGGACATCTTTTCAAGTACTCTGGACAGAAGAGGAAAAGGTGGAAAGGCATACATGAGTCCTGAGCCCCATTGTAGGTGGAAGGCATCTCCTAGAGAGAACTGCCTTGGGAACTCCAGTGCAAAAGCTTTGACCCAGCACGTTCTCTGTGGCGGTAATAGTTTGAGCCAGAGTTTTCTCCATTAGTGGAAGACGCCCTGTGCCACATGCGAGGTTAACTGCCATTCATAATCCACTAGGCAATGGCATCTGAGTTCATCTGCTGTGGTGTCTAAAGATTATGCCAGGTGTTGTGCAATCAGGGATATGCCCTGAGCTTTTTCCCACTTCCAGAGACGTTGAGCCTCCTGGCACAGGGTCCACGACCCCACGCGGCCCTTTATGTTGCAGTACCATATGGCGGTTGTGTTGTCTGAGCACATGTACCTGTTCCCCTTAATGGTGGGTAGGAATGCTTTCAGCGCAATGTGAATCACTTGCAACTCCAACAAGTTGATATGGCAGTGATCTTCCGCTGGAGACCAGAGTCCTTTGATCTCCACCTCTCCCAGATGACCCAGTAATGATGCATCCGTCACAACCATTCATTCTGGTTGGGGTAGGGAGATGGGTCTCCTTCCGGACCAACTGCAGCTGAGCAACCACCACTGCAGGTTTTTAGCAGCCTCCTTCAATACCTGGATATACTCCGACAGGTCGCCTTTGTGCTGAGCGCACTAAGATTTCAGATCTCACTGCAGAGCCTCCAAGTGCCACCTGGTATGGTTCACAAGCAGGATGCAGGAGGCCAAGAGGCCTAGAAGTCTTGGAGCTGCCTGCACTGAGAACCAGGTCAGGGGTTGAAACAGAGGGATCATAGCTGAATGTCCTGGACTTGTTTAAACAGAGGGAAGGCTTGTAAAGCACCATATCCATAATGGCTCTAATGAAGGGGAGCCATTGAGAAGGAGTCAAGTGTGACTTCATTCTTTTTTTTAAACAGATTTTATTGGATTTTTAAAGTACCACGCAGGCAATGTGACTTCATTCTTTTTGATTCTTTATCTGGCAGGTTGGTAAGGAATTCATTAGGGTTTAAGCGCCTCATTGATGCTTGAACAAAGCTCTCTAGGGGGGGATGCTGCAAGAGGAAGCCTGGAACCCCTGGAGCTGGTCTATGCAGCCTCATCATCTGCTTACTGACTGGAGGCCAAGACCTGCTTTTTGACTAGGTGCCCTCCAGTAAGTCAGTTAAGACCTTGTAAAAGGAGAGTAGAGGCCCCTGAGTAGATTGTGCAGGTTTAAGGACCTTTACTAGATGACTAGTTCTGACTCCTGGGTTGCCAGGTTGCGGTCAGTCGCATTAGCCACCCTTCGAATCACTGTGACAAAGGATTTGAACTCTTCTTTTAAAAAAAATATATTTTATTTATTGGTATTTTAATACATCTCACACAGAACATCGTAAATAGCATGTTTGCAGATATCACTTTAGCAATGATAGTAGTGTATATACTTATAGAACTGAAAAAGAAAACAAAAAGAACGTTAGAGGACTACATTGCATCAATTTTCGAGTCCATATGATAACAAGCGACTAGCTTACAATTACTTATACGGCATGGTTGACTGCTGAAACAAAGAATGAAAAGGAACTGACACACAGCTGAAATTGCGGACCCATGTCGAAAAGGGACCGCAGATGTCTCGTGGTCTAGACGCTACCGGCATTAACTCCC
The DNA here is from genome assembly GCF_964204655.1 of Triturus cristatus. Classification (NCBI taxonomy): domain Eukaryota; kingdom Metazoa; phylum Chordata; class Amphibia; order Caudata; family Salamandridae; genus Triturus; species Triturus cristatus. The sequence continues at coordinate 926,120,088 of NC_140580.1, read as the reverse complement.
AGAAGGTGGAGAGTTGCTCTTGGCAATAGGTCACATCTAGAATTCATGGCTGAACCTTTGGGCCTCAGGCCTCCCCCAGTGCATAGCTACCCGGCGTTTGGCGAGCAGCAGCAACATTGACAGCAAGCGTCTGATTTCTGTTGAGGCATTCTTCGTCTGACCCAGCAGACCCAGGAGCGGTGATGGTTCCACGGGGATATTGAGTATCTTGCGGACTATACCAAAGATGTCTGACCAATATCTCACTGTTGGGGGGCAGTCCCAAGCTAAGTGAAGAAAGGAGGCATGAGCAGAGTGGCATCTCCAGCAGTTAGTGTCCGTTCGAAGTCCCATGCGGTGGAGCTGTGTGGGCGTTCTATAATATCTGTGCAGGAATTTAAAGTGTATGAATCTAAGTTTATAATTCGGGGATAATGCCTCTAACTGGCCACAGCAGAACTTCCATTAGTCTTCAGTTAAGGGTGTGGGCAACTCCTCATTCCAACCTGCTAAGGATTTAGGTTATCGGGTGATCGGGAATGTGTGTTGCATCGTGTTATAAAGGTGTGTTATTAGTTTGCGCAACGATGAGTTAGACAATGTTTGCTCGAGGGCTGGTAATGTAGGTGGGGGAGCAGGAAAGGAGCTGTTTATCTGAGAGCAAGTCGCCCTTATATGACAATAAAGCAGCATATCCGAAAAGTGCGACTTGGAATCCAAAGCCATTGTCGACAGAGCACCAAATGCATCCTCTGGGTATAGATCTGCAAATGTTTTCAAGCCTAGCCTCTCAGACCGCATAACCTCGCCCCTATCAACCAGTGCTGGTATTTTGGGGTTGTGTGCCAGTAGAGCAGAGGGGGCGTATAGCGTCTCCAGCCCCGCTCTTGTACAAAGCCCATTCCATGCCCAGCGTAGCATTTCAGTGGTGTCTATTTAATTTCTAGGTCTCCGAAATTTGGAGAATATCACCACCTTAGTGGGATTGGGGCTGTGCGATCCAACTCAATCGCTACATGTGGTTGGAAAGGGGTGGGATACATCCAATAGTGTAGAAACTGTGCTTGAGCGCAGTAAGCATACAAAGGGATGTCCAGCGCACCCAGTCCACCTTGGCTGAGTGACAGTGTGAGCAGCTCCCAGGAGACTCTCTCCTGTTTACCAGCCCAGACCAGATTAATCATCAGGGATTTCATAGACTTCAAGAATGTTTGAGTGAGGGGTAGAGGGAGGTTAACAAATAAATATAATAGTTTTGGCAGCACGATCATTTTGGCAATGGCTATTCTACCTGCCAATGACAGCAGCAGTCAGAACAGATGTTAATCTTCTCTTCAATCCAGCCCACCATACGACAGTAGTTCGTATCCCAGAGCTCCTGCATATCACGGCTCAGCCGGACACCTAAATACTTAACCGGCCCCTCGGCCCACACTAGGGGATAATCGAGTTTGAAAGGGACTGTGCAGTCTGTTAAGGGGAACATAGTTGACTTGGGCCAGTTGATATAGACACCAGACAGTCCACCAAACCTGCAATATAGAAAAAATGGTATGGAGGAATAAATAAAGCAATGTTTTTGAAAAGGACACTTTTAATTATCCTTTCATATGTGTATAAATTCACATCTCATTTGTCATTTTTTGCTGAGCATATACAAAAGACATATATTTACAAAACAAAACCTATATACATTAATATACATTAAACGAAACTACGCTACTGTCCCAACAACAGATTTTAAATTGTGGATCCACCTTTCAATAGTGTGGACATCCCAGAGGGCGACACGGTCGCGTTTCAGCCAATCAATTCCTTTTGGCCTCTTCAGGACAAGGAAAGCAGCAGCAATCTACATAAAAAGAAGCACATTCAAATGACATATACATTACACGAAACCCTCTATGCCCGCCTATCAATGTCCAGGTCTTTTACTCCAAGCGTGAGAAGCAGACCGAAAGTCCCACCACAAATGAAAACTACCGAATTGCGTGACAAAAAGAATCTAAATGAACATCATTAATTCCTAAAACTTACTGAATATATTTGTGTGCATATAGATCCCAAGACTGTTCTCTATATCAATAATAATAGAAATCGTGATCAGACACCTCCACCAATCGGTCTTACATATGTGCACTGTGGATTCATTTACTCTAAGCTTAATTTAACAAGGGGAGCCTCTCTTAGAGGAAAAACGGTCTGTTTAACTGACCTTAAGCTGAAAAAAATCAGCTCAGCAAATCAAATGTACTAGAAAGGAGTGGGGGGGCTGAAGGTCCAATCCCTCTAATGCCAGTTCTGTGGAAAGGATAAAACATTAGCCAACTACATTCTGCTCCCTCCATTAGCTAAAAGTACTGGCTCGAACTACATTCTATATACCTTCTTCAAATGAAGACGAGACCCCTTGTCAGTGTTTAATATTCTCAACTGGGGCCGTCCGGTGTAAAAACTGCCTGTTTCAAAGGAAACGAACACACGAAGGCACAGTATAAGTTCAAAGGAACTACTTACTTCAAGCGTGGACAAGATAGAAAATTAACTCAATACATTCTACTCCCTCCATTAACTAAAAGTACTGGCTCTAACTCCATTCTAAATACCTTCTTCACATGGAGACGAGGCCCCCTGTCAGTGTTCAGAATTTTCAAACGGGGCCGTCCGGCGTGAAAACTGCCTGTTTCAAAAATAAACGAAAATACAGAGGCACAGTATAAGTATAAAGCGACTGCTTACTTCAAATATATTCCAAACAAGCGTCTCATACTCGAGTTCGCTTACCTTAATTCTCTACCGTCTCCTATGACTGTATCTCTCATCCATCCGTGCTCACTATAACGCTGCACAAGTGAAGTTGAGGGGAAGGGCTGTCAGAGCCTTATTTCCTAGTGTGAACAGTAACGAAGGACTACAAACCTCCAAATAAAGCGGAGCAACGAATCGGCCATATTGAAAGGGAGCATAGGGAAGGAAAATATATTTACAAATTCCTCTCTTATTTCCAAGTTTAGGACCGCTATTACTAAATAATACTATTAGTATCTACAAAACTAAATAAAATCAATATATAAAAAAGAGAGAATATATAAAAAAGAGGGGCTAACAAAGAAACCAATGTTAATCACCACTAATTCTTGTGGTGAGTAAAAAGGAGAAAAAAACGCATATTAGGACCAGAGTGAATCAGAAGGAATAACACCCAGAATTATTTCAATGTGCAAATAGGCAGAGTAAAATAACCTGTAAACATCAAGGCTCACAATCTAAAAATATGTATTCCTGTTCACATATATACATACACAGTGACTATACATGTAGAGCACTCTCCTAACCAAATCAAATGTATTTATTTAATCCTGCATTCAGGGTCTTAGTTTGAAAATGTGACTCTTATTGTATTAACGCCCAAATTTCATCCTTATCATTTAGGCCGTCTATTGCTGTCCGGTATTTTTCAATAAACCTCGCCTCCTGACGATTCAGGGTACTTTGTAAGATGGCTTTGTTCATAGGGCGCATAACTGTCAAGACAGTCCACCTCAATTCGTCCTCGTTATGGCCAATTTCTACAAAGTGCTGGACCAACGGGGCACCTAGATTTTTGCACCGAATCCGTGATTTATGTTGCTGAATGCGGAGTTTCACAGCTTGAGTTGTTTGACCAATATATGTTTTTTTACATGGACATTCAATTGAATAAATTACATTTTTCGAATTACAATTCGAAAAGCCCAGTTGAACATGTTTTTGGTCGCCAATTGTTGTGAACTTGGAGTCACTTGTTTGGGGACATACCACACAATTCTGACATCTAAAATGTCTCTGTACTGGTGGTGGTAGTCCCATCATGGTTCTTACATCATTTTTAGGTGCTGATGGTTTAGAGGCCCTAACCAGATGTTCTCTCAAATTTTTTTCCTTTTTGAAAAGAAAAGAGCGGTGTAGCCAACCCCAAATGGTCGACCAACCGCCAATTTCTTCGAATGATCTGCCTCACTTTGTTTGCTTTAGGATTGTAAGTTAAAAAACAGGTAAGTTGATCATTCTTTTCCTTGCTCCTAAGTGTTAACAAAGTTTCCCGAGGTGTGAACCATGCTCGTTTGAGTGCATTCCTGACCAATTTCTTTGGGTACCCTCTGTTACATAGCTTTGTCCGCAAGATGGTTGCGTTATCTAAGTAATCGTTTTTATTCGAACAATTACGACGAATTCTAAGGAATTGCCCATATGGCAAATTATCCTTAAGGTGTCGTGGGTGCCCTGAGCTGTATGCTAAAAGAGTGTTTCTATCCGTAGGTTTTGTAAATAAACTAACTTCTAGAACCCTTTTTATAAACAACCGCAATGGACCGCACTCCGCTAGCTCCTCCTCCGGGTCGCCCCAAGGGAAGCTGGTACATGAAGTTCTTGAGTGGTTCACCCCAGTGGGTGCAAGTAAGTACTTGTTGAACTGATGATCTCTGATGGAGTTCTTGAGTGGTTCACCCCAGTGGGTGCAAGTAAGTACTTTTTGAACTGATGATCTCTAGACCCGATACATGTCCCGGGTTTTAAAATATCGCCCGAGACATGGCTTGGGTTTCGGGATAACTTCCCTCCTCAGTAGAGAAAATAGTTAGGGGTGGAAGAGAGGGCCGCCAAGCAACCGTCAAGGGCCTCAGTGCCCGCACAGGCACGCAGGTGCGTCGTCCAGGAGCTCGTCAGCTCAAAGCTCGAGGGAGCCATTTTTATAAACAACCGCAATGGACCGCACTCCGCTAGCTCCTCCTCCGGGTCGCCCCAAGGGAAGCTGGTACATGAAGTTCTTGAGTGATTCACCCCAGTGGGTGCAAGTAAGTACTTGTTGAACTTATGATCTCTGATGGAGTTCTTGAGTGGTTCACCCCAGTGGGTGCAAGTAAGTACTTGTTGAACTGATGATCTCTAGACCCGATACATGTCCCGGGTTTTAAAATATCGCCCGAGACATGGCTCGGGTTTCGGGATAACTTCCCTCCTCAGTAGAGAAAATAGTTAGGGGTGGAAGAGAGGGCCGCCAAGCAACCATCAAGGGCCTCAGTGCACGCACAGGCACGCAGGTGCGTCGTCCAGGAGCTCGTCAGCTCAAAGCTCGAGGGAGCCATTTTTATAAACAACCGCAATGGACCACACTCCGCTAGCTCCTCCTCCGGGTCGCCCCAAGGGAAGCTGGTACATGAAGTTCTTGAGTGGTTCACCCCAGTGGGTGCAAGTAAGTACTTGTTGAACTGATGATCTCTGATGGAGTTCTTGAGTGGTTCACCCCAGTGGGTGCAAGTAAGTACCTGTTGAACTGATGATCTCTAGACCCGATACATGTCCCGGGTTTTAAAATATCGCCCGAGACATGGCTCGGGTTTCGGGATAACTTCCCTCCTTAGTAGAGAAAATAGTTAGGGGTGGAAGAGGGGGCCGCCAAGCAACCGTCAAGAGCCTCAGTGCCCGCACAGGCACGCAGGTGCGTCATCCAGGAGCTCGTCAGCTCAAAGCTCGAGGGAGCCATTTTTATAAACAACCGCAATGGACCGCACTCCGCTAGCTCCTCCTCCGGGTCGCCCCAAGGGAAGCTGGTACATGAAGTTCTTGAGTGGTTCACCCCAGTGGGTGCAAGTAAGTACTTGTTGAACTGATGATCTCTGATGGAGTTCTTGAGTGGTTCACCCCAGTGGGTGCAAGTAAGTACTTGTTGAACTGATGATCTCTAGACCCGATACATGTCCCGGGTTTTAAAATATCGCCCGAGACATGGCTCGGGTTTCGGGATAACTTCCCTCCTCAGTAGAGAAAATAGTTAGGGGTGGAAGAGAGGGCCGCCAAGCAACCGTCAAGGGCCTCAGTGCCCGCACAGGCACGCAGGTGCGTCGTCCAGGAGCTCGTCAGCTCAAAGCTCGAGGGAGCCATTTTTATAAACAACCGCAATGGACCGCACTCCGCTAGCTCCTCCTCCGGGTCGCCCCAAGGGAAGCTGGTACATGAAGTTCTTGAGTGGTTCACCCCAGTGGGTGCAAGTAAGTACTTGTTGAACTGATGATCTCTAGACCCGATACATGTCCCGGGTTTTAAAATATCGCCCGAGACATGGCTCGGGTTTCGGGATAACTTCCCTCCTCAGTAGAGAAAATAGTTAGGGGTGGAAGAGAGGGCCGCCAAACAACCGTCAAGGGCCTCAGTGCCCGCACAGGCACGCAGGTGCGTCGTCCAGGAGCTCGTCAGCTCAAAGCTCGAGGGAGCCATTTTTATAAACAACCGCAATGGACCGCACTCCTCTAGCTCCTCCTCCGGGTCGCCCCAAGGGAAGCTGGTACATGAAGTTCTTGAGTGGTTCACCCCAGTGGGTGCAAGTAAGTACTTGTTGAACTGATGATCTCTGATGGAGTTCTTGAGTGGTTCACCCCAGTGGGTGCAAGTAAGTACCTGTTGAACTGATGATCTCTAGACCCGATACATGTCCCGGGTTTTAAAATATCGCCCGAGACATGGCTCGGGTTTCGGGATAACTTCCCTCCTCAGTAGAGAAAATAGTTAGGGGTGGAAGAGGGGGCCGCCAAGCAACCGTCAAGGGCCTCAGTGCCCGCACAGGCACGCAGGTGCGTCGTCCAGGAGCTCGTCAGCTCAAAGCTCGAGGGAGCCATTTTTATAAACAACCGCAATGGACCGCACTCCGCTAGCTCCTCCTCCGGGTCGCCCCAAGGGAAGCTGGTACATGAAGTTCTTGAGTGGTTCACCCCAGTGGGTGCAAGTAAGTACTTGTTGAACTGATGATCTCTGATGGAGTTCTTGAGTGGTTCACCCCAGTGGGTGCAAGTAAGTACTTGTTGAACTGATGATCTCTAGACCCGATACATGTCCCGGGTTTTAAAATATCGCCCGAGACATGGCTCGGGTTTCGGGATAACTTCCCTCCTCAGTAGAGAAAATAGTTAGGGGTGGAAGAGAGGGCCGCCAAACAACCGTCAAGGGCCTCAGTGCCCGCACAGGCACGCAGGTGCGTCGTCCAGGAGCTCGTCAGCTCAAAGCTCGAGGGAGCCATTTTTATAAACAACCGCAATGGACCGCACTCCGCTAGCTCCTCCTCCGGGTCGCCCCAAGGGAAGCTGGTACATGAAGTTCTTGAGTGATTCACCCCAGTGGGTGCAAGTAAGTACTTGTTGAACTTATGATCTCTGATGGAGTTCTTGAGTGGTTCACCCCAGTGGGTGCAAGTAAGTACTTGTTGAACTGATGATCTCTAGACCCGATACATGTCTCGGGTTTTAAAATATCGCCCGAGACATGGCTCGGGTTTCGGGATAACTTCCCTCCTCAGTAGAGAAAATAGTTAGGGGTGGAAGAGAGGGCCGCCAAGCAACCGTCAAGGGCCTCAGTGCCCGCACAGGCACGCAGGTGCGTCGTCCAGGAGCTCGTCAGCTCAAAGCTCGAGGGAGCCATTTTTATAAACAACCGCAATGGACCGCACTCCGCTAGCTCCTCCTCCGGGTCGCCCCAAGGGAAGCTGGTACATGAAGTTCTTGAGTGGTTCACCCCAGTGAGTGCAAGTAAGTACTTGTTGAACTGATGATCTCTGATGGAGTTCTTGAGTGGTTCACCCCAGTGGGTGCAAGTAAGTACCTGTTGAACTGATGATCTCTAGACCCGAAACATGTCCCGGGTTTTAAAATATCGCCCGAGACATGGCTCGGGTTTCGGGATAACTTCCCTCCTCAGTAGAGAAAATAGTTAGGGGTGGAAGAGGGGGCCGCCAAGCAACCGTCAAGGGCCTCAGTGCCCGCACAGGCATGCAGGTGCGTCGTCCAGGAGCTCGTCAGCTCAAAGCTCGAGGGAGCCATTTTTATAAACAACCGCAATGGACCGCACTCCGCTAGCTCCTCCTCCGGGTCGCCCCAAGGGAAGCTGGTACATGAAGTTCTTGAGTGGTTCACCCCAGTGGGTGCAAGTAAGTACTTGTTGAACTGATGATCTCTGATGGAGTTCTTGAGTGGTTCACCCCAGTGGGTGCAAGTAAGTACTTGTTGAACTGATGATCTCTAGACCCGATACATGTCCCGGGTTTTAAAATATCGCCCGAGACATGGCTCGGGTTTCGGGATAACTTCCCTCCTCAGTAGAGAAAATAGTTAGGGGTGGAAGAGAGGGCCGCCAAGCAACCGTCAAGGGCCTCAGTGCCCGCACAGGCACGCAGGTGCGTCGTCCAGGAGCTCGTCAGCTCAAAGCTCGAGGCAGCCATTTTTATAAACAACCGCAATGGACCGCACTCCGCTAGCTCCTCCTCCGGGTCGCCCCAAGGGAAGCTGGTACATGAAGTTCTTGAGTGGTTCACCCCAGTGGGTGCAAGTAAGTACTTGTTGAACTGATGATCTCTAGACCCGATACATGTCCCGGGTTTTAAAATATCGCCCGAGACATGGCTCGGGTTTCGGGATAACTTCCCTCCTCAGTAGAGAAAATAGTTAGGGGTGGAAGAGAGGGCCGCCAAACAACCGTCAAGGGCCTCAGTGCCCGCACAGGCACGCAGGTGCGTCGTCCAGGAGCTCGTCAGCTCAAAGCTCGAGGGAGCCATTTTTATAAACAACCGCAATGGACCGCACTCCTCTAGCTCCTCCTCCGGGTCGCCCCAAGGGAAGCTGGTACATGAAGTTCTTGAGTGGTTCACCCCAGTGGGTGCAAGTAAGTACTTGTTGAACTGATGATCTCTGATGGAGTTCTTGAGTGGTTCACCCCAGTGGGTGCAAGTAAGTACCTGTTGAACTGATGATCTCTAGACCCGATACATGTCCCGGGTTTTAAAATATCGCCCGAGACATGGCTCGGGTTTCGGGATAACTTCCCTCCTCAGTAGAGAAAATAGTTAGGGGTGGAAGAGGGGGCCGCCAAGCAACCGTCAAGGGCCTCAGTGCCCGCACAGGCACGCAGGTGCGTCGTCCAGGAGCTCGTCAGCTCAAAGCTCGAGGGAGCCATTTTTATAAACAACCGCAATGGACCGCACTCCGCTAGCTCCTCCTCCGGGTCGCCCCAAGGGCAGCTGGTACATGAAGTTCTTGAGTGGTTCACCCCAGTGGGTGCAAGTAAGTACTTGTTGAACTGATGATCTCTGATGGAGTTCTTGAGTGGTTCACCCCAGTGGGTGCAAGTAAGTACTTGTTGAACTGATGATCTCTAGACCCGATACATGTCCCGGGTTTTAAAATATCGCCCGAGACATGGCTCGGGTTTCGGGATAACTTCCCTCCTCAGTAGAGAAAATAGTTAGGGGTGGAAGAGAGGGCCGCCAAACAACCGTCAAGGGCCTCAGTGCCCGCACAGGCACGCAGGTGCGTCGTCCAGGAGCTCGTCAGCTCAAAGCTCGAGGGAGCCATTTTTATAAACAACCGCAATGGACCGCACTCCGCTAGCTCCTCCTCCGGGTCGCCCCAAGGGAAGCTGGTACATGAAGTTCTTGAGTGATTCACCCCAGTGGGTGCAAGTAAGTACTTGTTGAACTTATGATCTCTGATGGAGTTCTTGAGTGGTTCACCCCAGTGGGTGCAAGTAAGTACTTGTTGAACTGATGATCTCTAGACCCGATACATGTCTCGGGTTTTAAAATATCGCCCGAGACATGGCTCGGGTTTCGGGATAACTTCCCTCCTCAGTAGAGAAAATAGTTAGGGGTGGAAGAGAGGGCCGCCAAGCAACCGTCAAGGGCCTCAGTGCCCGCACAGGCACGCAGGTGCGTCGTCCAGGAGCTCGTCAGCTCAAAGCTCGAGGGAGCCATTTTTATAAACAACCGCAATGGACCGCACTCCGCTAGCTCCTCCTCCGGGTCGCCCCAAGGGAAGCTGGTACATGAAGTTCTTGAGTGGTTCACCCCAGTGAGTGCAAGTAAGTACTTGTTGAACTGATGATCTCTGATGGAGTTCTTGAGTGGTTCACCCCAGTGGGTGCAAGTAAGTACCTGTTGAACTGATGATCTCTAGACCCGAAACATGTCCCGGGTTTTAAAATATCGCCCGAGACATGGCTCGGGTTTCGGGATAACTTCCCTCCTCAGTAGAGAAAATAGTTAGGGGTGGAAGAGGGGGCCGCCAAGCAACCGTCAAGGGCCTCAGTGCCCGCACAGGCATGCAGGTGCGTCGTCCAGGAGCTCGTCAGCTCAAAGCTCGAGGGAGCCATTTTTATAAACAACCGCAATGGACCGCACTCCGCTAGCTCCTCCTCCGGGTCGCCCCAAGGGAAGCTGGTACATGAAGTTCTTGAGTGGTTCACCCCAGTGGGTGCAAGTAAGTACTTGTTGAACTGATGATCTCTGATGGAGTTCTTGAGTGGTTCACCCCAGTGGGTGCAAGTAAGTACTTGTTGAACTGATGATCTCTAGACCCGATATATGTCCCGGGTTTTAAAATATCGCCCGAGACATGGCTCGGGTTTCGGGATAACTTCCCTCCTCAGTACAGAAAATAGTTAGGGGTGGAAGAGAGGGCCGCCAAGCAACCGTCAAGGGCCTCAGTGCCCGCACAGGCACGCAGGTGCGTCGTCCAGGAGCTCGTCAGCTCAAAGCTCGAGGGAGCCATTTTTATAAACAACCGCATTGGACCGCACTCCGCTAGCTCCTCCTCCGGGTCGCCCCAAGGGAAGCTGGTACATGAAGTTCTTGAGTGGTTCACCCCAGTGGGTGCAAGTAAGTACTTGTTGAACTGATGATCTCTGATGGAGTTCTTGAGTGGTTCACCCCAGTGGGTGCAAGTAAGTACTTGTTGAACTGATGATCTCTAGACCCGATACATGTCCCGGGTTTTAAAATATCGCCCAAGACATGGCTCGGGTTTCGGGATAACTTCCCTCCTCAGTAGAGAAAATAGTTAGGGGTGGAAGAGAGGGCCGCCAAGCAACCGTTAAGGGCCTCAGTGCCCGCACAGGCACGCAGGTGCGTCATCCAGGAGCTCGTCAGCTCAAAGCTCGAGGGAGCCATTTTTATAAACAACCGCAATGGACCGCACTCCGCTAGCTCCTCCTCCGGGTCGCCCCAAGGGAAGCTGGTACATGAAGTTCTTGAGTGGTTCACCCCAGTGGGTGCAAGTAAGTACTTGTTGAACTGATGATCTCTGATGGAGTTCTTGAGTGGTTCACCCCAGTGGGTGCAAGTAAGTACTTGTTGAACTGAAGATCTCTAGACCCGATACATGTCCCGGGTTTTAAAATATCGCCCGAGACACCCACTGGGGTGAACAACTCAAGAACTCCATCAGAGATCATCATTTCAACAAGTACTTACTTGCACCCACTGGGGTGAACCACTCAAGAACTTCATGTACCAGCTTCCCTTGGGGCGACCCGGAGGAAGAGCTAGCGGAGTGCGGTCTATTGCGGTTGTTTATAAAAATGGCTCCCTCGAGCTTTGAGCTGACGAGCTCCTGGACGACGCGCCTGTGCGGGCACTGAGGCCCTTGACGGTTGCTTGGCGGCCCTCTCTTCCACCCCTAACTATTTTCTCTACAGAGGAGGGAAGTTATCCCGAAACCCGAGCCATGTCTCGGGCGATATTTTAAAACGCGGGACATGTATCGGGTCTAGAGATCATCAGTTCAACAAGTACTTACTTGCACCCACTGGGGTGAACCACTCAAGAACTCCATCAGAGATCATCATTTCAACAAGTACTTACTTGCACCCACTGGGGTGAACCACTCAAGAACTTCATGTACCAGCTTCCCTTGGGGCGACCCAGAGGAAGAGCTAGCGGAGTGCGGTCCATTGCGGTTGTTTATAACTTCTAGAACCCCTTCGTTGTTTTTGACCCAAACATCAAGAAAGTTGATTTGGATTTTACTTGCATTTTTTGTGAATTTCAAATCTTGTGTGCGTGTATTGAGCCAAACATGAAAGGCATCTAGGTCTTCATTGTTGCCATTCCATATCAAGAAAATATCGTCAATGAATCTGACCCATCTCGCAATGTGTGCAGAGAATGGGCCAGTCTCATTGAAGATAAACAGAGTCTCAAATTGGTCCATGACCAAATTGGCTATTTCCGGGGCAAAGCTACAACCCATGGCTACTCCTTTTACTTGGAGGAACAGGTCATCTTTAAGATGAAAGAAATTGTTTTTTAAGCATATTTTAGCCAGAGAGATCAAAAAGTCGGTTGGAACCTGATGTGGTCTAGGTCTTTTATTTAGTACCAATGTCATAATCAAAAGAGCCTCATCTTGGGGAATGTTTGTATAAAGGCTTTTTTTTTAAACTTTATTTATATTTCGTAAACAAACAATAAAGAGATCTCTGCGCTGAATACAATTCTCGTGAGTGTGATAAATACATTTCGATAATAATGTCCCCCTGTCCTTGAACAATACTAGAGCCTGGCTCCAGGCAGCAACTTCTCGTTCTCTATTACAACAATATATTCCGTCAGAACCCATGGGAGCAAACAATGCAGCACTGAGCCTCCCCAAATCCATATGGTACATTAGAGCCCATCATTCAGCTTTGCCATGTCAAACCCAGGCGTTATCCATAGTCCTACACCCGCAGTGAAGGAGTCCGTAGTTTTACCCCTACCTCAAGGCACACCAGATCGCTCCGCCTCCCCATTGCAAGTTCTAACCTACCCCCGTGGGCACTATTCCTGAGTCGGAGTGTGCTTGGGTGGAGCTTGGCAGATTCGCGATGTATGTTTTGTATGGGCCCCAGATGTCTTTTGGCCGGGATATGGTGGGAAGTAGACTTGAGTAAACCTCGCTGTTTAGGCTACAGTACGCCATGGCCGTGAGCCACGCTTTAGCCGTAGGGGCCGTCCTGCTACCCCAGCGCCGAGCTATTTCCCGTTTTGCTAACAGAAAGCCCCGAGACGCAAGTCTCCTAACTGACTTGGGAAAGTTGACCGCGTATCCCAGCAACGCCACCTCCGGGGTAGGAACCAGTGTGAGCCCCAACATCTCCCCCAGGACCTCGTGTACCTGTGCCCAGTATGGTTGCAGTTTCGGACAGGTCCAGGTCATATGGGCAAAATCCGCATGCGGGGAGGCATACTTCCAGCACGTGTGGGGTCGCCTGGGATCAAGGGAATGGAGTTTATCCGGCGTCATGTAACTTCTGCGTAAGAACTTGTAGTGTATAAGTTTGTGGCGACTATTGAGCGATATCCTATTTGTGACTTTGCAGCAGGCTGTCCACTGCTTCCGTGATAGGCCTCCCCAAATCACCCTCCCAGGCCATACGTAGTTTGTCATCCGAGCAGGGAATCTGTGACACACATAGCTTGTACAGTTTAGAAACTATATGTGCACCTGTATCCTTGTCAATGAGGAGAGTAAGTGACTCGAAGGAAGCCGGCTCGAGGGGGAATCCCTTAATTTCCGACCGAACTGTAAAATAGAGCCGGTTGAGGATGAATCTATCCATGAAAGTGGCATCTCTGAAGCGTGCCTCTTCCGATACCGAGAATATGTGCCCGCCTGGGTATAACTCACCGATCTTGGTGAGGTTAAACTTCGTTAAGGTGCGTTGCACAAGTTTCTCGCCAGTGCCATCCCTCATTCGGCAATGGGAGGGACGAGGAGTATTACACAGGCTGTTCCAGGTAGCGCAATAGCCTACTCCAGGCCCAACTGGTGGTGGACACCGTTTGAATATCCACCAGACTTCTAGGCACGCCCCGGGTCAAGCGGCCCGGGAGCACAAAATCCGCCTCCGGACGAAGAAATGGAATCCGCGCGTCAGGGTGATACCAGGCATAGGCATGGGCACACTGTGCAATCAGATAGTATAAGTACAGATCCGGTACACCAAAGCCGCCTCTGTCGTGCGGAAGCATGAGGATCTTCCAGTGGATCCGGGGGTGTTTTCCTCCCCAGACCAATCGAATCAACTGGGACCGCAAGGAGGCGAAAAAGTTTCGGGTGAGGGGAATGGGGGTATTATTAAAAAGATACAAAAATTTGGGGAGCACTATCATTTTTATGATGGCGATTCTAGCTGCCATGGAAAGCGGAAGCCGCAGCCAACTGTCCACCTGCGATTCAAGCTTTGCAATCGCACATCCATAATTAAGACAGATGATTTCGTCCGTGCTCTGATGTATGTGGATGCCCAAATATCTTACCGATTCCGAGCACCACTCCAGCGGAAACTCACATTGCCAAGGGGTGGTGCCGCTAGTCAATGGGAAAATTATAGACTTATGCCAGTTGATACCTAGCCCTGAGTGGCGCCCAAAGCGAAGTATTTCACGGAGCAGGGGAGCCAGGTTCAACTGAGGCTCTCTGACATACAGTATGGTGTCGTCGGCATAGAGGGAGACCAACAGGGGACCCGTCCGGAACTGGAGACCTCTGTGCAGGTGTCGCTCCTGAAAGTGCCGGATTAGTGGGTCCATGGTGAGAATAAACAATAGCGGAGATAGCGGACAGCCCTGACGTGTGCCACGTGTAAGAGCAAACTGGCGCGACAAGGTGCCATTAATACGTAATCGCGCCGTAGGACGACTATATAAGAGCCGCGTGGTGGCAATGAAGCCAGCCGGCATGCCCATTCACTGCATTACGGAGATGAAAAAAGGCCATTCTAATGAGTCAAAGGCTTTTTCGGTGTCGAGGAGAACGGCCGCCGCGGGCGTGTCTGGGTTTATTCTATGCAATACTGTAAATAAGGTCCGCAAGTTCAAGGAAGTCGAGCGATGGGGTACAAAGCCCGATTGAGCGGGCGCAATAATAAACTCCATCAATTGCGACAGTCTTTTGGCCACTATTTTGGCGAGAATCTTATAATCAATATTCAATAGCGATAGGGGCCTATATGACCCACATAGCGCCGGGTCCTTGTTTGGTTTTGGAAGCAGAATAATGACTGCCTCGCTAAGAGTGGGCTGGAGTGTCTCTCGCTCCAAGGCCTCCACGTACACCTCGATGAGTTTGGGTGCCAGCAGATCCGAAAATGCCTTATAGAAATCGCCTGATAGGCCGTCGAGACCCGGGGCCGAGGAGCCCCGCAATACTTTAATCGCCCCTCGAACCTCTGCCACCGTAATGGGCTCCGCCATGAATTCCTGCATGCACTTTTCCAGAAACACCAGCGCGATTTCAGATAAGTAGTCTTCCCGCGCCGAGGAGTTATCACTCTGTCTGGTCGTGTATAGCACCGAGAAGTAGGACAGGAATTCATCCCTGATTTCCGAGGGTGTCGTACGGAGCGCCCCGTCTTCGCCCTTAACCTCAGCTATGAAGGACTTATGTACGGCGGTCGCAAAGCCTGCGCCAACGTGCGCCCCGGCCGGTCTCCCTCACCGTAACGACGTGCAGTGTGGTATTTGCCGAGATAAAGAATCTCTCTATCCACGGCCTCCCTATAGTCTGACAGGAGGCGCAGCCGCCTAGCAAACACGTCTTCTGATGCTGCTTGTCTCGCCTCCACATCTAGCGATTCTAACTGCACCTCCAGCTGAGTGAGCGTCGCGCGCAGTGCCTTTAAGACCCCAGCATGCTTCGCTATGCAAACTCCCCGAATGTATGCCTTAAACCCCTCCCAGAGCACGGCCCATGAGTCCACCGAGCCGGTGTTTAGCTCAAAATAGTCCTCAATCGCCTCAGTGACCTCGTGACAGAATAGGTCGTGCAAAAGCGCCCTACTCGGGAATCGCCATTGTCGCTCAAAACCTTCAGGGCGAGGAACATCCAATCACAGTAAAACCGGAGAGTGGTCTGAGTATGTTCTAGGAAAGGTCTTCAAAGTCCGGAACCAGGGTGATAGACCCGGGGAAAGGAGCCAGTAGTCTATCCTAGTCCAGGTGTTGTGTTGGCCTGAAAAATGTGTGTAGTTGGTGGTGTCTGGGTTGCGTTTGCGCCATATGTCAATCAGGGAAAATTGGCGACACAGGTCTCTGAGGGCGCGCCGCGCCCTGGGTTTAGAGTCAGCGGCCTCTGAGGTACCATCCAAACCCACATCTAGCAGTAGGTTGAAGTCACCGCCCATTATGAGCATAGCCGGCTCCATGGTCGCGAGCCGGGCTGCAAGCGCGTGGAAGAAGTCCGGGGAGTCAGTGTTGGGGGCGTACACACACACCAGGATGATCCCGTGTCCCATCATCACCCCTCTCACTATGCAATAGCGCCCTTCCCTGTCCCCAATAAACTGCTGGCAATGAAACGGGACTCTCTTGTGAATCAGCACTGCCGCACCCCTAGCATAGTTACTAAAATTGGCAAAGTACCTGTGCGCGCCCCAGGACGCCGCAAATCGGGCGTTGTTAGTGGAGTGTAAGTGTGTCTCTTGAATGAAGGCAACATCGACTTGATGTCTATTCAGATAATGTATCACTTGTCTGCCTTTGCGTGGGTTATTAAGGCCCCTTACGTTCCAAGACATTAATGATAAGTTTGTGGGGTTCTCAGTCAAGCCTACATGAGCCATCTAAACATCAGACAAAGCAGTGGGATCCAGGGGACAGCATCACCACCATATAGCGTCAAGTTTAGTTCACACCAAGCAATGTTTCTGAGATCTAAGCAACCTACCCCAACCCACCTCCCCCACCCAGCCATACCACAAAAACGGGAGGCAATCCCACACCTGCAAACAAAAAAGGGAGCTCCGAACAGACTCGAAAGTTGCAGTCAAACAGTAACAAACGGAGCATCATGGCCAAAATGATTCCCAGCGGTTTCCACCAAGGGGGCGTGGCAACGACCCGACATCAACCCAGCAATGTAGAACAGTTTAACAAAGATCGTCCATTGTCCCCCATATAGCAATAGATGAGAGAAACACAGTTCAGACATAGGCGCCACCTCACCCAACCCCAGAGCCCGTGAACAAATCCTGGCTGGCCGCCGATCCACTGGGTGGGGGGGACTGACCACCTCCGGCACCCCGTGGAGGGCTTTTATTCGGCCGGTAGGCGCGACAGAAGTCCTGCACCGCAGTAGGATTGTCAAATAACCTAACCCGGCCGTCAACCTCAACCCGCAACCGCACCGGGTAGAGCATGCCGTATTTCAGGCCGAGATTGCGGAGCGCAGCCTTCGCTCCAGCGTATTTCCGTCGGGCCTCTTGAACCATAGCGGTGAAGTCAGGGTAGAATGAGAGCTTTGAACCTTGCCAAGATATTTCTCCCTTCTCCCTGGCTAGACGTAGAGCAGTGTCCCGGTCCCGGAAGTTCATGATGCGGGCTATCAGCGGGCGAGGAGGGAGCCCCGGTTGAGGCCGTGGCCCCAGGGAGCGATGCGCCCTCTCCACCACAAAGCCTGATGTGAAGGAGTCTCTCCCAAAGATGTCAGTCAATAGGTTTTCCACAAACACGTCCAGCCGGCCCGTCGCTGTGGACTCCGGGACCCCAGTAATACGTACATTGTTGCGGTGACTGCGCGATTCTAGGTCCTCGTTCTTAATGGCCACTTCTTTCAATATGCGTTCCAGCCTATCTACGCGCTTGGTTTCCTGCGCATTGCCATCCTCAATGGCTGAAATCCTGGCCTCCGCCTCGTCCAGTCGCCGATCATGGGCCTGAATCTTGGCACCCATTGTTTCCAGCGTCTTGTCCAAGGAGTCAAAGCGACTGTCAATGGATTTAAACCCAGCTCTCATCTCTTGCAACCAGTCTGGAGATGGGGCAGGAGCCGCCGACCCACCGGGCATGCCCCCGCCCTGCACTGCCATGTCAGGGGGCCTCTCCGATGTTTGCTCAGCCGGTTTGTCAAACAACAGCATTTTCTGCTTCGGGTCCCCACGACCCATGTCCCAGCACATACGACTGGACTCCAGCCAGCCCTCTATGGATCAGCGTCGGCCACTCGTCGAAATGGCGCCAGATCCGCCAGGGAGCCCAGTTCACCACAACTCAACGCGGGCCTCCAGATGTCGCAGTCACACCCGCTGTATCCAGCTTGCCCCGACCCCACTGGGCCTCGGGCGCAGGTCGCAGCAGTGTGCAGGTCAGGCCGGCCGGAGACACCCCTCTGGGCCGGACCAGGGCTCCCCTGCGCGGCGTCCCAGCAGCCCCAATGGGCACGGTAGCAGGAGATCACACCGCTCTCAGCTGTGTAGGCCCCTCGGATTCCGCCATGTAGCCGGAGGCCAAAGCGCAGGGTCACGGAGGCCAGACCGCCCGGCAACCGGAGCACAAGGCGCCCCAAGAGATGGGCCCGGGGCACGGGGCAGGAGCGACCCAAGCGCCCGGTCCAGACCGGGAGCCAGCCCGCCCCCCGCCACCACCAGCAGGCAGTCCCGTTCCCCCCTCGACCCCGCTCGTCTGAACAGCGAGGGATCCGAGGGATGGAAGCGAGCGAGGCCGCCCCGGCGGCGCCGGCCTACTGCCGAGCCCCCGGCCGGCCCCGTACCAGCAGCAGTGGGGGAGGCAGGGCAGACCCCGTCGAGACCGCACCCAGGTGTCCAAACCCCCCCTCGTAGACCCCTCACGGTACCTGTCTCCGCGCCGGCCGCCGCCGCTCCGAGCGCCGCTCCAGATCACGATCTAGGCCGCCATCTTGCAGCCGCAGGCCACCGGGTCCGATCCTCCTCCAGGCCGCCGCCGTCGAAATCGTGGCTCAACCGACATCGGATCGTGCCTCGGGGGTCCGGAGGTGTAGCGGCAGCGCCCGCCGTCCATTACTCGCGTCAGGATGCCGGGGACATATGCGATTGTGCTGGGCCGACGGCGGAGCTTCAGCACCGTGCGGCCATCTTAGCCCGCGGCTCGGCCACGCCCCTTTGTATAAAGGCTTTCGATGTCAAACGTCACCAAAATGTTTTGGTTATCCTTGAACATCGATCCCTCAACTTTAGAAATAAAGTCCATGGTGTCTCGAACGTAGGCTTTAGTATCAGGAATAAACGGTTTCAGAAAACAATCAACATATTTTGCTAAAGGCTCTAAAATAGAACCGCAGGCTGAGATAATCTGCCTCCCTGGTGGTTTAGTGGCATTTTTATGGATTTTTGGGAAGACCTACATAGTGGGAACTTTCTGCATAGTGATGTTCAAAAATTCAAATTCTTTCTTACACAGAAAGCCACTTTCCAAGGCTTTGTTGGTCAGATGCAAAATTTCAGCTTTCAACCTATTTGTATATTTGTATATGCTCAGCAAAAAATGAAAAATGAGATGTGAATTTACACACATATGAAAGGATAATTAAAAGTGTCCTTTTCAAAAACATTGCTTTATTTATTCCTCCATACCGTTTTTTCTATATTGCATTTAACTTACCCAGGTTATGGGAGGGTGATTGATGGGTATACCCCCAATTATTTGAATCTTGTATTTACACTTTTTCAAGTGTGAGGGTCTCAGTATAAATTTAATTAATACAATTTGTGTATAAATAGACTTAATGAATGAGCATTGTATAATTTTGTTTTATGTTTGTATATATTTTTGTTAGTGATTGTACATTTGTAGAGTACCCATAAAATTATATATTTTTGGCATGGCATTGCCGCATATGGTTAGCTTCTCAGAAGATGAGATCAACAAATTGATTGAGAGTCCCTCCCTTTTGGGAGGACAGACAAGTGATTCCGCTAGTATTATCTCAGACAAAGGTGAGAGATTAGTACAACTCAGAAAGAAAAATACCAGGACACAACTTCATGCACAAGTCCTCCTTGAGTATCTGAAATCAAATACAATTCCAGTAGGTTTGCAGGTAAAGAACATTCCTATCATATTTGTGAATGATAAAGTTTATCTGTTGGACTTTAGTGGAGTAGGAACAAAGTGTTCAAGAGACTGTCTAGTCCTATCCATCCACACAGCATTAAGAATAAGTGAAGAAGAGCTGAAGGAAATTCGAAAACTAGAGGAGGAAATTAGCGGCGATAGTACTATTCAGGATGCAAAAGCATTGTTAGATTCAATAGAAAAAACACTTATTGACTTTAAAAATCAAACTATCAGCGTGAAGACCTCAAAAGTTACTAGAGACATCAAGGTGTTTGACAATTTATTAGTCTACCCGTATCTTAAGGAAGACTTTTATAAAAATAATAATCCTAGTACTTTGAATCTTCAATATAGAACGCGATCACGCTCCAAATTCATCACATTTTCAGACTCTTCATCTGATTCAGACCAGGGGGCAGGTCCTTACTATCCACCGTATCCCCCCTACCCCCAATATTATCAATATCCTGGTGCTCCCCTTCCTTTTTTAGGCAGAGGCAGGGGAAGAGGATTCAGAGGCAACAGGCGAGGCCAGCAGGGATGGCAACTTCCTGTTCCCCAACAGACTCAAGAACCAAATTACTTCCGCACCAGACAACGAGCATATCGGAGATAGAGTCACATGCACCTGCATTGTCTCTGATATCGTATGAGGAGATACCAATTTATAATTTGTCTAAACATCAGCTAACTGCAATTGAAACTCAAGTGTTAAATAAAGGGTTGTCATTTGTTCCCCATGCTATACAGAACCCAATAGACACCAAAAAAGAGGTTCTACAATTTCTACGGAAGGTTAGATTGAGAGTCTTCTTTTCAGAATATAATGAGGTAGCAGACAATAATATTAGTGGATTAAAAAATAAATCCACCTTCTGCCCAGAAAGTGCGGCAATGCCAGATCAAATTCTTCTATTTGAAAATCAAATATTGAAGGAGATAGACAATCTGCACTCAAAAAGGACGTTCTACAAACCGAATTTCTCTAGAGACGAGCAAAAGGCACTTCAAAATCTAGCAAGTAATCCACTTGTGGTAGTGAAACCCGCCGATAAAGGTGGGGGGATCGTGCTATGGGCCGCAGAGAAATATGATGAGGAAATTACTAGACAACTTAGTAATCAATCACACTATTGACCCCTTGAATGTAATCCTACAAATAGGTTGAAAGCTGAAATTTTGTATCTGACCAACAAAGCCTTGGAAAGTGGCTTTCTGTGTAAGAAAGAATTAGAATTTTTGAACATCACTACGCAGAAAGTTCCCACTATGCATGTCCTCCCAAAAATCCATAAAAATGCCACTAAACCACCAGGGAGGCTGATTATCTCAGCCTGCGGTTCTATTTTAGAGCCTTTAGCAAAATATGTTGATTGTTTTCTGAAACCGTTTATTCCTGATACTAAAGCCTACGTTCGAGACACCATGAACTTTATTTCGAAAGTTGAGGGATCGATGTTCAATGATAACCAAAACATTTTGGTGACGTTTGACATCGAAAGCCTTTATACAAACATTCCCCAAGATGAGGTACTTTTGATTATGACATTGGTACTAAATAAAAGACCTAGAACACATCAGGTTCCAACCGACTTTTTGATCTCTCTGGCTAAAACATGCTTAAAAAACAATTTCTTTAATTTTAAAGATGACCTGTTCCTCCAAGTAAAAGGAGTAGCCATGGGTTGTAGCTTTGCCCCGGAAATAGCCAATTTGGTCATGGACCAATTTGAGACTCTGTTTATCTTCAATGAGACTGGCCCATTCTCTGCACACATTGCGAGATGGGTCAGATTCATTGACGATATTTTCTTGATATGGAATGGCAACAATGAAGACCTAGATGCCTTTCATGTTTGGCTCAATACATGCACACAAGATTTGAAATTCACAAAAAATGCAAGTAAAATCCAAATCAACTTTGTTTATGTTTGGGTCAAAAACAACGAAGGGGTACTAGAAGTTAGTTTATTTACAAAACCTACGGATAGAAACACTCTTTTAGCATACTGTTCAGGGCACCCACGACACCTTAAGGATAATTTGCCATATGGGCAATTCCTTAGAATTCGTCGTAATTTTTCGAATAAAAACGATTACTTTGATAACGCAACCATCTTGCGGACAAAGCTATGTAACAGAGGGTATCCAAAGAAATTGGTCAGGAATGCACTCAAACGAGCATGGTTCACACCTGGGAAACTTTGTTAACACCTAGGAGCAAGGAAAAGAATGGTCAACTTACCTGTGTTTTAACTTACAATCCTAAAGCAAACAAAGTGAGGCAGATCATTCAAAGAAATTGGCGGTTGGTCGACCATTTGAGGTTGGCTACATCGCTCTTTTCTTTTCAAAAAGGAAAAAATTTGAGAGAACATCTGGTTAGGGCATCTAGACCATCAGCACCTAAAAATGATGTAAGAACCATGATGGGACTACCACCAGTACAGGGAAATTTTAGATGTCAGAATTGTGTGGTATGTCCCCAAACAAGTGACTCCAAGTTCACAACAATTGGCGACCAAAAACATGTTCAACTGGGCTTTTCGAATTGTAATTCGAAAAATGTAATTTATTCAATTGAATGTCCATGTAAAAAAACATATATTGGTCAAACAACTCAAGCTGTGAAACTCCGCATTCAGCAACATAAATCACGGATTCCGTGCAAAAATCTAGGTGCCCCGTTGGTCCAGCACTTTGTAGAAATTGGCCATAACGAGGACGAATTGAGGTGGACTGTCTTGACAGTTATGCGCTCTATGAACAAAGCCATCTTACAAAGTACCCTGAATCGTCAGGAGGAGAGGTTTATTGAAAAATACCGGACAGCAATAGACGGCCTAAATGATAAGGATGAAATTTGGGCGTTAATACAATAAGAGTCACATTTTCAAACTAAGCCCCTGAATGCAGGATTAAATAAATACATTTGATTTGGTTAGGAGAGTTCTCTACATGTATAGTCACTGTGTATGTATATATGTGAACAGGAATACGTATTTTTAGATTGTGAGCCTTGATGTTTACAGGGTATTTTACTCTGCCTATTTGTACATTGAAATAATTCTGGGTGTTATTCCTTCTGATTCACTCTGGTCCTAATATGCGTTTGTTTCTCCTTTTTACTCACCACAAGAATTAGTGGTGATTAACATTGGTTTCTTTGTTAGCCCCTCTTTTTTTTATATATTCTCTCTTTTGTATATATTGATTTTATTTAGTTTTGTAGATACTAATAGTATTATTTAATAATAGCGGTCCTAAACTTGGAAATAAGAGAGGAATTTGTAAATATATTTTCCTTCCCTATGCTCCCTTTCAATATGGCCGATTCGTTGCTCCGCTTTATTTGGAGGTTTGTAGTCCTTCGTTACTGTTCACACTAGGAAATAAGGCTCTGACAGCCCTTCCCCTCAACTTCACTCATGCAGCGTTATAGTGAGCACGGATGGATGAGAGATACAGTCATAGGAGACGGTAGAGAATCAAGGTAAGCGAACTCGAGTATGAGACGCTTGTTTGGAATATATTTGAAGTAAGCAGTCGCTTTATACTTATACTGTGCCTCCGTATGTTCGTTTCTTTTTGAAACAGGCAGTTTTCACGCTGGACGGCCCCGTTTGAAAATTCTAAACACTGACAGGGGGCCTCGTCTCCATGTGAAGAAGGTATTTAGAATGGAGTTAGAACCAGTACTTTTAGTTAATGGAGGGAGTAGAATGTATTGAGTTAATTTTCTATCTTGTCCACGCTTGAAGTAAGTAGTTCATTTGAACTTATACTGTGGCTTCGTGTGTTCGTTTCCTTTGAAACAGGCAGTTTTTACGCCGGACGGCCCCAGTTGAGAATATTAAACACTGACAAGGGGTCTCGTCTTCATTTGAAGAAGGTATATAGAATGTAGTTCGAGCCAGTACTTTTAGCTAATGGAGGGAGCAGAATGTAGTTGGCTAATGTTTTATCCTTTCCACAGAATTGGCATTAGAGGGATTGGACCTTCAGCCCCCCCACTCCTTTCTAGTACATTTGATTTGCTGAGCTGATTTTTTTCAGCTTAAGGTCAGTTAAACAGACCGTTTTTCCTCTAAGAGAGGCTCCCCTTGTTAAATGAAGCTTAGAGTAAATGAATCCACAGTGCACATATGTAAGACCGATTGGTGGAGGTGTCTGAATCACGATTTCTATTATTATTGATATAGAGAACAGTCTTGGGATCTATATGCACACAAATATATTCAGTAAGTTTTAGGTAATAATGATGTTCATTTAGATTCTTTTTGTCACGCAATTCGGTAGTTTTCTTTTGTGGTGGGACTTTCGGTCTGCTTCTCACGCTTGGAGTAAATGACCTGGACATTGATAGGCGAGCATAGAGGGTTTCGTGTAATGTATATGTCATTTGAGTGTGCTTCTTTTTATGTAGATTGCTGCTGCTTTCCTTGTCCTGAAGAGGCCAAAAGGAATTGATTGGCTGAAACGCGACCGCGTCGCCCTCTGGGATGTCCACACTATTGAAAGGTGGATCCACAATTTAAAATCTGTTGTTGGGACAGTAGCGTAGTTTCGTTTAATGTATATTAATGTATATAGGTTTTGTTTTGTAAATATACGTCTTTTGTATATGCTCAGCAAAAAATGAAAAATGAGATGTGAATTTACACACATATGAAAGGATAATTAAAAGTGTCCTTTTCAAAAACATTGCTTTATTTATTCCTCCATACCATTTTTTCTATATTGCATTTTCCTTACCCAGGTTATGGGAGGGTGATTGATGGGTATACCCCCAATTATTTGAGTCCACCAAACCTGGTCATCTCACGGAGTACAGGGATCGTGTTTTCCTCCGGTTTGCTTATGTATAGTGTCACATCATCAGCATATAGCGAGACTATCAGGCTTCTTCACGTAAATCCCAGCCCCCTGGCCACATGGTGTTGTTGGAGGCGTGCTGCTAAGGGCTCCATGGCTATAGCAAAAAGGAGTGGTGATAGAGGACACCCTTGCCTAATGCCCCTAGTGATAGAGAAACTCTCGGACATAAGGTTGTTAACTTTCAGATGGGCCGAAGGTTCAGTGTACAGGAGCTTGATTTGCCGAATAAATGCTGGGCTGATGCCTAGTCGGGCCAGAATAGTAAATAAATATGCCCATTCAAGGGAATCAAAAGCTTTAGTGGCATCTAATAGCCAGTGGAGTGTCCGCACCTTCCTTTGACTCTCTGAAACTAAGCCTAAAAACATCTCTGCCTGAATGAGCACTAACTTTCTTAAACTTAATGCTGACAAGACGGAGGTCTTGTTTTCTACTCAAGCTGTAATACCCTCCTCAGCATTATGGTGGCCAGATGACTTAGGACCCCCCCCCCCCACACTCCTAAGGACTCAGTTAAGAATCTAGGAGTTAGGTGGGAAAAGATCTGTCCCTTGCCACCCAGGTTCAACAGGTATTTGTGGCAAGATAAAAATCATTAGAAAATTAATTGATTACTTGCCTGAATCAGCACGTAAAATCGTTGTGCACGCCCTAATCACTTCCCACCTTGATTATTCGAACGGTCTCTATATGGGTCTGCCAATTGGTCTGATCCGTAGGCTTCAGATAGTGCAGAATTCAGCGGCCAGACTGGTCTGCAAGGTTCCCCTTCGCAAACTTATTTCTCCTTACCTGAGACAACTGCATTGGCTACCGGTGGCCAAGCGCATTGAATTTAAGGTTCTTACATTTGCTTTCCGGGCATTCAAGGAAGGGGGCTGAACTATTTGAGGAAGAGACTTCGTCCTTACCAGCAGAACATATCTCCTAGGTCTAACCACAAACGATACCTTACCACCCCCGTTTCGTGAAAGCCAGAATTGGGGAAGGACTTTCGAGGTGGGGACCTCTAAATGCTGGAATAACCTTCCTCTTCAACTACGCACATTGCAGTCTGAACAAGAATTTAGAAAGGCCCTAAAAACTTGGCTCTTTAGTCGTAATGACTAAGGTATATTGACCACTATCTCTATCAATGTCTGTGTTAGCGCCGGGACACCCCATCCAGGTAACTGTGCACTTTATAAGTTTCTATATTATTATTATTATTATTATTATTAATAGCACAGCTAGAGCAGGTGTTTAAGGGCTGAGGTAGTGAAGTACTGCGAAAATATTCTTAAGTAATGCGCAGTTGATCGACCCGGTATGAAGCCAGATTGATCCGGTCTGGCGATGAGGGGGAGGTTCGGCTGTAGTCTTTGTGCTATGAGTTTGGCATATATTTTATTATCAACATTTATTAGTGATAGCGAGCAATAGGAATCCAGACTAGTCGGGTCTTTTCCGGGTTTTAACAGTATTAGTATCAGCGCTTGGTGCATAGTTGGTGGAAGACGACCAGTTTCTAGTGACTCTTAGTTAATGTGCAGTAGATGTGGAGCTAGCAGTGTGCCATATGTTTTATAAAAGGAAGTGGATAAGCCGCCTGGGGCTTTGTCATTAGGTGAGCTATTTATGACCTGTATAATATCCTCCGTGGTGTAGGGTTTGTTTAGTCTCTATGTGCATTACCTAGCCATAGCAATCCTATAGAATCTAGATAGGACTGTAGGTAGGCAGATATGTCTGGTGCGATGGTGGAATGCAACTCAGTATAAAAGTCAGTGAGGTGTTCAAGAATTTGCTGGGATCCTCTCGTAGGTGGGTCGGTGCCGTCTCGAAGTTAAGTAATGTATGCCAGTTTTGTGGTGATCTTATTATGTTAGCTAGGGTTCTACCTGGACGGTCTCCCTCCCCATATCTCCTGGCTGTGTGGTATTTCCCCAGAAATGTCACTTTGCGATTTGCTTCCGCCTCATATTCAAAAAGTATAGTCCTAAGGGATGCCAGGTGACTTTTTTTCCCCTGTCTTATAATATTGCTCCTCCTCTTCTTTGATCTATGACTCTATGGATTTTAGCGATTGCCTAATGGACTTCAGAACTACGGACTGTTTGGCAATACAACTCCCTCTAATTACTACCTTGAAGGCTTCCCAAAGTGTGCTTGCTGAGGACACCGACCCCTCGTTCACTGCAAAGTAATCAATTATGTCTGTTCTGATTTCCTCTCGGAATGCAGAGTCTAGTAAAGCGAGAGGTGGGAGCCTCCAGCTAAATGCCCGCCTAGGCGTCAGAAAACCTCTAATTTGTAACAGGCAAGCGGCGTGATCAGAGAGCGTTCTGGGCAGCAGGCTGACATCCGTTGT
Source organism: Triturus cristatus (assembly GCF_964204655.1). Classification (NCBI taxonomy): domain Eukaryota; kingdom Metazoa; phylum Chordata; class Amphibia; order Caudata; family Salamandridae; genus Triturus; species Triturus cristatus. The sequence continues at coordinate 926,093,230 of NC_140580.1, read as the reverse complement.
CCATGCAGTTACATCTCTGGTGACCAACCAATAAACAAGTCTCGACCAGGCATTGTGGTGTGAAGTTATGCATGTGCCCTCTATATCATCAGTGTTCCAGTTTCTCCAAATATCTAACAACGCATTGTCCCGTATGAGTGTGTTGAGAGTCGTGCTTGCCCTGGGGTGTAGTTTTCGTGTCGAGCCTCGCCTATCCAGGGTATTGTTTAGTATGGCATTAAAGTCACCTCCCCAGATAATAGTATCACATCCTAAGCCCTTGAGGTGCACCCAGATGTTATAAAAGAATTCAGGCTCATCGGTGTTGGGGCCATAGATAGCTGTGAATCCCATCTCGGTCCCGCCCAGGATAACAAACCTCCCCTCTGTATTCAGTTGTACATGTGACATGATCCATTCTAACCCGCGACGAATGAGGACTGCCACCCTGCTAGCATAATTCGAGTGGATCACTGAGTAGATGTTCCCCCAAAAATCTGTGTTGTATTTTGGTACTTGACGTAGCGCTCAAATGAGTTTCCTGAAGGAAGCAGATGTCGATATTGTGTCGGGTTAAGTAAGCTTGAATCAGCCTGGCTTTCCTCTGGTCATTGAGACCTCTAATGTTCCATGTTAGGAACTTAAATTTCGCCATGGCTCTTAATGCATGGTATGATATGGTATGTAACGCCTCTGATTTTACGAACTAAGTAGTGTCGCCCACCCCGGTCTGATCGGTGCAGTGATTGGCAACCAACTATGTGTATGCGCTCAACGGTAGTAGAACATAATGGTCTGCGCATCTGCAGTCGTGAGCGTATTTTTATATTGACAAACAATAGTATGTTGCAATGTGACCCCAAACTCTCCCCTCCCACCCACACCAACCCCCCCAATGAGGTTGTGCATGCCCAGCCTTCCACAAAAAACAAACACCCCAATATAAAACCAACAGTGTTGGTTGTGGGAGCTCTCCTTAGGGGCATGGAGACTCTGGCTTACTCCCTAGCCAAAGGCCAGGTGGCTGAGATATTAATGAGAAACCAATTATGACAAATATCTACACTTAGTAATGATTCCAAAGTCAATCAGAGCCCAGGGTAGCACCAGGAACTATTCTCGATTCGCTGACATCCCGGCCAACCCATCTTACCGCAGCCCCTGGTGTGGTCATCACTTTGGAATATAGGATTAAAGCAGCAGTGCTAATCATTGTCACTGTGCGCCTCTTCCACTCACCCCACGGGGCCTGCAGAGCATTTATTTCCTGTCACGTGTTCGCAAATTTTAAGGCCGACTTCGCATCTGAAAGGTGGTGATGGTTTCCCTCGTGAGTGACCTTTAGCTTGGCTGGGTATAACAGAGCGTATACAATCCTGGCCTGTCTCAAAATTCGCTTGGCAGGTACAAACTCCCTCCTTGCTGACTGAACGGCTGGGGTAAAGTCCAGATAGATGGAGATCTGGTTTCCCTGGTGCGTTATTTGCCCCATCTCCCTGGCGGCGCGGAGAATTCCATCACGATCAAGGAAATTAAGCAGGAGTGCAAGGATGGGTCTGGGTGTAGATCCCACCGGTGGTTTCAGGCCTAGGGATCTGTGAGCTCGCTCCACTATAAACATGTCAGAAAGTACTTTTCCAAACAGTTCGCGTAGCAACGCCTCCACGAAGTCCTCCATCTTACCCATACAGTGGGCTCCGGGATTCCCGTGATGAGGATGTTATTTCTGCGGGATCGGGCCTCTAAGTCATCATTTTTTTCGGCCTTGATGACCTCTAAGACCTTCTCCGTGTTCAGCAATTGCTCCCGAGATTCCGCGTGGAATTCATGGGCGTCTGAAGCACGATTTTCCAGCTTGTGGAGGTGCACCTCATGGGTGTCCACCTGTTTAACTTGATCCAGTCAATCCATGAGTTTATCGATTTTGGTGTTGATCGTTTTTAGACTTGATTTTACTTCTAAAAGGATGGACCAGAGGTCGTCTCCTTTCTCGGCTGCACCTTCTCTATTCTCTGTGTCCATGTCGGGTTCCGAGTCTGCCTGGCAGGTAAGCCTTTTGTTCTCAATTTTGTTTGCTTAGTGTCCGTTTTCCCCATGTCTTTGGGCGTGTGGGGGCATCGATAGGTCCGCTGTCCCCAATCTTGAGTTCTACAGAGTTAGGGCGCTCCTCTCGACCGGTTGATACACAGATGTGCTTTGCGGCCTTGTTGTTGTGCTTTACTAAGCGAGGTTTCTGTAGGCCCGAAATAGACACGTAGGGAATGCGTCAGCTGTCCGTCATCTTGGCTCATTTAATTTGGGTCCCTGCTTGGGATTTACCATATATCCCCTCTCCAGCAAGGGTATTCAGAACAGCGACCTCTCCGCTTTGCCCTCAACCGATTGCCTCTGGATTACCGTCGTCACGTCACTTCCTACCTTGGCCCACCGAGTTCACCTCAGTTCTGCGGACCAGTGGCTAGGCCTCGGTTCAAATGCAGCTGTGGCCTATTGTAGGTTCTGGGTTTCTCGGACGGCTCACAGTGCCATGTTCCGATGTTGCTCCCAGGCGTGGCAGCTTCCTGCACAACCCCACGCCTCTTGGTAAGGAGCCACTCTCCAGAATGTCATCCGCACCTCGCTGTCGCTCCGCAATCCTCGCAGCAGGTCAGCTCCCAGCAGGGATTGCGGGGCTCACCGGAAAGACGGAAAGGATCTGCCGGCCTCGTAAGAAACTCCGCAGCAGCCCAAACCACGGCCCCCAGATGCATCTCATCCAGACCACGGCACCCAGATGCTCCACTGTGCAGAGGTCTGGCAGGCAGGGCTCTCAGCAATTGGCTCAGCGGGCCGCAATTTGTGTCCACAATGGCCCCTCCGGTGCAGTGGCCCTTGGGCAGCCGGCCAGGTGTGCTACCCGGTGTCGTTGGCTCTCAGCAGCATAGGATTTTTAACGCATTTTGTCTCAGCCGGCAGAGCCCTCTCAACGAGCGGCCAACTTGCTGCTCGGCGGGACCACGCCCCAAGGATTTGGACTCTTCAGTAGCAATTCAAGCACTAGGTGAGGAGAGGCCAATGTCCGGGGAGGTGTCTAGACCACTGGTATCCTGGAGGTCATCATTTGAAGCATAATCTGGTTCAGAATGTGCATATGTTCTGGGTGGTAGAGCGTGGGTCTCTGAACTTGACAGTACAATCAGTTCCCCTTCCGGCATCGGTGACGATCAGCGTCGGTTGTTGCACCAAACGCAGCGTTGTGCATGGGGCCAAGCATGGAGTCATAGATGGCATCAGGACATGGTTTGGTAACGTCGAAGCCAGAGACAAAGTTGGCCTCAAGTCTAGGTCAAGGGGTGCAGTCAAAATCAATGACAGATCTACCGACAGCAGACCGACTGGAGGTCCCCTCAGATCTGTGGGACCTGAAGGCAGAAAGGGGATCCAATGTGGCACCAAAAATCTGGTCTCTGGCCACCTTCAGCTACTGGAGCTGCTGTGGTATTACTATTCATTCAGGGTGGGACTAAAGTGGGACTAGCGTCAGGATCGGTTCCTAAGTCGGGAACAACTCTACAGTCTGGAGGTGCTAGGGGCATCACATCTCTGAGTAGGAGTGGTGGAATGAAGGAGATCCATGCTTGGATTTCCTGCTTCTTGTGGGACTTCCTCAGCTTACCTAAGGTCGATGACCTCGAAGATGATCAGTCACTGGAGCAACATCAGGAACGGTGGTGCGTCCACTCCCCTAATTTCGACCAGGACTGTTGTGCTTTTGCACGTGAGTGCTTTTTCAACCTCAGAGTTCAGCGACAGCTAGTTTGGCTGCCCGGTCGTTGATGGCCTTTTTGGAAATGTTTGTACAGCATGGTGTAGGAAATTGCCCCTTTTTGCATGGACCTAGACCTTGGAGAACCTTGGTCCTAACCCCCAAAACACCCACTCAAAAGACGTTTACTTGTGAAACCGATAACCATTTTTCTCCTATAGGCACCCATGTTATGAGCTTTTGGGCCTAAAATGGTTTGTGTTGAACTGCTGTTATGCATGGGGAAAAGAAAAGTCCTACTTACCTTGTATTATGAGATAATTTGGTGTGGTATCTAGGCATACCACCCCAAGTAGTCGATGTAATCTGAAAAGTAATCAAAAAGTATCCTAAAAGTAATTACTGTGTAATTTAAACTGCTTTTTGAAACCATACCAACCTGTAACAATTGCACATCCATTCCCAATTGCATTTCTGTGTAAAGGTTTACAATTTGAAGTACATTTTACCTACCTGTACCAAGTCCTGCTTGGTTCTAGAAATAAAATACAAGTATACATACTTTCATACTTACCCAATTGGTCTGGATTCATTATCTGCATTTGTGTAATCAGTCATTGAGTGAGTATATACAATAAATGCTTAACACACCCTCTGGATAAGCCTAACTGCTCGCCCACACTACCACAAAGAGAGCTTTTAGTACTTACCTAATTTAGTCTCTGCTATACCTCTGGGGACTCCCTGGACTCTGTGCACACTATACCTTACTTTGGTATAATATATACAGAGCCAGATTCCTACATTGATGTCGGTGGGATGTAAAGCCTTGCATTTAGTGGACTAACTCAGTCAACCCCTGATCACAATGCAAGAATCCAAAAACTGAATTTATTTCAACTCATTTTTTGGATTGACTATTTTTATCCATATTTATAAAAACTCTTGTTGGGGCCTTGTGTTAATTCCCTGTAGCCTTTTTTAGAACAAGTAAAAGCTACTGAAGTTAAGGTGAAAGTACTTAGAACTGTTAGAGTAGGTCTTCTAAAAAGAACCCCACTTTAGAAACATAATGAGCAACACAGGGAATGTGGCCGAGTAGTTCACCCTCACCCCTTACTCCAACCTTAGGGTTAGGGAGCTAATGCTTCTCTGTAAAGCTAGACAAATAAGAACAGGGCCCTACTACCAGAATAGAACTGCTGGAGTTTCTGGCAGAGTATGAACAGGACCATCCACCCCTTGAGGAAGAAGCCTCACAGGGAGATTGGGAAGGTAGTGAAGTGGATGAGGTCTTCAACCCTCCAAATCAACTAATTAGGGAGGGAGGGAACTTTGAGCTCCCTGCCTCCAAGCCAGGAAGCAGAGGGACTAAAACCTTCAGAGGGAGGCTAGACTTTCAAGACAGTAAAGACAACTTCACTGAAGAGGACAACCTTTTAGCAAGGTTGACCAGGAGGCTAGAGCTAGAAACTAGGCTCCTAGCTCTAGAAAAAGAGAGAGCAGATATGGGGCTAGGTCCAATCAATGGTGGCAGCAATACTAAAAACCAAGAGAGAGTAGGATCCTATGTTCTTAAAATCCCCAAAGGGATTTTCCTGAAATGTGAGGATGCTGATGACCTCATCAAGTGGGTCACAGCCTTTGAGAGGGCTTGTTAAGCCAGAAAAGTGAGGAAGTCTCACTGGGGGGCACTCCTTTGGGAACTGTTCTCGGGTAAGAGCAGAGACAGACTTCTGACGCTCACTGGGGCAGAAGCAGAGTCCTATGAACTCATGAAGGGCACCCTGATTGAGGCATTTAAAAAAAACATATTTTATTGCATTTTAATTAAGTGTATGCATTAATCATATAATACTTTCTTATTGACTGCTACATCTTTAAGTCTCCATAGGTTTCAGTTTACCATATAAGTCATCTTCATTAGTTCAAGTCTAACTTCCCCGTTTTCAAACTTTCCTCCTCCCACTCCCCTCTGCAGGTCACATCTGAGTCCTCGTAGTAAATGAGTTCACGTCCCTTATCACCCCTCAACCATATTCCGTTTCTCATCTCATCTCATCATTGAGTATCCTAGGTTTCCGTTTCCTTATTCCTCTATCATTCCTATGTCATTGTGTTCTCCGCTCCCCCCAGGGTCCTGAGGGGGCTGGACTTCCTGCTGAAGAACGAGTTACTTACCTTCGGTAACGATGCATCTGGTAGAGGCACAGTCTAGCCACAGATTCCTTAACTTAGAATATCCCCAGGCATCAGACTGGACCTAGAGAATCTTCAGCAGTACCTCTGCTAACCGGGGGACGGCGTCGCATGGCTCCATCCTGACATCGTCCACGGATATGACGTCAATGGAGCCATACAAGTCCCTTCCGGCACGCTGATGTCAGTTTTCTACTGTGAAGCTTTTCCGTGCCACAATGCTGAGCCACTACCAAAACCGTGAGTGTGTGGGAACAGGGTGCTAAAAAAGATCAAAATCTTTGAAACAACAATGACAAGAAATCATAGGATGATGAGAAACATCACCATGTATATCAATGAAAGAGTACTTTATACTGTAAGGGACCAAAGGGGGGAGAGCAGAGCACTAGCCCCTAGAAACAGTGTCGCAGAAGCGGAGAGCCATGCCCTCCTATGAGGCAAAACAGCATTGGAGATGAATAGCATGGCAAACGATAGGCAGTCTGCACTCACAGAATGTAACTGTAATGGGCAACAGAACTGGAACAACATTACTCATGGTAATTTACTAAATTTCTGGAACAACAGAGAATGTACAATCATACACCCCATAAATGACCTATTGACTGTAGCACAGTCAAATAGATCCTATAGTAATTGACCCTAACATAGTCAAGGAGACCCCAAGTAATGGTTAAAAAATAGAAGAGGGTGAAAGGGAGGGTATAAGAACATGATCAAGCCCCACACTGGAAGAACCAGGGTGGAGGAGCGTGGAAGGACATTGAACCCACAACCCAATTACGAGAATGGGTGGCAAAGCAACAGATAAAACAACATGAGACATCCTACCCCGAGGGGAGTTGAAGCACACCATCACGCAGGAAGACAAAGGCCACCTGTAAGGAGGCAAGCGGGTAGAACCCACCTTGAAAAAGCCCTCGCAGAGCAGGGAGGATGGGTGGGCGTTAAGGAATCTGTGGCTAGACTGTGTCTCTATCAGATACATCGTTACCGAAGGTAAGTAACTCGTTCATCTGATAGAGACATCTAGCCGCAGATTCCTTAACTTAGAATAGATATCAAAGCTATACCCCATTGGAGGAGGGTCTGCGACTGAAAACTACCAAGTTCCAAAGAGAACTCATCCGTCATTAACATTAACCAAAACATGGTGGGGACAGCAATGCCAGCGTGGCTGACACTAGACCCATTATGCTCTATAAGGTAGCATTAACAAGGGGAGGCAAAGGCACCACAATCCGTCAGAGGACGGTATGAGACCTCTCTCGTCCAGACAGGGATGAAAGGGAAGCACATAACCAGAACGGACAGTGCATAATGGAAGAAGAAAGTCCTCAAACTTCTGCAAGAAGAACTTAAACCGAGCACAAGTCCCATGAATCTGCAAGAGACAAAGTCTCAGAAAGGAACAAAACAGTATGACAGAGTCAGAGCATACAAACGGAGCATGTACAACAGTGGATGTCAAAAATGACATGTGGAGGGACAGATGTCACCATGCAGAGATATACAGAAGTATGACTCCCAGGAGATACATGTATGTGGATATAACACATGTAAAGACACTTAAAAGGCAACATCATTAGCCCCGACGGGGAAGGAACCCTGGTCTCCCACGTGACAGGTGGAGATATTGACCACCACACTAACTATGAAATGAGTTAGTAATACACATCTCTGAGGCGGAAGCCGGAGGAATTACGCGCCATTATTTTAAATTGTTAATTTGTTTGTAACACATTTTAAATAACTCTGATTCCTGTCTTGAGCTCTGCTGGGCTACTTGCCTCATTGTTTTCCACATTCAGCGGAGTCTAGCGCTGCTTCGTGGAGTTTGCTGTGATCGGCTGCCATCGCCAGTCGCGAGGACACGCCCACCTCACAGGCCACGCCCACCCCTCCCGCCTATAAGAACGCGCTGAATTACGAGTGCGCTCTTTGTAACACACCTCTGAGGCGGAAGCCGGAGGAATTACGCGCCATTATTTTAAATTGTTAATTTGTTTGTAACACATTTTAAATAACTCTGATTCCTGTCTTGAGCTCTGCTGGGCTACTTGCCTCATTGTTTTCCACATTCAGCGGAGTCTAGCGCTGCTTCGTGGAGTTTGCTGTGATCGGCTGCCATCGCCAGTCGCGAGGACACGCCCACCTCACAGGCCACGCCCACCTCTCCTCTCCCTAAATGTGCTTCCCACGCAAGCGCAGCGGACGAGCGCAGCGGGAGCGCCTAAGGCAAGCCCGTCTGCGCCCGTCATCGCCAGACCATCGCCTCTCGCCAGTCCCCCTGCTCAACTCGTACCACATTTACTGCAGTACGATAGAAAGTCCCTCCTCGCTCTTAAACCAGACTCAAGATGTGATAAACTTGAAGGCTGCCTTGGGCAAACAGGTCTGTACTGCAAGCCGTGCTGTTTTTTGACATCTTCACCCAGGCTAGCCAGCCACAATACCATTGCTTATAAGCATTACACCCTTACCATCTTCCAACTTAATGTTAGATCCCTTGTGAAACATCACGCTGATGTGTTCACCCTTATAACAGAGGAACATCCAGACATTATGTTTATATGCGAAACCTGGCTCCACGATGACCAAAACAGCATTTTAAATCTCTCGCTGCCCGAGGGTTTCTCCATCAAAACCATCAATAGAGACTCCAGGGGTGGGGGGATAGCTGTTATTTACAAATCATCATACAATTGTACTTTTGAGAAGGAAGCCATTTGGGGCTGTGAAAGTGCAAGATTCAAAATCTCCACTAGTCCCCATTTCACCCTTTCCGGACTCTACATCTACAGGCGCCCTGGCCCCGCTGCCAGGTTCATTGAGGAATTCCTAGATGTCGCTCACACTCTAGTGATATCCTCTCCTAATTTTACCATCCTGGGAGACCTTAACTTACATTTTGACTCCTTGACCGATTCTACTATTAAGAACCTTCAGGCAGACCTCACAGCCCTTCAGCTAAACCCGCTCATCCAAACTCCCACTCACTCTGCCGGGCATTTATTGGACCCAGTTTTCTCCAACCTCTCGGATGCCTCGGCTGCCCCCCCCAAACCCATGGGGTGGACTGACCACTCTCTTATCCAATTTTCTCTGAAAATCAGAGACTCGATTGTGAAAAACACAAACAATTTCCGATATAAGAGGCCATGGCACAAACTGGCTCCTAGTGACCTTACTAGTAAACTAGGTAACTTCCACCTCAACCTCACAGACGGAGATATTAACTCCGCCTACGCGGCCTTTCAAAACTGGATCAACTTAGGACTCGACTCCCTAATACTAGAAAAACGGACTAAAACCCGTAACACTCCATCTAACCCGTGGTACAATGAAATTCTTCTAACCATGCGGAAAGACTGCAAAAGAGCTGAACGCCAGTGGAGAAAAGAATACAAGGACACTGACAAAGCTGCTTACCTGCGAAAATTGAAATCGTATCATAAAGCGGTTCGCACCACCCGTGCTTCCTACTACGCGGAAGCAATTAGCTCCAGCAGGAATCCCTCAAAAACTATTTTTGAAATTGTACATAAACTTAAAGATAGTTGTAATCCTGTCCCTGGTATTACCTCTGCACAACAATGCGAGGAACTTGCCACCTTCTTTACGGAAAAGGTAAAGAAAATCTACACTTCCTTTCCTCAGAATCTTTCGGACACCTTCATACCTAGTAAGCCTCTGCCAGACAACCCCAGTTTGTCTCTCATCCCCAGCTTAACACATGACGAACTTGCTAAACTGTGCACTAAAATCAAATCTGGATCGCCCACAGATGCCATGAGACCTGCTAAATTCTTAGAATCTCTCGAGTTCTTCCTTCCTCCTCTTACTACCTTACTTAACTTATCATTCTCCTCAGCGGTGGTTCCCACATGCTGGAAGCAGGCCTGGGTCTCTCCAATCATAAAAAAACCCACCCTAGACTCATCAAAACCAGAAAACTTCAGACCAATTTCACTGCTTCCATGGGCCTCAAAATTGGCAGAAACCCATGTGAACATGGTGCTAGCCAACTACATGACAACACCAAATTTTAGACCCATCACAGAACGGCTTCAGGCCAGGATTCAGTACCGAATCCGCCCTGCTGACCACCATCGAACACCTACGGAACATCCTGGACGCCGGTCAAAGTGCTGCGCTGGTTTTACTCGACCTTAGCGCAGCCTTTGATACGGTCTCCCACTCTATTTTATTGAAACGTCTCGAAGCCATAGGTATCAAAGACCTTGCTCTAGAGTGGTTTCGATCATTCCTGACAAACAGATCTTTCCGGGTCTCTGCCCCCCCGTTCATATCCCAGCCTTACCCTATAGAGCAAGGCGTTCCTCAGGGATCGGCGCTCAGCCTGTCCCTATTCAATCTTTATGTCCAGCCTCTCGCTGATATAGCAAAAGAATGGGACCTGACGCTAGTGTCGTATGCCGACGACACTCAGCTCGTCATTTCTCTGACTGAAGGCCCCTCGATCTCAGCGGCGAGATTCAAGAACGGGTTAGAGGCAGTTGCACGCTGGATGTCACACAACTGCCTCCAATTGAATGCTGGCAAAACAGAGGTGTTGCTTCTAGGTAAAAATCCTGACTACTGGACTGATCAATGGTGGCCGTCCGCACTGGGCCCTATCCCCCCCCCCCAAAACTGTGGTAAAAAACCTTGGTGTCTGGGTGGACGCATCTCTTAATTTCCAGACCCACACCAAGAAACTGGCTGCCACCTGTGTGGGTCTGTTGAGGAGCCTTCATCCGATCCTTGGCTTTTTTGACCACCATACGCGCCAAACGATAGTCCAATCTACCATCTTGGCTCGACTGGACTACGCCAACATCCTTTTTCTTGGCCTTAATAAAGCTGAGATGGCGCGGCTACAACGTATACAAAACTCTGCTGCCAGGGCAGTTGTCGGCCTCCCTCGTAGGTGCTCTGCAAGAAACACCATCCAGAAACTACACTGGCTGCGCATGGAAGCCCGAGTTCAGTTTAAAGCCCTCATTACTGTTTTTAAAATTCTCAAAACTGACTGTCCTGGCCTCCTGCGTCCACTTTTAGAGCCCTATACCCCACAATGGGCCCTACGCTCCTCTGGTCAAAATTTGGTGGTTATTCCACGTATAAGGCTAAGCAGAATGGGCGGTCGCTCTTTCAGAGTCTTGGGGGCAAGACTCTGGAACTCCCTGCCACATCACATTAGCTCGATGACTAACCTGTTGACCTTCCGCAAAGCGATCAAAACATTTCTATTCTCCCCATCCTAATCTCCTATAGCCCGTCCTTTCCTTCTCCCCTCTCAGGTTTTTCGTTATAGTTCAGCGCCGGGACGCCTCGTTGCTGGGGCAGCTGTTCGCGCTCAATAAAACGTTATAACATAACATAACATAACATACATAGAAGTCAGAAAATGTACGTGTGTGTGTGTGTGTATGTATATATATATATATTCACTTAAAAAACCATAGGTTTCACACATGTTATAGTTAGCTGGGCATTTCACTCATGAAAAACCATTGAAATTCCCACGTTATAGTTAGTGCAGGCAACTATAACTCACGCGACCGCAATCCTCTGCTGATGACGTCAGATATTACATCACTGATGACATATGTGTCTTTATGAAAAAAAAATATTTGTAATATATGTATAGATAAAAATTAATGGAAGAAGACATGGGTAAATAAGTGTCTAAATACAGTATTCGCATCAGCAGAGGATTGCGGTCGCGTGAGTTATAGTTGCCTGCACTAACTATAACGTGGGAATTTCAATGGTTTTTCACGAGTGAAATGCCCAGCTAACTATAACATGTGTGAAACCTATGGTTTTTTAAGTGAATTTGCAAGGTTTTTTAAATGCTAATTCCTAACTATAACGTGTGTGAAACCGATGGTTTTTTTCAGTGAATTTGTACGGTTTTTTAAATGCTAAGTTATGTATTTATTTGTTTTTCACGGTGCGCTTCGCTGTGGGCACGGAATTTTTCAGTTTCTACCGTGCGCGTACGCTACGCGCACTCCGCGATTTTTCGTAAAAACATTAAAATACATTTTTGCCCTTGGGGGTCCTTCTGGGACCCCCTGACCAAGGCTAGGGGGTCAGGAACTGTCCAGCCTGCCCCCTTTTCACGTTAGCCAACTTTGTTTTTCACCCCCTCAGACTGCGAGAGACAAAATGGCGGCCGACACTTCCTGGTTTCGACCGATTCGAATGTTTACTAAGATCTAACAACCAATCAGAATCGCGCTCGCGCACGTCAGCGTGCGCGTACGGTAAGGATTACCGTACGCGCACGGTGCGCGCCTATAGATATATATATTAATTTAAATGCTATTTTCTCAGGAAATACTGAACAAATTTACACCAGACCTGCAAAAGGCACATCCCTGACCTGAGGACTACCTCTCTGCCAAATTTCAAGTAATTCTGTTCAGCCGTTCGGGCTGCAGCTTGGACTAAAGGTCCTATGGAAAAATGCATGGGGAAAACACGTTTTGGGACCCCCCCTTTTTCTCAGCCCCCGCTTGACGAATCCCCCCGAGACTTTCAGGGAAGAAGCGGAGCGGAGCGCCCCACCTATTTAGATAATTTCGCGAGGATTCGTCAATCGGCGCCAAAGTTATTCAAAATAGAATGTTGCGGATTTCCTATGGAAACACGGTCCTAACTATAACTATCTACTGGCGACCGCCAGTAGAGAATATATATATATATATATATATATATATATATATATATCACTGCTACGAAACACCAGTCAGGTGCACTCTCAGGCGGGTGCTTCTTCGTGCGGGGGTGTGCCCGCATTCAATTATTGCTGCAACTCTCCTTCTCACAACCACCATCCAAAGAGAAAGACAGCACTCGCGGGGGCCGTTTCCAAAATTTATTAAATGGAAACTATCACGTAAACAAACAGACGCGTTTCGGTAACAACCTTCATCTATGTTTACCGAAGCGCCCGCCCGCCATGTTTTTAAATCATCAAAATGTACATCAACACAAATGAAGGACCAACGTCAATATCGTGGTCTCTAACATTCCTACCCCAATATCGGCGCCATCTTGTAATATATGATAGCGCACATGCCTGGATGGCAAACTCCACTAGCAAGCGCGATAGAGGTGGGGGAAGGATCAAAAAATGCACGTAAATCAAGCCCTGGATGGGCATACACCTGGAGACATTCTCCAACGGAAATAAAACATGGCTAGGGCTGCCTACTGCTGCAGAGTTCAACAAATGCAAAAATTATTATAATAAAATACTGAGTGGGTGAACAGACTACTATGTCTATACATCTGGAGATACTATATACAATATAATACAATCTACCATAAATGATGTTACTACAGGAAGCAACCAAGGTAAAGCAACGGGTCCTGACTCGGGGTCAAATGCAATTAAGAAAGCCAGCCTATATATACACACCCAATTATATACACATACATGTGTGAGCACCATATATATACACCATATATATACATGTAAATCAAAAGCGTGCATATAACATATATGTACAGAAACCAAAGTTATATATACACACAGTTATATACACATACTCTCTATGTCCATTATTAACAATGTGTACAGTGGCACCATCCAATGTCAACATGATGTAGTAAAGTGAAGGAGGGGGAGGACAGTGTACAATTTCACTCCCCTAGGTGTACAGCTAACTCTTCACTACTATTTAGGCCCCATGGTGTTTTAGTTTGGAGATCGATGATGTACCGTGACTCCAATCTCCGGAGTTTCAGTATCCTGTCTCCCCCTCTAGGATTCGATGGTACATGATCCAAACAAAAGTAGCTCAACTCATCACGGTTACGATTGTGAGTTTTGTCAAAATGACGTGCTACGGGGTAGGTCTCATCTCCTTTACTGATGGCCCGCATGTGTTCCAAGATTCTGATTTTTGTAGGATGGATAGTGCTGCCCACTTAACGTAGACCGCAGGGGCATACCAGACAGTAAACAGTGTATGGTGTGGTGCATGTCAAGAATTTCCTGATGTTCTTATTGATACCTATAATGGGAATGTCATAACTAAGCACTCTTTTGCTTCCTTTACAGGCTTTGCATTTACCACATGGAAAAAACCCTCCTAGAGCTCCAAAGGGTGTTCTAGGGGCATCCCTCAAATAGCTGCACACTAGGTCGTTTTTGATAGACCTCGCTTTTCTAAATGTGACGAGGGGGTAAGATGGAAGATCAGTCCCTATCACACCATCAGTTTGCAGGATGTGCCAGTTCTTGCGCATGATTCTTTTGAGGTTCCCTGCATCCCTAGAAAAGGTAGTTATAAGTCTAAATTTGCCCCCATTGATGTCATCCATGTTCATGGTTTCTGTATTTTTGAGCAAATCAGTCCTTTGAGTTGCTTTCACCTTTTCAAAGGCCCTCTCGAGAACCCCTTTGCTATAGCCTCGGGCTTCAAAACGTCTGATGCTATCGTTGGCTGCCACTAGAAACTCTCTGTCATCTGAACTGTTTCTTTTTATGCGAAGCAGTTCCCCATAGGGGATACTGCTAACCAGATTCGTAGGATGACTGCTAGAGGCATGAAGGACAGAATTTCCCGCTGTCTCTTTGCGGAAGAGTTTAGTTTTCAATTGTCCCTTGTCTACATAGATATTCACATCCAAGTAATTCACTGAAATAGCATCTATTTCTCCTGTGAATTCTAAATTGACTATGTTGGTGTTTAAAACATCTATGTAGTCTCTAGCTGTGTCGAGTGAACCGTTCCACACGATGAACAGGTCATCTATGTAACGGTACCACACGACCACCTTTTCTGTCCATTGGATGTTAGATGTGCCCCAGGCTACCTGCTCCTCCCACCAGCCTACGAACAAGTTCGCGTAGCTGGGGGCGAAGCAGGTACCCATGGCTGTACCCGAGATCTGCCTGTATAGCTGTGTGTGGAACAGAAAGATGTTGTTAGTTAGACAGAATCTGGCAAAATCAATTAGAAGTTCATTATGTTCAAGATATTTCAAAGGACGTTTCTTGAGGAAATATTCCATTGCCATTAGTCCATCACAGTGCGCTATAGAGGTATATAGGCTGGTAATGTCTAGAACCATCAGTTTGTTTTCGTCCTTCCATTCCAAAGCAGCAATGTGTCCCAACAGATCTTTCGTGTCTCTGATGTAGGATTTCAAATTTTTAACATGGGGCAAGAGGAAGGAGTCGACATAAATTGACATATTCTCTGTAAGACTCCCTTGGGATGCCACAATTGGTCTCCCAGGTGGTGTTTCTTTATTCTTATGCACCTTGGGAAGGTGATAGAAGGTTGGAATAATGGGGTTCAGCCTTCTAAGAAATAGGAATTCGTCTATCGTCAGGAGACCTTTATTATGCCACCTGGAAATGAGGGAGTGATAGTTCTCCATGCTTTCATGGTAAGTGTTCGTGTCAATGGCAATATATGTCTGTCCATTAGAAAGTTGGCGAAGCGCTTCCTTGTCATAGTTCGCTTTGGTTTGTAAAACTATGTTACCCCCCTTGTCAGAGGGCTTACATACTATTCCTTTGTCCTTCCTCAGATCTTCAAGGGCCTTTTGTTGTTTGAAAGAGAAGTTACTCTCCTTTATAGTGGTTTTTTTGAATCTTTGTTTCCGTCGGAGCTGTATCAAATCCTTCGTGACCGCTTCTGAAAAGACCTCAATAGCATCAGGTGCCATTTGCGGTAGGAATTGTGACACTGGTTTGAATTTAGTGAGTCCACCTTGTTGTTTTATGCCAGTGATAACTAATTGTTGTGATTGCCTCAAAGATGTTAAAGTGCCATCTTCCGCTTCAGTTCTTAGTTCCTCCAGAACCATAATAGCATTGAGGTCCCCACTTGCAAGTTCATCCGGAGCCGGAGTCGTACTGGCTAGGGGTTTGGATTTCATAGTTGGTGGTTTGATCTTAAAGTACTTATGCAGTTTCAATTTACGCGTAAACTTGAAAAGATCAATGCGCGTCTGCGTAAATTCCATGGTCTTATGGGGGCAGAAAGTGAGACCTAATTCGAGGACTGACTCTTCGGTTTTTGTCAAATGTTTGGTCGTTAAATTAATAATGGTAAGATTAGCCTCTTTAGGTTTCGTTACCGTCTCCTGTTGGAGGCTCTTCTGGTATACGCCGTTCTACACTGCATACGGATACTGCAGAAATGACAATGAGTATCCTGAATACTTCCACTGATAACATCAGTAAGGGCTAGGAACAGGAGTACCTGAGCTCCCGTGCGGCAAGGAGGAGAGGGACTAGAGCCCCTGCCTGGGAAGTGCATAGGGAAAAAGGGCTCAAGGCAACGTGTAGCAGTGACATGTCTGGCATAGACTCTGCTGCCCATAAGCGAAAACCAGACAGGGTCTGAGCCGCGAGAGAAGACCTAAGCATGTCCCAACCCCAGAGAATGAAGAGTACAATACCACAAGAATAGAACACAGCTAAGACAGTGGCGCAAGGCTTACCGCGGGTACCCCGTAACTGTGAACATACCCAGTGAGTACTCACATATCGTGACCACATAGAACTCTGAAAGAAAATGCTCTGGAGGGGAACAGGACAACATGCCCACAAGGGACACTTGCTTATGTCTAAGACAGCCAATGTAGGCAAAAAGAGCACAGCGGAAAGGTGAAGAACACGCCGGGGTGAGCCAGGTGTGGCAGAAACACAACAATACCCTGGAGTAGTCTGCCTCCACAGAGGTAGAAGAGTGATGTGGACCAACCGTAGACCACAACTCATAAGCTCTAGGAGAGAGCCACGCCAACCTTGTGGGTCTCACCAGAGGGGACGTCCTACAACAGTAGGAAGAGCGACGAAGGGAGAAGCCTGCAGTGTGAACTATATGACAATCCCCCAGAGAGACAGAAGATAACCATGTTAGAAGACTCTGCGGGAGCCTTCGAAGCTTCCTGTGCAAGGAAGAGCGGCGGAGAACATGGTGCCCAGCGGTTAACAGGTCACGGAGGCTCCGACGGACCAGGACGGGTTATGACGTGAGACAGCTTGATAATGATCGTTTAAACTCATCTCACTTGCGGAAAATGGTGCACATTATTTCGACTTCAGGAATCATTAAAAAAAAAACGTTTTCTCGAGAAAGAAGGGAAAGAAGGAAAGAAACTAACTCTCACCGGAGGAAGAGGAGCGGTGTTGAGCGGTGCGGGAGTAGCTGCGGTGAAGACGCTGAAGACGCGTTGCAGCTGCACAGCGAGTTCTCTAGGCTTCTGGTTTCAGGTGGCAGGGTTGGTCTCTCCCGGGGCGGCAGCAGCCGCGGACGAGTGGTTCAGCGGGACCCAGGAGGCACAGGAGGGGGGGTTGCACTGTGGTCATGGGTAGCCCTCGAGGTTCGGCACGACCGTAGAGCAGCTGCTAGATTCCTCCACAGTGGTAAAGGCAGGGACAGCATTAGATTCAATCTCCCAAAATCCACCAGGAGTACACAGAGAACAGAAGGTGCAGCTAGAAGTCAAGTAGAGCAAGCAGGGCAAGTTGACCTGCCTGAAGGATTAGATTTGGACTCAAAGAAGTTTGTAAGTGATGCCAAGATATACCTGGGAGGGAAAGGGGGCCTCAGAAGGGGGCCCGCAGTGAAATTTTGGCAAAGGGGGAAAGGGGAAATAGCAGGTACTGGGTTACTATTGGGATATGCTTTAAGAGGCACAAACAAAAAATCTTGTAATCCACTTAATGGTTCTAAGGTAGCTGATTTAGGTCACACGGAACCCACCCAGCCCAAGTGCTTGATTAACGGGAGCCAAACAAGGTCTGTAAAGCCTGTAATGTCTGTAAAGCCTAAAAAAAAAAGTAAAAAACCGATGCGGATTCTACAAAATCAATCAAATGAATCTAAGGCAAAACATACACCCTCGTTAAAAAATTACTTTAAAGTAGTGCCCAGCACTTTGATACTGAAACCATTAGACTGTATAACGGATACCCTAGAAAGCAGCCTAGAGGTGTCATTCAACTACCCAGAAGGCATTCTAAGTCCTAATAGGTTCCAAGTACTTGAGGGGGAGCCAGAAGGAGTGGAACGAGAAGGATTAATGATTTCAGATGTAGGGGATAACGTATCAAACTTGGCTACTAAGACCACAGACGGGAGTGCACAAAGGACAAATCAAACTATGGTGAAGGAGGTGGAGAATACTCTCCGTTCAAATGGGAGTTTAGTGTATTCACCAACTGCTCTATCAGTCTCACATATGTTGCAGTCTCTAACTGAGGAGATGAAGAGTAGGTTCCTGGTCTCAGAAAAAAATCAAGCTGAACTCTAGATCTTCTGTGAGAAATTGGAAGATAAGTTTGACTCACTGGCAGCTAGAGCCTCAGTTTTGGAATCTACCGTGGCAGAACTGACAGCCCAAACCGAGAAAAATGTAAAAGAACTCACTAAAATAAAAGAACGTGAAGTGGGATTCCAGGTGAAGCTAGATGCTATTGAGAACTCCCAGAGAAGAACTAATCTCCGTTTACTCAAAGTACCTGAGAGAGCAGAGGGAAATATTATCAGAGAGTTCGGGGTGAAGCTCATTAAACAATCGACTCTAATTGACTGCTCAGAGCAAGACCTTATGATTTACATCCAGAGGGTACACAGAGATCAGTTTAGATTAAACCCAAATTAAACTAGACCCAGAAAAGTTCTGGTCCACTTCTTAACCTATAGTTCGAAAGACGAAATATTAAATATTAAATGGAGCTCTCAAGGAGAGTACACTAAGCACAGAAGGGATAACTTTCCAAATTAGGTCGGATGTTTCATCAATAACAGCCTCTAAACAATGGGAGTTGTTATTAGACCCCTTCAGGCAGCAAGGTGCAACAGCCCAGCGAAAATTCCCTGCTACACTGAAAGTAATGTTCAACAACAAAATGCGGGTATTTAAGCAGGGGGAAGAAGCAGAAAACTTTCTTCAATCTATATCGGGGCTTGCCAGTGGAACAGCAGTTCGTTAGCATAACCAGTTTTTTCCCTAGTCTTCCAGTTTTTAGTTTAGTTTTCTACTCTTTCCCTTTTCAGGACTAGGAGAAGATTTTCTATTAAGTTGCAGTTTGCATCATCTATTGTTTAAACAAAGAGATATAGACATCCTTACCATCCTGGATACCGGGAGGGAAGCCTCAAAGGCCAGGGTAGGGCCACAAGAGGAAGAGTGGGGGTTCTCCAGGGGAGCACAATAGTGGGTGAGGGGGGGAGTGGGGTGGTCACGGGGTGGGGAGCATAGGGAAAAAAGCAACAAAAAAAGGTCTGATTCGCCAAAATAGGCCCTTTAAGCAATGTATCACCCATATTTTGAGAAATGGCACAAGCTACAGTTGATCAGGCACTATATCTGAGGGCTTTGTCAAGAGAACCTAAATGGGCTGAGGGTAAAACATAGAATGGAGAGAATTTTCCAATACTTAAAAGACACTTCTGAACAGATTCTTATTCTTCAACTGACCTGCGCCTGACCCAAGACCACCTCTCCTTCAGGAAGAAGCTCAAGACCTGGCTGTTCGAGCAGTAGCGGCACCCCCCCCCCCCCCCCCCCAAGCGCCTTGAGACCCTCCGGGTGAGTAGTGCGCTTTATAAATGGCTTTGATTGATTGATTGATTCAAGAAACACATTTAACCGAGAAGGAGATGAGGAGTCTGTAAAACTAAAAGCTGTATCCAAGAAGTCATCTGCACCACACAGCAGATGACTACAAAGGGAATGGCCATAGTTGTTAAAAAAAACTCTGCTTTAACAGTGGAAGGCTCCAAAGTCGATAAGATGGGCAGATGGGTTATAGTTAATATTAGGTTCCACATGTATAAATTCACAGTGGCAGGCTATTATGGACACAATCTGGATGACCCAGTACACTTTAGGGAGTTATTTGCGGAGCTATTAATCTTCCATGATCCTTTAATTTTGACAGGAGATTTTAATATGGTCTTAGACCCTCTGAAGGATAGAACTTACAAGAGCAGATCAGCACAGAATTGTAAAATGAGATCCTCCTTAAAAAGCACAATGAAGCAGCTGGGCTGGATAGACATATGGAGGAACAGAATGGGAAGCAGGAGAGGGTACGCATTCCACAATAAAAAGTATGGACATAAGTCCAGATTAGATTTCTTTTTAATCAGTTTGCCATTGTCACACTCAATCAATCAATCAGAACATTTGTAAAGCACACTACTTACCCGTGAGGGTCCCAAGGTACTGGGGGGGGGGGGGAGGGGGGGGGAGGAAGAAATGCCGCTACTGCTTGAAAAGCCAGGTCTTGAGGAGTCTTCTGAAGGTCAGCAGGTCTTGGGTCTGCCATAGGGGGATGGGGAGGGTGTTCCAGGTCTTGGCGGCGAGGTGGGAGAATGATCTGCCGCCGGAGGTCGCTCTTCGGATGCGGGGGACTGTGGCGAGGGTGAGGTCAGCGGAGCGAAGCTGGCGGTTGGAGGTGTAGAAGCTGAGTCGTCTGTTGAGGTATGCTGGTCCGGTGTTGTGGAGTGCCTTGTGTGCGTGAGTGAGGAGCTTGAAGGTGATCCTCTTGTTGACGGGGAGCCAGTGCAGGTCTCTCAGGTTGGGTGTGCATCGAGGGGTGTCAAGGATCAGGCGTGCAGAGGCGTTCTGAATGTGTTGAAGTCGTTTCAGGAGTTTGGCCGAGGCTCCTGCGTAGAGGGTGTTTCTGTAGTCCAACCTGCTGCTGACGAGGGCCTGGGTGACCGTTCTTCTCGTTTCGGTGGAGATCCAGCTGTAGATCTTGCGGAACATGCGAAGGGTGTTGGAGCAGGAGGATGAGACGGAGTTGACCTGCTTTGTCATGGAGAGGGTGAAGTCGAGGATGAACCCTAGGTTGCGTGCGTGGTCGATGGGTGTTGGAGCTGACCCAGTGCAGTCGGCCACCAGGAGTCGTCCCAGGCCCAGGGGGTGGATCCAAGGATGAGGACTTCCGTCTTGTCCAAGTTTGGCTTCAGTCGGCTGTTCTTCATCCACTCAGCAACGGCTTTCATTCCTTCGTGGAGGTTGGTTTTGGCGGTGTGGGGGTCCTTGGTGAGGAAGAGGATCAGCTGGGTGTCGTCAGCGTAGGAGATGATGTTGAGGTCATGCAGTCGGGTGACATGGGTGATCGGTGCCATGTAGATGTTAAACAGTGTTGGGCTGAGGGATGAGCCCTGGGGTACACCACAGATGATCTCGGTGGCTTCGGAGCAGAAGGGGGGAGGCGGATGCTCTGGGTTCTGCCTTAGAGGAAGGAGGTGGTCCAGTCCAGGGCCTTCTCTTGGATCCCAGCGTCGTGGAGGCATGTGCGTAGGGTGCGGTGGCAGACCGTGTCGAAGGCGACTGACAGATCCAGGAGGATGAGGGCCGCGGTTTCTCCGTTGTCTAGCAGGGCTCCGATGTCATCGGTGGCGGTGATGAGGGCAGTTTCGGTGCTGTGATAGCTGCGGAACCCGGACTGGGATGGGTCCAGGATGCTGTTCTCCTCAAGGTAGTGGGTCAGTTGTTTGTTGACGGTCTTCTCGATGACCTTCGCTGGGAACAGGAGCAGGGAGATGGGCCGGAAGATCTTGAGGTCCTTGGGGTCAGCCTTGGGTTTTTTGAGTAAGGCGTTGATCTTGGCGTGCTTCCAGCTCTCCGGGAAGGTTGCTGTCTCAAAGGAGATGTTGATGGCTTTTCAGAGATGGGGTGCGATGGTGGTGCTGGCTTTGTTGAAGATGTGGTGTGGGCATGGGTCTGACGGTGATCTGGAGTGGATGGTGTTCATGATTTTGATGGTGTCGTCGTCGTTTATGTTGGTCCAGGAGAGCAGAGGGTCAGTTTAGATGGTGGTCGTGGGGGCGGAGGTCTCAGTGGTTGTCGGGGCAGGCGTGGCGTTGAAGCTGTCATGGATGTCTGCGATCTTGCGATGGATGAAAGTGGCAAGGGAGTCGCACAGGTCTTGCGAAGGAGGGATGTCGTTGGTGTTGGAGAGTTCATTCACAATGTTGAAGAGCTATTTGCTGTTGTGTGCGTGGTTGTCTAGGCGGTCGTTGCAGGAGGCCCTTTTGGCGGATCTGATGAGGTGATGGTGTCTGCGGGTGGCGTTCTGGTGGGCTGCGTAGCTGTTCGGTGTTTGTTCACGGTGCCATTTCTTCTCTAGTTTTCGGCAGGTTTGCTTGGAGGCCTGGAGGTCTTCAGTGAACCAGCTGGCTTTCTTGCTGGTGTGACTGTTGGAGGGTTTCTTTTTTTTTTTTTTTTTTTTGAAAACCTTTATTGACAGTTCAATAAGCACAAGTATGGGCCTACAACCCCCCGGGGCCGGCCGCTAAGCAATCAGAGCAATAACGACAAGTATAAACACAGGCAGCACTTCAGGGAGCAAAATCGTACAACTAATACTGTGAACAGCGTAAGTAGGGCACCCGGAGAAAAAGGTTTTCATTTTATGATGAAACAAGGCAGAAGGATCAGGTGACAAGCAATTTTAAACAACGATCACGGATATGCAGAGTAATGAACGTCAGCGATTCACAGCAATCTATTCGGTCAATGGCGCAAACACAAGAACATCAGGATGGAGAAAAACATAGTCTACAGCTGCGCCCACAGTCCCCTGCCAGAACTCCCCAAGAACACCCCGGAAGTTGTGAACACATGGAACGGCAACGAGGCATAGCAAAAGGAGGTGTATCACGCTGATCCCAGAAAAAGAAAGACAAAAAGAATCAGAGAAGAAAAAGGAGGCCATGGAAAAAGATAAAGGAATACAGAGTCCGTGCGGGATGCGGAGGCTCACGGAGCCGGGGGTCTACGCTGCCGTCCCGGTCGCCATCTTGGCTCCTCCCCGTTGGAGGGTTTCTTGATCGGGGCGATGGTGTTGGCGCAGTCGTCGATCCACTGTCTCAGGTTGTGGGCGGCGGTGTTTTGGTCGGTGGGGTCGGTATTTGGGCTCCGGGCAAGGATGGTTGTTAGCTGGTCTTCGGTGACTTTGCTCCAGCAGCGGCGGGGGATCTGTTGGGTGCGGTGGTGCATGGTGTGTTTCCGGAAGGTGAAGTGGATGCAGTGATAGTCAGTCCAGTGGAGTTCGGTGGTGTGGTTGAAGGAGACGTGGGAGCATGCGGAGAAGATGGGGTCGAGCGTGTGGCCGGCGGAGTGGGTGGGTGTTGTGACAAGTTGTCTGAGTCCGAGGTTGTTGATCAGGGTGGTGGAGTTGGCGTCGTTCTTGTTCTCGAGGTGGAAGTTCAGGTCCCCGAGGAGGATGTAGTCCGTGAAGGCGAGGGCGTGTGTGCTGACGAAGTCGGCGATGGAGTCGCTGAACTGTGGTCAGGGTCCGGGGGGTCTGTAGTTGAAGGTTCCTCTGAGGGTGGTGTTGGGATCAGTGTGGATCTGGAAGTGCAGGTGTTCGGCGGTGCTGAGGGTGTCGTCGGTGTTGGTCGAGACTCAGAGTGTTCCTGTGGATGATGGTGATTGCTCCTCCTACTCCGCTGGTGCGGTCCCTGCGGGAGAGCTTGTAGCCGTCCGGGATGGCTATGTTGATGTCGGGTGCCGAGGAGGGGTTCAGCCAGGTCTCCGTCAGGAAGGCGACGTCTGGGGAGGTTGAGTCGAGTAGGTCCCAGAGTTCCACGGCGGGTTTGCGAGCGGAGGGGGTATTGAGAAGAATGCATCTGAGGTAGTTGGGTTCTTTCCTGGTGGGTGAGTTGGCGGGTCGGATGCTGGTGAAGCTGCAGTTCCGGCAGGAGAAGGTTCCTTGGGTGCGCTTCAGGGCGGCCAAGAAGCAGGTGTGTGATCGTCCGGTGTTGAGTACGTGGAGGGTGCTGGCGTCGTAGTGGAGACGGGCGTCGTGGTGTCTGCAGGGGCCAGAGGTTCTGGTGGTGGGCGCGGTCCAGGCGAGGACGGGCACAGACGGGCTTGCCTTCGGCGCGCCAGCGGTGCGCCCATTGCACGCGTCCATAAGGGGAGGTGGGAGGGAGGAGCAGCTGGGAGGCGGGAGTGGGGCATCGAATGGGCGAGCAGGGGCGGGCTGCAGGGAAGCAGCGGCAGGAAAAACGGGGTACAGAAGGCAAAAGGGGGTGACAATAGTACACGCAGAAGAGGCAGATAGGGCGAAATAAACAACAGACAACAGTGAGTGCAGAAACAGTCACACAAACGGGTTGGGGGAGTACCGGCAGAAAAAGGCAACAAAAGGCAAAATAAGGCAATGCAAAATTAACAGAAATGCAAATAGGGCGAAATAGACAACAAAAGGCAAAATTAACAGAAATGCAAATAGGGCGAAATAGACAAAAAACAACAGCAAGTGCAAAAACAGTCACACAAACGGGCTGAGAAGGGAGGAGCGGCAAACTTACAACAGCGGCAGCAGCGGGGGAGAGGCACGGGCACACTGGTGGTGCTGGGCGGCGGGGGGAGCAGCCTACTTGAAAACAGGGTCAAGGGTCGCTACAAAGGCGTTTGACCGAGTGAACTGGGTGTATTTAGCTCACGTATTAGAAAGATGCAATTTGGACGAAAATTTTTGTAGGGCAGTTTTCTCAATCTATCAAACGTCCACAGCCAGGATCTTGGTAAATGGCAATCTTTCTGCCGCTGTAGCAATAAAGAGAGGGACAAGGCAGGGGTGTCCCTTGTCACCGTTGCTTTTTAATCTATATATTGAGCCCCTTGCGGAAAGGATTAGAAAGCAAGCTGATACATTTCCTTTCAAGTATAAAAACGGGAAAAGAAAGTATCTTTATATGCCGATGACATGATGATATACACGTCTGATTTAGTCGTGGCTATTCCAATAATATATAGTTTAGCACAACAATTTGGTCAGATCTCAGGATATGAGATTAACGAGTCAAAAACCGAATGTATGGCCTGGAATATGAACGCTAATCTCCCTATAATGAAAAATGAGATAAGGTATTTGGGCATCAGAATCACACAAAACATTGAACACATACCAGACACAAATCTACGTAGAATTGACAAGGAAATTTCTAACTCCCTAAAGGGCTGGGCGTATCTGCCGTTGACATTAATATGAAGAGTAAATATAGTAAAAATTATGCTTTTACCGAAACTCATATTTTTATTCCAAAATATCCCATTAGCTTTTAGGGGGAGGGTCTAAGGAAGATACAGGCAAAAATAAATACCTTTATATGGGCCTCCAAGGGTATAAGAATTTCATGGATAAAACTACGAAGAAAGAAAAGCAAGGGGGGATTATGTGCACCTGATCTAATCTTTTATGCATGGGTATTTTTAATGAGGGCAGGGAAAATGCTTATGAACCAACCAGACGACTTAGACATAGGGGAAATGTTTAAAGTGATGCTTTGGGATATAAAAGGAGGAGATCAAGCCTACATATATAAGTTTGGAGAACCACGCTTTTTCAAGAAGCTACGCCTGAAGTCGCTAAGAGATATAGCGACTACCTGGTATAAAATCAGAAAGCTTTTAAAAATCAGCTATTATAGTGCTATGGCACCTATCTGGGATTCCCCTGGATCACCAGAGTGGACCAAAAACGCGCTGGTAACTCCGCAGAAATTGGCCGGGATTAAGTGTTGGGCTCAACTCAGTCAGGAGGGTTCTTTGTTATCATGGGAAGAACTAAGTAACATTACAGACAGTGAACTATCGAAATTCAAATATTTACAAATAAAAAGCTGGACCCAGGCGTTTGGCACAGCGGTGGGCGGTTCAAATGAACTGGAGACGGCTCTGACTATGAGAAAGCGGAACAAGAAAGAGACGGTCAATCTATACTGGATGATGATTAACTTGGCTGATGGTGACTTCATCCTTCCATCTCAGCTGTGGGGAGAGTGCTTAACGGGTTCCAGCACAAAAGAAATATGGCAAGTATCTTATGATTTACTACTCTCCACAGTACCAGCTGCCAATTTAAAGAGAAATCATCTCTTCTCTCTTCACAGGGTATATTGGTCCCCTCTCAAGCTTTCTAAATTTGCGAGAGGATCCATTCCCTGCTGTCCAAAGAGTCAGCAGGAAAAAGCAGACAATATCCATATGTTTTTAAGATGCCCAATGTTACACCCGTTTTGCGGTTCTGTCATTGAAGGTATGGAAGCCATGTTTGGTTTTGATATCCAAGTGAGCATAATTTTAGTATTTTTTGGTATTTTCCCAAATTATGAGTTGTTATCTTGAGATATAAGTGAGTGGTCTCTTTATTTAATCTTACTCGCCTGAAGAGAAATTTGCAAATGCTGGATTAAGAGTACCCCCCCCGACTTTTCTAGATTGGGTAAATTCAATTAAGTATACAATGAAATTGGATAGGGCCACTTGGAAGAGGAAAAAAGATTTCTGGTTGCCATGTATGGGTTGGCTCGATAATCTTTGATACCAGAGATTTATCTGTCCAATGATTATGCCTTTGCACAGACTTACTTACCACTCGGGTCAGTTCCAGGGGTCATCCAGATAGAAGAACTGAATAGACCGAATACGAGAGGCTTTGTGTAAAGTGCATCCATTCAGATCAGAGCTCTCTTGCTGACGGTGCCAATCAAGTGAAAGGGGGGCCGCAGAGCAAACAAACTAGACTCTGGGAACATCTAATGGCGTATGAGGACAAAACAAAAAAAAAAAAAAAAAAAAAAAAAGGAAGAGCGGCTATACAATAGCCAACGAATACCCCACATAGGGTATGTCTTATCCCCGTAAAAAGCCGGGGACAACTCTTGAGACTAGCTCGTAGACAGAGGACTCAAAAAGAAATGCAGAAACAGCTGGCTAGCTGTACCAAATAAGGACAAAAACGGCTGATTAGCCGTACAGACCGTCCAGGCAATAACACCTCCAACCTATAGACGGATGCCAGAAAAAACAGAGACAATACTGCAACCAAAATAAAAGTCTGCAACATGGAGTAGAAACCCACAGGATTTATGGAAACCCGGACAGAAGACGTTGGACCGCTGAGTCAGCATGACTGTCAAAAATGGAGACCACATCAAAGGGTAAACTCTCAAAGACTCTCCTGAACATTCGCAAGAAAACTGCCATCGCGCAGCCAGGCATGGCGGTGCATAGCAACTGACCTGGCCATAGCCCGACCCACAGAGTCAGTGGTGTCCATGGCCGACCGAATGGAAAACTGTGCCAGTTCCCAGCCATCATGAAGCAGCCAATCCAGGTCAGCCCGAGGGCCCTCCGGAAAAGATGGAATGAGATGCTCGACCGAGTCCCAAAGGGTAAAAGTAGCCTGTGCAAACACGCACAACGTGTTCAAGGACCGAAGGGCCGAGCTAGTGGACAAAAAAAACATGGCAGCCACACGACTCCAACCAGCGAGACTCCCTAGTGGGAGGAAGTAACGGAGGAAGGGAGGATGGTAGCGCAACAGACGCTGCCTGGACTACCAGCCCTTGAGCCCTAGGATGAAGGGACAAACAGACAGGGTCATCTGGAGCCGGTGATGACGATGTGCAATAGCACGACCCACGGGGTCTCCTGATGAGGGTCTCCCCCAAGTCCCAAGAAGAATGTCATATAATGACCCCCCCAAAAGGCATCAAGGGCTCCACCTCCACGTGGCACTAGTAGAGTAGATCCAACAAGGGATCAGAAGGCAGAGAGACTGAGGGAGGCAGCAGCTGTAAGATATCCGCACCTTTGGATGACCAAAAGCCTGCCAGTGCCCCATGGGCACCTGCTCTGAGGAGCCTCGAAACAACCCTGGGGGTGGTGAACCCTCAGGGTCCTCATCCTCCTCCACCAACAGAGGAACAGCAGGGGACGGCACTGGTGTCGATCGACATCGAGATGGCTGGTCCTGGTGCTCTGTCTATTCCATTCCTTCCTCTCACAGCCTAGAGATCAGCCGGCGTCCTGCAGAGAGCAGCCATGCAGGTACTTTTTCCTTAAATAAGGTCTCATCCATAGGAGGCAATCTACCCTCTTTGTTCTCCTTCATCTTGGATACACTTAAGACATATCTAAGAGAGGTTTTCCTACCTCGCATTTTTAAAGCCACAGTGCAGATCGGACATACCTTCTGTCATCACAGACATTCCAACTCACAATTACTTTGCCCTGAGGAAGCCCATGCTTGGGCGAAACGCGTTGGCTGTATTGAACCTCACCAACATCATGAATAAAACACAACTCTAGAAATACAAGCAACGATGTGGAATCACTTTTTACTTTATTATTGTTGTACATACTCTATTTTACGCTTCAAAGTATATTGCCTCTCATACCCCTGTGCGAGATGGCATTGCGTCGATGACCCCCAAAGAGGACGCATCCGCCTGGCGTTGGGGCGGCATCGACTCAACCTCCACCGAGATGGGAAACTTTGGTGAGAAATGGCATTGACTCAGAGTCAAGCTCTGCCCTACAGCCACATCTGGCGCCAGCGCAGGGAGTCCCACAGGGCTGTGCGGTGACTCTACAGGAGGACCCGATGTCTGACTGGGATGCCCCTCCGGGCCGTGTCCCGACATCGCAGCGACACCAGAACCAGAGTCAGGATACCCGATCAGCGCCAAGGGCAAACCTGCCGGCGAATTCCCGATCTGAGCCCCTACCCTCTCTGTGGGACCCGAAGGCACGCCAGGGAGAGGAGATGACCCAAAGATGGCCAGTAAAGCCAGAGAATAGGCTTCCATCTGGGATCTAGTCACCCCAACACAAGAAAATGGTGGGTAGGTGGGGGTCGACTCCTGGGGGCCTGTGTCCAGTGAAGACCGGAAGCAGTGTGCCGTGGCGTCACGGTTATGGGAGGTCGATGACCTCCGTGACTTCTTCCTGTGCTTACCTGCATCAGGCGAGTGACGTCCGCGGAAATGACTCAGTGACCTGTCCTGAACAGAAGCCCCAGTTCGAGACATCTGGGTGGACAGGAACTTCATCCGATGTTCCCACCGGGACTTTGGCTCCAGCTGCTGGCAGGAGTCGCACCCCTCTGAGTCATGGTGCTCTCCCAAGCATCACATGCAGATCTTGTGTGGGTCCGTTGCCGACATCTGTCACGTACAGGTCTCACATGACTTGAAGCCCTTAGGCATCGAACACTGTTCCCCCATGCTAAAAGGCATCGATAAGGCCGGAAAACAAAAACAGGCCAGAGGAACGGCTTCTCCTGGATCCGCGTTGGGACGTGTAAAAGAAGGAAAACTGACGTCAGCGCATCAGGAGGGACTTATATGGCTCCCTTGACGTCATATCCGTGGACGATGTCAGGACGGAGCCATGGGACGCCGCCCCCGGTGCGCAGAGGTACTGCTGAAGATTCTCCGGATCCAGTCTGACACCTGGGGATATTCTAAGTTAAGGAATCTGCGGTGAGATGTCTCTATTAGTTGATTGTGTCCTTGGCGTAGACTTGCCTGAATCAAGCTGCGAGTTCCTCATGTTATCTACCAGTGCAACTCAGGCTTTGGGTCTCTCCACTGATCGTATCCCAATCCGTGGTACCCTGGGCACCTTCCAACATCTCATTATTTCCCATTTTGCTAGTATAAAGGCTAGGTCCTAGAACCTGTCAGTGGCACTCGTTTTGGAAGTGTGATGGAACAAACTGAGGAGGCAGTGATCCGGCACACAGGGCACCACTCTTTCAGTTATTTTTGTCACTTCTGTCGTTACCTCTTGCCAATAATGGTGTAATGTTGGGCAAGCCCAGCTCATATACAGCATTCCCGCCCGAGTTACCCGCAATGTGGGCACCCCACGTCCTCCCTATGGAGGTATCTATTGATGCACTCCAGAGTGAGATATGCCAGATGAAGGACACAGAAATTAATTAATCTAAATAGAGCGGGTTTTTTTAGATCTTGGGGTTCCTAGCAATAATGTTCACCCAGTCTTTATCCTCTATAGGAAAGTAGGAACTGCTTTTATGGTTACCTCCACTTTTTGCCTAATGCTAAGCTGTTATTGACTAGTCTGACTGGGATCCTGCTATTAAGGACTCCAGTCTAGCTGCTTTCTCCCTTAAATTGTTGTGTTTAGTACTTAGGTACATCACAGATTTGATACTGGGGTACCCTTATCAGTCCCTAGTATATGGCACTAAGATACCCAAGGCATAGGTACCCCATATGTTCCCCATGGACTGAAGCATGCCTTATGCCACCCATGGAAGATCATTCAAAACGGAACTACAGGCCTACCATTGCAGCCTGTGTAAGCAGGGTGGAATGGACACATACAAAAGATATAGGTTTCTTATATCTAGGGTCACTGCACTTATAACCTTATAAGTCACCCCTTTAGCAGGCCTTTGCAATCCTGAAGCAAGGTGCGTGGTTATAAGTGTGAGGGTGCCCCTGCATGAGCAGGACACCCCTACAGCCTACGGAGTCCATTCTCCCAGGTTGTAAGTGAAGCAGCCATATACTATATAGAGGGGCATCACGTAATTACACGATGACCATCTTGAAACTGGCTGCAACGAATCCCATCATGTTTGGTATCAAACATGTTGGAATCATACCCCCACACCATAAACGGTGTGGGAGGTATGATTCCAAGCACTGGAAGAGCCCTCCATTTGGCTCTGTGTTCCTGGTGCCAGCTTTCTAGACCTGGACAGCACAAAATTATTGCTGCCGACCAGAGACACAATTCTGCCCTCCTACTGCTGAGCCAAACTTGAGCAGGGGAAGCCAGAACAAAAGGCATCCTGTCACAGGGAGGTGTGACCACCTCCCAGGCAGGAGTTAGTGTATTGGTTCCCTGAATCGTCCCAACCCTTTCCTAAGGGTACTTAATGGCTTACCTGTGGGTGCATCCCTTGATTCGTCGTGGGATAAGATTCAGATCAGACACCACTTCTTCTTCTACCATCTGGGCACTCTGGACTTTGCTGGACTTTGTTTGGGCTGTGGGTCCATTTGAGGGTCGCCTTTGTTTCTTTTAGGCACCCCCGATTGTTCGGGCCTGCCCCGACTCCCCTGCTTTTGGTGAGTCCCCTGGACCTTGCTGGTCTCGACACTGCACCTTCTGTGTGGGTTGCATTTGTCATCGAGAGATGGTCCATTTTTGTATGGCCCGACCTTTCTTGGCACCCACGTAGCCAACAGAGAGTTGCTTGTGCGATCCAGATAGAAGGACAGCGCACGTTTTGTATCCAAACGATGGAGCCGCTCTTCCTCTTTACAAGTATACGGAGGCGAAAAGAAGGTGGGCAAAGTGATGGTCTGTCCTATGTGGAAAGAGGTAACCACTTTGGGAAGGAAAGAAGGCCTAGTGCGAAGGACAACTTTGTCCGGATGAACAGCCAGGAAAGGAGGTTTAGAAGAAAGGGCTTGAAGCTCACTCACCCTGCGAGCAGAGGTGATGGCAAACAAGAAGGCAGTTTTCAAAGTTAAAAGTCTGAGAGGACAATTATGTAGCGGCTCAAAGGAAGCGCACATGAGATAAGTCAGAACCAAGTTTAAGTCCCACTGGGGCATTACGAAAGGAATAGGAGGGAAGAGATGAGTAATGCCCTTAAGGAATTTATTTACAATAGGGAACTTGAAAAGAGAAGGTTGATCAGGAAGCCTAAGAAAGGCTGAAATGGCTTAGAGATAGCCCTTAAGAGTGCCCACAGCAGAGCCCTGCTGGGCCAAAGAAAGGAGGAACAAGAGAACCTCAGAAAGAGGGGCGGAAAGGGGATCCACAACCTTTGCTGTGCACCATGCCACCAACTTAGTCCATCTGCAGGCGTATACCGTTTTAGTGGAGGGCTCCTGGCTGCCAAGATAATGTTACAGACTTTGGGAGGAAGGTCGAAAGCCGTCAACTTCCACCGCTCAATCTCCACGCAAGGAGGTGGAGGCTGGACAGGTTTGGGTGGAGGACCGTCCCCTGCTACCGCGACAGAAGATCCTCCTTAAGAGGCAGTCTGATCGGAGGATCGAAGGCCATGTGCAACAGCTCGGGATACCAGACTCTTTGTGCCCAATCCGGAGCCACAAGAATGACTTGGACCCGGTCACGCGTGATCTTCTTCAACACTCTGGGCAGAAGTGGTATAGGCGGAAAGGCATATAGAAGACCGCAACTCCACTCACAGGAAAAGCGTCATCTAGAGTGCCGCCTTGGAAATTCCAATGTGCAGAACTGCTGACATTGCGCGTTCTCGTCGGTGGCGAACAGATCTAACCAACGCTCTCTCCAATGCTGAAAGAGACCTTGCTCCACCTCTGAGTGAAGACGCCATTCGTGATCCATTATGCACCTGCGGCTGAGTTCGTCCGCTCTGGCGTTCAGAGAACCTGCCAGGTGTTTAACCACCAGGGATATGCCCTAATGTTCCAGCATTTTCCAAAGGTGGACAGCCTCTTGACATAGGGTCCATGACCCCACCCCGCCCTGTTTGTTGCATTACCACATGGCGGTGGGGTTGTCCATGAACACCTGCACTACTCTTCCCCGGACAGAGGGAAGGAATACCTTTAGTGCAAGACTAATCGCCCAAAGCTCCAGAAGGTTGATGTGAAGCCCGGACTCCGCCGGAGACCAGAGGCCTTTGATCTCCGCCTCTCCCATGTGGCCGCCCCACCCCAGAAGTGATGCATCCATCACCACTGTAAACTCTGGTTGAGGAAGAGAGAGGGATCCATTGACCCAATCCTGGTTCGTGAGCCACCACTGCAATTGTCGAGCAGTGCCCTCCGAGATCTGGACGCAATCAGACAGATTCCCCTGATGCTGTGCCCACTGGAACTTCAGGTCCCACTGCAGAGCCTGCATATTCCACCTGCCATGATCCACCAGCAGGATGGAGGAGGCCATGAGGCCCAGCAGCCTCAGAGACATTCTGACCGAAACCCGGGATAGATGCTGAAAGATCAGAATCATAGCCCGAATATCCAGGACTCACTGCTCGGGAGGATAAACCCGAAACTGCGTAGTGTCCAGAACCGCTCAGATGAAAAGGAGCTTCTGAGAGGAAATCAGGAGTGACTTCGGCACATTGATAGTGAAACCCAGCAAATGGAGGTGGGAGACGACTGCCGGGTGCGAGCCCACCTTGAACAGCCTGTCTTCGAGATAGGGGAAGACTGAAACCCCTGATCTGCACAGATGAGCTGCGACCACCGCCATCATTGTCGTGAAAACCTGAGGGGCGCTGGTAAGGCCAAAGGGGAGCATGGTAAACTGAAAGTGCTCGTGGCCTACCGTGAACCATAGGTAACGCCGGTGGGCCGGCGATGTGAAAATAAGCGTCCCACAAGTCCAACGCTACCAACCAGTCTCCCAGTCATTTTTCAAGGCTCTATGCTGTTTTTCCAAACTCCAGAAGAGGCATGGGCCTAGATTGAGGAACGGTCCCATCTGCGACGTGGGACACCCAGTGCTTCGGGCCAAGGTGGAAAGCATAGATGATTTAGCTAGGGGCATCTCCGATCATTCGCCCCTCCTAATGACGGTAGGTGGGAGGGGTGGTCACCAGGTAGCGCAGTGGAGATTGAACCCTTGGGCACTACAAGATAAGAGAGTTGCTAGGGAGCTTAGGGTGGACTCTGAACTTTATTTTCGGGAAAACAAAGGTTCGGTACAATCGGCTGTCACCTTGTGGGAGGCGTTTAACGCGGTGCTCTATGATAGAGCCCAAAAAATAATTGCCCACAAAAAAAACGGGAGACCCAGGAGATGGAGGAATTAGAATGCAAGTTACTAAGCCTCGAAGGCCGAGATCCTGCCACATTGACTGAACATACCCTTCGCTAAATCGCAATAACTAAGCAAGATTATTTGGCGTTGGCGACCAACGAGGTGAGGGCTCAACAACTGGCAACGCAATATCGGCTTTATGAGTTAGGGGACGAAGCAGGGAAGTTGCTCGCGTGGCTAGGAAGGAAAGAATTGGAGATGAGATGGGTGATGTCTATTAAGGAGCGCAATACCAGGCATAGCACACGTGAAGCCATAGCAGAGGCATTTGCCAGATACTATGCTGAACTTTATGCAGCTAAACCTCAGACAGAGGAGATACTCCAGTACTTAGATGCAGGAGGTCCGCTGTAGTCTGGAGGTGGGAGACGACTGCCGGGACCGAGCCCACCTTCAACAGCCAGTCTTCGAGATAGGGGAAGACTGAAACCCCTGATCTGCGCAGATGAGCTGCGACCACCGCCATCACTGTCATGAAAACCTGAGGGGTGCTGGTAAGGCCAAAGGGGAGCATGGTAAACTGAAAGTGCTCGTGGCCTACCGTGAACCATAGGTAACGCCGGTGGGCCGGCGATGTGAAAATAAGCGTCCCACAAGTCCAACGCTACCAACCAGTCTCCCAGGTTGAGGGCAGACAGGGCCTAAGTCAGTGTCAACATTGTGAACTTCTCCTTCCGGAGGAAGCGGTTGACGTTCCTGCGATCCAGGATAGGACGCAGGCCCTTGTCCTTCTTGGGCACCAAAAAGTAGTGGGAATAGCAACCACATTCTACTTCTGGGACAGGAACTCGCTCCATGGCTCTCTTGGCCAAGAGAGTTTTTGTAACTTCCTGCAGGAGAAGGGCCAGGTGATCCTCCGACATGTGATGGAATTGAGGTGGCATGGATGGAGGAGTAGTCTCAAAGGGGAGGGAGTAGCCCCTTCGGACTATCTGCAAAACCCACCTGTTCGACGTGATGTTGAGCCAGAGGGGGAGGTGATGGCGAATCCTTCCGCCCACTGGCGATTGATGGGCCTGAAAGGCAGGACTAGGAGGGTTTGGAGGCTGCTGCAGAGAGGGCGCTGGTGGACTGGCCCACCCGGAGGCCCCCTGACCCACGGAGGTGGGATCCACGTCCCCGTCCACGTCCACGCAGATGCTGGACAGCTTGCGTAGGTCTGTGGCTCTGGGCAGAATGTGACGGAGCACCCCTTCCATAGCCACGAAAGGGGCGAAAAGCAGACTGCGGTGGGCAGGAGGTGGAAGCGAGGCCTAAGGATCTGGCCGTAGCCCTAGAATCCTTAAAGCGCTCTAGTGCGTTGTCTGTCTTGTCGCCAAACAGGCGACGGCCATCAAAGGGCATGTCCAAAAGCGTTGCTTGGACATCACCCGAAAAGCCAGTGGACCTCAACCAGGCGTAGCGTCTCAGTGCTACTGACGTGGAAATCGTCCTGCGCAGTGAGCTGGCGGTGTCCAGCCCACACCGAATGGAGAACTTCGATGCGTCTCTCCCTTCGACAACAGCACGGAAGAGCACGGCCTGGGCCTCCTACGGGCACTGTGGCAGCACCTGCGCAACCGTGTTCCACACCGAGTGGGAGTAACGGCCCAATAGTTCACTGACCGCAAACCCAAGCTGCAGGAAGAAAACATCTTCTTCCCATGGTGGTCCAGATTTTTGGATTCCCTATCAGGTGGTGCATTAGGAAAAGCGCCTTTGGACGTTGAGGCTTGGACTACCAAGCTCTCTGGGGTAGGATGGGAGGAGACACCCAACTCCTCTCTCCAGTCCGGTTTCTCTAAATGGTCTGCAAAAGGGTCAACAGACCCCTCCCAGTCCTCCTCACCCTCTCCTGGTAGCCACTCGGGGTGGTCCCACAACCTCTCTCTCGACCGGGACCTCGAACGGTGCAGAGCGGACTGCCGGGCCTCGAGAAGCTTTCAGGACCGCTCCCGCAAAGACTTCAGTTTATGGCCCGGCAGTTGGAGCACGACTTCGGGTCGTGGTCGCGCTCCAGGCACCAAAGGCACACGAGGTGCGGCTCTGTTACCGACATCACTTTGTGACAAGTCTTGAAGCTGGACCGACGTGACATCCCTCCGTGCACCAGGAGTCGATCGACTCAAAAAAGGAGTCGACAAAAGTCGCAAAAACTGAGTCAAAAAGTGACTCGAGGTACCGCTCTCTCCAGATCTGCGCTGGCTGGTGCAGGAAAAGAAAGAACTGACTTCAACGCGCGAGTGTGGCGTCTAAGTAGATACCGTGATGTCATTCTGGCGACCACGACGCCAACGATGAACGCGGAGTCGACCGACGCCACCTATTGATGCGCAGTGGTACTGCTTTAGAAAAAATACTCCAGATCCAGTCCGACGCCTGGGGGTAATTCTAAGGTCAGTAATCCATAACTAATTGTCTCTTTTAGATGTGCAGAATTATGAAGGACTTTATAATTTGTTTATGAAGGAACACATTTTAAGTAACTGCATCAATGAAAAGCTGCACCTTTATCTGGCAGATCTAGGCCTAATTTCTCCCCAAGAACTGGGAAAGAAGGCGGACAACTGGGTCAAGATAAGGGTAACCAAGATAACCACTGGGGGTGACCAAAAGAAAGGAGT
Source organism: Triturus cristatus (assembly GCF_964204655.1). Taxonomy (NCBI): domain Eukaryota; kingdom Metazoa; phylum Chordata; class Amphibia; order Caudata; family Salamandridae; genus Triturus; species Triturus cristatus. The sequence goes on along the minus strand of NC_140580.1, from coordinate 926,057,089 downwards.
CACAAAGCCACCCTAGGGGAAAGAGGGTGAGAAACCCAAGGATAAAATACAGGAGTCTTCTAAAGGCCCCCAAAATCCTGGTGAAGAGGGTGGGCCCAAGAACTCTTCCCAGCTCACTAGTGGGTACAAGAGGAAACATTATGATCCTGCAAAGGCCTGGTGTTTCCACTGTAACAAGAAGGGGCACCGAACTGGAGATTCTGCCTGTCCCAACAAACCAGCCCCTTGTCTCCCTCCAGTTTCTACTGGTGTGGCTAATCTTAATATGGGATCAACAGTGTGCCCAGAGCAGGGGGTGTGGCCAGCAACATGGCCGGGTAGCTGCGTTGTCCGGAAGCTCTGCTGGCCCCGTATTAAATCCTGCGATTCTCCTGATTCTCCTCGCTTATGAACATCATGCCTGAGGCTGGACGGAACATACAAGCGGTGGTGTGCCCGGTGAAGTGCCCAGAAGCAAGTTTCGGGCTGAATTCGAGACCCTCTCGGCACAACCTTCGGCGCACGGGCTCTCAAGATGGCAGATGAGGCGGACTGACTAAGGCGGCAGCCCGGAGCTGTGGAGCCCTTCTTTGATGTGCCCATGATGAACCCGAGTGAGCGCGGGTTGCGGTGACTGAAGCTGACACCCCGAGTCGCCCTGATCCCCCGCCATGACTACGTGAGCCAACAGCTTGAGGCTGCCTTGGAAGGCACCGATACTGGCACGGTGAGCTGATAGGAGGAAGTTGAAGGAGGGGGTGCTCCACTCGCCGGCGAGGGACGGAGCTCTGCGGCCGCTGTGACTGCTGTTACTGCCTTTTGATGCGCGCTGGGAGGAGGCAGAAGCCTCCGTTGAGAAACACTTGGTTCCCGGTGAATCCTGCTAGGAGAGAGAACAAAGCGAAGGGGACTGGCGCTTTTCCATAAAGCGCATGCCGACTTGAGTGCGGCGGATGAGATAGGCTGCGTGGATCGCCTCTACCCTCCACCTTGGGGACACTCCCGGATATCTGGGACTGCCCTGAAGGACCCCACTGCTGGTGAACGCACCTTTCTCGACCTGTTTTGTCATAGAACGAGCACATAGGATGCCTACTGTCCCCCCGCCACCGGGGGCCCCTTCGCAACCCCCTATAGCTCGCTTTCTGAACTTTCAGGATAGAGACTTGATGTTGCGTGAGCTGCGAAAGAAGGGGGAGGTCCAATACGAGAACACTCAAGAGATGGTTTTCCCAGACTACTCGTGTGATGTGCTGAAGCAGAGACGGACGTTTGACCCGATCAAGGCGAAACTGCGGGCACTTGGGCTTCAATGTAGGTTACTATTCCCAGTTAAACTCAAGGTCATTTTTCAAGGCTCTATGCTGTTTTTCCAAACTCTAGAAGAGGCATGGTCCTAGATTGAGGAACGGTCCCATCTGCGACGTGGGACACCCAGTGCTTCGGGCCAAGGTGGAAAGCATAGATTTAGCTAGGGGCATCTCCGATCATTCGCCCCTCCTAATGACGGTGGGTGGGAGGGGTGGTCACCAGGTAGCGCAGTGGAGATTGAACCCTTGGGCACTACAAGATAAGAGAGTTGCTAGGGAGCTTAGGGTGGACTCTGAACTTTATTTTCGAGTAAACAAAGGTTCGGTAGAATCGGCTGTCACCTTGTGGGAGGCGTTTAACGCGGTGCTCTATGATAGAGCCCAAAAAATAATTGCCCACAAAAAAAAACGGGAGACCCAGGAGATGGAAGAATGCAAGTTACTAAGCCTCGAAGGCCGAGATCCCGCCACATTGACTGAACATACCCTTCGCCAAATTGCAATAACTAAGCAAGATTATTTGGCGTTAGCAACCAACGAGGTGAGGGCTCAACAACTGGCAACGCAATATCGGCTTTAGGAGTCAGGGGACGGAGCAGGGAAGTTGCTCGCGTGGCTAGGAAGGAAAGAATTGGAGTTGAGATGGGTAATGTCTATTAAGGAGCGCAATACCACACATATCACACATGAAGCCATAGCAGAGGCATTTGCCAGATACTATGCTGAGCTTTATGCAGCTAAACCTCAGACAGAGGAGACACAAATACTCCAGTACTTAGATGCGATTGAGCTACCCTCACTCTCACAGAAGCAGAGAGACGGATTAGAGGAAGACTTCACTTTAGAAGAGGTGACCGAGGCCATTGGCCGCCAAAAAGCTGGTACAACCCCGGGGCCTAATGGTCTCCCGGGTGAATTTTTTAAACTAAATAGCAAACTGTTGGGGCCAGACTTGCTTAATTTGTTCAAGGCGTCAAAAGACCAAGGGATTCTGCAGCAGGATCTCTGAATGGCCACGGTGGTGGTCATCCACAAGACAGGGAAGCCCCCGGAAGACTGTGGGTCTCATCGCCCCATATCCCTACTTAATATTGAGACGAAGATTCTGGCTACAATACGTATGGCGCGCCTCCTGAAGGTTATCACCCCCTTGATACATAGAGATCAATCGGGTTTTATGCCAAAGCGTGCCACGCGTTTTAACCTACGCCGCCTGGCTAACTGGATGGACACGGTACAGAGCCGAGATAGCCCCCATCTGCTCCTCTCGCTTGACGCTGAGAAGGCGTTTGATACGATTCACTGGCCCTTTATGAAACACACCCTGGAAAAGTTGGGCTTTGGCCCAGTGTTCCGAGACTGGCTGGCACTGTTATACAATACCCCCGAGGCTAAAGTCCGGGTCAATGGGGTAGTTTCTGTGAGCTGGCTGATCCAGCGGGGCACTAGACAGGGTTGTTCCCTATCTCCCCTATTGTTTGCTCTCATTTTGGAACCTTTGGCCTGCGTGGTTAGAACCTGCCACGGTCTAGATGGCTTTGTGGACGAATCCCGCTTCTTGGAGGAGGAACTCATATCGTTATATGTGGATGATATTTTGCTTTATGTTACACGCCCAGTTGAGACACACCCACAAATATTGCAGATCTTTGAAGAATATGGCAGTCACCCTGGCTATAAGATTAACTGGAGTAAATCCACCCTATATCCACTGAGCGGAGTGGGGGAGCCCCATACCTACCCGAGCTGTTTACGACTTTCCACGGAGGGGTTTACCTATCTGGGACTTTATATCACCACTGACCCAGTAGCTAGATTAGACCATAATATCAGATGAGTTCTTTCAAACTTTCTGGAGGATGTCAAGAGGTGGAGCAAACTCCCACTGACCATTATGGGGAGGGCTGCTATGTATAAGATAACGCTCCCCCAGCTCCTTTATATTTTGCAAAATACCTATTACAAACTACCGTAAACTGTATTCGCCACTATTAACAGTGAACTACGTTTACGCCTATGGGATGGAGCCCATCCACGAATAGCGATGCAAAGTTACAGCGGAATCCGTACAATGGGGATTTGGCTTTACCAGACATTAGAGCCTATACTATAGAGCAGCCCATCTCATAGTCATCAACGAATGGAACCATGCGCCGGGAGACCACCCTACTTATAGACTGGAAAAAAGGTAACAATTCTGGAACCACTCTCAACTACACTATATATATAGGGGAACAGGTAATGTGTGTAGGAAGGTGGATATCTGACTATGGTTACCCCCAACTTTTTGCCTAGTGTCTAGCTGGTTTTTCGACTTAGTTGGCCTGAAATCCTGCCATTCAGGGTCTCAGGCTGTCTGCTCTCTCTTTAAAATGGACTCCATGTACCCTAGGTACATACACAATTGGTAAGGATCACCTTATTGGACCCTGTACAGTGTACCCTAGGTACCCAGGGCATAGGTGTACCCTAGGCCTCCCAGGGGCTGCAGCATGTATTATGCCACCCCTGGTCTGGCCTTCCAATCAGACACAACTGGCTGATGACTCAGCTGGGGCAAGGTCGTGTAATCACCCCTTACTTAGATATAGTATACCTATATCTACCTTATATATAGACACATGTGGGGGGGGCGCTAGAGGGCGCACGGCGAGATGGCCGCCTGCTAAGTCGGCTCCGCTGGTCGGTGATAGGAAACAGCAGATATCGGTGACATGCAGTGATCCTAGCGGCATAAAAACGGCGTACCAGACCATTTAAACATGCTGGAGTAAATATGTGATGGTTGACGGCTCCGAAGCTGCAGACCCGTGACGAACACTGTGCTCCGGACGATCGTGGCTGGCCCTGGAGCGGACAACATGGCGGCGCTGGAGGAGAAGATCGGTACGGGCCGAGACTAACGGGGATCTGCTGAGGCGGAGAAGGGAGCTGCCGTCGCTGCGCTGTGGAGCTGTTGGCTGGAGGGGGGGATCTCTGGAGCTGCGGCTCAGGACCGGCATTCAGGCAGAGCGCGGTGGACGGCGCGGACGAGAGAGCGGTCCAAAGGCAAAATGGCGCCCGTCATGTCGGAACCTGCTGCCTTCAGGGGGACACAAGTGAGGAGCGGAGCGGAGAACTAGGTCTGCGGCTCCTGCATGAACTGTGGGGGACGCAGCCTTGCTACCAATAACGCTACTCGGAGGCGACCGGTGGAGACAGGCGGAGAACAGCTGGACCGGGTGCTACAATAGGTGCATGGGCTGCCGGGCTGATTGCGGGCTGTGAGTGCAGATGAGGCTGTGCGCTGCGGAACTGACGGAGGGCGCGTTGAGCGCCTGCGAAGACAACTTGCCCTGTGAGGGCGGCGACAGTCGGGGAAACGGGAGAGACGTGTGAGGTGTGGTGGAACTCCTGGTGCGCTAGACATTGCCGCAGAGTGGAGGTGCGAGCGCCGCAGCGACCCTTCCAGACCCACAGTGCGCAGAAGACGGGGTTCGACGCGTGAGAGGTGGTGTGTGGCGCCATGGGAAAGGCCGACCGAGGCCAGACGAAGCTACACTTTGACGCCAAAAAATCTGCAAAAACGAACACGGCACCGACGGAGGTGGCTGAGGAGGCTGAACAGGCGGCGCCAGTGGGGATGGAGGGTGCCCTGCAGGCCATACAGCAAAGCTTGCAGGACATACATGGCAAGCTCGACTCTATCACGCTTCGCGTGGACAACATGGCGGCAAAGCTAGATGGCCACGGGGAGCGTCTGGTGGAAGCGGAGACCCGGATATCGGCGGTGGAAGATGAATCGCACGCCACAACCCGAAAGTGTACGGAAATGGAGCGGCTGCTGGACGTTATTAAAAACAAGGCGGAGGATTTGGAAGCGAGGTCCCGTCGCAACAACGTACGAATCGCGGGAGTTCCGGAGTCCACGAACATAGCCAAGATGGAAACCTATGTGGAGGAATTGATCAAAAATGTGTTTGGAGTGGAATCCCTCTCACCCATCTTCCTGGTCGAACGCGCACACAGAACACTGGCACCAAGACCGAAACCTGGACTACCTCCGAGACCTATAGTGGCGCGGATCATGAACTACCGAGATCGCGACACCATTCTCCGTATGGCCCGAGAAAAACGCAAGATCAACTATCAGGGCAACGAGCTGGAGTTCTACCCGGACTTCACGATAATGGTTCAGATGGCACGCAAGGAGTTCAACCCGGTCAAAAAGAAGCTCCGGGAGCTGCAAATTGAGTATGCTATGTTGTACCCGGCGCGTTTGAAGGTCACCTACGACGGGAAAACGGCACTGCTGCAGACGCCCAGGGAGGCGCAAGACTTCATCAAAAGGATCGTTAATCGGCGAAAGGAACAGCGTCGAGCTGATCCCGATATGGACTCGAACTGAGAACTGTTCTGAGGATAATTGTACTGTTGGTTATAATAGACGACAAGGGTCACGGATGGGACGGAGATTACGTGTGGTGAGATAAACGCTGCCGGATGGGCAATACGAACTTTGGGGGGTGGGTGTCGACTGGACAGCGTAATGCAAGATAGCACATACAAGGGAGGTAAGCTGCAGATTCTGCTGTTTAATCTGGTGGACACGAGCTCGCTGGCAAATGTACAGGGAAGCACGGCATGGCCGGCATGAGTGCGAGAGATCTGCGGGGTAGAAGGAGCCGGATGATCTCCCGGCGTGTGAGGTATTGACTCGCTGATAGCACCATAGACGCTAGGATGTATGACCGTTATGCTGGCAGCTGAAGGCTGCATTGGGATCTTGCATGTATTATGATTAAACAACTGACCACATCCATTAGGTTGGATGGAAGAGTGCGCTCTTGGTGGATCCCCCACGCGGGTGTTCCCCAAATCCAGTGGGGTTGAAATGTTAAATAGTAATGGGGAGTGTCTTTGGCAGAGTTGGGTTGCTAAAGTGGGTGGGGGGCGGTGGGGGGAGCGTTGGGGTTTGTTCACTGGGTTCTGGTACGACAGAAGCAACAAAGCTGAGAAGGGTGGTATTGAGACACGAGGTACAGGTAGGCTTGACGGGGTTGACTGCAAGGGCGGCGACGTTGGGACAGAAGCTATGCAACTATGGAACACATGGGTGAATGATGGAAGGTAGTGTGATGCGTGATACTGGGTTATCATTCCTGACGTGGAATGTACGAGGGCTGAACAACCCCAAGAAAATAAGGCAAGTTTTGGCATACTTGGATCGACATCACATTGATGTTGCAATGTTACAGGAAACGCACATGACGCCGACAGCACCTATGCGAGTAGGTAGTAGATGGGCTGAGACGGTGCATTACTCATCATATTCTTCCTATTCCCGAGGGGTCATGATACTGATTAAGAAAGGGGTGCAGTTTGATGTAGAATCTACGTATAAGGATGAGATGGGGCGCTTTGTACTAATGGTGGGTAGATTACGGGGTCATCAAGTGGCATTAGTGAACACTTATGGACCGAATATAGACGACCCAGACTTCTATGCTGAGGTATGGACTCGCCTGGGTGGACTGCCTGACATACCACTGATATGGGGGGGAGATTTTAATATAGCGTTGCAGGATGGTTGGGATAGGTCGAGTAACGCAATTGAACCACATACTAGGGCCAGGAGGAAATTGCTGGCCATAATGGCTGATAGGGAACTTGAGGATATCTGGAGAGCCAGGAACCGGGAGAGCAGAGAGGCGACACATACGACAGCGATTAGTAGTAGCTGGTCCAGGATAGACTACTGGTTGGGAAATGAGGCGGTGCTCCTGTGGACGAGATCCGTATGCCACTTACCTAGGACCCTTTCGGATCACAATCCGGTAAAACTCACCATTGAACTGCCGTATTACACCCCCCCCCCCCCCATTTAGTTGGAGATTTAATGCTAGGGCACTAACTGACCCTTTATATGAAGACGTAATTGGTAAGGCCGTGACGGAGTACTTTGAACTAAATGCGCCAACCACGGAGGACCCCGGGTTGCTATGGGAGGCGTTTAAGGCTAACATTAGGGGGATCTGCATTGGAACAAGTGCGGGCATACTGAAAGATATCCGCCAACAATTGGCATCCCGTGAGCAGAAAATCCGCGATTTAGAGAGAGAATACGAATGTACACAAAACACGACACTACTGGCCGAAATACGACACAACATAACTGAATACCAAACACTGGCAGAGGATGAACTGAAATATATATCGAAACGGCAAATGGCAAGAAATTACGGTGAGGGTGGTAGGCCAGGGAGAGCGCTGGCGGCCAAAATATGTGCAGGAAAAAAACCACAGATAGTACGCGGGGTGCATGATGAGAAAGGGGACATGCAGTATGGGACACAGAATATTCTGAGGGAATTCAGAGCCACATATGGTAAGCTATACGAGGCACAGCAGACAGCGTCGGAAGAGGAGATAGGGAACTATCTGGAGGAGGTAGCGATAGCCTGGCTATCGGATGCACACAGAGAGTATTTGGCGGAACCCATTACAGTGGAGGAGGTGGCGGAGGTGATCAAAACTCTCCCCAACGGGAAGACACCGGGCCCTGATGGGTTCACGGGTGAATTCTACAAGGCATTCCTTGACCAAATTGCTCCACACCTGGTGGAGATGTACGGAACTGCGCATGACCAGATGCAGTTGCCGCCCACGCTGCGTGAAGTGCTTATCATTGCATTATTGAAGCCAAACAAGGACCCTGAATACTGCGACTCGTACAGGCCACTCTCCCTCATTAATGTTGACGTGAAGATTCTGGCCAAACTATTGGCGAAACGGCTACAGCCGCTAATGACCCGATTGATTCTACCGGATCAGTCGGGATTTATCCCCACCAGATCAACCACGCACAACACACGCACCCTATTTGCATTGTCACACTATTTGCAGCCGACGACTAAAGCGGCTGCGGTCCTCCTGGACGCTGCCAAGGCATTCGATTCCCTTGAATGGCCGTATTTGCACAAGGTGCTGCGACGGATGGGATTTCCGCTGCGCTATCTGCAGTGGATACAGCTGCTGTACACGGCCCCGACGGCGCGAGTGAGAGTAAATAGATATGTGTCGGACCCGATACCTATACGCAGGGGGACGAGACAGGGCTGCCCACTGTCCCCATTGCTATTCGCACTGGCGATGGAACCGTTGGCATGTAGAGTGCGGCAGAAGCATCACTATTCGGCGCTGCAGTTCCCTCAACGGCCGCTCCACATCTCGCTATATGCGGACGATATGCTGCTGTATGTGCGCGATCCCGAAGTGAATTTAAATGCATTATTAAGGGAGTATGTTCGCTTTGAACAGACGTCCGGGATAAGCATTAACTGGGCGAAATCGGTCATTGTTCCTTTATCGGACACTACTCAACCGCATCAGCTGGACTACCCAATTGAGTGGCAAAAGGACCCGGTGCGATATCTGGGAGTGTGGTATCATAGGGACCCGGAGGAGGTGATCCGAACGAACTATGGTAGAGCGGTGGGAACGCTGGAAGGGAAAATAGATAGCTGGATACAACTGCCCCTATCGTTAGCAGATAGACTGGCCATTGTTAAGATGGTCGTATTACCCAAACTGCTGTATTTATTTAATAATATACCGATACAACCACCAGCCGAAGTGTTCCGTAGAATTACAGCGATGGTACTAAGATTGATTTGGGCGGGTAAACACGCTAGGATTGAACTGAGGGCATTGACGCTACCGTATGCGAAAGGTGGGTTTAAAGTGCCGGATTTTCTGTTATATTATTTATGCGCACAAGCGCAGTTTGCACACTAATGGTACCATCCTGTACCGTTCCTAACACACACAGCGGTGGAGGAGGGTGATGCGGTTCCCATTCCGCTAAAGGCAATACTTCCACATAAGCGCGCACCACTGCATAAGCGTGACATCAATACAATTGATACGACGAATAGGGCGTGGCGGGTAATGGGGAGGAAAGCGGATAAACTGCCGTTGTACGCGCCGGGTTTGCCCCTATTACACCATCCAGCATTGTCGGTGACGCAGGAGGAGGTAGGGATGGGGCTGCTGAGGCAGGTGGGCATAGCCACAATGGGGGATTTGTTTCCTAATGGGACATTTCAGGAACTAAGCGATCTTACCTATATTAGTAATCAAACATTGATGTTTAGGTTCACATATTACAGATTGCAAAATGCCATGAGAAAGCTATATCCTTCGTTCCCTGAGGAGCCACCACAAATGCTGGCGTTGCAGTTTGTGCTAACCACACCCACTGCCACTAAACTGGTGTCGAGACTTTATAGTAAATTGCAAGAAGGTATTGCGGGAAATACGCAGAAGTCATTGGACAACTGGAATAGCGTACTAGAGGACCAACTGACACTGGAAGAATGGGAGGTAGCCTGTTCACTGACCGAAATGTTGACGCCTAATGGTAATCTAAGAATGCTACATTACAAATATCTGCACCAGACCTATTATACGCCGGCTAGACTTTGCAAGTATGGATTAAGGGAGGACTCGCGCTGCTGTAGGTGTGGGGAGGAGGAGGCAGACTTCTGCCATCTGGCCTGGCGGTGCACAGAGGTTGCGGCATATTGGGTAAAAGTGGTGGAAATGATAGGCGAAATGGTGGGAATGGAACTGGTGTGTTCAGAAAAGATGTGTTTGTTGGGGATATTGCCTGACCTGCGATCTCTGAAACGTAAATTTGCTGTGATTGCACTCCTGATGGCCAAACGGCGAGTATCGTAATGCTGGAACAGTAGAATTGCACCCTCTATTAAGCTATGGATCAAAGATCTAACCTTCTGTAAGGACACTCTCAAAACCTATGAGGAAGAGCTTCCGGGAGGGTCGAGACCCCGAGATTACTGGGTGTACTTAATTGACTATTTGCAAATGCATCAGATTGTTTGATAATGCTGGACTACAGAGGGATGGTATGGCTGCTTAATACCATAAAGACACTGCCCGAGGGGAGCTGGGATGGTCCTAGAGGCCGGATGATATTGTACCAAGGCCTATTTGGTTTGGTTATGTATGTTGAAATGTTGATTGCATTTCCAAAATGTGAATAAAAAAAATAAAAAAATATATAGACACATGTGTACCTATCAGCCACTCCTATGGCAGGCCTTCACAATCCTGGAGGCAGAGTGCTTGGTAACATGTGAGATGGTGCTCTAGCATGAGCTGAGCCTGTCTGCAGCTTTCGGAACCATGTCCTTATAGCTGTTCTATGATATAGCCTACCATATACTCTTAAAGTGCCTTATAATCTTAAACGGTTTTGGTAACTATGGTTTGGCTTTATCAAAACATGTCGTGTAAGGTGTCTAACACTTTGGAATAATACCCCCATACCATTTCTGGTGATGAGGATATTATTCCCCCCTTCTAGAGGGAGAGACATGTTAAAATCCTACTTTGCTGTTTAACTCTAACCAAAGCCTCAGCATCACAAAACGGATGCTGCTGCCACAGACACGAGTCTGACCTCCTGCTGCTGGGAGTGATCCCGGCAAGGGAGGCTTGGACAATAGGTTTCCTGCTTGGGGAGGTGCTAGCACCTCCCCAGACAGACTTTAGTGTATTGGGGCAGGGAGGGATGAAAAGAATGAGACATGCCTGGGGCACACAAGGTGTCCCGTGCATAGTCCAGTTCAAACCGGTGCTGGGGCACTCCAGCCCCAGTCCTGGCGCGAAACTGGACAAAGGGAAGGGGGTGTAACCACCCCCCTACCAGGTCCCACCCATAAGGCGTGACCTGGCAGGTAACCCAGCCCCCCAGATTAGTATAAGAGTGGTAGCTGGGCCCCAGGAGATTAGATTATCCTGAACCTGCAACTTGAACAGAAACTCTGGACCTTCGACATTCGACGAAAGAAGAAGACTGAAGAATCTCCCTTGTGGCCAAGGAGTGGCTACCCTGTGCAAACAGGCACCATCAAGAGACTACCCTTTGCTTTGCTGAAGTTCTACGAGGGACCGACTGCAGAGCCTGACCAGAGCCTTGACTTCCAGACTTCTCCGACCCCGATCCACATCCACAGCCGAGCTGAGATCCGTGGAGGCGACAAGAGACGTGGGACCGGCTACCTGGGAAAAGTGGCGAGTATCTTCCAGCGCAGCTTCTGAGGCACCCTCGAAGTTGTGCACCGGGGATTGAGAAGCCCCAACCCCAAGCACCATCTGCACCGAAGATCAGCCCCCCACACTCCACGAGTCCTGCGTGGGGCCCTTCTGCATTTTCCTGCTTGCCGCGTCTGTCCGGTTGCTTGCCCGTTGGCTAGCGGCCTTTGTGACGACACACCTTGAGATCTTCACTGCTGGTTTGGCTCCTCCAGACTGGCTCCCGCTTCTTTCCAAAGAGAAGCACCCCAGACCTTCCTGGTCTGCACCAGAAGCAAGTCCTCCGTTCTTCGTGGGTTCCGCTTGCCAAGGCTTGGTGAGTCCTAGTTCGACTTCGACGCCGCCGACAGCAAGAGCCTTCGTGGGACAGCTAGCCTCCTGGTCCTGGTCGTCCTCGACGTCTCCTGGTACCCGGGGCTGCAGCGACAAGCTTCACCTTTCACCTGCAATCTTCATGACATCGCCTGGTTCCTTCCTGGTTCCACGTGGTCACTGGCTAGTGACCTTGACTCTGTCCCTTCTGCTTGCAGGTATCCTCTCTTCTTGATCCAAGCCTTGAGATCCACCGGACACTCTTCACTGACTGCCTGTCAGCAACTTTCCTTCAGGCATCCATAGAAGTCCACGACGAAACCCGACGCAAGTTCACACTTATGCACCCGCAGTCCTTGGGCTAGGTAACTTGGGTACTTCGGTGCTCACAAGGGTAGTGACTATCCTAGGGTCTAGTTTCCGAGTCTCGACTCTCTAGCTGCTTCAGAAGTGTCCTTAAACTGTTAATTTCTAACTGCTAGTAATTCTATCGACTTTTACGCATTACGCGTGAGTGTTTCCACTCTGCACCTGAATCCCGTGGGCCTCCCACTTCCTAACTGTTGCTAGTGTAGTGTAGCCCCAGCGATTCCCTAGGCCTAGGCCTATCCTATTTCCGTGACAGTGGTCCTTATACCACTTCTTTAGTATATGGTTTGCGTGGCCCCTAGGGCCTAACTGTATTACTTACCTGTGTGACTTAATGTATGCTTGAATAAGACTGTGTTGTACTTACCTCTAATCTCATAAAGAGTGCTGAGGGTTTGACTAGAATAAATACACTTTATTTTATATATATATCTGTTGTGGTGTCCTTTCATTTGGTATTCAAGGGATTATATATGGCATCACAGCTGGCTTCACATGCCATTCAGAGTTTAGCCTAAGACTGCTCTTGTCCATGCTACCACTAGGATAGCTGGTCTATAAGGTTGACTTTACAACCAATCACCATAAGGGTTGTTTGGACTGATATAAGGTGTACACTAGAACTAGTGACATCATACATCAGGCCAACTTCTCACAATGTGCGTCTCCTCCCAGCTACCCAACGAGTGCTGGAGGCATGGAAAAGTGCTGAAAAGCAAATGAAGTGGGACAGGAAGCCTACGCAGGAGACTACGCTGTGGGAGGGTACTAGATTGCCAGAGATTAAAAAACTGAAGGGCTTCAAGAAGTGGGATTTAATAGGGATCTCCAAAATAGGAGATGTACTGGAGGCGGGCTCCTTGGCGCCGTTCACCTCGCTTTAGGCAACATATCAGCATCGAGACTCCCAAGCGTATGCCTATCTCAGACTCAAACATGCCTGGCATGCGGAGGGGTTGGTCACAGGGACACTGCCGGAGTATGCCCTGCTGGATGGTAGGCTCCTACAAGAGGAGATTCCGAGCCAAGCCATATCATTGACATATAAAACGCAAATAAATAATATGCCCGACAAGCTTGGCCTGCTTCGGGCCAAATGGGAACTCACCACTGGCCCACTAGAGGACATTGACTGGGAGGCAGCCCTCATGCACCCGCATGAAGTAGCGATTAGACTGCAGCTACGGCTCATACAGTACACGATCTTACACAAAACTTATTTTGATAGGGCGCGCCTACACTCTATGGGGAGGGTAGATAACCCAGATTGCCTTAGATACCACACAGAACGTGGTACATTCATACACACCCTTTGGGAGTGCAGACAGATTACTGGGGCAGGATAGTGAACAAACTAAATTATATACTTGGTGCCCAAATTGGGTTAGATGCTAAGTTCCTCATATTGAGTATCCATACAGATGTCGACCTGCCGCGCCACAAGCTTATGCTGGCCAACTTAGGCCTAGTGGTAGCTAAAAGAGATATAGCTAAATGCTGGGGGGGGCTCCTCGACTCCCTACGCTCAATGAGTGGAGGTCAAGTATGGATATTTATATGATGGCAGAGAGGGTGACTTACAAGGCAAGAGGGTGCCCCCAGAAATTCAGGAAAATTTGGGCGCCATGGATAGAATTCTATGGCCTAGATTTAGGGATGGAAGAGGAAGGAATGGACTTCTACCAGGGCAGATCGGGGACCGGACCACCTTAATGATTGGGATGTATGACCTACTGTCGACAAATGTAACTATGTTAGAAGTGAATTTACCTGTATGCATGTATATACTGCTTGCCTCTGGCCAAGTGTTCTCTTTTAAAGGAAATGTTATTACACCTTCTGCCCGGTATTATACACTACTGCTCATTACTCAGCTAACATTGATTATTAATGATTTATTTGATTGTAAGTTTCAAATATTAAAAATCAATAAAAACATTTTTTTTTATTTTTAAAAACAGTGTGCCCAGAGGAAATCCGGGCCCACACTTAGGCTGTTTCAGTCTCTGAAAGGGGGCGGGGGTGTTAGCCACTTTGGCTGTCTGGCCTCCTAATTGAAAGACATACTACAGTACCCCTTAGTGAATGGTAATAAGATAGAAGCCCTGAGGGATACAGGTGCCACTGTCACCATAGTGAGAGATACATTTGTTTCCACAGAGCAATTCCTAACTGGAAAACCTATCCAGTTACCAATGCTGACAGTGTCACCACTAACCATGTTATGGCTATGGTAATATTAGACTGGGGGGGTGCTTGCTGGCCTGAAACAGGTAGTGGTCTCTCCAAAGCTCACAGCTGCCTGTCTGATCTGGAAGTACGAGTTACTTTCCTTCGGTAATGATGTATCTGGTAGAGACGATTCTAGCCGCAGATTCCTTCACGTAGAATTATCCCCAGGTGTGAGACTGGATCCGGAAACTTTGTGCCACAGCATCCCTGCGTGCCAGGGGGCGGGGCGACACCACGCGACTCCGCCTAGGCGTCGTCCGCGTTCGTGACGTCAGCGAGGTCACATAAGCCCCACCCCGGCGCGTCTACGTCAGTTTTCTTCTGAGAACTTATCCGCGCCGCAACGCGGAGCCACCAGGCAAACCGTGGGAGCAGGGGAACAGTGTGCGAAAGAGTAGAAACAAAGAATGGAGACAAACGACACCATAAGGAGCGGTGCAACACTGCAGCCTTCAAAGGCAGGGGCGGAATAAAGAACAGAGCAGAGCCCCGAGCAGCCACCCTGCCAGCATGTACCCGCCTTCCCCCCTCCCCCAGGAACATATGTAAAGGCAGGACGCCTGTAGCAGGCCTACAACCCCCCCACCCGGAAATAGGGAAGGGGAGCCAGCCCCAGAACAGACAGGACAACAACAACCCTCCAAGCCACCCCAGCACAGAGGGCAACCATCCTCCAAGGAACAAGGGCAGGGCATGGCCAGGTGACCCCCAGACAGAGGAAGGCAGAGGGGCAGGGACCCCCAGCAGCAAGAGGAAGGGAGGGAGGGCAGAGATTGAAGGTAAACCCCCCCCAAACCTGGAGCAGCCAGAGTAGCGGGTCACAGGAGCACCATAACCCCATCCTCCAGAGAAACAAGGGGAGGAGGAACAGCAACAAGACGGAGCAACCCGCCAAGAGCAAAGGAATGCCCTCACAAGAGACACAGCCCCCCACTAGGAGGCGAGTGCCGAGACAAACCCACGGGTCCTCGAAGAACGGGGAGGAAGGGCGGGCCGTGAAGGAATCTGCAGCTAGAATCGTCTCTACCAGATACATCGTTACCGAAGGTAAGTAACTCGTACATCTGATAGAGACTACTAGCCGCAGATTCCTTCACGTAGAATAGATACCCTAGCAATACCCAAGGTACCCCCCAGCCATAACAGGACAGAGGGTCACACAGGGGACCAGACCTGCAAACCGGGCAATAACCCAGCCCCTCCCAGGCAAGAGGAGCCCCCCACAAGCAGAACACCACCGACCCCAGAGGGAAGGGGGGAGAAGAAAAAAAGGGGGGGCCTTTACACTCCCGATAGAGGAACCAAGGGCCAGGCCAGAGATGCCGAAGTACCCCACACCCTTTCAAGGCAATAAGCTTCCCTCCAAAGCCAGGGGGAGAGCCCAGAGGGCCCAAGGAAACGAGGGAAAAGAAGGTTAAGCCACACCAGATGGAAGGCAACAGTCCAACCAGAGTGGCGCTAAAAGACAAGCCGCCAGAAAAAAGAAAAAACAGCCCAGGAAGACCGAGTGGGCAACACCTGACAAGAGAGGGCACAGAATTATCCCAAGTAGGGAGAAGAGGAAAGGGCCGGACACACCGCCACGAGGGGCCGCGCACACACCCTCAAGAAGCAAAGCAACATACCGAAACGCCATGGAGAACAGGCACCAGAGGGCCACCAGAACTCCCCAGCAGAGCGCAAGCTGTATAACAGATAACGTACCCTATGTGGGATAGTGGTAAGTCCCAAGACATGGGAACCCTCTTTGGAAGAACTTCCGCAACAGAGGAAAAACAAAAGAGCCACAGGGAAAACACCCCGCGAACGGCTTGACAATCAGCCCAAAGAAAAACAGAAGGCCTAATCTCTGGGCCAAGTCTGCGTAACAGTTCTAGCAAGAAACGCACACAGCGAACAAGGGCCGTCCAGCAGCCAACATTGCCAAAATCCCCACAAGGAGGACTCAATGGCCAGAAAACACTCCACTGCAAGAGCAACCGTCCCAAGAAGGACCAGAACCAGCTCAACTCCTTAATCACTGAGGAGGAGAAGGAGGAGGAGGAGGAGAATAAGGGGGAGGAGGAGGACGGAGGCCCGCCAGGAACCTTTGGATGGCAGAGTCAGCTGGGGCATGGAACACCAGGCTACCATCAAACGGGAGATCAATGAGCCGTTCCTGAATATTTTCGGGGAAGACGCCGTCCCGAAGCCAAGCATGACGACGGAGAGCGACTGAGGAAGCCATGGCCCGGCCCAGCACCTCCGAGATGTCCAGAGCGGAGTGAAGGATAAACGCCGCTAGCTCCCGGCCATCCAACGCGTGACGCCGTAAGTCCACCTTACCAGTCTCCTGAGAAGCTGCGGACCCCAAAGACTCAACCGAGTCCCACAGACAAGAGGAGGCCCTAGCCAGGACACACATGGTGTTCAGGGCCCACAGGGCCACGCTGGTCGAGTCAAACATGTTGCACCCCCAAGAGTCCAGCCAGCGGGCCTCCCGGGAGGGTGGAGTCAACATCGGCAGAAGGGAGGGAAAGGCAGTCCACAAAAGAGGGCTGGCGGCAGAGGGGTGGAGGGAAAGACACGCAGGGTCACGCAGTGCCGGAAGGTGCCGGTGTAGAAGGTGCTGAGGCACCGGATCCCCTGAGGCAGGATGCCCCCAAGCCCCTGTCAGGGACGAAAGGAGCGAACCCTCAAAGGGAAGCAAGATCTCCCTCCCACCAGAGCCCTGGTGGAGAACCTCCAAGAGATGATCCGTTGGAAAATGAGCAATCTGGTCACCCATGCGCAGAATATCCACAGCCGTGGACACCGTGTGAGCAAAGGCCACACCCACCTCTGTAGGGCCCCGCAGCGAAGAAAGCAGCTCCTCCGTGGGCGACGGCTGCAGGCTAAGGGGGCCGTCCCCCCAAGCCAAGCGGAATGGGCAGGGGCCAGACCTGGAAGGTAGGAGGAGCCGAGGAATGGGGGACCTGCCACTCCTCCGGCGAACACCGCGGCCTCAGAAACGGCGGGGAGCCACCCTTCGACGATGTCGGTGAAAAAGGAAAAAGGATGACACCAATATGCAGGCAGCCTCCGGAGAAGAGGGAGCGTCCGAAGACGAATCCGCAACTCGACGCCTGTCAGGAGCCGTAGAGTCCGCCGCCTGAGGCAGAGCGGCAATGCCAGCCTGCGCCGAAGGACACGCTGGATAGGGCTCCTCGAAGTCACACTGCACCGGGGACCGAAGCGGGCCGGAGTCGCAGTGGACAGGGGGCGGCGTCGGAATGGCGCGGACTCGACCTCCGCCGATGCAGCCGACTGCGTGGAGGGGCGAAAAGGACCAGGGGAGTGACACGTAGCCCTTCGCCAGCCTCTGCCCAGTATATGACAGTGGTGGTCCGGCGAGCCATGCGGCGCCGCCAGGGCTGACCCAACCTCCGACTCGCCCTCTGACAAGGCAGCCACCTGCGTGGAGGGACGAGAAAGTCCTGGAGGAGGGCGAGGGGTTCACGCCCAGCCTCGACCCAGAGCGGGATGAGGAAAGTCCACCGACCCCTGTGGTGCCGCCCGGTCCAGCAGCTGCCGGCACCGTAGCGGCGTCACCTCGGCCTTAGACACCTTGTCAAAGGACCGAGAGAGGCTCAGGGATGCGACCCAAGCCCCGACGACCTCACGCACCACCACAGGGACTCCCGCGGGAGTTTGCGGCGAGGCAGAGATGCCGTGGTGTGAAGGAGGGACCCCAGAGGAGCCGCACCCCAACAGCACCACATCCTCCAAGCCTGGATCCGACCCAGTCTGCGCCGGGGCCGGAGCCACCGGCAGCGCCGCGGAAGGCCCCGCGCAAGGCAAGGGAACCGCGGACGTCCCAGGAGGGGAAGGAGGAGGAGGAGATGCCAGTGACACCTGCAAAGCCGCCGCGTATGTCTCCATCTGGACTCTCAACGTTCCATCACCGGGAAACGGTGGGTAGGAGGACATGCGGGGCCACATCCCCCGCGGAGAGTCCACGCCCCCGGCAGGCTGAAATCCGGCCCCCGGGGACAAACTGCGACACTTACCCACCGATGAGCGACGCTCTCGCAACATCAGGGAAGGGCGATGACGACGACCATGGCCGTATCTGAAGCTGTCTGCCGAGGCTGATCGAGGGGAGGAGGTCGACCTGGAGAGACGCGCCGAGAGAAGTTTCATTCGCCGATTCCGCCGCGACTTCGGCTTCAACTGTTGGTACGTCTCACAATCTGTGGTGCCGCGATCCTCACCACATACAAATGCGATGAGGGTCCATCGCCAACATAAGACACCCACACGACGTGCAAGCTTTGAAGCCCGAAGGCATTCGCACACTGTTCCACCAAGAGAAGGACAATGATGAAGAAAAAAGGGCCCGAAACAGGCCCGTAGCAAGACCGGATCCGCGTTGCACGCCGAAAAGGAAAAAACTGACATAGGCGTGCTGGGGTTGGGCTTATGTGACCTCGCTGGCGTCACGTACGTGGATGACGCCTAGGCGGAGTCGCGTGGTGTCGCCCCACCCCCTGGCGTGCAGGGTTGCTGTGGCAAAGAGTTTTCGGATCCAGTCTCACGCCTGGGGATAATTCTACGTGAAGGAATCTGCGGCTAGTAGTCTCTATCAGATACCTCAGCATGGGCCAAGGTGGAAAGAAAGACACATGCAGCCATGCTGCAAATCCCTGAGATAGTGTGTGAGAAAACAAGAGCACAATACCTAGCACAGGGTGAAAAAGGAGCGTTGGAGGCAGAAATGATGGCCCAACCTCCCTAGAGAAAAGGTAGGAAGACTAGTGAAAAAGCTTTCACACAGCAAAAAGATCAGGACCACTCCCCTCAGGGAGAGGACTTGTCAGCCGCAGAGGGAACTGCGTCCACGGAGCTTGAGCCTTACGAGATAGAGCTTTTGGGTAAGGGGGGCCCTCCAGGGAACAGCTGTGCCTTGGGCAGCAGGTCTGCCCCACTTTTAAAGGCCTGAGGCAGCAAGCTGCTGCACAGGAGCAGGGAGATGTCAGTGGCTCCCACAAGGTCTATTGGGAGAAAGGACTCATGTACACTGATGCCAGAGACCCCTAACCTGGTGCCACTAGGAGAGTGGTAGTGCCTCAACTTTATAGGGAGTTTCTACTCACTCTAGCTCATGATTTCCCCACTAGCTGGACATCAGGGCCAGACCAAAACTTGGGAAAGATTGGTCACCCACTTCTATTGGCCCCAGATGCCCCAAAAAGTGAAGGAGTTTGTAAGCTCCTGTGTTACCTGTCAAGCCAGTGGCAAGACAGGAGGACACCCAAAAGTCCCCTTAATTCCACTACCAGTGGTTGGGGTACACTTTGAGAGGGTAAGAGTGGATATAGTGGGTCCACTTGAACCTCCTACAGCCTCAGGAAACAAGTTGATACTAGTAGTAGTGGATCATGCTACTAGGTATCCTGAAGCCATTCCCCTTAGGGCTTCTACAGCCCCTGTGATAACCAAGGCCCTCACTGATGTCTTCACCAGGGTAGGGTTCCATAAGGAGGTAGTAACAGACATAGGTTCCAACTTTATGTCTGCATAATTAAAACACAAGTAGGATGAGTGTGAAGTGATCTACAAGTTCACAGCACCTTACCACCCACAAACCAATGGCCTTGTTGAAAGATTCAACAAGACACTGAAAGGCATGATAATGGGACTCCCTGAAAAACTAAAAGGGAGATGGGATGTTCTGTTGCCCTGCCTGCTTTTTACCTACAGAGAGGTGCCTCAGAAGGGAGTAGGGTTTTCACCCTTTGAACTTCTGTTTAGCTGCCCTATAAGGGGACCACTCTCACTTTAGAGGGAAGGATGTCAGAAACCCCATCAGGTACCAAAGCAAGATGTGGTCGACTATGTACTAGGCCTTCGTTCCAGGATGACAGAGTACATGCAGAAAGCATCAAAGAATCTTGAGGTGAGCCAGGAGCTACAGAAGCTCTGGTATGACCAGAAAGCTGCACTGGTAGAATTTCAACCAGGGCAGCAGGTGTGGGTTTTGGAGCCAGTGGCACCAAGGGCTCTCCAGGACAAGTGGAGTGACCCTTACCCTATCTTAGAAAAGAAGAGTAAGGTCGCCTACTTGGTAGACCTGGGCACTAGTAGGTCCCCCAAAAGGGTGATACACGTGAACCACCTCAAACTCTATTTTGACAGGGCTGGTGTGACCATGCTGATGGTTACTGATGAGGATCAGGAGACAGAGAGTGAACTCTCCCCGACCTCGTCTCTTACAGCTCCCAGGATGGGTCAGTGGATGGAGTTGTACATTCAGACGCCCTCTCTGCCCAACAACAGGCTGATTACAGACAAGTAACAGTATGCCCAGCTCTTTTCTTTAACCCCATGTCAGACTCCCCAGTGTATCCAGGATGTGGACACTGGATACAGCTTGCCTGTGGAAACCAAAATCTATCGCCAGTCTGATCAAGTTAAGAAAAGCATCAAAGCTGAGGTCAGCAAGATGCTGGGGTTGGTGGTCATTGAGCCTTCTGAGAATCCATGGGGGCCAGCCCAGTGGTCCCAGTTCCCAAGCCTCATCCACAGTGTGGTAAGAGAGAAATTAGGTTTGTTTGGACTACAGAGGCCTCAGACCTGTCACCAAGACAGATGCAAACCCCATCCCTATAGCTGATGAACTGATAGATAAGGTAGGGGCTGCCAAATACTTAAGTACCTTCGCCTTAACTGCAGGGTACTGGCAGATTGGCATGGCCCCTGGAGCAAAGGAAAAGACAGCATTCTCCACACCTGATAGGCACTTTCAGTTCACTGTGATGCCCTTTGGTCTAAAGAATGCCCCTGCCATCTTCCAGAGGTTGGTGAATCAAGTCCTTGCTGGGTTAGACGGCTTTAGTGCAGTTTATCTAGGTGATATTGCTGTGTTTAGCTCTTCCTGGCAGTATAACCTGGTCCACCTAGGGAAGGTGTTACAGGCTCTGCAAGCTGCAGGCCTAACTATCAAGGCATCCAAATGCCAGATAGGGCAGGAAACGGTTATGTACTCGGGCCACCTTGTAGGTGGAGGCCAAGTACAACCACTACAACCCAAAATCCAGACAATCCTGAATTGTGAAGCTCCAACCACCCAGACCAAACTCAGGGAATTCCTTGGCATGACTGGGTACTATAGGAGGTTTGTATCCATTGTGACATCCCTCATACAGCTCACCTCCAACAAGATGCCCAAGAAAGTGAACTGGACAGTTGGATGTTAAAAGGCTTTTGGCACCCTAAAAGAGGCCATGTGCTCGGCACCTATTCTCAAGGCTCCAGATTACTCCAAGCAGCTCATTGTGCAGACTGATGCCTCTGAGCTAGGAATAGGAGTGATCCTATCCCAGACCAATGATGATGGACAGACCAACCTGTTGCTTTCATAAGCAGAAGGCGACTCCCCAGGGAGGAGTGTTGGAGTGCCATTGCTGTGGTTTTGTCCCTGAAGAAGCTGAGACCATACCGGTTTGGTTCTCACTTCCTGGTAAAAATCTGACCACAGACCTCTCAGATGGCTAATGCAGATGAAGGGGGAAAATCAAAAACTTTTGAGGTGGTCCATCTTCCTACAGGCAATGGACTTTACAGTGGAACATCGACCTGGGACTGCCCATGACAATGCAGATGGCATTTCCAGATTTTTCCACTTCGACAATGAAGACTCAAGGGAAAGGTTAGTTTCATCCTCTTTCGTTTGGGAGGGGGGGTTGTGTAGTAAAGTGCCCCTTTTTGCATGGTTACACCCCACGTTTTGCCTGACACGTGATGCTATTTGACTTGGTGTACCCTGGGTTCCTGCCAATCAGGTTCCCAGGCCCTCTGTTCTTTCCCAAAACGGTATCTTTGTACCCACAAATGGCACATCTCTGGCCACAGGTAAGCCCCTTGTAAAAGGTACCATAGGTACCAAGGGCACTGTGACCAGGGAAGGCCTCTAAGGGCTGCAGCAACTATTGTGCCAGTCTTAGAGGTCCTATACCTTAACACTCACACACTGCCATTGCAGGGTGCGTGTTTTGGTGCAGAGAAAAGTGAAGAGTCGGCATGGCACACGTCCCTGTGTGCAATGCCTACAACCCACTGCATGATGTCTAGGCAAGCCACCCCTCTAGCAGGGTGCACTAGTCCTCAGGTGAGGGTACAGTGGCAAGAGCCCTGTACCCCTGCAGTGTCTAAGTCCATTCTTAGACATTGTAAGTGTAGTAAAGCTATAAAGAGTATATGGTCTGGGAGTTGGTCATTACGAACTCCACAACTGCATAGTGGCTTTACTAAAACCTGGGAAGTTTAGTAGCATACTTCTCAGCACATTAAACCCACACTGATGATAGTGTAGGATTTAATGTAAAATGCACCTAGAGGGCATCTTAGAGATGACCTCTGAAAAACGACCAGCCCTGCAGTGGTTCCTGAGTGGCTGCCTGCCATTTGCCACCACCAGACAGGTTTCTGGACCCCTGGGAGGAGAGCCTCTGATCTCTGTGTCCAGAAACAAATTCCATTCTGGGCAGAGGTGTCATGACTCCTCTGTCAGGATGGGCCCATGAAGGGGGACGCTTCAAATGCCTGTCAACTTTGTTGGCTGTCCCTGCCTTATGGTGCTCCCACCGGTTCTGCCCACAACTTTAGACAGGACAATCAGTAGTAAAATAAAGCTAAGAGGAGAGGTGTGCCCATCTTTGCCAACCCCACCCCTCAGGTGTGGGAGGCAAGGTGAAGCACACCTCTCAGTCCTCTCCATCTTGAAGACCCAGCCAATTAGGGAGAGGCTCAAGCCCCCTCTCACAGGAGGGTGACATTATAGGGGGTGTACCCACCCCAAGGAAGGGACCCATTGGTCCCGACCTACACACCCCTTTAACACCCCTACATTTTGTATTTAGGGGCAACCCTGATCCTTGCCTCCTAAGATTCAAGGAAGAAAGAAGAAGGTCCAAAGGGCCTGTGCTGACCCAGGAAGAAGAGGACACCTACTGATTTGGCCCCAGCGCTACCGGCCTGTCCCGTCTCTGACCTGCCTACAGCGAAGAAACTGGCGTGACCAGCAGCCCCCCAGAGCCCAGAGGACCCACCCTGTAACCAGCTGACTGACTCCGTCTTTAGTGAGCACCGGATGTGCTCAAACAAAAAGACTCACCCACAGAATCCGGATCCAGACTGCTCCGCGATTCTGCACCACTCTGCACCAGATGCCCACAACCTGAGTTTGAGTGGACCAACACCACTAGGAGATCTCCCCAGTGATCCTGAGCTGGGAATTGGTGATGCCCGACCTCCCTCAAGCTTCAAGCAGGTTCATCCTGAAGGGTCCCCCGATCATGACCAGAGCTGGGAAGAAGATCCAACACCAGAAGACACCCCTGCACCCGACACCCCGCATCCTTGGGTCGCCCAACCACCAGTGTCCAGGCATCCCCCAAGAATCCAAAGTCCCTCTCCAGCCAGTGGTCGCCTTCAGGAAGTGTCCTTGCCCGAGCTTGCAGCCTCTTTGCCAAACTGGAGGTTTCCATTGGAAACCACAGGGTCCCTGACGTCTTCTTGGCACACTGCACCCAGCCGCTCCTGTGCCGCTGGTGGTACAGCTCCAGTGCTGATTGTTGGCCCCTGCTGGGCTGACCTTAAACCCAGGAACTTTGATCCCACACCTGAGTGGCCTGCTCGTGAGCAGTCCCGGACCGAAGGCCCCCCTAGCGCCATTGGCTAACATTAGGACTCTGCACCCAGCCGCCCCAGTGCCGCTGGGGGTGCAACTTGAGTGCCTACCTAGACCTTGGGGAACCTTGGTATTAACCCCCAAAACTCCCACTTGTAAGACGTTTACTTAACTGTGAAACCGATTTTTTGGGCCTAAAATGTTGTGTTGAACTGCTGTTTTGTATGGAGGGAAAAGAAACTATAACTGAAAGCAAGAAAAGTCCTACTTACCTTGTATTGTGAGAAGATTCTGTGTGGTATCGAGGAATACCACCCCAAGTAGTCAAGTAATCTGAAAGTAATCATAAAGTTCTCTAAAAGCAATTACTGTGTAATTTAAATTGCTTTTTGAAACCATACCAACTTGTAATATTCGCACATCCGTTTCCAATTGCATTTCTGTGTAAAGGTTTACAATCAAAAGTGCATTTTACCTACCGTTATCAAGACCCGCTTGGTTCTAGAAATAAAATAAAATACAAGTATACCTTTTTTTATACTTACCCAATTATTCTGGAGTCTGTCTCTGAGTTTGTGTAACCACAAAACGAGGAAAAGGAGGGAGTGGTGGTGGCCAAGATACCACCAGTATCTTGGAAAACGTAGGGTTTATTAAAAGACTGCCCTCACCCACTAAATAGTGGCCTGCTTCACCATAGGGCTGCTACAACATCCCTGCGCCGACCAACACCTGGGATGGAGCAAAGGAAGGGGAGGACATAACTAACATAAATGTGTTGGGATCCACACAGTAAGTTACATACAAAAAGACAGTGATTGCGTAAGTGTAAATTAACTCAAAGATACCTTTCCAAATTCTTATTCCTGGGTTCCCTGGATAGGATTAAAAGTAAAAATATTGGAGATGGTCTAGAAGTTAGGACCCCTTTTCTCTCCTATACTGCTTCTATGTCGACATGTTTCGGCCACTATTATCGCCCATAAGGGGTTGTTTGGTCTTGTTCAGGACTAGCGATCCTGTTTAATACAAATCACTTCCCTGGTAAATATCCAAATCTTCAAGGGAATATGTGTGTTTGAGGAGATGCGTATTTCTATATACAATGACCTTGCTTGTCACTTTCTGTGTAGACACTCATGTATTTCAAGTTTCATCAATAAAGTTGATCAAACTGTACTGCAAGCTGGAGCATCCCCCTGTAATCACACTTTCTTCAAGGGTTGGATGCCACTAGTCAGTGCCTCATGCCGCCCCGTGCAGTTCTGAATGTGTGTAATCAGTCCTTGAGAGAGTGAATACAATAACTGCTTAACACACCTTCTGGGTAAGCCTAACTCCTCGCCTACACTACCACAAAGAGAGCTGTTAGTACATACCTAATTTAGCCTCTGCTATACCTCTGGGGGACTCCCTGGACTCTGTGCACACTATACCTTACTTTGGTATAGTATATACAGAGCCAGCTTCCAACACACAGACACTAAACTGAGTAATGTTTGGAGACGAGGCACCATAGACAGACAGACAGAGATGGGTGTCCCTCACTGATATCTGCTATTGACAGTCACAACATGGCTTAAACCCTGTTGTTTTAGGGGGTGACATGTCAGCACACTGAATACATTTGAAGGCAAAAACTCTGCAAGTGACAGGATTCTAGAACTCCGGATAACCCGTCAGCAGATGTATAAACAAAAGAACAGACAGGGTGGCGCAGATATAGGGCTCTGGTGTCATGTCTGGGATGGATCAGATGCGGAGCCTCACAACACCACCTGTCATCACATGAGGGAATTACTACAAAAGTTTCCGGATCTAGTCTGGTACCTGGGCATGTTCATATGGTGAAGAATCTGACGCAAAAAGTCTATCAGAATGATTTATTGGTTAATAGGTTTGTTGGCAAAATTCAGACTGCATTCACAAAAGGTTGGGGCACACTTTGCAAATGCTTTTTGTGAATCCAATTTTAGCACATCTGTTCCCTACAGAAAAAAAGAGGCATACCTCGTACTTATCTATTTCGCTGTGATGGTGTGTTTTTGGATTAATGGACACGTATGATAAACAAAAATAATGTGGTGTTATAAAGCACTGCAACAATAAGATATGTGGATTAGGTAATGTCAGGGTTGCCACTGTCCATGTACTTTAGTGATCACCGACACCAGTTTATCCAGGATTGGCCTTGTGGCTTGATGATAATTTAATGCTCTGTGAGATATAAAGTAATAGCCAAAGTTGTTTGCCTATCTAAACCTAAAGTTAACCTCTTCAATGCCCATGACGAGCTGGTCTCGTCATGGGCCGCGGTGGCGCTGTGCCCATGACGAGACCAGCTCGTCATAAACCCCGCCCGCTAATACAACGGCCGGCACAGGGCGGGGAAAGGGGCGGGCACTGAAGGGGTTAACAAATAATTTCCAGTAGTTGTTGTACCGAGCATACATATAGAAAAACATGTGAATTAGTGTATCAAGGGAAAAGTTTCAGCGCTCCGTCCATCATCTCCTTTTGTTTGCTTTGTTCGACTTAAGTTGGCAGGGTATGCCCAGACGTGGGTCCCTTGCCCACTTTGCCACTGGATTCAAGTTAGCATGGCTGATGAGAGCGGTTAGCCCGAAATCGGTCCCAGAATGCTTGTTTCCGGTCCAGGGAAGACATAGCTTGGCAGTTCGGGCTGGACTGTTCCCATGAGGAACAGGGTCAAGAGTGATTTGCATATGGCTGTGTCTGAACTGGGGTGGTGAAGTGAGCTAAAGAACGATGAAGGATTAAACCCAGATCTGGTTGTTAATGACTCGAAATTAAGAGAGATAACATCATGTTAGCACACTTACATTTAAATTTGATTGGCATAAAGTATGCAATGACCATAAGAACATTTTCACTCCTAGCAGAGCAGTATGGGACTGTCCAAAATATCATTTGTACTATCAACTGAGACCTACCCTCAAATGTAAATGAATGTATATGATCATGTGCATGGTTGGTTTCAGCTTTGCTGTTTACAAGAACCCACTTGTGCATCTCCTGTAGGAAACTCACTTTACATCGAGGCTGTGGCTCATACTACTGTGCGATAATAAACTGCAGAGGAGCAAGCATATAATAAAGCACACATCAGGACCAAATAAAACTGAACATGTATTTAGGCTCTTTATGGTCTGCTTCTGGAGGCACTAGCGCTCTCCATAGATGTGCGGAAGGCATTTGATAAGTTATACAGGGATTATCTGAGGGCGATCATGTGTAAAATGGCTCTCGAGGAACGATTAGGCCTGGGCCAAAATTCCGTTCCGTTTGCGGAAATTGCGATAATTTGGCATTTTCGCGTTCCACGGAAAGCGCGAAAATGTCAAAATTTCCGCATTCCGCAGCTTAGTGATAATTTGTTTCTTGCTCGCGCTGTAAAATAATACATTCTCGCGTGCGCGCGATCGCCTTACCTGAATCCCCGCGTTCGCCGACAAGTTTTCCCGATCCGGTCGCGTTCTCCACGAGATGTTGGATTGTTGGTAGCCATTTGCGCTGTTTTGCGACAGTTCGCGCCCGCAGTAACGTCATGCGACGCGCGATCACGTATTTCTTCTCGCGATCATGCACCGCAAGACAAGTGAAAACAAGATGGCCGCGCCCGCGAGCAACCGCATGGGTAAGTTGGTGAGCCGCGACCACGCAGAAAATACCGCGAACGGGCAGGAAAAAAACGTCCGCATCTTCGCGATATTTCCGCGTGTTTGCGGAGATTTTTAACATTTTCGCGATAATTTGCGAAAGTGAATTTCGCAAATTCCTCCCACCCCTAGGAACGATAGGATAAATGGGGCTCCCTTCTATACAAGTTCAAAGTTCAAATTCAGCTTTATTCGGTGCAAGTAAAAACCACCATAAAAGCATATTATTCGAGCAAAACATTCCTACAATAGATCATATTTAAAATTATTAGAAATAACAGTTTGTATTTATACAGACTAAAAAATAAAACAGGATACTAATCCATATACAATACTTAAATACACAATACTATTATAAAACAGCCATAGGGGATTGAAGGCAAATCAAATTTTACGCTAACAGCTATGCAATAAAATAATTAATTCTGGTTTAAAGTGCTGGTGCTCATTAGTGCATAAAGGGTACATAAGGTGCACGGTGCCGCATCTTGTCTTTATACATTTTTCGAGGCAATGTGGGGGAGTGGGAATTTGTCCGAATTTTTGCACAACAGGCATAAGATTTTGATGTGCAAATGATCATAAATGCATGAAATTACATAAAATGCAGGTGCCTTGTCTTGTCTGGATAAATACTAAATTGAAGGGACTAACAGTTTTCATCCATATTTTCATATAACAATACATCCAGGTATGTGTAATTCTTTCTTTTTCTAATTGCAAGTAGCACATATCGGATCACAGAGTTTATAATTTTCAAATTCCCCAAACTACAAATGAAGTTAAAAGCATATTTGATAAAAAAAAAAAAAAGGGGGCTTTAGAATCATATTGCTATATGCGGATGATATGTTACTTTATCTGAGAGACCTACTATGGGAATAATATGGGCGGTGGGGATCTGGGTTCCTAATAAACTGGAACAAAACTTGTGCATTCTGGGGGCGTGGCTTCGCCGACACACAAGATGGCTCCCTGAGGTCCAGGCTCCGCCGCATCCAGGACCTGTTTGTTCCGTTTACTTCATCTTCGGGATGGTGCAGACTGCAGCCCTAAGAGGGGAAAGATGTTGGAAGACAGAGATGCCCCTTTGGTAATTTTTTCAGATACTGCGAGCAGCATTACGCTCAGCTCTGCCATCATGGCCGTTTACTCAGAAACGGCTGCCATTTTGGGAGGTCGTTATCTGCTGCTGTTCAACAGTATAACAGTGGTATGAACTGGACTATTTACTTTCCCTTTTTTCCTCTCTTGTTGGGATGAATACCTCTTAGTGCACAGAATTTTTTCTTTTTTTTCTTCTCTTACTCCTTTTATTATTATTATATATATATATATATATATATATATATATATATATATATATATATATATATATATATATATATATATACACACACACACACAAAAGAGCTCCCAAAATTGAAGATGCCACACTCTGGCGTGTGAAGTAATATTTATTGGCAAGGCAGCACCAACAAACTAACCTTGTGAGCACACAGTTCGTAATACTGCCATTGAATCCCTACGCGTTTCGGGCATCATCCCGCCCTTGCTCACAGGAATGGCTGACATGGAGTAGAAGCAACAAACAAAAGTTCGCACTCACGATATTTAAATGTTTCCACTGTGGGCGTGTCTGCAAAGTGCATTATGGTAAAGTAAGTCTCCTTTTTCTTTATTCCCTTGGTGGGTGTCGCAATAAAAGTCTCCTTCATAAAATTCATAATACCTTAATAGGTCACTGCACTACTCACAAAGTTGCCGCTGTGCTGTTTTATCCCCTGCCAACCAACACGTCGATCCATCAGCGCCGTATTAGTGACGGCGCTCGACCCGCACATCCGCAGGGGGGCATCCTCGCGACCTGGGAAGGCCGCTGTTTAATCCACACTAAAGAGCTCCCAAAATTGAAGATGCCACACTCTGGCGTGTGAAGTAATATTTATTGGCAAGGCAGCACCAACAAACTAACCTTGTGAGCACACAGTTCGTAATACTGCCATTGAATCCCTATGTGTTTCGGGCATCATCCCGCCCTTGCTCACAGGAATGGCTGACATGGAGTAGTAGCAACAAACAAAAGTTCGCACTCACGATATTTAAATGTTTCCACTGTGGGCGTGTCTGCAAAGTGCATTATGGTAAAGTAAGTCTCCTTTTTCTTTATTCCCTTGGTGGGTGTCGCAATAAAAGTCTCCTTCATAAAATTCATAATACCTTAATAGGTCACTGCACTACTCACAAAGTTGCCGCTGTGCTGTTTTATCCCCTGCCAACCAACACGTCGATCCATCAGCGCCGCATTAGTGACGGCGCTCGACCCGCACATCCGCAGGGGGGCATCCTCGCGACCTGGGAAGGCCGCTGTTTAATCCACACAAAAGAGCTCCCAAAATTGAAGATGCCACACTCTGGCGTGTGAAGTAATATTTATTGGCAAGGCAGCACCAACAAACTAACCTTGTGAGCACACAGTTCGTAATACTGCCATTGAATCCCTACGCGTTTCGGGCATCATCCCGCCCTTGCTCACAGGAATGGCTGACATGGAGTAGAAGCAACAAACAAAAGTTCGCACTCACGATATTTAAATGTTTCCACTGTGGGCGTGTCTGCAAAGTGCATTATGGTAAAGTAAGTCTCCTTTTTCTTTATTCCCTTGGTGGGTGTCGCAATAAAAGTCTCCTTCATAAAATTCATAATACCTTAATAGGTCACTGCACTACTCACAAAGTTGCCGCTGTGCTGTTTTATCCCCTGCCAACCAACACGTCGATCCATCAGCGCCGTATTAGTGACGGCGCTCGACCCGCACATCCGCAGGGGGGCATCCTCGCGACCTGGGAAGGCCGCTGTTTAATCCACACTAAAGAGCTCCCAAAATTGAAGATGCCACACTCTGGCGTGTGAAGTAATATTTATTGGCAAGGCAGCACCAACAAACTAACCTTGTGAGCACACAGTTCGTAATACTGCCATTGAATCCCTATGTGTTTCGGGCATCATCCCGCCCTTGCTCACAGGAATGGCTGACATGGAGTAGTAGCAACAAACAAAAGTTCGCACTCACGATATTTAAATGTTTCCACTGTGGGCGTGTCTGCAAAGTGCATTATGGTAAAGTAAGTCTCCTTTTTCTTTATTCCCTTGGTGGGTGTCGCAATAAAAGTCTCCTTCATAAAATTCATAATACCTTAATAGGTCACTGCACTACTCACAAAGTTGCCGCTGTGCTGTTTTATCCCCTGCCAACCAACACGTCGATCCATCAGCGCCGTATTAGTGACGGCGCTCGACCCGCACATCCGCAGGGGGCATCCTCGCGACCTGGGAAGGCCGCTGTTTAATCCACACTAAAGAGCTCCCAAAATTGAAGATGCCACACTCTGGCGTGTGAAGTAATATTTATTGGCAAGGCAGCACCAACAAACTAACCTTGTGAGCACACAGTTCTTAATACTGCCATTGAATCCCTACGCGTTTCGGGCATCATCCCGCCCTTGCTCACAGGAATGGCTGACATGGAGTTGTAGCAACAAACAAAAGTTCGCACTCACGATATTTAAATGTTTCCACTGTGGGCGTGTCTGCAAAGTGCATTATGGTAAAGTAAGTCTCCTTTTTCTTTATTCCCTTGCTGGGTGTCGCAATAAAAGTCTCCTTCATAAAATTCATAATACCTTAATAGGTCACTACTACTCCATGGATGATGCCCGAAACGCGTAGGGATTCAATGGCAGTATTACGAACTGTGTGCTCACAGGTTGCTACTACTCCATGTCAGCCATTCCTGTGAGCAAGGGCGGGATGATGCCCGAAACACGTAGGGATTCAATGGCAGTATTACGAACTGTGTGCTCACAAAGTTAGTTTGTTGGTGCTGCCTTGCCAATAAATATTACTTCACACGCCAGAGTGTGGCATCTTCAATTTTGGGAGCTCTTTTGTGTGGATATATATATATATATATATATATATATTCCAGTCTCTCGTCTCATACACCTTTCCTTCACAGAAAAAAGACGATGTGGACCCAAATTCATGGTGCTTTGTTTTATTTTGCTTAGTGCCCCGCACCAACCGCCATTACACGTTTCGGCCTCCCACAGGCCTTGATCACGACGCACGTCATCTTTCCTGAATGTTATTTAAAGTGCCAGTGCAAAGAACCTTGTGACTTCAATGTTAATCGATATAGAAGAGTATTTAAAAGCAGCATGAAATTGCCATGTGATTAATGATAAAAGCAAGTAAATGTCAAATACAATTACAAACATGTTGATAAAATATCATGAAAAACTGCATCCATAAAAATAAATAAATAAATATTTAAATAGTTGCAAAATTGCTAAAATATGCCCAATAAGAGAAAATGTATAGCTAAGATGGTTAAATACACATTAAAAAAAGCAGGTTCATAAAATATTGAATCATCTTTTTTTCAATGGAATTAAAAAAAAATATCCATTAGTGTAAAGCCATCACAATCTATTAGCCAAGTTCGCTGCTAAATCTATTACGCCCAAATGGGCCTTCTAAAGCCTTCAAGTCTATTAAGATAAAGTGCAAGTGCTATTGATATACAGTGCCACCGTATGTGCAAATGTGCAAAAGTTATAATAGAATAAACAAATAATTAAAAAAGATGATTAAAATACAGCAATTAGAGGCAGCGGCCAAACATTTTCTTTTGATTATTTTCTTATAGATATGAGTACTACACACTTGCTATTATAAACAGGTATACAAATCTTCACTAGAGTTAAGACCCTGAGGTGTCTTGCAGTCTAACTCTAAAATATACCTGGTTTCAAGTTGTCTAAGGAGAGCCTCTCGGTCTCCACCTCTCCTTAGAGGGGGGACTGTGTCTACCACAAAATATTTTAAGACACAGACATCTTTGTCATGGGACTCCCCAAAATGCCTTGCAACGGGATAGGCCTGATCCCCATTGATTATTGCTCTCATGTGCTGGAGTATCCTTTTGTGTACCTGCAATTTTGTGCTACCCATGTAGCGCAGGCCTCAAGGACACTCCAGCTCATAAACCGCAAAGTCGGTTTTGCATGTTCGTTTTTTATCAATGTGCACAGGCTCCTGCTTAAAAGGAGTTGTATATTCGGGTCGATTTGTCCCGTATTTGCAGGCTTTGCAAGTCGAGCAGTTACGAAAACCCTAGCTAACATCCAACCAAGAGCCACTAGATCTCAACTCAGGACTACTTTTCACTAACGATTTGATCATGGATCTGGCTTTCCTGAATGTGATATTGGGTGACCTGGTTAAATTACTACCCAATATCGGATCATTTTTTACAAGTATCCAGTTTTTATTCACTATCTTTCGGATAGCCTTGTGCTGGTTACTATAAGTCAGGATAAGTCTTGAGGGTTGTTCAGTGAATACTGGCGACTCAGTAGCTTTTAGGGTTTTGCATATCAGAGCCTGTGAGCTCTCCATTTTTTGGTTTTTTCTATGGCTAGATTTATTTCCCCAAAAATCTTTGTGGTAAATCGCAATAAGTCTGTTTTCGAATAGATATATATATAAAATATAAATATAACTATACACAAGTATAAAAATTCTTTTCTCCTTAAAATTCATCAGTAAGAAAGATTTCACACAGACTTTAAAACCAGGAAAAGGTGATCAATATCGCAAAGATAACATATGTATAATGCTATTAGTAATATATGTATATATAAATATATTAAAAAATCCCTGTAAAATACGTATGTTTCTAATATCATAGCCATCATTCTTTCCCCATAATTAGGTTTTGTTACATAATTTGTTTTTCCATTTATGATTGATTGTACTAAAGTGCAAGTGTGTGTAACAAGTTGCCTTAAAGACCCTTACTTGTTTTCTCCCTTTGTGAAAGTGTGAAGTGCATTGTGATTAATAAAACATATTGTTTAGGAGCTCCTGTTGAAACGATTCATTAAAGGTATTAACAGTAATTTCCAACTCTGTCACCATTAATTCTACAATCTTGTTTTCCTTATATGGTAGGCTGGCAGTTTAATTTAATCTTCCTGAATCTCGGTATAAATACTGGATTTCTATTTGTTCACCATCAGTTTAAATTATATATATTTTGGTTTTACCAGTGTATTTAAAGAGCCTGGCAGAAATATTTCTCTGTATATGAGAAGACCTTTATATTTTTGGACTGTCCTTTGCCTGGCGTTTCTGTGACTCATATATGTCATATCAAGCACTGGTTACTTCCTTTATGGGCAGATTAAAAATGCAGATATTTGTACCCAAAAAACAGCTGCCTGTTATTTCTGGAAGTAGTTCTACTACGGACGGTTCACGGTCGAAGGTGTTAACTTTCACTGGAGTGATGGCACCTCTGTTGGGAACGCAAATCCTCTGAACAGTACCCCTTGAGTAAATCTCAGTCTCCTCCCTCATCTTCTAAAAAGACCGTCACCTGAGAAATCTCTGTCTTCGACTTCTCTAGAATTATTATTGGAGGAGATTAGGGCATTGCATCCCTTTGTTGAGGAGACTAATAAGCGAATCCAAAATCTAGATGACAAAATGGTCATCAAAGGGAAACCGTGTCTCTATGGTGCAACAGCAGGTAGTGGACTTGCATGAGGGAACAGCTAAAATTCATCTTGGAGAAGGAGGTTGGTCATCTTAAAAAAACGGCGGAACATTTGGAAAACAGGAAAAGGCGGAAATATTTTCGCATTTATGGTCTTCTGGAGGCACTCGAAGGAGACGATCCCAGTTTTCTTTTTCACCTCCTTTCTTCTAAAACTGCTGGACGTCTCGTTCCACTTCGCTTAATATCCAGAGGGCTCATAGGCTAGGTCCTCGCCTAACTTCTTCTACGTCACCTGCTAAACCAAGAAGAGTCATTATATTATTCCTGCGATTTACAGATCTGATGCTGGTTCTTGCTGCGACTAGGGCTAAGTGGCAAGTGTCCTGGATGGTGCAAAGGGTCTTCTTGTCTCAAGATGTTTCTAATATCACCGCTGCCAAGAGAAAGGAGTTCCTTGGTCTTCGGCCTTCTTTAAATCTTTAGGTGCAAGATATTGTCTCTTTCATCCCTACATTTTCAAAGTCACCAATCAGAACAAGCATACCACTTTTGAGGATCCAGCAGACCTTAATAAATTTATACAAATTCACATGTCATCGGACACAATGGATATGAGTGGTCTTTCTTCGTGCTGAATTTCCTTCGAACAACATCCTGTCCAGCCGGTCTTTATGTCAGATGATAGTCGGATGCTGGTTGTTGTAAGATGTGATAAGTGTATTTATGCATGTTTGTTCTTTCAATGTGGTTATTTAATGTTCTAATATATTTATTATGTTGTCCTTCTTCTTTGTTCATGTTGCAATATTGTCATTTTTGGTTATAGAACTTATGATTTCATCCCCCTCTTTCTTTCCACAGATTTATTCTATTCGTCTGCACAGTACATCATACCCCCTCCTTGTATATTGTCCGGATGTGGCGTACATTCATTCCTTTTGGGTGTGTCATCTGTTTTTTTGTCGTCACCACCCCAGTTCTTTTTCTGTTCCCTTTTTTTCTAGTCATCCTGTTTGGACTTGTACTGTTTTCTCTTCTTACTCTTTGTTTTCCCTTCGCTCTTCCCTTCCTCTTTTCTTCTTTGTCTCTTTCCTCCATTACATTTATTCTTTTCTGTATTATATGTTGGATTTTTCATATTTGCCTCATTGTTTTCCAATAATTATTCTCTTCATCGTATATAATTCAGAGTAATCACATAGAGTATTAAAGGTTCTCTTAATATAATCAAGCGACAGAGTGTTATCTCATCTAGGTAAATCTAATCCTGATCTGGTTCTTCTCCAGGAAACTCACCTTACACAAACTGAAGTTTTGAAATTTAAGCGAACTTGGGTTGGTTATGTGTTTGTTTGCCCATCGATGAATAAGAAGAATGGGGTTGTGATATTGGGCAAAAAATCCCTTAATGTTAATATGGCTTCTCATGATTCTTACTTTATTTTAGGAGGAGATTGTAATCAAATAATGGATCCGGTTTTGGACAGACAATCCTCATTTTAATTTCAGTCCCATAAACTGCATAAACAATTTCACTCGGTTATCCATAAAGGAGCTTTGGTAGACTGTCTAACCCAACTGCCCGGAAGTATACTTTCTCTGCTTCTCAAGGTTCACTTTCTAGATTGGATCATATATTTTTTTCTAAATCTCTTGCACAGTTTATCATACAGTCACATATTTCTCCAATTGTGCTTTCTGACCATGCTATGGTTATTACAGACTAGGATTTGGCTCCCCCTCTGTCACGACTTGCTCCCTGCGTTCTCATGTCCACCACCAGGGGGCTGAACTGTAGGACTCTCCAGTGTTCTAATAAGCCTCCAGACCCTCCCCTTCATGTATATAATGACTTCCAGCCATTTGGACACTATTTGTGAATTTACATCAATTCCCAAACCATGCTGGGTTTTGTGAAAGCCAGCCTGCTCATACTTGAAGCCAGCCTGCTCATGTTTGGAACTCCACTACCTCGAATTCCCTGCTCACTGCTTTGTCTCCTCCCCTGCAGGCCAAGGATGGGTGGAGGAATTCATCTCACCTGTGGCTGGCTGCTGCTAGCCTGCTCACACTTGCTGCATGTGATTACTGTGAGCTCTCTTAAGCCCCAGTTCCTTTCTGCCCAGTGTTGGGCATTGTAGCTGTATAACGGTGAGACCAATCCTTGTTTCCAGTGTTTCCTGAGCCTTTCATATCCTTGTTTCAAGTGATTCCTGAGATTTAGTTAATCCTTGTTCCTTGATTCCTGAGCTATAGCTATTCCTTGTCCCTGAATTAGCACTGCCTGCAGTGCTACCTTGTTTCCGGAGTTCCTGAGCTATAGTTCTTCTTTGTTCCTGGGCTTCAGCTATTTCTTGTTTCTGATTTGCACTGTATCCTTGACCCAGCACTGCCTGCAGTGCAACCTTGACTCCTGAAGCTTCAGTAATTCTATGTCAGGACCGGAGGCTTCGGATTATGCTATCTCTCTTCGCTTTATTGCTTATCAGAAACAGACAGCAGCCAGAGAGATTCGTAAGTATCAGAGTAAAAACCATACAAAAACTACAACTCCCTACAACCAGGGAGATAACACAGTAAAAATTAGTCCATCAACTATTTCTGTGACACCATCCAAAGTCCTCTGTCAGCTCTCTCTCCTCCTCTTTCTTCGCTGCTGCGCAGCCAGTTAAGTGCTCTTGGTCATTTTTCTACTTTCGAGTAACTGTTTGCTTGTTTTGGTGCTAGTTACGTGTTCGGATTCACGTTTGTGGGCATTAAAAGTATTTTTTTCCATTGTTGTTATTTCATTACAGAGCCCCTAGCGGCCGCGGGAGCGTTCTCGCTCCTTACGCGGCCGGCTCCCCTGCTGCTGCGGCATCTTTATACGCCGCTAGGGGCGCTTGACCGCCTTGTCGCTCTCGCGTCGCGTCTCCTCAGATGAGGAGCGCGCCGCGAGACCAACGGTCACAGAGCCATCCCCTGCTGCCTCACCTCTGACGTCCGCATCGCGGACTGTATTTCTCACGGCATTGTTTCTTTCATACACCCCGGTGGGGGTCTGTATTGCGGTATAAACCGCATTGAACGCGCTTGGGTATTCAGCGCTGTAGGCACCAGCCGAACACCACGCATCTCGCGGATGGTGTCCCATTACATTCTGGGCATTTCACTGCAAATTGAATTTGGGCTAAAAACACTGTATTGCAACGCGGTAGGGAGGCAGCCACCCGGTCAGGTTATTCCTGAGGGTTTTTCCGCGTTGAGGGTCTGGTGCAGCCCTATTGTAACCCTCTGGGCTACCCTATCTTTGCGGCCTTTGGTCTGCTCATAATCCTATTGCCCTGCTGGTTGTGTGACAGTCCTTGGTGTCCTTAGGTACTTACCTTGTCGAAAATGGCCAGTCAGTCTGAGTACTATGAGGAGGAAGTGCAGGAATACTTACCTTATAGCGATGATTTCTTTGACGCAGTTGATGATTCGATCTACCGAGTGGTTAATGAAGTAGTGGGTCCGATGGAGCAGCGTCTCTCGGATAGGATAGTGCAAGAATGCAACAGATTGGCGGCGGCACGTGGCAGTGCGGCGCCGGCCCCAGACCAGCTTCCCGACGGGGCCCCTTCCCCCCTAAAAAGCAGCGTCCTGATGGAGTGGATGCAGACACCTTTGCGCGCCTTAAGACGGCGTTTTTGGCGAAGACGGCCCCAAGTGCTCCCCTTCTCCCAGCGAGTGACCCACTTCAGGATACTCCAGACCCCCCATCCCCGGCGACAGATAATGATACCCAAGGGGATACTGATGATGAGGCGGGTTCTTCCCGTCCTTGGCAGCCGACTCCGGCGACCACTTCGGCAGCGCCAGAGGAGGATGCTGATATGCTGAACCCAGATGAGATAATGCACCCCCGGTCTTCAGCTTGGGCCCCAGGGGATAAAGTTGTTAGGTTCCTTGCCAACCGTTTGCGTAGGCCTCTGGAGAAAGAGGCGCGGAGTTGTTTGAGGGCGGAATGCCAGACAAAATCGCGCTTACGCCGGAATTGGACTCCAAAATGGCTACGTTCCTAGCAAAATTTGTAAAGGATCCCCGTAAGGGTATTGATAGATCTTGGCGGTCCTGTCAGGACAAGCTCCTTGACGCCGTCGGCCCAATGGCAAAAATCCTAGACATGGCGGAGGAGGCTAAGGCAACAGGCTCAACTATCTCACCTGAGGTCTTATCTAATTGGGCCCAACGAGCCATCATTTTTATGGGCAATGCGAATTGTGCTCTTTCAACGGAGCGTCGCCGCTCCTTGTTGATAAAATTGGACCCCGAACTTGGGGATTTAGCTTCTTCTGAGGCCGGAGCTGTTGCTCAGGGGGGCCTTTTTGGAGAACCGTTTGTTAAAGAACTGGGGAAGTTTGTCTCTACCTTTACCTCCTTGGACAAGGCCCAGTCGGGTATTAAGAGAGTGTTTACCCAGCGGGTTTTCCGCGGGGCCGGTCGAGGCAGGGGCCGCTCGTCTGGCCGCGGATTCCAGCAAAACCCTCCAAGGGGACAAGGCTCTGGCCGTGGTCAGTATAATTCCACCGCAAACTACACCAACTTTTATCCAACGTGAGGACAGCGTTTCAAGGGCCGTGGAGGATACAAGTCCAATTCCGGAGGCGGAACTTAAAGCGGTAAGTGTCCTCCCCGCATGTCAGTTGAAGATAGGGGGGCGTGCTTCAGACAGGCTTGGGCGGAGCTAACGTCCGATGCATGGGTCCTGCAGACGATTCGAGGCTTTCATGTGGAATTTATGGGCAATCCTCGTCAGGTCACGCGGCCGTGTCCACTACAGTTCAGCCTTCAGGACGCACGGTTGATCGACGAAGAGGTCGCCGAATTGCTCCGCAAAGGCGCCATTTGTCACACAACTTTGCATCCTCACGGTTTCCTCAGCAATATTTTCCTTGTGGACAAAGCCGACGGAGGTCGTCGTCTGGTAATCAACCTCAAGGAGTTCAACGCGTGGTTGGTGTATCGCCATTTCAAAATGGAGGGAATTCACCTCTTGCGAGATCTCCTGCGCCCTTCCGATTGGATGGCGCGTCTGGATTTAAAAGACGCTTACCTTGTGGTTCCCGTGCATCCGCCCCATCGACGATTCCTTCAGTTTCGTTGGGGGGGCCTGGTATACGAATTCACGGCCCTTCCGTTCGGGCTTTCCTCGGCACCGTGGTGTTTCACCAAAGTGCTTCGTCCCGCGGTAGAGTTTCTCCGAGCGCGGGGTATACGCATGATCGTCTATTTGGACGACCTTCTTCTGATGGCGCAGTCTCCCCAACTCTTGGTGATGCAACTCCAGCAAACCGTTTCTCTGCTCCAGAGCCTAGGGTTTGTTATCAACACGAAAAAAATCGATACTTAAACCCTCTCAGTCAGTCACCTTCCTGGGGTTTGTGGTAGACTCTGTTCAAGCAACCCTGAGTCTTCCGTCTCGCAAGATGGCGAAAATTCAGCACGAACTACGCCGGACGGTGTCCAAGCTCACCATTTCCTTGCGTCAGCTTGCCAGAATCGTAGGCCTCCTGTCGTCCTCGATCCAGGCGATTTTTCCGGGTCCCTTGCACTATCGGGCACTGCAGCGTCAAAAGGCCTACCACCTCAGACGGGGTCACTCATACGATTACGTGGTGCCACTTTCGGCGGAAGCCAAAGAGGAAATTCTCTGGTGGCTTACTCATATGGAGGCATGGAACGGTCGGGCGATTTTCGGATCCATTCCAGACTTGGTCATCGAGTCCGACGCCAGCAAACTGGGATGGGGTGCTCGATGCGGGGATTTTTCCACCGGAGGTGTTTGGTCAGCAGACGAACGGGATTTTCACATCAATTGCTTGGAACTGCTAGCTGGCTCTTTCACAGTGCGCTATTGGACCAAGGACAGGGTGCAGTCTTGTGTCCTTTTGAAGATGGACAACATCTCCGCGGTCCGTTATGTCAATCGGTTGGGAGGGCCCCGTTCTCGGGCGCTGGCCAACCTGGCAAAAGATTTTTGGGGCTACTGCCTGGAGCATCATATATCGGTGACGGCGGAATATCTCCCGGGCCAGCACAATCAGGTAGCGGATTGGCACTCCCGTCATCTCTACGACTCCAGCCTCTGGAAGCTGGATGTTCCGGTCTTCCAATGGTTGCACAACCTCTGGGGACCGTTTTCAGCGGATCTTTTTGCCTCCCGCCTGGACAATCAAGTGCCCAGATTCTTCAGTTGGAAGCCGGATCCAATGGCTCTGGCCACGGATGCCTTCCTCCAGGACTGGAGAGAGGAGAACGGATATGCGTTTCCACCGTTCTCAATGATCATGAGGACGACGGCCCAGATCCGGCGTCAATGCGCACAGGTGATCCTGATAACCCCCCTTTGGAGATCTCAAGTTTGGTTTCCAGTTCTTCTGGAACTTTCCTGGGATTCTCCAATCCTACTCCCCCTGTATCCTCAGCTTCTTCAGAACCCGGAAGGGGATCTTCATCACCTGATCACACAGGGGACACCCCGGCTCATGGCGTGGCGTCTTTCAGGCGACGATGGTCGTTGCCGGGACTTTCGGGACAGGCTGAGACCCTCCAGTCAAAGGCATGGGCAGACAGTACCACGAAACGTTATTGATCCGTGTGGTCACGTTGGGTTCGTTGGTGTCTTCGACGGGATCTGGATCCCGTGGTCGCAGGAATCGTTCCCCTCTTAAATTTTTTCACCGATTTGGCGTCGGAGGGCTTGGCTTATCGCTCCATTAATGCTATCAGATCGGCGGTTTCCGCCGGCCACAAGCCTCTGAACGGAGCACCTATTGGGGAACACCCAATGGTCTGAAGACTTCTACGGGGCGTGCGGTTATCGTTACCCCAGGAACCTCGCTATTCCGTCCTTTGGGACGTCAACAGGGTATTGAATCTGTTTCTTTCCTGGCACCCTAATCGGTACCTTTCTCTGAAAGAATGGTCTTCCAAGCTTGCTATGCTTCTCTGCTTGATCTCCTGCAGGAGAGTTTCCGATGTTCACGCGCTTGATGTCTCGGTGCATGTTTTTTCCCCAGAGGGGGTCGTTTTTACGATTGGACGCAGAACTAAGTCCAACTCACGAACAATAACGTACCCGGCTTTCCGGGACTCTCCCAAACTATGTGTGGTAGACTGTTTGAAGACATATGAGGATTTGACGCAGGAACTCTGCCCGCCAGGCGAACGGCAACTCTTGATAGCTCTCAAGAAGCCACACAAGGCAGTCTCTTCTCCCACCATTGCTAGGTGGGTGCGATGGGTTATGCAAGAGGCTGGCATTGATACTAAACAGTTTGGTACCCATTCTGCCAGGGGCGCTATGGCCTCGAAGGCTTTCGCGCTCGGTGCGCGTTTGGAGGATTTAATGCGTGCAGCGGACTGGTCGTCCGACTCCACCTTCAAGAGGTTTTATTTTAAACTGGTTCTTAATGTGGCACAGTTAGTGGTAAGTAAGCTTTGAACTAGCATAATCCGAAGCCTCCGGTCCTGACATAGAATCGGAATTTGCCTAGTGTTATGACGGTAAGTTCCAATTCTATTAAGGACACAGAGGCGAGGATTATCCCGCTCGGGGCACCCTTGGTGCGAACCCCCCCCCCCCGTATGGGAGTAAGTAAGTTTTTTCTTTGACACTGGTTGGCGAAAACGCTTGCTTTGCTTGCTGTTATCTGGTACTGTGACCATTGCATAATACGCTCCGTATGGTTCGTACAGTTCTCACCTCCCTGTTTGGTTTCTTTCAGGGAATGATGGTTTCAAACAAGAATAGGAAAATGGCGTGACTTGCGCGAAGAAAGAGGAGGAGAGAGAGCTGACAGAGGACTTTGGATGGTGTCACAGAAATAGTTGATGGACTAATTTACTGTGTTATCTCCCTGGTTGTAGGGAGTTGTAGTTTTTGTATGGTTTTTACTCTGATACTTACGAATCTCTCTGGCTGCTGTCTGTTTCTGATAAGTAATAAAGCGAAGAGAGATAGCATAATCCTCGCCTCCGTGTCCTTAATAGAATTGGAACTTACCGTCATAACACTAGGCAAATTCCGATTCTCTGTTCCTGAACCAGCACTGCCTGCAGTGCTACCTTGACTCCTGAAGCTTCAGTAATTCCCTGTTCCTGTACTAGCACAGCCTGCAGTGCTACCTTGACTCCTGAGCCTTAGCTCAATTCTTGTTCCTTCCCCAGCACTGCCTTCTATGCTACCTTGTTTTCTTGATTCCTGAACCCGCACTATTCTAGTATATACTTGTAGCCTCCCGTTATGTATATCCTTTCCCAGTACCTGCCTTTCTTCCCGTTTCCTTGGTTCCAGTTCCTAGTTTGCGGTCTTTCTATTCTGCTGTCTTGCTTCTGTTGCCTTGTATGTTTGTTACCTGCTTTCTGCCAAGTGTGCCCTGTAATTTCCTTCCTTTCCTGTAAGCACTCCTCCTTGCTAGCTCCTTGTCTATTGTGCTTGTGTTTAGTTCTACCCCCTTGCTGTTACTGCCTTGCGTGCTCCTGTTTGATCACCAGGATCCGTGGGCACAGCTGACTATCTAGGGGGTGTTTCTTGTTCACTGTGAGTATTGTCTTTGAGTTGCATTTATAACATCACCATAGGTATAAGCTCTACAGACCCTGCATTTGCATGCATATCCTATATGTGGGTATTTGCAG
Organism: Triturus cristatus; assembly: GCF_964204655.1. Lineage (NCBI taxonomy): Eukaryota > Metazoa > Chordata > Amphibia > Caudata > Salamandridae > Triturus > Triturus cristatus. The sequence goes on along the minus strand of NC_140580.1, from coordinate 926,014,228 downwards.
TCAGTATCTATAACATCAATTGTGGGTGAGAAACTTACTGAGCTTCAGTCTTACAGTGTGGAGCTCCTGAGTACTTTACCCCACACTCTCTTTTATTGTTAATGTTGTATTATATATATGTCTTGCACGTCTGTCCTGGGTGTAGTTAGTCTGAATGCTAAATTGCCTTGTGAGTGCCCTTCCTTTCTGAGTCTTCGCCATCTTGTTCACTTGTACAGGCTTCCCCTTTGGATCCCTTTTCCTCCTCTGACTTACTGTGTGATCCTGGACAGCGCTGTACTCCACTGTGTACATTTTCTACTCCGTTCCCAGTCCATGCCCAAGTCCCTGACTATGTTCCTGACAGAGTCCCGGACAGTCCCCGACACCCTCGCCCTCCTTTGCATCGATGGAAATGTAACAATTCCTTATTGCAAGATGCTCAATTCTCTAATTCATTTCTTGCTTTTTCTTTGAATTTCTTTTCCTTTAATGATAATATCGATGTCTCTCCTTCCTTGCTCTGGGATATATTCAAAGCCTCAGCAAGAGATTTTATTTTAAACTATGTTTCTAGGCAAAAGAGGACGCGGTTAAAAGAACACACTAGACTTATCTCATTGATTAAATCCTTAGAAAAGGAGTATTTCTCCTCTAGACTGCCTTCTGACCTTAATGCCCTCCTTAAAGCCAACTTGTAATTTAACTATATTTCTACTGATGAGGCCTCCTCTATACTTCTTCAGAGAAATGCAAGTTTTATGGTGGAAGAAACAAAGCTGGTAAGTTATTAGCGAATGATCTCCAGGGAAGAAGGGAGAGACACATTATTGATTCAATTTTCACATCGCTGGGTAAATTTGCTACCAATCATCAGGCTATTTTAGAAGAATTTGTTAAGCTTTATGAATCTCTTTACACGCCTGAATCAACTCTTCCTCCCTCCGCAATTTTGGACTATCTACACCACACCCCTCATTCTATCCCTCCTTATTTGGACTTTGACTCTTTGGAGAATAGCCTTTCTTCTGAAGAGATTGCTGCAGCTTTAAGGACGCTTAAGTTAGGGAAAATACCTGGTCCAGATGGTTTCACAGTAGAGATTTAGCTCCATTTTTCCTGCATCCTTCTTCCCAATTTGTATCGATTGTTTAATTATTTTACTGCATTTTCTTATTCGGATGGCACTTTCCAAGAAGCTATAATTTGTCTTATTCCCAAGGATGGTAAAGACCCCCATGAATGTAAAAATTACAGACCTATCTCTTTATTGAACGTTGATTATAAAATATTTGCTAAGCTTTTAGCTCTTCGTTTGGAATCCTTTCTTCCCCATCTTATAAGAAAAGAACAATCAGGGTTTATCAAGGGAAGACTTATATCGGATAATGCTAGATTGTTTCTTAATGTTCTTGTTAGACCTGGCACCTTGGCGTGAGTTTCCCTTCCACTTTTTTTGATGGTGTGCCTCAAATGTTTTGCTGGTGTTGTCCGCTCAGGGCACTGCGCCACGGCTAATCCGTGCCGCAGTGCAAGTGCTCCCTAGGTAAAGTGTACCTGTAATTGATATTCATGATTGGTTTATTGGATTTACTGTCAGTCCCCAGTAAAGTGCACCGGGGGTGCCAGGGCTTGTGAACGCCAATGCTGCTGGTGGGCTTGCAGCGTTGGTTGCGCCACACACGGAAGCGGCCCGGTAAAAAGTGTCTAGGGTCTGCCACTGCAGACCCTGCGTGCAGTCTGGTACTGTCGCGCTGACTGCGCAAGTGCCCCCACTTGCCAGTCCCTAAACCTTCCCTTAACTACATATTAGCCACCCCTCTAGTAGGCCCAAGGGCAGGGTGCATTGTAGGCATAAGGTAGGACATGCCCTGATGTGTGTGGCATGACCTAGTAGTGAATTACAGCCCTTTTCGTTTTTCACTATTGAAGGCTACCTGCTCTCCATAGGCCAGAATGGGCTGCTGGAGTCACTACACGCTGTGACCCCAGTGGACTCATAGAGCATGGTAGAATGTCAAGTTTAGTATGCCTGAACTCAGAATAATAAAATACTTCTTGTAGTCAAGTTTATTTTAATATCGTGGGTTTGTAAATACTACTTTTAGAAAGTTAGTATTTACTGACCTGGCCATTTCAGTCCGCCTCTGCTGTGTGTGTGTGTTCTGCCTAGCAACAGTAAGGAGCAGGGTTGGGGGAATCCCCAGAGACAGGCTGGCTGCCAGGTGGTGGGTAGAGAGATTTCACCAGGATGGGTGGGAGGAGTACACCTTGACTCTTGAATAGACCTGTGCTCTGCCACCACAAAGCCGGCTCCGCCCCCTGTGGAGCGGCTGATGTCTCTGCCCTGCTGCTGAAAGGAAAGAGCAGAGTCACCATAAAGTGCTCCAGAACTGGACTGAGCCAGGCCCAGGCCCCCTGGCGCTAAAGAACAAAAGAATCACTGTATAAAAGTATGAGCCTGGCTCCTAAGAAATTAGAATCCTGTTTTTCCACAAAGAACCTCTGCCCGACTAGAAGGAGAAGAAGACACTGGAAGGACTGGCCTGCTGCTTGCCTTGCTGAGAAAGGAGAGGAAAAGACTTGCTGAATAGACTTTGCTGCTTTGTGCTTGAACATTCTCCAAGGGCTTGATCTGAGCTTGCCCCCTGAACTGAACCCCAGGACCAGTGGGTTCTCTGTGCTTTTGCTCGTCCTGAAACTCGAGCTGTGTTTGCATCCCGCTGGAGAAACACTGCGCCCCTCATCGCCCCTCCTAGGGCCGTGACACTCGGGAGCTCGCCTGCCTTGGACCCCGTGAGAGCCTCGCTCCGACCGGAGTTGCTCTCTGCCCCCGGGCTAGGCTACCTGCTCCTCTGCCACCGTCTGCGACTGGAGCGCGCTGAAGCGCTGTCACCCCCTCCCGCCGGAATCCTTCCGACGATCGTGATCCTCGCCGGGTCATCAGCTGCACGGACCGTGCCCTGTGACCCCGCTTCGCTATCCCCGGAATACCCCAGGCCGCGCCGCCCCCGCTATGGAGACCCCCCCGCACCGCCGTGCTGAGGGTCGTTGGCCGCGCCTGCCTGCCTGCATACGCCCGCTGACTAAGGACCCAAAAGTACTCCCCGAAACACCGAGTCGCACTGATCCGTGCAGACTCCTAAAGCAACCGCAACGTTCTTCAAAGAGTTCCAGTATCGGGCTCGGGGCCCGCAACGCCTTATTTCCCCGTCAACTTGAGCCGATCGTGCCAGAGGACTGGGCTTCCTTCAACGATCTCCTAGGTGAGTGAGAGCGAGCGCTTTTCCCCCGTCCTCACCCCTGGGATCTCGAGCCCCCTGACAGTTACCGGGTTCCCGGTAGCCCCCACCGCACCGCACGCCCGTCTCGCCTCCCGCTGCACCAGAGCCGCCGGGAAGAGCCGTGCACGGCGCAGGCACGCCCACGCCCGATGCGTGAGCCGCGGTAGGGTCCGGACCAAGTCGTGTGTGGAACCACGAAGGAACATTGCTAAAGACTAAAAAGTAACCATTTGACACTGCAACAAAGAAACCATTTGCCTATTTTAAACCTCAGGTGGCATGAAGACAACGTTATTGGTCTTGTGTTAAGTCTGCATATATATATACCTATTTTTACATAAAGGAGCGTATTTTCACATAACCAAGCCTGGTGTCCGTTTCTGGGGGAATTAATGTGTTTACTGTGGGCAGTTACAATTGCTTAACTAACAGCGCCTGAAGAATCGCCTTGGCTGCTCACGCCACGCACCTAGAGGGTGAGCAAGGGTCATTCCAAAAGGGGTTATCCTGTGCCCTGACGTGGAGGAGAGGGTTCCTGCTTGACCCAAGAGCAACCTTGCGCCAACCAGAGACCCCCAAGTCTAACAGTTCTCAGTAAAGTTCCTTCTTTTAAATTTTCTCGCAGCCATATCAATTGATGCTGAGAAGGCATTTGATAGAGTGAATTGGGATTTTTTTTATTTCAACCAATAAAATAGCATAGGTTTGGTCCTAAAATTATAGCTCTTATCTCCATTTTATATCATGCTCCCCGGGCATCTGTAATGGTTAATGGCATGATATCTTCATATTTTCCCCTTTATAGAGCGGTCAGACAAGGTTACCCGCTCTCTCCTTGATTATTTGTCTCAGCTCTTGAGCCCTTTCTCTCTCGGATTCGTCTTCATTCTTCTATCTCTGGTTTTCGTAATGGAGACCGGTATTTAAAATGCCCTGCCTATGCAGATGAAATTCTTCTCTTTATCTCTTCTCCTGATAATTTGCTACCTCCTCTCTTACGCGCAATCACTCTATTTTCTACTGTATCTGGATATAAAATTAATAATGATAAAATGGAACTCCTCCCATTTACTAAATACACTTTTAGTAATTCTTATTATCTTACTGGTAATCAGTGGTCTACTTCTGCTAAAATTAAATATTTGGGGGTTTGGTTCACAAATTCAATTTCCGATACTGTTAAAGCACAAGTTACTTACTTGTGTAACGATATATCTGTAAGAGACATTAGTTAGTGATAAATTCCTTACCTTAGAATATCCCCAGGCGTCAGACTGGATCCGGAAAGTTTTCGGGAGCAGTACCACTGCGCGTTGGTAGGCGACGTCGTACAGCTCCGCATACATCGCTGGCGTTGTAGTCGCCGAGATGCCGTCGCTGGAGCTACTTAGACACTCCCACGCGCGCTGACATCAGTTCTGTACACGGCTTTCCGCGCCAGGAACACAGAGCCATGCCAGAGACCGACTACTGGTGCATTTGAAACTAGGGCCCTGAAAGAGATTATCTTAGAAAGGGGAGGATGGGCGGGCGGTAAGGAATCTATCACTAACTAATGTAAGTAACTTGTGCATCTGAAAGAGACAGGTTAGTGATATATTCCTTACCTTAGAATAGATACCCAAGCAATATCAACCCCGGTGGTGGGTCTGCGAACGATGATTACACCAGAAAGTCACGGAGAACCGAACAGCCAAAGAAGCCGCCTCTCTGGACTTGACTGTCAAGGCAATAGCGCTTAGTAAAAGTGTGCAGCGAGGTCCATGTGGCCGCCTGACAGATGTCTTGAAGTGGGACACCGCATCCCAAAGCTATAGAAGCCGCTGTCGCCCTGGTCGAATGGGCGCGCCACCCTACCGGAGGTTCCTTTTCAGCCAAAGAGTAACAGGCTAGAATACACAAGACAACCCAGCAAGAGATAGTTCTCTTTCTTGGTGCCCACGTAGCCAACAAGGAGCTGGTCATCCACCTGGAACTGTTGTGAGCGGTTGAGGTAGAAGAACAAGTTACTTACCTTCGGTAACGATGTATCTGTAAGAAACATTAGTTAGTTAGATTCCTCACCTTAGAATATCCCAAGGCGTCAGGCAGGATCCGGAAAGATTTTTTGTAGCAATACCCCTTGCGCGTCGCTAGGCGTCGTCTGCGGCTCCGCGTCTGTCGTTGGCGTCGTGCGCCGGAATGACGTCGGAGTACTTAGACGCTGCCCTCGCGCGCTGACGTCAGTTCTTGTACATAGCTTTCCGCGCCAGGAAAGCAGAGCCATGCAAGAGACCGACACTGGTGCCAAAAAGTCTAGAGCCCTGAACAGGATGACCTTAACCTTGGATGTCGGTTCGCAGAGCGGGGAGGATGAGTGGGTCGGTGAGGAATCTAACTAACTAATGTTTCTTACAGATACATCGTTACCGAAGGTAAGTAACTTGTTCATCTGAAAGAAACACGTTAGTTAAATTCCTCACCTTAGAATAGATACCCCAGCAATACCAACCCCGGTGGAGGGTCTGCAAACCAAGATCACACCAGAAAGTCCTGGAGAACAGAACGGCCAAAGAAGCTATCTCTCCGGACTTGGCTGACCAGGCAATAGTGCTTGGTGAACGTGTGCAGTGAGGCCCACGTCGCCGCCTGACAGATGTCCTGCAAGGGAACTCCCCGTCCCAGGGCAGTAGTCGCCGCCGTGGCCCGGGTGGAATGGGCTCTCAGCCCAACACGAGGGTCCTTTATCGCCAAGGAGTAACACATTTTTATACACAAGACGACCCACCGTGAGATGGTCCGTTTGTGTACGGCTCTCCCCTTCTTAGCACCTACGTATCCAACAAAAAGTTGGTCGTCCACCCGGAACTGTCTGGTGCGGTCCAAATAAAAGGACAGCGCACATTTTGGGTCCAGACGGTGGAGCCTCTCTTCCTCTTTCGAAGGATGCGGAAAGAAGGTGGGCAAAGTGACCGATTGCCCGATGTGAAAGGGGGTCACCACTTTCGGAAGAAAAGAAGGACGAGTCCGGAGGACAACCTTGTCCGGATGAACAGAAAGAAAGGGAGGCTTAGATGATAGAGCCTGGAGCTCACTCACCCGTTTAGCCGAGGTGATAGCAACCAGGAAAGCAGTCTTAAGAGTCAGAAAACAAAGCGGACAATTGTGAAGGGGCTCAAAGGGAGCGCACATCAGAAAGGTCAAGACAAGATTCAAATCCCACTGAGGCATTACGAAGGGGACAGGAGGAAACATGCGAGTAATGCCTTTAAGAAAACGCGAAACAACAGGGGACTTGAAAAGAGAAGGCTGAACAGGAAGCCGTAAGAAAGCAGAGATTGCAGAAAGATAACATTTCAAGGTGCCCAGAGCAGAGCCCTGCTGGGCCAAAGAAAGAAGAAAGAGTAGAACCTCAGAAAGAGGGGCGGAAAGGGGATCCACAGCCTTTGCTGTGCACCATACCACAAATTTGTTCCACCTACAGGCGTATACCGATTTTGTGGAGGGACGCCTGGCTGCCAGAATCACATCACAGACTTCAGGAGGCAAGTCAAATGGCATCAACTGTCGCCGCTCAATCTCCACGCATGGAGGTGGAGACTAGACAGGTTCGGGTGGAGGACCGTCCCCTGCTGCTGCGACAGAAGGTCCTCCTGAAGAGGCAGTCGTATCGGAGGATCGATTGACATACTGAGTAGCTCGGGATACCACTACCTTCGTGCCCAATCCGGAGCCACTAAGATGACTTGGGCCCGGTCGCGCCTGATCTTCTTCAGCACTCTGGGCAGAAGAGGTATAGGCGGAAAGGCGTACAACAGACCGCAACTCCACTCACGACGAAAAACGTCTCCGAGCCAGTGCCGCCTTGAAAATTCCAACGCGCATAACTGCTGACATTGCGCGTTCTCTTCGGTGGCGAATAGATCTAACCAAGGCTCTCCCTGTGAGAAGTTGGCCTGATGTATGATGTCACTAGTTCTAGTGTCACCTTATATCAGTCCAAACACCCTTATGGTGATTGGTTGTAAAGTCAACCTTATAGACCAGCTATCCTAGTGGTAGCATGGACAAGAGCAGTCTTAGGCTAAACTCTGAATGGCATGTGAAGCCAGCTGTGATACCATATATAATCCCTTGAATACCAAATGAAAGGACACCACAACAGATATATATATAAAATAAAGATTATTTATTCTAGTCAAACCCTCAGCACTCTTTATGAGATTAGAGGTAAGTACAACACAGTCTTATTTACGCATACATTAAGTCACACAGGTAAGTAATACAGTTAGGCCCTAGGGGCCACGCAAACCATATACTAAAGAAGTGGTATAAGGACCACTGTCACGGAAATAGGATAGGCCTAGGCCTAGGGAATCGTTGGGGCTACACTACACTAGCAACAGTTAGGAAGTGGGAGGCCCACGGGATTCAGGTGCAGAGTGGAAACACTCACGCGTAATGCGTAAAAGTCGATAGAAATAGTAGTTGTTAGCAATTAACAGTTTAAGGACACTTCTAAAGCAGCTAGAGAGTCGAGACTCGGAAACTAGACCCTAGGATAGTCACTACCCTTGTGAGCACCGAAGTACCCAAGTTACCTAGCCCACAGGCTGCGGGTGCATAGGTGTGAACTTGCGTCGGGTTTCGTCGTGGACTTCTATGGATGCCTGAAGGAAAGTTGCTGACAGGCAGTCAGTGAAGAGTGTCCGGTGGATCCCAAGGCTGGGATCAAGAAGAGAGGAGACCTGCAAGCAGAAGGGACAGAGTCAAGGTCACTAGCCAGTGACCACGTGGAACCAGGAAGGAACCAGGCGATGTCGTGAAGATTGCAGGTGAAGGTGAAGCTTGTCGCTGCAGCCACAAGGACCAGGGAACGTCGAGGACGACCAGGACCAGGAGGCGAGCTGTCCCACGAAGGCTCTTGCTGTCGGCGGCGTCGAAGTTGGACTAGGACTCCCCAAGCCTTGGCAAGCGGAACCCACGAAGAACGGAGGACTTGCTTCTGGTGCAGACCAGGAAGGTCTGGTGTGCTTCTCTTTTGCAAGGAAGCGGGAGCCAGTCTGGAGGAGCCAAACCAGTGGTGAAGATTTCTGGATGCGTCGTCACAAAGGCCACTAGCCAACGGGCAAGAAACCGGACAGACACGGCAAGCAGGAAAATGCAGAAGGGCCCCACGCAGGACTCGTGGAGTGTGGGGGGCTGATCTTCGGTGCAGATGGTGCTTGGGGTTGGGGCTTCTCAGTCCCCGGTGCACAACTTCGAGGGTGCCTCAGAAGCTGCGCTGGAAGATACTAGCCACTTTTCCCAGGTAGCCGGTCCCACGTCTCTCGTCGCCTCCACGGATCTCAGCTCGGCTGTGGATCAGGGTCGGAGAAGTCTGGAAGTCAAGGCTCTGGTCGGGCTCTGCAGTCGGTCCCTCGCAGAACTTCAGCAAAGCAAAGGGTAGTCTCTTGATGGTGCCTGTTTGCACAGGGTAGCCACTCCTTGGCCACAAGGGAGATTCTTCAGTCTTCTTCTTTCGTCGAATGTCGAAGGTCCAGAGTTTCTGTTCAAGTTGCAGGTTCAGGATAATTTAATCTCCTGGGGCCCAGCTACCACTCTTATACTAATCAGGGGGGCTGGGTTACCTGCTAGGTCACGCCTTATGGGTGGGACCTGGGAGGGGGGTGGTTACACCCCCTTCCCTTTGTCCAGTTTTGCGCCAGGACTGGGGCTGGAGTGCCCCAGCACCGGTTTGAACTGGACTATGCACGGGACACCTGGTGTGCCCCAGGCATGTCTCATTCTTTTCATCCCTCCCTGCCCCAATACACTAAGGCCTGTCTGGGGTGGTGCTCGCACCTCCCAAGGCAGGAAACCTATTGTCCAAGCCTCCCTTGCCGGGATCACTCCCAGCAGCAGGAGGTCAGACTCGTGTCTGTGGCAGCAGCATCCATTTTGTGATGCTGGGGCTCTGGTTAACTTTAACCGGGTAAGTAGGTTACAACATGTCTTCTCCCTCTAGAAGGGAAGGATAATATCCTCATCCCCAGAAATGGGATGGGGGTATTATTCCAAAGTGTTAGACACCTTACACGACATGTTTTGATAAAGCCAAACCATAGTTACCATAACCGTTTAAGATTATAAGGCACTTTAAGAGTATATGGTAGGCTATATCATAGAACAGCTATAAGGACATGGTTCCGAAAGCTGCAGACAGGCTCAGCTCATGCTAGAGCACCATCTCACATGTTACCAAGCACTCTGCCTCCAGGATTGTTAAGGCCTGCCATAGGAGTGACTGATAGGTACACATGTGTCTATATGTAAGTTAGGTATAGGAATACTACACCTAAGCAAGGAGTGATTACACAACCTTGCCCCAGCTGAGTGATCAGCCAGTTGTGTCATAATAGAAGGCCAGGCCAGGGGTGGCATAATACATGCTGCAGCCCCTGGTAGGCCTAGGGTACACCTATGCCCTGGGTACCTAAGGTACACTGTACAGGGGCCAATAAGGTGATCCTATCCAAATGGGTTATGCACCTAAAGTACATAGTATCAATTTAGAGAGAGAACAGTAGGGCTGTGGGTCTGATTAGCAGGCCCACAGCCACATCGAAGTCAAAAACCAGTAAAGCAAAAGCAAAAAGTGGGGGTGAACATAGAAAGCAGACCCTACTCTCCTACACTCCCCACTGCAGAAAGAGACCTTGCACCACGTCCGAGTTCAGACGCCATTTGTGATCCATCATGCACCTGGGGCTGAGTTCGTCTGCTCTGGCGTTCAGAGAGCCCGCCAGATGTTGAACCACCAGGATGATGCCCTGGTGTTCCAGCCATGTCCAGAGGCGCAGAGCTTCCTGACAAAGGGTCCACGACCCCACCCCGCCCTGTTTGTTGCAATACCACATGGCGGTGGTGTTGTCTGTGAACACCTGCACAACACTTCCCCGGACAGAGGGAAGGAAGGCTTTCAGTGCAAGCCGGATCGCTCTCAGCTCCAACAAGTTGATATGGAGTTGAGACTCCGCCGGAGACCAGAGGCCTCCGATCTCCGCCTCTTCCATATGGCCCCCCCATCCCAGGAGGGACGCGTGCGTCACTACTACGTGCTCCGGTTGGGGTAGGGAGAGGCATCTGCCCCTGACCCAATCGCGGTCCGTGAGCCACCACTGCAACTGTTTCGCAGTGCCCTCCGAGATCAAGACATGGTCGGACAGGTTGCCTCGATGCTGGGCCCACTGAAACTTCAGGTCCCACTGCAGAGCCCGCATTCGCCACCTGGCGTAATGCACCAACAGGATGCAGAAGGCCATCAGCCCCAGAAGCCGCAGCACCAACCTGACCGAAACCCAGGATAGAGGCCGAAAGATGGGAATCAGAGCCTGAATATCCCGGACCCGCTGTTCCGGAGGATAAGCCTGGAACTGCGCTGAATCGAGAACCGCTCCGATGAAGAGGAGCTTCTGGGAGGGTCTCAGGTGTGACTTCGGCATGTTGATGGAGAACCCCAGCAAATGCAGGAGGTCGGCCGTAGTCTGGAGGTGGGAGACGACTTGCTGGGGCGAGCCCGCCTTCAACAGCCAGTCGTCAAGATAGGGAAAGACTGGAACCACCGATCTGCGCAGATGGGCTGCGACTACCGCCATCACTTTCGTGAACACCCGAGGGGCACTGGTGAGGCCGAAGGGGAGCACGGTGAATTGAAAATGCTCCTGACCCACCGTGAACCGCAGGTAACGCCGGTGGGCCAGCTGGACGGGAATGTGAAAATAGGCGTCCTGCAAGTCCAACGCTACCATCCAGTCTCCAGGGTCAAGGGCAGCCAGAACCTGAGCTAAAGTCAGCAACTTGAACCGTTCCTTCCGGAGGAAGGCGTTGACGCTCCTGAGGTCCAAGATAGGGCGTAGGCCCCCTTTGCCCTTCTTGGGAACCAGAAAGTAGTGGGAATAGCAACCACGGCCTACTTCTGGACCAGGAACGCGCTTGACGGCCTTTTTGGCCAAGAAGGCCGTAACTTCCTCCCGCAGAAGATTCAAGTGATCCTCTGATATACGGTGGCATGGCTGGAGGGGTCGTCTCGAAGGGGAGGGAGTAGCCCCTTCGGACGATTTGCAGCACCCACCTGTCCGAAGTGAAGAATCGCCAGTGGAGCAGGTGATGGCGAACTCTGCTGCCCACTGGCGTGGAATGGGCCTGAAAGCTCGGACTAGGAGGGCTTTGAGGCGGATGCTGCTGGGGTGGATGTGGACTGACCGGCACGTTGTCCTCCAGTACCGCCACGGCGGAATCCACGTCGGCGACCGCGTGCAGGTTGGTTCTGCGGCCGGTGGTTAGGCGGACGTGAGGAGGCGCGCCTTCCTTGGCCACGAAAGAGGCGAAAGGCGGAAGTTTGCGGCCGTGGGGCCGAGAGACCCAAGGACCTGGCCGTAGCCCGGGAGTCCTTAAAACGAGCCAGCGCACTATCCGCCTTCTCACCAAAAAGGCGAGTGCCATCAAAGGGCATATCCATGAGGGAACTCTGGACATTCCCCGAAAAAGACATGGACCGCAGCCAGGCGTGGCGCCGGAGCGCCACCGTGGTGGAAATCGCCCTACCCAGCGAGTCCGTGGTGTCTAGTCCACACCGTATGGCATGTCGTGCTGCATCTCGCCCGTCAGCAAGCGCCTGGGAGAGACGTGTCCAGGCCTCCTCCGGACACAGGGGCAGCACGTCCTCCACCGTATCCCACAGAGAGTGGGAGAAACGGTCCAAGAGGCAAGCGGTGTTCAAAGACCGCAGGCCAAAACTCAGGGAAGAGAACAGCTTCTTTCCGAACTGTTCCAGCCGCTTGGATTCCCGATCCGGAGCGGCGGACGGGAAGGAGGATTGGGAAGTGGAGGCCTGGATAACCAGACTCTTGGGGTAGGGTGTTGGGACAGGAAACTGGGGTCGCCCGGAGCAGGGCGGTGGCGCAGGCCACGTTCCGATCCACAGGAGGAACTGTGGAGGGCTTGGACCAGGTGCCCTGCAGAACGTCTATGAGGGCCTCATTGAACTGCAGCAGAGGCTCAGTGGAGCTTGCTGACGGTTGAAGCACCTCTGTGGGGACGTTAGTCCTCATGGCCACAGCAGGCAGCTCGAGCCCTTGCGCAGCACCACTGAAAAAGCTGCACCTTCCTCCGAGGCCACAGTCGGAGGAGAGATGAAACCAGCGTCCGGGGAAGTGTCCAGACCACTGGCATCCCCCAGTTCGTCTGCCCAGTCCTGTGAAAGTTGGCCCTGTATGGCAATAGGGTCCTCAGACCCCTCCCAGTCGCCCCCGTCATCCGATTCCTGATAAACAGGAGGAATGATCGGAGCCGGGCGGTAGATGAAACGCTCATCCATCAGCGTCGGGTGCGGCGCCGCACCGGCGCCGGGCCCGGACAGGGGCTAAACCGGGGGACGGCGGTGTCCGGAGACGGCGCCGGGGGCGGAACCTGAGGCGTCGTGAGGTCGACCGGCGCCGGCAGAGATCCAGGCCTGGATCCCTCGGGGACCTGCGGCGTCAGGACCGAAGTAGTCGACGGGGCCAGAGCCGCCGGCACGCGAGGTCGCCCAGTCGAGCCCGCGGGACCCAAAGGCGCACCGGCAGGCATCTCATGGCCGAGAGGAAGGCACTGACCTCCGCCGGAGTCGCGTCAGTCTCAGAGACCGGTGGGTATGGGGACGGATGCGGCTCCTGTGGCTCCGACGGAGTAGCGGGGGTGGGACCACCTTGACCCTCAGCCGAGTCGCGTGACCGGCGAGGGGAGTCCGAAGAGCAGTGTCGCCTCTTGGACTTCTTAGATCGCTTCGACTTACCCGAAGACTTCGAGCCCGACGAGCAATGATGGTGACTGCGGCTCTGCGACCGGTCCTTGGACCTCCTCCTGGACCGGGACTGTGAGCGGCGCGGAGCCGAGTGCCGAAGCTCGAGAAGCTTACGGGACCGCCTTCAAGGTCAAGGCCTGACAATCGGGGCATGACTCCGCGTCGTGGTCAGCCCCCAGGCAGTAAAGGCACCCGCAAAAGTGGTCCGTCACCGACATCAGTCGATGACAGGAGTCACAGGCTTTAAACCCGGGCATCCTACCGGCACCAGAGTCGAGTCGACAGAAGACCAAAAAGAGTCAAAAAAGTTTAGTCAAAAATTGACTAAGGGGTAAGCTCTTCCCGGATCGGCGCTCTGTCTGGCGCGGAAAAAAGAAGAGCTGACGTCAGCGCGTGAGGGCGGCGTCTAAGTACTCCGACGACGTCATTCCGGAGCACGACGCCAACGACGGACGCGGAGCCGCAGACGACGCCTAGCGATGCGCAAGGGTTATTGCTACAAAAAATCTTTCCGGATCCAGCCTGATGCCTGGGGATATTCTAAGGTGAGAAATCTAACTAACGTTTTTCTTTCAGATTGAAAGCACACATTTTGGGTCCAGACGGTGGAGCCTCTCTTCCTCTCTGGAAGGGTGCGGAGGCGGAAAGAAAGTGGGCAGAGTGACAGTTTGCCCAAGATGAAAGGCAGTGACTACTTTCGGTAGAAAGGAGGGATGTGGTCGAAGCACAACCTTGTCCGGATGAACCTCCAGGAAAGGAGGTTTACAGGAAAGAGTCTGGAGCTCACTCACACGCCTAGCTGAGGTGATGGCCACCAGGAAGACAGTTTTCAAAGTCAATACCCGCAAAGGACAGGTATGAAGAGGCTCAAAGGAAGCACACATTAGGTATGTGAGAACCAGGTTCAAGTCCCACTGAGGCATCACAAAAGGAATAGGAGGGATTTGAAAAATCTATTGACAACAGGGGATTTGAAAAGAGAGGGCTGATCAGGCAGCCTGAGAAAGGCTGAAAGAGCAGAAAGGTAGCCCTTAATAGTGCCCAGAGCAGAGCCCTGCTGGGCCAAAGAGAGAAGGAACAAGAGGGCCTCAGATAGAGGGGCAGAAAGGGTATCTACAGCTTTCGCTGTGCACCATGCCACAAATTTGTTCCATCGGCAGGTGTATACAGTTTTAGTTGAGGGACGCCTGGCTGCCAGAATCACATTACAAACTTCAGGAGGCAAGTCAAATTGAATCAACTGTCGCTGCTCAATCTCCACGCAAGGTGGTGGAGGCTGGACAGGTTCGGGTGGAGGACGGTTCCCTGCTGTTGCGACAGAATATCCTCCCGAAGAGGCAGTTGAATTGGGGGATCCACACTCATACTGAGTAGCTCGGGATACCAAACTCTTTGTGCCCAGTCCGGTGCCACAAGAATCTTGGGCCTGGTCGCGTCTGATCTTCTTCAGCACTCTGGGTAGAAGTGGTATAGGCGGAAAGGAGTACAACAGACCACAACTCCACTCGCAATGAAAAGCGTCTCCGAGCGAGTGCTGCCTTGGAAACTCCAACGCGCAGAACTGCTGACATTGCATGTTCTCTTTGGTGGCGAATAGATCTAACCAAGGTTCTCCCCACTGCTGAAAGAGACCTTATGCCACCTCAGAGTGAAGACGCCATTCATGATCCATCATGCACCAGCGGCTGAGTTTGTCCGTCCTGGCGTTCAAAGAACCTGCCAAGTGTTGAACCACCAGGATAATGCCCTGGCGTTCCAGCCACGTCCAGAGGCGGAGAGCCTCGTGACATAGGATCGACGACCCCACCCCGCCTTGTTTGTTGCAGTACCACATGGCGGTGGTGTTGTCTGTGAACACCTGCACTACTCTCCCCTTGACAGAGGGAAGGAATGCTTTCAGTGCAAGTAGGCTCGCCCTGAGCTCCAAAACATTGATATGGAGCTTGGACTCCGCCGGAGACCAGAGACTTCTCCCATGTGGCCGCCCCATCCCAGGAGGGACACATCCGTCACCACTGTGTGCTCCGGTTGTGGAAGGGAGAGGGATCTGCCGCTGACCCAACGCTGGTCCTTGAGCCACCACTGTAAGTCTTGTGCAGTGCCCTCTGAGATGTGGGCGTAGTCGGACAGGTTTCCCTGATGCTGCGTCCACTGGAACTTCAGGTCCCACTCCAGAGCCCGCATATGCCATCTGGCATGATTGAGCAGCAGGATGCAGGAGGCCATACGGCCCAGCAGCCTCAGGGTCTTCCTGACCGAAACCCAGGACAAGGGCAGAAAGATCGGAATCATAGCCCGAATGTCCAGGGCTCGCTGTTTGGGAGGACAAACCTGAAATTGCGCCGTGTCCAGAACCGCTCCGATGAAGAGGAGCTTCTGAGAGGGAATCAGATGTGACTCCGGCACGTTGATGGAGAACCCCAGCAAATGCAGGAGGTCGGCCGTAGTCTGGAGGTGGGAGTAGACTGCCTGGGGCAAGGCCGCCTTCAATAGCCAGTCGTCGAGATAGGGAAGACTGAAACCCCTGATCTGCGCAGATGTGCTGCAACCACCGCCATCACTTTTGTGAACACCCAAGGGGCGCTGGTAAGGCCGAAAGGGAGCACGGTGAACTGAAAGTGCTAGTGGCCTACCGTGAACCGCAGGTAACGCTGGAGGGCCGGCAGGATGGGGATATGAAAATAAGCATCCTGCAAGTCTAACGCTACCATCAAGTCTTGCGGGTCTAGGGGAGACAAGACCTGAGCAAGTGTGAGCATCTTGAACTTCTCCTTCCGGAGGAAGCGATTGACGTTCCGGAGGTCTAAGATAGAAAGCAGGCCCTTGTCCTTCTTTGGAATCAAGAAGGAGTGGGAATAACAACCACGACCTACTTCTGGCGTTGGAACTCGCTCGATGGCCCCCTTGGCCAAGAGGGCCGCAACTTCCTGCCAGAGAAGTGCTAGGTGGTCCCCCGACATGCGGTGGTACTGAGGTGGCATGGCTGGAGGGGTAGTCTTGAAGGGGAGGGAGTAGCCCCTCGCACTATCTGTAAAACCCACCTGTCCAAAGTGATGGTGCATGAGTGGGGGTGGTGATGGCGAATCCTGCCACCCACTTGGGTTTGGTGGGCCTGAAACACCAGACTAGGAAGGTTTTGAGGCAGTGGTGGCAGGGGCGATGGTGGACTGACCCACCCGCTGGCCCTATGACCCACCTCGGCAGTTCCCACATCCGCGGCTGCACTTGCGGCTTTGAAATGAACACGTTTGGGTGCCTGGTCCTTGACCATGAAAGGAGCGAAAAGCAGTACCCCAAGGAGTGCACGTGGTGGAAAGGCCCAAGGACTAGGCCGTTGTCCGGGAGTCCTTAAAGCGTTCTAACGTGCTATCCGCTTTGTCACCAAAGAGGCATGTGCCATCAAAGGGCATGTCCAACAAAGTGTTCTGGACATTCCCCGAGAAGCCAGTCGTTCGGAGCCAGGCGAAACGGCAGAGCGCCACTGTTGTGGAAATTGCCCTGCCGAGCGCGTCGGCGGTGTCGCACAAGTTACTTGTGTAACGATATATCTGTAAGAAACATTTGTTAGGGATAGATTGTTTACCTTAAAATATCCCCAGGCGTCAGACTGGATCCAGAAAGGTTTTGTCAGCAGTACCCATGCGTGTCGGCAGGCGTCGTCGTACGGCTCCGCGTACGTCGCTGGCGTCGTGTCCGCCAAGATGACGTCATTGGAGCTACTTAGACACGCCCACGCGCGCTGTTGTCAGTTCTGTAAACAACTTTTCCACGCCAGAGACTGACTACTGGTGCAATAGAACTAGGGCCCTAAAAGGGATGATCTGAACCCCTGAGAACAGTTCGCAGAACGGGGAGGATGGGCGGGCGGTAAGGAATCTATCACTAACTAATGTATCTTACAGATATATCGTTACACAAGTAAGTAACTTGTGCATCTGAAAGAGACACGTTAGTGATAGATTCCTTACCTTAGAATACATACCCAAGCAATACCAACCCCAGCGGTGGGTCTGCAAAGTGAGATTACACCAGAAAGTCACGGAGGACTGAACGGCCAAAGAAGCCGTCTCTCCGGACCTGACTGTCAAGGCAATAGTGCTTAGTGAAAGTATGCAACGAGGCCCAAGTGGCCGCCTGACAGATGTCTTGCCGGGGGACACCGCGTCCCAATGCTGTAGTAGCTGCCGTCGCCCTGGTAGAATGGACGCGCAGCCCAACCGGAGGTTTCTTTTTAACCAGAGAGTAACAGGCTTTAATGCACAAGACAACCCATCAGGAGATAGTGTTCTTGTGCATAGCCCGGCCTTTCTTGGCGCCCACGTAGCCAACAAGGAGCTGGTCATCCACCTGGAACTGTTGTTCCAGGAAAGATCCTGGAGCTCACTCACCCGCCGAGCGGAGGTGAAAGCCACCAGGAAGACAGTTTTCAAAGTTAATAACCTCAAAGGACAGTTATGAAGAGGCTCAAAGGGAGCGCACATCAAGTATGTGAGAACCAGGTTCAAGTCCCATTGAGGCATCACAAAAGGAATAGGAGGGAAAAGGTGAGTAATTCCTTTGAGAAATCTATTGACATCTGGGGACTTGAAAAGAGAGGGCTGTTCAGGCAACCTAAGAAAGGCTGAAAGAGCAGAAAGGTAGCCCTTGATAGTGCCCAGAGCAGAGCCCTTCTGGGCCAAAGAAAGAAGGAACAATAGGACCCCAGAAAGAGGGGCAGCAAGAGGATAAACAGATTTCGCTGTCCACCATGCCACAAATTTTTCCACGGACAGGCGTATACCGTTTTAGTGGAGGGACGCCTGGCTGCCAGAATCACATTACAGACTTTGGGCGGCAAGTCAAATGAAATCAGCAGTCACCACTCAATCTCCACGCAAGGAGGTGGAGGCTGGACAGGTTCGGGTGTAGGACCGTCCCCTGTTGCTGCGACAGGAGATTCTCCCGAAGAGGCAGACGGATCGGGGGATCCACGCTCATACTGAGTAGCTTGTGGCACCAAACACTTCGAGCCCAGTCCGGTGCCACAAGAATGACTTGGGCCCGGTCGCGCCTGATCTTCTTCAGCACTCTGGGCAGAAGTGTTATAGGCGGAAAGGTGTAGAACAGACCGCAACTCCACTTGCGACGAAAAGTGTCACCTAGCGAGTGCTGCCTTGGAAACTAACGCGCAGAACTGCTGACATTGCGCGTTCTCTACGGTGGCGAATAGATCTAACCAAGGTTCTCCCCACTGCTGAAAGAGACCTTGCACCACACCTCTGAGTGAAGACGCCATTCGTGATCCAACATGCACCTGCAGCTAAGTTCTTCTGCTCTGGCGTTCAGGGTACCTGCCAGGTGTTGAGCCACCAAGGAAATGCCTTGCCACGTCCAGAGACGTAGAGCCTCTTGACACAGGGTCCACGACCCCACTCCGCCTTGTTTGTTGCAGTACCACATGACGGTGGTGTTGTCTGTGAACACCTGCACTACTCTCCCCTTGACAGAGGGAAGGAATGCTTTCAGTGCAAGTAGGATCGCCCTGAGGTCCAAAAGATTGATATGGAGCTTGGACTCCGCTGGAGACGAGAGTCCTCTGAGCTCCGCCTCTCCCATGTGGCCACCCCATCCCAGGAGGGACGCGTCAGTCACTACTGTGTGCTCCGGTTGGGGAAGAGAGGTATCTGCAGCTGACCCACTGCAAGTCCTGTGCAGTGCCCTCCGAGATCTGGACTTAGCCGGACAGGTTTCCCCCGATGCTGCATCCACTGGAACTTCAGGTCCCACTGCAGAGCCCACATATGACATCTTGCATGATTGATCAGCAGGATGCAGGAGGCCATGAGGCCCAGCAGCCTCAGTGTCTTCCTGACCAAAACCCTGGTCCAGGGCTGAAAGATCGGAATCATAGCCCGAATGTCCCGGACTCGCTGTTCGGGAGGATAAACCCGAAACTGCGCCGTATTCAGAACTGCTCCGATGAAGAGGAGCTTCTGAGAGGGAATCAGGTGCGACTTCGGCACGCTGATGGAAAACCCCAGAAAATGCAGGAGGTCGGCCGTAGTCTGGAGGTGGGAGACGACTGCCTGGGGCGAGCCCGTCTTCAACAGCCAGTCGTCGAGATAGGGGAAGACTGAAACCCCTGATCCGCGCAGATGAGCTGCGACCACCGCCATCACTTTCGTGAACACTCGAGGGGCGCTGGTAAGGCCGAACGGGAGCACGGTGAACTGAAAGTGCTCGTGGTCCACCGTGAACCGTAGGTAACGCTGGTGGGCTGGCAGGATGGGGATATGAAAATAAGCATCCTGCAAGTCCAACGCTACCAGCCAGTCTTGCGGGTCTAGGGCAGACAAGACCTGAGCAAGCGTGAGCATCTTGAACTTCTCCTTCCGGAGGAAGCAATTGACGTTCCGCAGGTCTAAGATAGGGCACAGACCTTTGTCCTTCTTTGGAACCAAGAAGTAGTGGGAGTAACAACCATGACCTACTTCTGGCGTCGGAACGCGCTCGATAGATGGAACGTCCTGCTGGAAAAGTGTCAAGTGTTCCCCCGACATGCGGTGGGACTGAGGTGGCATGGCTGGAGGGGTAGTCTCGAAGGGGAGGGAGTAGCCCCTTCGGACTATTTACAGAACCCACCTGTCCGAGGTTATGGAGCGCCAGTGGGGAAGTTGATGGCGAATCCTGCCACCTACTGGCGTCAGGTGGGCCTGAAACACCGGACTAGGAAGGTTTAGAGGCAGCAGGGTAGGTGGTGGACTGACCTGTCCGCTGCCCTCAGAACCCACCACGGCGGGTCTCACGTCTGCGGCTGTGCTGAGACTGTGGCTGTGCAGCCTTGCGGGTCTGAAAAGAACGCTCCTCGGCGCCCCGACCTAGACCTCGAAAGGACCGAAAAGCGGACCCCGAGGGAGTACGCGCGGTGGCGAGACCTAAGGACTGGGCCGTGGCCCGAGAGTCCTTGAACCATTCCAAGGTGCGATCCGCCTTATCACCAAAGAGGCGTGTACCATCAAAGGGCATGTCTAACAGGGTGTTCGGGACATCCCCCGAGCGAGAAGCCCCTAGTTCGGAGTCAAGCATAACGAAGGAGCGCCACAGTTGTGGAAAGTGCCCTACCGAGAGACTCGGCCGTGTCAAGCCCACAACTAATAGTAAATTTGGCAGCATCTCTCACTTTGGTAATGGCTGGGGAGAGAACCGCCCATGCTTCCACAGGGCACTGAGGCAGCACCTTTGCCACAGTGTCCCACACAGAATAGGAATAGCAGCCTAGCAGGCACGCAGAATTCACTGCCCGCAACCCAGAGCTGGCAGATGTGAATTTTTTTCCCCAAAATTGCTCCAGTTCCCTAGATTCCTTGTCTGGAGGAGCAGAGGGGAACGCACTCGGCGAGGCAGAAGCCTGGACAAACAGACTCAGGCGTCGGGTGTTGTGTGAGAAAGCTGGGATCGCCCGGCGCCGGACGATGGCGGCGCGCCACACCCTTGTCTACCGAACTCCTGTGTTAGGTTTAAGCCAGGTGCCCAACAGGATATCAGTAAGCGCCTCATTGAAGGGCAGTAACGGCTCTGCAGAGGAAGACTGCAGCGGGGGAGTTACCGCCAGCCCCCTCCACCACTTCCCGCGACCGGTGAGGGGTAGAGGAAGAGCGACGTCCCTTCTTCGACTTTTAATGGCATGTAGACTTACCTGTCCCCGATTCCAACGAGCGATGCTGATGGCTCAGCGACCGGTCCCTTGACCGCCCACGGGATCGGGACCTGGATCGGCGCAGAACCGATTGCCGGACCTCCAACTCTTTAGGGAACGCTCCCGCAAAGCTGTCGGCGCCATGGCCTGACAATCGGAGCACACCTCGGGAACATGGGCGTGCCCCAAGCAGAAGAGACACACGTCGTGAGGGTCCGATACCGACATGTTTCGACTGCAAGCCCTACAGGACTTAAACCCAGGCATCTCTATTGCATCAGGAGTCAAGTACACGACAAAACAAGTTGTCAGAAACCAAGTTAAAACTTTTAACTAGGGTTACCACTTTCTCTCGGATCTGCGCTGCTGCGCGAAAAAAGAAATAACTGGCGTCAGCGCGCGTGGGCGCGTCCAAGTAGCTCCGCTGATGCCACCTCAGCGGATACGACGCCAGCGACATACGCAGAGCCGTACAACAACGCCTGCCGACGTGCAGGGGTACTGCTGACGAAAACCTTCCGGATCCAGTCTGACGCCTGGGAAAATTCTAAGGTAAGGAATCTATCACTAAAGTGTCTCTTTCATATAAGGCCACAACGGATAGTGAATTTCGCAGCATCTCTCCCGTCGGTAATAGTCTAGGAGAGCACCGCCCGGGCCTCCACTGGACACTGAGGCAGTACTTGTGCCACTGTGTCCCACACAGAGTGTGAATAACGGCCCAAAAGGCATGCAGTGTTCACCGACCGCAGCCCTGAACTGGCAGACGAGAAAATCTTTTTCCCAAACTGCTCCAGCTTCTTTGATTCCCTATCCGGAGGCGTGGAAGGGAATGCGCTTGGAGACGCCGAGGCCTGGACAACCAGGGTCTCAGGCGTCTGGTGTTGTGTGAGGAAACTGGGGTCGCCCGGGGCCGGGAGATAACGTCGTGCCCCACTTCTATCCACAGGAGCCCCTGTGTTGGGCTTCGACCATGTGCCCAAAAGAATGCCAGAAAGTGCGTCATTAAAGGGCAGCAGCGGTTCCACCAAGGAGGCCGCCAGCTGAAGCACTTCAGTTAGGAGATTAGTCCTCATTAGCACGGTAGGGAGCTCAAGGTTAAGAGCCGCAGCTGCCCTACGCAATAACACTGAAAATGCAACAACCTCATCCGTAGTCACGGAAGAAGGGGACAGTATTCCAGGGTGCGGCGACACATCCAAATCAACAGGATCCTCCACATTGTCATCCCAGTCCGGGTCATCCTCACACTGAGCTGCGAGAGGGTCCTGAGACCCCTCCCAGTACTCCCCTTCGTCCACTCGCTGTTTCAAAGGCCGATAAGGACGAGGGGCCCTGGCGAAGGGATACAAATCCCCCCCCCCCCTCACCCCCCCCAGGATAGGAATCTGAGGATAATAGGTAAATCCAGGTTCAACGTAGTCTGGTCCTGGAGCCAACGGCGCTGTGTCGGCTCCGGAGCCGGACGTGGCGCCGGGGCCATAGCTGGGAATCTTGCCGGCGAAGCCGGGGCCAAAGGCGGTGGCACGGGGGCAGATCCTCCCCGAGGGTCTGCAGGGCCCGAAAGCGCTCCGATGGGACCCGACGGGGCAAACAAACGGTCCATGGCCGACAGGAATACCTGTATTTCTTCTGGAGTCGTGTACGGACCTGGAAAAGGTGGGTAGGCCGCAGGCAACAACGGAGGCCCCAGAAGAACCGCAGGGGAGTGACCACCCGCCCCCTTCACCGCGTCCCGCAAACAGTGAGGGGTAGACTAAGAGCGACGCCGCTTCTTCGACTTTTTATGGCGCTTGGACTTACCTGTCCCCGCTTCCGACGAACAATGGTGTCGGCTCCGCAACCAGCCCCTCGACCCCCCACGGGAGCAGGACCGTGAGTGGCACGAAACTGAGTGCCAGGCCTCCAACAACTTTCGGAACGCTCCCACAAAGCCTTTGGCGCCATGGCCTGACAATCGGGGCACGTCTCGGGGTCATGGGCATGCCCCCAAGCAGAAGACAACGACGTGCGGGTCCGCCACCGACATGTTCCGATGACAGTCCTCACAGGACTTAAACCCGGGCATCCCTACTGCACCAGAAGTCGATACACAACAAACAAAGAGACTAAAGTCTCTGAAACACAGTCAAATTTCTTGACTGGAGGTAACGCTTGTAGGAGAGTAGGGTCTGCTTTCTATGTTCACCCCCACTTTTGCTTCACTGGTTTTCGACTTAGATGTGGCTGTGGGCCTGCTAATCAGACCCACAGCCCAGCTGTTCTCTCTCTAAATTCACTATGTACTTTAGGTGCATAACCCAATTGGTAAGGATCACCTTTTTGGACCCTGTACCGTGTACCTTAGGTACCCAGGGCATAGGTGTACCCTAGACCTACCAGGGGCTGCAGCATGTATTATGCCACCCCTGGCTGGCCTTCCATTATGACACAACTGGCTGATCACTCAGCTGGGGCAAGGTCGTGTAATCACCCCTTGCTTAGGTGTAGTATTCCTATACCTACCTTATATATAGACACATGTGTACCTATCAGCCACTCCAATGGCAGGCCTCAACAATCCTGAAGGCAGAGTGCTTGGTAACATGTGAGATGATGCTCTAGCATGAGCTAAGCCTGTCTGCAGCTTTCGGAACCATGTCCATATAGCTGTTCTATGATATCGCCTACCATATACTCTTAAAGTGCCTTATAATCCTCGCGGTTATGGTAACTATGGTTTGGCATTATCAAAACATGTTGTGTAAGATGTCTAACACTTTGGAATACTACCCCCACACCATTTCTGGCGGTGAGGATAGTATTCCCCCCTTCTAGAGGGAGAAGACATGTTGAAGACCTACTACCCGGTTAAAGTTAACCAGAGCCCCAGCGTCACAAAATGAACGCTGCTGCCACAGACACGAGTCTGACCTCCTGCTGCTGGGAGACCTCCCAGCGAGGGAGGCTTGGACAATAGGTTTCCTGCCTTGGGAGGTGCTAGCACCACCCTAGACAGGCCTTAGTGGATTGGGGCAGGGAGGGATGAATGAAACGAGACACTGCCTGGGGCACACAAGGTGTCCAATGCATAGTCCAGTTCAAACCGGTGCTGGGGCACTCCAGCCCCAGTCCTGGCGCGAAACTGGACAATGGGAAGGGGGTGTAACCACCCCCCTCCCTGGTCCCACCCATAGTAGGGACCTAGCAGGTAACCCAGCCCCCCCAGATTAGTATAAGAGTGGGAGCTGAGTCCCTAGGACTTTGGAGTATCCTGATAACTAAACTTGAACAGAAACTCTGGACCTTCGACATTCGACTACGGAAGAAGACTGAAGAATCTCCCTTGTGGCCAAGGAGTGACCACCCTGTGCAAACAAGCACCATCAAGTGACCTGCCGTTTGCTTTGCTCAACGTTCTACGAGGAACCGACTGCAGAGCCCGTCCAGCGCCTTGACTTCCAGACTTCTCTGACCCTGATCCACATCCACAGCAAAGCTGAGATCCGTGGAGGCGACGAGAGACGTGGGACCGGCTACCTGGGAAAATTGGCTACTTGCTTTCAGCGCAGCTTCTGAGGCATCCTCGAAGTTGTGCTCTGGGGATTGAGAAGCCCCAACCCCGAACACCATCTGCACCGAAGATCAGCCCTCCACACTCCACGAGTTCTGCGTGGGGCCCTTCTGCATTTTCCTGCTCGACGCGTCTGTCCGGTTGCTTGCCTGTTGGCTAGTGACCTCTGCGACGACGAACCTGTAACTTTCCCCCTGCGGTTTGGCTCCTCCAGACTGGCCCTTGCTTCCCTGCAAAAGAGAAGCACCTCAGACCTTCCTGGTCTGCAACAGAAGCGAATCCTTCATTCTGCGTGGGTTGCGCTTGCCAAGGCTTGTTGTGTCCCAACTCGACATCGACGCCGCCGACAGCAAGAGCCCTCGTGGGACAGCTCGACTCCTGGCTCTGGTCGTCCTAGACGCCCCCGGTACCCGTGGCTGCTGCGACAAGCTTCACCTCTTCACCTGCATCTTCACGGCATCACCTGGTTCCTTCCCGGCTCCTGGCTGGTGACCTAGACTCTGTCCCCTCTGCTTGCAGGTATCCTCCTTCCTGATTCCATCCTTGGAATCCAGCAGACACTCTTCACTGACTGCCTGTCAGCAACTTTCTTCAGGCATCCATAGGAGTCGACAACGAAACCCGACGCAAGTTCACACCTATGCACCCGCAGCCCGTGGGCTAGGTAACTTGAGTACTCCGGTGCTCACATGGGTATTGACTATCCTAGTGTCTAGTTTCCAAGTCTCTAACTCCTAGTTCCTTCCGAAGTGTCCTTAAACTCTTAATTTCTAAATACTACTATTTCTATCGACTTGAACGCATTACGCGTGAGTGTTTCCACTCTGCACCTGAATCCCGTGGGCCTCCCACTGCCTAGCAACTGATAGGATAGTGTAGCCCCAGCGATTCCCTAGGCCTAGGCCTAACCTGTGTTCGTGACAGTGGTTCTTATACCACTTACTTAGTATATGGTTTGCTTGGCCCCTAGGGCCTAACTGTATTACTTACCTGTGTGACTTATGTATGCTTAAATAAGACTGTGTTGTACTTACCTCGAATCTCATAAAGAGTGCTGAGGGTATTTTGACTAGAATAAATACATTCTATTTTTATAATATATCTGTTGTGGTGTCCTTTCATTTGGTATTCAAGGGATTGCAAATGGTATATCAGCTGGCTTCACATGCCATACAGAGTTTAGCCTAAGACTGCTCTTGTCCATGCTACCACTAGGATAGCTGGTCTATAAGGTTGACTTTACAACCAATCACCATAAGGGTTGTTTGGACTGATACAAGGTGTACACTAGAACTAGTGACATCATAATTCAGGCCAACTTCTCACAACGCTCTCTCTGGATCTGCGCTTGCTGGCGCGGAATAATAAAGAACTGACGTCAGCGCGCGTGACCACGTCTAAGTTGCTCTAGCGATGTCATCTCGGTGACTACGACGCCAGCAACGTACGCGGAGCCGTGCGACGACGCCTGCCGACGCGCAGGGTTACTGCTGCCAAAAACTTTACGGATCCAGTTTGACGCCTGGGGATATTCTAAGGTAAGGAATCTATCACTAATGTGTCTCTTTCAGATATTAATTTTACAGTACTTCGTATCAAAATTGACAATCTTCTCTCCTCTTGGAGCCCTTTGTTTTTATCATGGTGGGGCTGTCTAGATTCTATTAAAATGATTATTTCCCCCTTACTGCTATATCTTCCTTCTATGTTGTCAGTTCATATTACTAAACATTTTTTTTTTTTTTAAATTAACGGATCACTTCTTAAATTTCTTTGGAAAAATAAAAGGCAGAGAGTAGCATTAATTACTTTAGAAATGCGAAACTAGCGGGAGGAGTTAATTTTCCACATTTTTATGGTTATCACAGAGCTTTTGCTTTACGCCAAGTGGGTCTTTAGACTAATGATTTATCCTTGCTATTTTCTTCATTATGGCTAGATATTGAACGTACTTCTCTTCTTCCATTTAGCTTTAAAGAAGTCTTATTTCTTACTGCTACTACGTAGTTTCTTCATTCTCCTATATCACGGAACATGGTATCGCTGCTCAAATCGACTTTTCTTCCAATTACTCTGAATACAGCCTTGTTTTTGAAAATGCCGATATGGTACAACTCCTTACTTAAAATCAATAATAGACCTTTTTTTGGCGTGCTGGGAAAGATAAAGATTTAATGTGGCTATCTCAGGTTTTTTATAACGATTTCCCTATCTCTTTTCCTCAATTTTACCTTCTCTATCACTGCCCTAAATACTTTTATAATAGTGTTTTTTCCCCAGTGATTAATGTGGTTCTCGATGTTGATTTTTCCTTACAGAACTCTGAGGATGGTTCCCTTTTCTTTTGGTATTACTGAATTTCTGAAAACTGGCCCTAGGGCTTCGGCTATTTATAAGTATTTCTCCCTTCCTGACCCTTCTAGAACCAAATCCAAGTCTGAGCTTCTATGAGAGAGGGATCTGGGAGTTTCTTGGACTATTTTTTTTTTTAATCAGGTTTGGGCACGTATATATACAATTTCAAGATCTGCTGGTATTACACAGTCTCTATTTTTTGTTCATCATCGCCTGCATTTTACTCCTTTGCAATGCTCCAAATTTTCTTCCTATACTTCTGCTAAATGTTGGTCTTGTGATTTTCCTGAAGCATATCTTGTTTAATTGTCCTGATACCCGTAATTTCTGGTACAAAATTTGGGCTCAGGTTAAGGAGATTTTAAATTTAGATAGTCCTTTCAATATTATTTATCTTTTTTTAGGAACTTTGTCCAAATCTCTTATTCCATCTTTCCCCAAAAATAAACTATTAGATATTCTATTAGCGATAGCATTTCACCAGAATAGTTTGAATTGGAAAACATCAGATACGTTATTTTATAAAGTATGGTGGGATGCGGTGAGTACCCATCATAAGTTAGACACTATTTATACTATACAATGTATATCTTCTCATGATGCGCAATTGTTATGTTTGCCTCTTAGTTCATTTCTTAACCAAGTTGATAGTGACGTATCAAGTATTGTATCTGTATCGTCTGAAAACGTTAGTCCGAATATTTTCTCTCTGTCCTCCTTTTATAGTAGATTACATTTTTATGATAGGTTTATAGATACAATGTTTATTATGTGACGTTAACTTAGAGGCAAACTGTTATTACTATTGTGAGATATTTATGATTCCCTGTTGGTTCTTTCCTTCGCCCCCGCTCCCCTCCCTCTCCTCCCCCAAAAAATACTTTTATGGTTTTCTCCTTTGGTATCGAAGACCGCATATTTACTGCTGACTTATTGTTGTTAAATCTTTTTGTGCTGGTGTTATGCAGCATATATTGGATTCAATAGTCTTTTAAGCACAAAAATGTGTGCATTCCCCGTGACGATCTCCCAACAGGAGCCCGCTGTGATCATTCATCAACTGGTAATCAAGTGGGAATCCAGGGTCCTCCAATACTTGAGGGTCAGCATATATCACACAGATGTGGGCACCAGGGGAGGTAACCTAGGTTAGGCTCTATGGATCCTTGAGGGGGAGCGCAACTTTCTAGTGAACACTTCGATTGCCTATCATGGCAAGGATAGCACTAACAAAAATTATTGTACAACCTGAGGACTCTATTTCTTTGCAGACCTCTAGGCCTAGATCCTCCCAAGCTGGTTCCGTTCCCTGAACGCATTGCTTCACAAGTTGATATGGGAGTAACAGGGTGTCTCTGAGCACGTTAAAAACTAACACTGCAGGAGAGAGGCTTGGAGTACCGGACTGTGCCTTCTATTACTATGCGCCTTAACTCCAATGACTGGCTCGATGGATGGCTGATAGCTGCATGGCGGAACTGGAGGAGTTTGGGGAGGACTGGAGGGCAGGGGCCCTACTAATTATGCTTATGGGGGTGAAGGTACACCATATGAAGAAACCAAGGCTGCTAACTATAGCCCTCAGGTGCTGGAGGGGTGTGCTCAAACTCATAGGAGAGTGGATTATGTATGCACAAACACAGGCTCCAAAGATGTGCTGTGCTCATCCAGGAGTTTAACAGCAAGTAACAGTTTAATTTACAAGTTCTGAAAGTGACCTCTTTCCAGACTACTGGACGTAGACCTAGCGTAGTGACTGCTGTAGCTGCATCTCACACCAGTTTTATAAACAAATTGGCTAGCAGCTATCTTCATGATAACCACAGGCAGAAAAATAAAAAGGTTTTGAGGGTCTTTGGTTTACCCATTCAAATAAGCGAATAGGTTGATTTTTAGATTTCTATCCGTGTCAATCACCAGACCTAGTTATCCAAGCAGTAGAGCTTCATGAATGCATGGAGGGATGCACACAAAGTGGTAGCTAGTTCTGGTCAAACAGGCGCACAAGCCTTCTGGGGGGTTGCTTTTAGGCTTGTTCATAACCAATTTCAATACTAAAACAATCCATTGGGAGATGGTTCCCTTTTGCTAAGTTGATGAAAAGTTAGTCATTCTGTTGGTAGTCCATGGCCTAGTCGATGTAGAAATTAAGGCTCTCTTGGGGTTCAGACGATGGAGACGTTCTTTCTCTTTGGAGGGCTGAGACGGTGCACAAAAAATAGCAAGGTGATGGATTGGCCTATCTGGAAGGGCGTTATTAACTTTGGTAAGAATGCTGCTTTTGTCTGGAGGACATGCTTGTCTGGAAAGAATGAGGTGTATGGCTGTACCACAGACAACGCCTTAAGTTTGTTGACTTGCCTAGCTGATGCTATACAATGAGGAATGCCATCTTGATGGTGAGATAAGGAGGACAGCTGTACATTGGTTCAAAAGTAGTGCATTCAGGTAAATGAGTACCAAATTAGGGTCCCACTGCGCCATGACAAAGGGCGTTGGCCACAACATGTGGAATCAGTCTTTAAAAAAAAACTCATCACATGCTCAGATTTAAAGACAGATGGCTGAGCCGATAGACATAAAAAGGCTGAAAGGTAACCTTTAACCAATGCCAAAGCAAGGCCTTGCTGAGCTAAAGAAAGATAGAACCTGACAATGTCAAACAACTGCATTTAGAATTTGGATTTTGAGGGAGGTACACCAGACGGGGCGTGACTAGCCAGCCAAGATGGCGGACACACCTTAATGAGACTCCGCATCCTGGCCCCGTTATTCGTCACAACATATGCGCCAACGGTGCCATCCATGCACACAGAAGGGATCCGCATGAGCCGAACGAAGGCAGAATGCTAAATTGCTAGACCTTAGGCGGAGTTGGGCACCCTATGGCCAAGACCTCACCTGGGGGCATATGTATCAACATCACCATTTGCGATTCTCAAATAGCGATTTGTAAAGAATCGCTATTTGAGAATTGCAAAACGGGATGTATTTAAAAAACTGCAAACTTTTTGCGATATCTTAAAATTCCTTAATTGCGATTAGCAAATTGCGAAATCGCAATTAAGGAATACCTGCCCATTCATTTCTATGGGCCAGGAGACCCATAGGAATGAATGGGAAGTAATTCTCAAATAGCGAATCGCAATTTCCTAATCGCAATTTGAGAATAATTTCAAAGGTGCAAGGGTGTCATGATGACACCCTGATGCACCCCTGAAATGAGCGTGAGTGTGCATATGGCGCACATACATGCCCTAAGGGCATGTATGAGCGCCACGTGGCACTTTGTAAAATTCCAAAAAGTGCATTAAGGAAATCGCAAATGACCACCAACTGGAAGTTGGTGGTAATTTGCGATTTCTTAAGGATAATTCGCACAACTTGGGTGCTTTTTACATATCATTTAAGAAATCGCAATTTGCGATTTCTTAAATGCTTACGCAAAAATAAGAAATCGCTAAATTAGCAACTCCTTAATTTAGCGATGAGATTTGGCTCATACATCCCGATTACCGATTTTTTAAATCGCAAATGCTGTTATTTTGCGAATTGCAGCGTTTGCGATTAAAAAATCGTTTGATACATATGCCCCCTGGGTCCCATCCCCGCGTGTTGTGTGGTCCGCGGGACTGCCAGCTGCCGCTGTGGGCAGATACTGGGCTAGAAAGAGAGAAGGTGGTGCTGCTGCCTGGATACGGCTCGGCAGCCTTGCGTGACAAATGATCGTTGGAAAGCTGGGATGACCGATGAGGCCCTGGCGGATGAGCAACTGATGCCCGGAGGCGCGGATGCCCGACGGGTCCTGGAATCCACAACACGCCTGTGGAGTGGAGCGGAGGACGTTGGAGCTGTGATGCCCACTGTGGCCCCGAGGTAGAGGATGGCCGTACCAGTCCCGGCGCTGTCAGCTGAAGTCGAGAGTCGGGGCTGTGGCGGCCGCTGCAGCCGGGTGGTGAGGAACAGGCCCATGACTCAGACGCAAGGCACCGGCCTGCCTGGGTGAACGGCCTGGAGATCCAACAGGGCTGTGACTGGTAGCGGCAATGCCACACACCAGCACAGGGGGGCCTGCAACGCATGTGGTGCCTCAGAGAGCTGGAGGCAGGCCCCTGGGGTGCAGGCAGTCCATACTACCACTGCACAGCTGCACACATAGGCGGTTGCTGAAGAGGCACGACCATTCCAGCGCTGCAGGCCGGAGGAAGCGACGCTGCCTGGACATTGTGGAAAGTGAGGCTCCTGGGCTGTGGTGGGCCTAAGCGGGAGCACTGTAGCCTCGTGCTTGAGGGGGTCCAGTCATACTGCTGACACCGGACCCAGAGGTAACCGCGGCATCCAGGCCTGTGGAATCCGGCCCAGTTGAGACTACTGCTGGCTGGGCCTCCGGCTCACGGAGGGAGAGGCTGATCGAGCCCCAGCAACAATACCCAGGTGAGGAGGAGGAGGCAGGGCAGGAGCAGGAGGGGCTCGGGGGTTGTGTCGAACCCAAGTCCAGCACTTGTGGGCAGCGTACATCGTTACCGGATCGGGCCCAGGTCCTAAGCATGAGGTCTGGTTCATTACTAGCCACTGGGTCACTGCGGTACACAGCACCCAGTAGCGGTTGCCATACAGCTATGCCTTTCCTTGCCTCCCGCTGGTGCGACCCTGAGAGTGAGGGAGCTCTCCACCTGTGTCGTTTGTATGGGGATGCTTTGTTAGCGTGCAACCAGTTGGAGCGGGGCCGGCTGGGCATATCGGACTGTGCGGCTTGTCATATACTGTGACTGGGCGTTCAGTGCAGCGATGGGCTACCGGCGCATGGGAGTGGTATCGGTGCCTGCGCGGTCCTGTGTGGTGGCAGACCAGCCAGATGGGGTCAGAGGCTGCCGGAGCAGGCGACTGCCGATATCCTTGACTTCAAACTAGACTCTGTGCTTATGGCTGTGGAGAAAATAGGCCCCTCCCTTGAGGAAACACATACTTTCCTTGAGGGCCGCATTGATAAAATCATGGTGGATTTCATCCTACTGCATGCAGATTATCACAAGTTGGCTAACTAGGTGCAGGACATTGGACACAATCTGGCTGGGATTCACCCCGTCACCCGGGCCACAATGATGGAAGTGCAGGATCTAATGGCACACGTGAAATCACTGGAAAGAAAAGCGTGGATGCGGAGGGCCATTCCCGATGGGACAACATACGTGTAGTGGGACTGCCCGAGGGTGTGGAAGGAACAGATGTGGTGGCATACACCGAGGCATGGCAGCGTGACCTACTGCCGGAGGGCGCGCGCTCTGCCTTTTTTGTAGTTGAGGGCCCATCACGTGCTGATGAGCCGACTGCCGCTGGAGGAAAGTCCAAGACCCTTCCGCTTCCGCCTACTCAACTACAGAGACTGTGACTATGTTCGGAGGGAGGTGCATAAGCTGGGGGAGGTGAAGGTGGACAGTACTCTTCACCCCTGACTACGCCATGGGAGTGCAGAGGCGGATTGGGTCGTTTCTGGCGGTTAGGCGACGCCTCCAGGAGCTGGGCATCAAATAATCCCTACTCTTTCCAACTAGACTACGAGTAGTTTCCGATGGCAATACTCTATTCTTTGACACAGCATAGAAGGTATGGACCTGGTTACTTACCTTTGCTAACGATATATCTGTAAGAGACAGATTAGTTATAGATTCGTCACTTGAGAATTACCCCCAGGCGTCAGACTGGATCCGATGAACTTTTTCCTCAGCAGTACCCCTGCGCGTCGATAGGTGGCATCAGTTGACTGCGCATTCGTCATTGCCATCGTGGTCGCCAGAAAGACTTTGCGGTATCTACTTAGACGCCGCCCTCGCGCGCTGACGTCAGTTCTTTACACGCCATTCCACACCAGAAGGGCAGAGCCATGCAAGACACTGACCATTAGTGCACGAAAACTAGGGCCCTGAAAGAGAGTCCCTTACTCTAGAAGTCAATTCGCACGGGGAGGATGGGTGGG
Organism: Triturus cristatus; assembly: GCF_964204655.1. NCBI lineage: Eukaryota > Metazoa > Chordata > Amphibia > Caudata > Salamandridae > Triturus > Triturus cristatus. The sequence continues at coordinate 925,981,606 of NC_140580.1, read as the reverse complement.
GCGGTGAGGAATCGATAACTAATCTATGTCTTTTACAGATATGTCATTACCGAAGGTAAGTAACTTGGTTCATCTGAAAGAGACAATTAGTTATAGATTCCTCACCTTAGAATAGATACCCCAGCAATAACAACCCCGGAGGTGGGTCTGCGAACCAAGTTTGCACCAGAAAGTTCTGGGGAACTGAACGGCCAAAGAAGCATTCTCTCCGGACTTGGCTGTCCAGACAGTAGTGTTTGGTAAACATGTGCAATGAAGCCGACGTAGCTGCCTGGCAGATGTCATGAATAGGGACTCCACATCCCAAAGCAGTAGTAGCTGCCATTGCCCGGATGGAATGAGCATGCAACACTACTGGAGGTTCTTTTTTCGCCAAAGAATAGCAGATTTTTATGCCAAAAATGACCTATCGAGATATGGTCCGTGTTTGTACGGCCCAACCTTTCTTGGCACCCACGTAGCCAACAGAGTTGGTCATCCACCCGGAACGGTCTTGTGCGATCCAGATAGAAGGAAAGCGCATGTTTTGGATCCAGACGATGGATCCGCTCTTCCTCTTCAGAAGGATGCGGCGACAGAAAGAAGGTGGGCAAAGTGATGGTCTGTCCAATGTGGAAAGAGGTAATCACTTTGGGAAGGAAAGGTGCCTAGTGCGAAGGACAACTTTGTCCGGATGAACAGACAGGAAAGGAGCGCTAGAAGAAAGGGCTTGAAGCTCACTCACCCTGTGAGCAGAGGTGATGGCAACCAAGGAGGCAGTTTTTAAAGTTAAAAGCCTGAGAGGACAATTATGAAATGGCTCAAAGGGAGAACACATAAAATAAGTCAGAACCAAGTTCAAGCCCCCTGGGGCATTACGAAAGGAATAGGAGGAAAGAGATGAGTAATGCCCTTAAGGAATCTATTTACAATAGGGGACTTGAAAAGAGAAGGTTGATCAGGAAGCCTAAGAAATGCTGAAATGACAGAGATAGCCCTTAAGAGTGCCCAGAGCAGAGCCGTGCTGGGCCAAAGAAGGAACAAGAGAACCTCAGAAAAAGGGGTGGAAAGGGGATCCACGGCCTTTGCTGTGCACCATGCCACAAATTTGTTCCATCTGCAGGTGTATACCGTTTTCCTGGAGGGACGCATGGCTGCCAAGATAACGTTACAGATTTTGGGAGGAAGGTAAAAAGCCGTCAACAGCCGCCGCTCAATCTCCACGCAAGGAGGTGGAGGCTGGACAGGTTTGGGTGAAGGACCATCCCCTGCTACTGCATAAGAAGATCCTCCCGAAGAGGCAGTCTGATCGGAGGATTGATGGCCATGTGTAACAGCTCGGGATACCAGACACTTCGTGTCCAAACCGGAGCCACTAGAATGACTTGGGCCCCGTCGCTCTTCATATTCTTCAGCATTCAGGCAGAAGTGGTATAGGTGGAAAGGCGTATAGAAGACCGCAACTCAACTTGCGACGAAAAGCGCCACGTAGCGAGTGCCACTTGGAAATTCCAACACACAGAACTGCTGACATTGCGCGTTCTCTTTGGTGGCGAACAAATCTGACCAAGGCGCTCCCCACTGCTTAAAGAGACCTTGCACCACCTCCAAGTGAAGACACCATTCGTGATCCATCATGCACCTGCGGCTGAGTTTGTCCGCTCTGGCATTCAGAGAACCTGCCAGGTGTTGAGCCACCAGGGATATGCCCTGATGTTCCAGCCATGTCCAAAGGCTGAGAGCCTCTTGACCAAGGGTCCATGACCCCACCCCACCCCACCCCACCCCACCCCGCCCTGTTTGTTGCAGTACCACATGGCTGTGATGTTGTCCGTGAACACCTGCACTACTCTTCCCCGGACAGAGGGAAGGAATGCCTTTAGTGCAAACTCCAGAAGGTTGATGTGGAGCCCAGACTCCGCCGGAGACCAGAGGCCCCTTATCTCCGCCTCGCCCATGTTGCCGCCCCACCTCAGAAGTGACGCATCCGTCACCACTGTAAACTCTGGGTGGGGAAGGGAGAGGGATTTGCCATGGACCCAATCCCACTGCAGAGCCCGCATATGCCATCTGGCATGATCAACCAGCAGAATGCAAGAGGCCATGAGGCCAGCAGCCTCAGGGTCGGTCTGACCGAAATCCTGGATAGCAGCTGAAAGACCGGAATCATAGCCAGAATATCGTGGAATCTCTGCTCAGAAGGGTAAACCCGAAACTGTGTCGTGTCCAGAACCGCTCCGATGAAAAGGAGTTTCTGAGAGGGAGTCAGGTGTGACTTCGGCACGTTGATAGTGAACCCCAGCAAATGTAGGAAGTCCGCCATAGTCTGGAGGTGGGAGACGACTGCCTGGGGTGAGCCCGCCTTCAAAAGCTAGTCGTCGAGATCGGGAGAAGACTGGAACGCCTGATCTGAGCAGACAAGGTGTGACCACCGCCATCACTTTAGTGAACAGCTGAGGGGCGCTGGTAAGGCCAAAGGGGAGCAGTGAACCGTAGGTAACGCCGGTGGGCCGGTAGGATGGGGATGTGGATGTGAAAATAAGCGTCCTGCAAGTCCAACGCTACCAACCAGTCTCCCCGGGCGAGGGCAGATAGGACTTGAGCCATTGTCAACATTTTGAACTTCTCCTTCCGGAGGAAGCGTGGACGTTCCTGAGATCCAAGATAGGACGCGGTCCCTTGTCCTTCTTGGGCACCAGAAAGTAGTGGAAATAGCAACCACAACCTCCTTCTGGAACAGGAACTTGCTCGCTGGCTCCCTTGGCCAAGAGAGCCATTACTTCCTGCTGGAGAAGGGCCAGGTGATCCTCCGACATGCAATGGAATTGAAGTGGCATGGATGGAGGGCTAGTCTCGAAGGGGAGGGAGTAGCCGCTTCGGACTATCTGCAAAACCCACCTGTCCGACATGATGTTGAGCCAGTGGGGGAGGTGATGGCGAATCCTGCCGCCCAATGGCGACTGATGGGCCTGAAAGGTTGGACGAGGAGGTTTTGGAGGCTGCTGCAGAGGGGGCGCTGGTGGACTGGCCCGCCCGCTGGCCCCCTGACCCACGGCGGTGGGATCTACATCCCCAGCCACGCAGAGGCTCGACAGCTTGCGCAGGCTTGTGGCTCTGGGCAGAACATGGCGGGGAACCCCTTCCGTAGCCACAAAAGGGGCGAAAAGCAGACTGCGTTGGGCGGGAGGTGGAAGCAAGGTCTAAGGATCTGGCCGTCGCCCTAGAATCCTTAAAGAGCTCGAGCGCGTTGTCTGCCTTGTCACCAAACAGGCAACGGCCATCAAAGGGCATGTCCAAAACCGTTGCTTGAAAATCACCCGAGAAGTCAGTGGACCTCAACCGGGCATAGCGTCTCAGTGCTACCGACGTGGAAATCGTCCTGCCCAGTGAGTCGTCGGTGTCCAGCCCACACCGGATGGCAAACTTTGCTGCATCTCTCCCTTCAGCAACAGCAATGGAGAGCACAGCCCGGGCCTCCTCCTGGCACTGTGGCAGCACCTGCGCAACCATGTCCCACACAAAGTGGGAGTAACGCCTCAATAGACATGCAGTGTTCACTGATCGCAGTCCCAAACTGGAGGAAGAAAACATCTTCTTCCCAATGTGGTTCAGCTTCTTGGATTCCCTATCAGATGGTGCGTTAGGGAATGCACCTTTGGACATAGAGGCTTGGACTACCAAGCTCTCTGGGATAGGATGGCAAGAGAGGAAAATGGGGTCGCCCGGGGACAGGGTGGTGGCGGTGTCGGGCAATCATCCTGTCCACAGGAGCCACTGTGTTGAGCTCTAACCAGGTGCCCAAAAGGATGTCTGTAAGGGCCTCATTGAATAGCAGTATGGGCTCCGAAGAGGCCACTGCCGGCTGAAGCACCTCGGTCAGGAGGTTAGTCCTGACTGCCACCATAAGAACCTCGAGGTTTAGGGCCTTGGCTTCCCTACGCAACAGCACTGCGTAAGACGCACCCTTCTCCATAGCCATGGTAGGGGAGAAAGCATGCCAAGGTCTGGGGAGGTATCCAGACCACTGGCGTCATTCAACTACTCTCTCCAGTCCAGTTCCTCTAACTGGTCTTCAAGAGGGTTCACAGACCCCTCCCAGTCCCCCTCACCCTCTTCTGGTCGCCACTCAGGGTGGTAGGAAATATCAGGAGAGAACAGGAGTACAAAAGTACCAAATCGGCGCCGGTCCCAACGTTGGTCCGGCTTCGTGTCTGCATCGAGGTGGAGGCCAGGGCTGACGCCGGCTGGGGACACACCTGGCCTCGTGACAACTTCGGCGCCGAATCCAGTGACGACACCTCTGCCTATCCGGATCCAGGCCTGGATCCTTGGGGGCTCTGCGGCGCCCGAGCAGAAGCCGCCGGCATTGAAGGCCTAGAGCCCCCAGCCAAGTCCGCGGGGCCCGAAGACTGAGTTGGGCTGCCCGAAGATGGAATGCAAGGCTTTGTAAAAGCTTCAAAGCTGGGCAGGGGTCGCTCCGGCTCCCGGAAAGGGAGGGAAGGCCGGAGTCGACCCAACAGGCTCAGCGGTCAGATCCGGAGGACTACCTTCCGCTTCCCGCGTTGGCCGATGGACGGGGAGAATGCGAAGAATGATGATGCTTCTTCGCGTTCTTCTTGCGCTTCGACTTTCCCGAAGATGAAGACTTCGATGACTAATGGTAGTGGTGGCTCCGTGACCGTTCCTGCAACCTCCCTCTCGTCCGGGACCTCGAACGTCACGCAGTGGACTGCCGGGCCTCGAGAAGCTGTCGGGAACGCTCCCGCAAAGACTTTGAGTTCATGACCTGGCAGTCGGAGCATGACGGGTCCTGTTCGCGCTCTAGGCAATAAAGGTACACCAGGTGCGGGTCCGTGACCGTCATCAAATTGTGACGGGAGTCACAAGCCTTGAAGCCGGTTCGAAGTGACATTCCTCCATGCACCAGGAGTCGAACGACTCAAAAAAGATGTCGACAAAAGTCACAAAAACAGAGTCAAAAAGTGACTCGAGGTACTGCTCTCTCCAGATCTGCGCTGGATGGCGTGGAAAAATAAAGAACTGATGTCAGCGTGCGCGGGCGTCGTCTAAGTAGATACCGCAACGTCATTCCGGCGACCACGACACCAACGACGAACGCGGAGTCAACCGACGCCACCTATCGACGCACAGGGGTACTGCTGAGGAAAAAATTCTCCATATCCATTCTGACGCCTGGGGGTAATTCGAAGGTGAGAAATCCATAACTAATTGTCTCTTTCAGATTCTACCGACTACTAGGTGCCGCAGAATGGGAGTGGAGGGTCTACACAGCAGGCTGTTGTGCGTGGATCCAGCCATAATGGGAGGCACAGGAGGAATAGACGTCCCCCATCGCAGCTGCATGCCACCCCAAATCTGGAGCAAGTATTACAAGAGAGGCGGTAGGTGCTGCAGGCAGCCGCAATGATACACAACCGCATTGGGAGGCAGGACCCAGACACTTCCCTTGAACTCTTCCCCCAGCGATGACGACTCCACTGCCACATGGCCGTCCGGTGCAGAATCCGGCAGCCCCCGGATGTGACTCCTCAGACGGCAGATGACTTAATCTGAAGTGGCAGCTACCATGAGGACCGCATGGCAGAGTGAAGGGTGCTGCGATCAACGGGTGCCCTACAGTGCACCGTTCGGGATGGTGCAGCCAACTGAGTGGTGGGAGAATGCCAGAGCAGCTCCACACTTGCCCTCACAGTTGGACTAAGGCCTGATAATCATGACACTGCGCTCTTTGTTGTGGAAATGTGGAGCACTGATGTGCTTGTTTTGCATTCCCCTATGAGCTCTAAGCACTGATCAGCTGGCGATATTGGATAATAGTTACCACAAGACATTACTGTCAGTTTGGGCGGATACACGTTGTCCCTCGCTCTCATGCTGTTCAAGGTTTTACTATTCCCCTTCCCTCTTTACCATTTAGAATATGCTCATTTCATGCGATGTTGTCCTGCAGGTGCAGGCTTTTAAAAGGAAACTCTGCTCACTCCCTCCTGCTGCGATCCCCGCATACATTTATGCACCTAACCAAATCCACACATGCCTACCACTAACAGTCACCTGAAATGTGAGGGGCATGCACATGCCCTTGCGCCGCTGTGCTGCGTACTCCTACCTTAAACGCAGGTCAGCCAACATCGCGTTATTGCAGGAAACACATCACGCAGCCAGAGGCCTGAAAGCTCCAGTGCAGATGGCGGGGTTGAGTGTTTGCCATGGATATTACTGCACGTATTCATGGGGAGGGCTTATCCGGGCGTTACCTTTGCGGTGGAAGAGCTGAGGTGGATGGAGAGGGCCGCTATGTATTCGTACAGGGACAACTGGATGGGAGGTGCTTGCTACTCGGTAACGTGTAGGCACCTAACACAGATCAGACGGCCTTTTTACACACACTCTCTGAATTATTTGCTTGCCATAGCGCCATCCCCTGGCTCATAGGGGGTTACTTTAATGCTGTCATCGACCTGGCACTGGACAGGTCCTTTCCACCATTTTCCCATACAGCTGCCATTTCTAACGCCTGGGCTTTGGGAGATTGGCAGCAGCATTGGCGCTTAGCTGATGTCTGGAGAGCATCGAACCCGGATGCGCAAGTATATTCTTTCTACTACTCGCCACACAACTTCCATGTCCGCATTGTGGGCTCTACTGAGCTGCTCCCGGTTTGTTGGCGTATAGACTACCTGGGGCGCACGCACTCGGATCACAACTCCCAACTTCTCTAGCTGGAGTGGGATGACTCTGGGCAGGCAGCACATGTCTGGTGCCTCCAACCTGCGGCACTAGAGGAACCACCTTTCCGGGCATCAGTGGGCACTGCCATTGTGGAATTCTTCAAAACAAACAATGGCTCCACTGCCGACAGAAGAGTGGAATGGGAAGCATTCAAAGTCACGATCAGGAGACACTGCATGGGGCTCAACTGGAGTATCCACAAACAGCTTGACAGCGACCTCAAGCATACTGAACGCTCGCTTCTGAAACTGGAGTCTGACTCAATAGCAGACTCTGACTGTGCTCGATGTTCTGCAGATGCGTGGCGAGAACATGAAGAACTCCTGGAGTGGCTACGGTGCCTAAATTACATTCTGTACATTCTGCTCGCACACACGCAGCGGCGGAACGAGCAGGACGGTTGCTAGCAAGTCTGATCAAACAGGAGTAGGCAAGGCACCCTATCCTTTCCCTGGGTTCCCTCTCAAGACGGCTGCTACATACCCAGCGGGAGATACCTGGGGAGTTAACCAAGCACTACAAAGCTTTATATGAGTCCACTGCCAGCGTTCGCCCGGCTGACCTAGCGGGTTTCTTTTCCTCCATTTGCTTGCCCACCATCACGTTGGAGCAGCGGGCGGAACTGGAGGAACGGATCACACTCCTTGAAGGCAGGAAAGCCATCAGAGCTCTGGTCACAGGCAAGGCACCAAGACCGGATGGGCTGCCAGCAGAATACTACAAGGTATATGTCCCTGCTTTGGCTCCCCGCTTGCTAGCCCTGTATGAGGGGTCACTTGAAGCCTCGATCCTTGCGGGCTCCCTCCGCGATGCTTTGCTTGTTTCCCTGCCCAAGCCGGTTAGGGGCCCATGCTATTGGGATCTTACCGGCCTCTGGTGCTTCTAAACACAGACTATAAAATCCTGGCCAAATTACTGGTGTACCGGTTGCCCCCCCGGTGCCCTGTATGGTGCACACCGACCAGAATGGGTTTGTGCCCTCTCTAAACATATCCCTTAACTTGCGCCGTTTCTCAGCTTTATGTTGGCCTCACTCAGGGTGCCTGGTGCTTCACTTGGAGAAAACATTTGACACGTTAGAGTGGGAGTTCCTGTTCACTGCCTTGCCCTGCTACGGTTTCGAGCACACTTTCTCCGTATAGTGCAGCTATTATACACCTCCTTGTCTGCCAAAGTCAAGACAGACACTCTCCTGCCGGAGCTTGTGCCCTTTAGTCGTGGCACCAGGCAAGGATGCCCGCTGTCACACTTGCTCTTCTCACTGGCCATAGAGCCACTTGCGGAGCCATCCGCCGGAGTAGGGCGGAATGGGCTATCCCCTTGGGTGATGAGGCGCATGCAATCTCCTTATTTGTGGATTCTCTGCTCCTGTACATTCAGGACATAAGGGGGACACCTGCTGCCCTGGCATGGATCTTCAATGATTTTGCCTCCCTTTCTGGCCTCAAATGAACTGGGAGAAATCCTGTCTATACCCGTTCAATTCGACTTGCCCCGACCCTGCACTAGTCATTTATGACACACCTGTGAAATAGAAACCTACTGTCTTTCGGAATCCTGGGGTACGAGTATATAATTAGCCAGTGGATCTGCTGGAGGGGAACCTCTCGCGGGAGATGACAGACATTAAGTCGCAAATGCTCTCCTGCGGGAGATGACCCTGACTGACATGGGCCGCGTAGCGCTGCTTGAAATGGTGATACTGCCCCGGTTACTGTACTTCTTCACTAACCTGCCAATATATATCTAGCCTCCTATCTTCCACTCCTTTGAATGAGTCATGAGTGAGTTCATATGGAATGGGTCAGGGTGCAGGGTTATGTTATTCAAGCTGTAGTTACCAGCTGACCAGAGACGCCTTGCAGTGCCCAACATGGAGCACTACTATCTGGCGGTGCAGCTACAGTGGGTATCTAGGTGGGCCAGTGGGCCGAATCTCGAGGACACGGCCACGCTCTCGCCAGCATGGGCACCCACATCGGTTCTAGCACTCATTCACCCCAGAAGAGGTGGGGCACCCGTCCAAATGATGTTGAAGGTGGCGTACGGGTGCTTCAGTCGCAGCCTACCTCTCACGAGCCCCGTCATCCCATATGCGCAGGTGCTGCCTCTGCAGGGCACGCTGAGAGTTGGCCGAGCCACCACCAAGGCGGAACTCTCTGCCTGGCAGGAAGCTGGCCTGCAGATTCTGGGTGATCTGTATCGGGATAGACTGGTGGCACCCTTCGATACTCTAGCAGATGACAACGGATTACCATGGGGTCAGTTCCTACTTTACACCTTGCTACTTGCAGCGCTCCGGACTCTGGGGGGGGGGGGGGGGGGGGGGGGGGGATGTCACAGAAACCCGATATGCATCTCACAATCCAATACATACACATCATGGGCACAGGGAGACATCTCACAAAGTGGCTTGCCAACTTACTGCGCACACACGACACACCCGTTGACGCCTCTCCGACAACACTGGGATGCAGACTTGGCTCGCCCGTGCACGGACTGCGAGTGGGCGACCATACTGGAGAGGCATATCCATATCCCCAGAAATGCTCAATTCCATATCATTCGGTATTACATAATACAGAGAGCTTACCTGAACCTGGCTAAGATCAACAGGTCTTTCAGGCGCACAGATGCTCGCTGCCCCAGATGTAGACTGATAGATGATAGATCAGGGAGATGTTATGACCGTGCAGCTACTTCAAGAGGACCCACAATCAAAAACTGTTGTGATTGTTGCAGTACCACATGACTTTAGTGTTGTTTGGAAGAACCTGTACCCGTTTCCCTTTAATGATCGGGAGGAAAGACATTAGTGCCAAGCGAATCTCTTGCAATTCCAACAAATTCATTCACAAGAGACCAAATTCCTCTTGTGACGGGAGTGACGTGCACGGTACCTATATAAGCACCACCTCGGTGCGCTGACGTTAGTTACTTTCACAACTTTCCACACAAGGAGCGTGGCGCCTTGATGAGCACTGACCATTGGTGTGACAAACTAAGGCCCCAAGAAGGGTGTCCCGTATACTGTAATCAGTTCGCAGAGGGGGGAGGGGAGGACGGGAGGGTCGGTAAGGAATCTGTGTGCACATAGTGTTTCCCAGATAAGGCGTTACCGAAGCTAAGTAACTTGTTCATCTGATAGAGACGTCTAGCCGCAAATTACCTTAGAATAGATACCCAAGCAATACCTTCCTGGAGGTGGGACTGCGAAGGCAAATTGGAAAGTCCTGCTGGACACGATGGACCTGACCATCTAGGCACTAGTGCTTGGTGAATGTGTGCAGTAAAGCCCAAGTTCAGAAGGAAGGAGGCACGTGTCCGGAGAACCAGCGTGTCTGGATAGATGGTGGTATAGGGAGATTGTGCGGAGAGTGCCTGAAATTTGCTGACCCTTTTGCCCGATGTTATGGGCACTAAAAAGGCAGTTTTATTGTCCAGAGTCTAAGAGGATAATTGTGTGGAGGCTTGAATTGTGCACACATGATAAAGGTGAGGACCAGGTTGAGGTCTCACTGAGGCTTGAAGAACGGTCCAGGGGGAAACATGCTGCAGGCCACTAAAGGACCTAGTCACAAGTGACTTAAAGAGAGAAGGCATATCCGGCACTGCAAAAGTACAGAGATGGTAGAGATAACCCTTAACTGTGCCAGAGCAGAGCCCCGCTGGGACAAGGACAATGCAAACAATAGAACTTGAGATACAGGTGAAGAAAGGGGGTGAACATTGTGGGAAGCACACCATGACACAAACTTGAACCAACACCAGGCGTATACAGACTTGCTGGAGGGACACCAAACTTGGGAGGAAGGTCGAAAGCTGTGAACTGTCGCCACTCAATCTCCACGCATGAAGTTGGAGGGTGTGCAGTTTTGGGTGCAGAACCCTCCCCTGTTGCTACGACAGAAGATACTCTCAAAGGGGCAGCCTGACTGGAGGACCAATGGTCATGGTCTGCAGCTTGGGATACCAGACTCTCCGAGCCCAATCCGGAGCCACAATGGTTACTTGGCTGCCGTTGTTCCCAATACTCTTGAGAACTCTGGGCAGGATTGGTATTGGTGCAAAGGAGTACAGGAGGCCGGAGCTCAACTCGAGTTGAAGTGTCATCCAAGCGAGCATCACCTTGGAATCTCCTGTGTGCAAAACTGCTGAAATTGCACGCTCTCAGTGGTGCTGAACGAAGCCTCTCCTCACTCCTGAAAGAGAGCTTATGCCAGCTCCGGAAGGAGACACTATTCGTGATCCTCTAGGCATCGACGGCTGAGTTTGTCTGCCATGGTGTTCAGAGAATCTGCCAGGTGTTGAACCACCAGGGAAAATCCATGCTGTTCCAGCCATGTCCAGAGACACAGGGCCTCTTGACATAAGGTTCATGACCCCACCCCGTCCTGTTTTTTGTAGTACCACATGGCGGTGATGTTGTACGAAAACACCTGAACCAACTTTTACTCGATTAACGGAAGAAAGGCTTTCAATGCCAAGCGAATTGCTCGGTGCACCAGCAAGTTGATATGGAGAACAGATTCCACTTCAGACCAGAATCCTCTGATCTTCCCCTTTCCCAGATGGCCGCCCCATCCCAGGAGTTGTGCATCTGTCACTACTATGTTGCCTGGTTGAGGAAGGGAGAGGGGTCTGCCACTGATCCATTCGTACTTCGTTAGCCACCACTGCAGATCTTTTGCAGTTCCTTCTGAAATCTGGACCATGTCGGAGAGATTCCCCCGATGCTGCGCCCTCTGGGACTTCACGGTCCCACTGCAGAGCCTGCATTTGCAAATGGGCAGGAGTAACCAGCAGGATGCCATGATCTACAACAGCCTGAGAGTCCGTCTCACTGAAATCCAGGATAGAGGCCGAATGACCTGGACTTGCTGCTTGGGAGGATAGGCCCAAAACTGCACTGTGTCCAGAACAGATCATATGAAAGGAAGCGTCTGAGAGGGAGTCAGGTGTGACTTCGGCCTGTTGATAGTGAACCTCAGTGAGTGCAGGAGGGTCGCCCTAGTTTGGAGGCAGGAGACTACTGCCTGGGGCGACCCCACCTTCAACAGCCAATTGTCGAGGTAGGGAAAGACTGGAACCTCGAACATCCGCCGATGAGCTGCAACCAACCCCATCACTTTTGCGAACACCCAAGGGGCACTGCTAAGGCCAAAAGGGAGCACGGAAAACTGAACATTCTCTTGGCGCACCATGAACCGCAGGTAATATCAGTGAACAGGCAGAACTAGGATGTGAAAATATGCGTCCAGCAAATTCAACACTACCATCCAGTTTCCTGAGTCGAGGTCAGACAGAATGTGGGCAAGTGTTAGCATCTTGAACTTCTCCTTTTCACAAATAGGTTGAGAAGGCACAGATCTTTGATAGGACAAAGTCCTCTGTCCTTATTTGGCAGCAGAAAGTAGCGGGAATAACAACCAGGACGTACTTCTGATGCAGGCATCCTCTCTTTGGCTCCCTTGGCCAAGAGAGGATGCACCTCTTGATGGAGACCATTGGGAGCACTTGTGTAACCAAGTCCCATATCGTGTTGGTAACAACGGCCCAGTAGGCACCCAGTGTTCACCGACCGCAGTGTTAGGCTGGCGGAAGAGTACATCCTCTTGCCAAAGTTAGGCCGTCTCTTTGATTCCCTATCCAGTGGAGTGGTCATGGAGGCTTGGACCAACACACTGGCCTCTGCCAGTTCCTCGTACCAGTTGTCTTGTTGCTGATCCTCTTCTGGGAACTGGTAACCATAGACCACTCCCATTCATCACCCTCTCCAGGCCTATCAAACAAATAAGGCTCTGGCTCTGCTTTGAACCCAGTCGGTGTCGGATTAGCCCCCTCCGCCTCTGTCTCACGAACAACAATGGGGTCAGAGCAGGAGTGTAAGGAATGGAGTGGACGCTGAGGAAGGACTCGGTCTCACCGGAGGCCCCGCTGAGTGCGAACCCGCCGGCGTGGATCCAGTAGGGGCCCCTCCCACGCTCATGGGGCCCAAAGTTGCCCAAGAGGGGCCAGCCTACACATATGTGAGGCGCATGGACTCACAAAACTCCTTCATCTGGGCGGGGTTCACTGCGGCTTTGGTAAAGTCGGGGAAGCGCGGAGCAGACCAGGGTCCAGGTTCTGCCGGCTCATAGGGTCTGGAGTGCTAACGCCCCTGCGTCTTGTTGGAAGTCTTCGCCAGACGCAGCGAAGTCGAACAGCTCTTCGACTTCTTGTGCTTGTGGGACTTCTCCGATGACCCTGGAGTGCAGCGACGTCAACCGTCAAGGATGGCTCCGCGAACGGGACCTCAAGTGCTTTGCAGTCTCCACTGACATCGGAGAGCAAGAACCTCAGCGCCTTGGGATGCATGGTGGAGCAGTCCTTGCAGGTCTTGAAAGTCATGGTTCTGCTCCACGCACCACAAACGGGGGTCTGTCACGGACATTAGTATACGACAGGCCCCATGGTTTGGAACAAGATGGTTTCTTGAGTGACATAACCTCACACAAGGAGACTATTCTCCAAAAAGTTTGACAACATATCGAAAAAAGGCAAGTCAAAAAGTGACTGAGGGGTAACTCAGACCGGATCAGCGCTATCTGGTGCGGAAAGGAAAGAACTGACGTTAGCACACTGGAGTGGGGCCTATATAGGTACTGCACACGTCACTTCAGGCATGGATGAGAACGCTGATGCCAAGCCAAACGACACCACCTACCCATGCGCAGCGGTACTACTCCAAAATCTTCCTGATCCAGTCTGACGCCTGGGATATTATAAGGTAAGAAATCTGTGGCTAGAGGTTTGTATTAGACAAGTCATCTACAATACATCCATCACAACTCTCAGTTTTGGGGTTCTATAGGGAGATTGGTCTGCCGCAGGTCCAGTTGCATTCAGATTGCCTAGCGGCCGCTCCTCCGCTAAGTCGGAGGAGCGTTGCGCCCCCCCCTCAAGCATCTGCAAAAATGTTTAAAAAAATGATAAAAAGCCAGGTTTATAGTATCATTTTATTTCTCACTCCCAGGCGGGGAGGAGGAGTGTTGTGCATTGTTGTCAGTGTGCATGTGAGTTTTGCCGGCTGTCTCAGGATGGCCAAACTGACATGCGAACTGAAGCTGTCTCCAACCAGAGCAACATTGCCGGGTTGGAGACAGCAGGCACTAGCACCCAGTCTCTCTGGGAGTGCTAATCGAAGGCGCTTAAGCCAATCTTGGCGCTGCTCTCATGTGACGATACTCTCATGCAGCATGAGAGCAGTGTCAGGATTGGCTGCAGGGGTTTCTGGAAATCTGTGCTGATGAGGACCTTAAGAACGGCATGCAAGTTATTGTTTTATTTGTTGTCGTTTGTCTCCCCCCACCCCATCGCGCCACCCAGCCCTGACACCAGCTTCTACTGAAACAGCCACCACTGCAGGTCTTTCTTAGTCTCATTCGACACCTGGATGGACTCAAGGTGAGCCCACTGAGAATTCAGATCCCACTGCAGGGCCTGCATGTGCCACCTGGTGTGGTCTTAAAGCAAGATGCAGGAAACCAAGAGGCCCAGAAGCCTCAGAGCCATTCCCATTAAGACCCAGGTCAAGGGTTGAAACATCAGGGTCATAGCATCAATGTACTGGACTCGCTGAAGTGGAGGAAAGGCTTGGAAGAGCACCATATCCAGAGTGGCTCTGATGAAGGGGAGCCATTGTGAAGAGGTCACGTTTGACCACGGCACATTGATAGAAAAGTCAGATGTCAACAGGTCAGCCGTTATCTGGAGGTGGCTTACAACTGCCTGAAGCAAGCCTGCCTTCAGGAGCTAGTCACTGAGGTATGGGAAGACTGATTCTCACAACCTCCACATATGAGCTGCAGACATCACCATCACCTTCATGAACACTGAGGTGCACTGGTAAGGCCAAAGGGGAGCACCAAGAACAGAATGTGCTCTTGTTCCTCTAACTGCAGGTAGCAATGGGAATGTAGAAATAGGCGCCCTACAATCCAACGTCACCGTACAGTCTCCTGGATCTAGGACAGACAGAACGTTGGCCAGCATGAGCATTTTGAACTTGTCCTTCCAGAGGAAGAAGTTCAGAGGGTGAAGATTTACAATGACCCGAACACATTCATCCTTGTTTATCACCAGGAAATAATCACGATCTCTGATCGTGGCTCTCTATCGTTCCCTCTGCTGAAAGAGCCTGAACTGCTTGCTGGAGTATGAACAAGTAGTCCCCAGGAGGTGTTGTGGTGTTACAGGCATATCCATCGAGTGGGACAGGAAATGTGTGGAGCAGCCCTGTTGCACAATCTGGTGTACCCATTGCCCCTCCTTGGAGGTGAAAGGGGATGTAACCTCCGACCAGGTGACTGTGTGCCGCCAAGGGCAAATTAACATGGTTTTGCAGCAGCTGCAGGGAGTGGGGGGGCAGCTGGGGTATGTGTAGCAGACTGCCCCTAGGGGACTGGATGTTGTCGGCCTGTTCTCCAGCTACTTCCTGAAAGGACTAAGATGATCTGTTGCCGTGGAGGTAGGTATTGGTGTTGCCCCTGTTGGTATCCCCTGCCGAATCCTTTTAAGGGGCAAAATTGCTGAGATAGCTGCTGAGCAGGCATAATGAATGAATGAAATGCTACTTCTAAAGCACAAACAGCTGCTACCAAGGAAGGGAATCATTGTTTACAACGCATGCGATACATCGCATGCCATTACAACGCAAGTCGTTACGACAACGCGTTTTTAAATCGCATAGCATTACAACGCAAGTCGTTACAACGACTTGCTGTAGGGGTATGGTAATTAGGGGGAATAGTAAATTATACTATTCCAAACTCTAGCGCCCCTCCCTCACAGCAAGTCGTTGTAACGACTTGCGTTGTAATGGCATGCAATGTAACAATGCGTCGTTGTAACAACTTGGGTTTTAATGGCATGTAAAGTAACACCGCGTCGTTGTAACAACTTGCGTTTTAATGGAATGCTTAGAAAACACATGCGCTGTAATGAGTGCTATTCACAAAGAAGCATTCCACTGCTGCCAGCAGGCAAAACTTTTCCTGAGACTAAACATCCTTAAAAAAAGGTTTTAGATCTTCTAAACAGGTGTCCCTTTAACTCTTTAGGCAGACCATTCCACAGCCTCGCTGCCAGAAGGCAAAAAGAATGACCAACTCTACTGGCCTGCTGCACTCCGGTAATGGAAAGAAGTCCCTGATTAGAGAAGCTCATATCTCTAGAGTCAATACATTTGCTAAATTTCCAGCAAAGATAGAGAGGCCCCTTTTTATGAATGGCTCTGCAGGTAATCAACATAACCTTAAAAGGCAAATGTTACTTACCAGTATGCATCTGTTCTTGGCATATAGAGCTGCAGATCTACACACTGTGCATAGATCGCCATCTGGTGTTGGGCCCGGATGTTGCAGTGGTTTTTCTCTTGGAAAGTCTTTGGAAGTCACAAGGAATGTGACGACTCCTTTGGATCGTATTGCGCATGGGCTTCGGCTCCATCCTCAGATTGTTTTTCGCCAGCCGGGAAATGATGGAGCGTAGTAATAAACAGCGAAGATCCCCATGTGTGTTGTATCTAAATAAGATAAACTGGAACAGATAAAGTTAGCCGGGGAGGCGTGTGTAGATCTGCAGCTCTACATGCCAAGAACAGATGCATACTGGTAAGTAGCATTTGCCGTTCGAGGCATATGAGCTGCAGATTACACACTGTGCATAGATTGGATAGCAGTACCCATCCCTAGCGGCGACCACCAGTATCTGTTGCAGTGGTTTGAAACAATGTTTTGAGAACAGCCTGGCCCACAGTAGCTTGTTGCTTAGCCTGCACATCTACACAATAGTGTTTAGTGAAAGTGTGCGGTGTTGACCATGTAGCTGCTTTGCAGATATCATCTAAGGGGATGTTCCCTAAGAATGCCATGGAAGCCCCTATCTTACGTGTAGAGTGGGCTTTAGGGGGAACAGATAGCGTTCGTTTTGCTTTGTGGTAGCAAATCTGAATGCATTTGACAATCCAGCTAGCTATCCCAGATTTGGAGATGGGGTTGCCTTTATGTGGTGGTGAGAAGGAAAAGAACAGTTGTTTGGTCTTACGAAAGGGTTGTGTTCTCTCGATGTAGTAGAGTAAGGCTCGTTTGACATCTAATGTGTGGAGAGCTCTTTCTGCAACGGTTTGTGGTTGCGAGAAGAATACAGGTAGTTCCACAGATTGGTTTAGGTGAAAAGGAGAAATGACTTTAGGGAGGAATTTTGGATTAGTACGGAGAACAACCTTGTTATGGTGCATTTGCAGAAAAGGTTCTTGAATGGTGAGTGCTTGTATCTCACTGACCCTTCTGAGGTAAGTGATGGCTACAAGAAAAGCAGTTTTGCATGTTAGGAATTGAAGTTCACATTTGTGTAGAGGTTCAAAGGGAGGCCCCATTAGTCTAGTGAGAACGATGTTTAGGTTCCACACAGGTGAGGGTGGCACTCTGGGGGGAATTCTTCTTTTGAAGCCTTCTATGAAGGCTTTTATGGCAGGTACTCGAAAGAGTGATAGATGTTGCTTGTTTTGCAGGTAAGCTGCTATGGCTGCAATGTGCAGTCTAATAGACGTGTAGGCTAGACTGCATCTTTGGAGGTGTAGTAAATAGCCTATGATGTGTTGAATGGATACATCAAGTCAAGTCAAGTCAAGTCAAGTCAACAACACTTCTATAGCGCAGACATATCACTCCGAAGAGTCTCATGGCGCTTGCAGCGGCTGGAAGCAGAGAGAGAAAGTGGAGCGGGATTACTGATCGAACAGCCAGGTCTTAAGTCTGTTTCGAAAACACCCAAGAACGGGGATAGACCGCAAGTCGACCGGCAACTTGTTCCAGGAAAACGGAGCTAGGTATGAGAAAGATCTGCCACCCTGCCTGGTGGTAAAAATTCTAAAAGGAGTGAGTAAAGACTTAGCACTTGACCGCAATGCCCTCTGGGGTTTGTACCAGCAGAGTTTTCTGGACCAGTATTGCAGTTTGTTGCCATAAAGGTATTTATGGGTGAGGCACAGGACCTTGAAAAGAATGCGCTTTTTCACTGGGAGCCAATGCAGAGCTCTAAGACATGGGGCAGAGGAGGTTCGTTGAGGGAGATTCAGAATCATCTTGGCTGCAATATTTTGCAACACTTGGAGTTTGTTTAGAAAGGATTCATTTATGGATAACAAAAGTGCATTTCCATAATCCATTCGGTTGGTAATCAGGCCCTGAAGCAACGGTTTTCTTGCCTCCAAGGGAATCCATTTAAAGACTCTCCGCAAAGTGCGCATGACTCCGAAACAGGAACTGACCACATGATTAACCTGGGCCCGCATGGACAATTGGTTGTCCATGTAAAAACCCAGGTTGCGGACTACCTCCTTAGGAACAGGACAGGCGCCAAGGTCATAGGGCCACCATTCTGAGGACCAGTAGTCTGATGCCTTTCCAAAAAGCATAATCTCGGATTTTGCACCGTTCAGTTGCAGATGGTTATCCTTCATCCATTTGTTGACATGGGACATGCAGTTTTGGAAACGTGTCATGGTTTCCTTAGGGTCAGGGTCCAGCGTGACTATGATCTGAGTATCGTCGGCATACGATATAACCTCAAATCCGTATGCTCTGATGACTGGAGCTAAAGGAGCCACATAGAGATTGAAAAGAGTGGGGCTCAAAATGGAGCCCTGCGGAACACCAGTAGTGACAGGTCTGGTGGAGGAAGTACTAAGTCCCACCTGAACGGTAGTACTGCGGTCCGAGAGGTAGCTTTTGAACCAGTTCAGGGCCGAGCCGCTGACACCAATCTCTCCAAGCCGATGAATTATAATGCTATGGGAGATGGTGTCAAATGCGGCTGACAAATCGAGAAGTACGAGGACTACTGGTTGTGCAGTAGGGGGATTGAAGTTATTGTTGTGGCAATAGACCACAAAACGTTTCCACTTGGCTGCGTGGCAAGCTCTAGTGGTAGGTCGCCTAGCCTCTCTAATGACGTTCATACATTCAGGAAGAAGATTCAGATAACCGAATTCTAGGATTTCAGGAGCCAGATCGCAAGTTTGAGCTGAGCTGGGTCCGGGTGCCTGATCTCTCCATGGTTCTGGGTTAAGAGGCTTGGAGAGAGGTGTAACTTTTGGAGCGGTACTACAGATAGATCCAGCAGTGTGGTGTACCACGGTTGTCTGGCCCACGTTGGAGCTACTAGGATGAGAGTGAGGGAGTGTTGTTGTAGTTTGCGCACCACTAAGGGAATGAGTGGGAGAGGTGGAAAAGCATACACAAATCTGCCTGACCAGTTCATCCATATCGCATTGCCTTTGGACAATGGGTGTGGATATCTGGCGGCGAAGCTTGGGCATTTGGCGTTTTCATAGGTGGCGAAGATGTCTATCTGTGGATGCGCCCACATTTGAAAGTACGGGTGAAGAACTTGTGGATGGAGTTCCCACTCGTGGATTTGTTGTGTTTGTCTGCTCAGCAGATCTGCTATAGTGTTCTGGACTCCAGGGACATGTTGGGCTAGGAAGTAGATTTTTTGGGGTATGGCCCATCTCCATATGCTCTGTGCTAGTTGAGAGAGCTGCAGAGAGTGTGTGCTGCCTTATTTTTGTGTATAGTACATGGCTGTCATGTTGTCTGTGCGGACTATGACGGCCTTGCCTGATGTGTGTTTGAAATGCATTTAGTGCTAAGAATATGGCTTGTAGCTCCAGATAGTTGATGTGGAGCAACTTTTGCTGAGGTGTCCACCTGCCCTGCATGGTGTGATGTAGTAGGTGAGCTCCCCAGTGATGCGTCCGTTGTCAGTGCTATCTGAGGAACAGGGTCCAGGAACGGTCGCCCTTTGGAAAGGTTTTTGGTGGTCCACCACTGCAGAGAGCGATGGGCACGACTGTCTACCAACACCAGATCTGTCAGTTGACCCTGGGCCTGGTTGCATTGGCGCGCTAAGCATTCCTGGAGAGGACGCATCTTGAGTCTTGCATGAGGTACTATGAATATGCAAGAGGCCATCATTCCTATGAGTTGCATGAACACTCGAGCTGGAAGAGAGTGTTCTGGTTGAAATTTGGCGCGTAGGGCCTGAATGTTTGGTATCCTGGCAGGACTGGGGGAGGCTAGCGCTCTTGAGGTGTCTATCGTGGCACCTAGGTATTGTTTTATGTGGGACGGTTGCAGATGGGACTTTGTGTGGTTTACTGTGAAGCCCAGTTCGTGAAGTAGCTGTATAGTAGCGGGAGTGTGTTGTACACACTGGTTGTATGAGCTGGCTTTTATTAGCCAGTCGTCCAGGTATGGGAAGACTTGGATGTGTTGTCTTCGCAGATGTGCTGCCACGACCGCTAGGCACTTAGTAAACACTCGCGGTGCTGTGGTGACTCCGAATGGGAGCACTTTGAATTGATAGTGTTGACCGTCCACTACAAACCTGAGATACTTTCTGTGAGCTGTGTGAACGGGAATGTGGAAATAGGCGTCCTTGAGGTATAGGGTGGCATGGAAGTCGTTTTGGGAGAGCAGGGGAAGTACCTGCTGAAGTGTGACCATGTGGAAATGGTCTGAATGTATATAGTGATTTAGGGGTCTGAGGTCCAGGATGGGCCTTAGAGTGTCGTCCCTTTTCAGTATGAGGAAATATAGGGAGTAAACGCCCATATTTTGTTGTTGGGTAGGAACTGGCTCTATCGCACTCTTTTGTAGGAGGGAGATTACCTCCTCCTTGAGAAGTGACGAATGTTCCTGTGACATTGGGCGTTGTTTTGGTGGAATGTTTGGGGGGATTGATTTTAGTTCGAGGCAGTAGCCTGACCAAATTATTTGTGTTATCCATTTGTTTGAGGTGATAGTAGCCCAGACATGAAGGAAATTGTGTAGTCTGCCCCCGACTGGACTGGGATGGTCTGGGGGGAGTGAAGGGAAGTCATTGGGTAGGGGTGGAGGCAGAGCGGGAGGTATTAGTTTTGCCTCTGCCTTTATTGTTGTTACCCCTGTACCCACCTCTCTGGTAACCCCTAGTGAATGTGGATTGTGTAGGGGTTTTATAGGAAGTAGAGGCGCTGTCGGAGGAGTAGCCTCTAGATGTGTTTCGAAAGGAAGAACGGCGAAAGGAGCGCCTGGGAGGGTGTGACTGTAAGGCTCCCATAGATTTTGCCGTATCGGTGTCCTCCTTCATTTTCTCAAGGGCAACGCCTACGTTCGGGCCAAAGAAATGTTCTTGGTCAAAAGGGTGGTTAAGGATGGAAGCCTGTACCTCTGGTTTGAAGCCGGAAATGCGCAGCCAGGCATGCCTACGGAGGAGGACGCTGGTGTCGGCAACATCGAGGGCACAACGTATGGAGGTGTTGGTGATGGTTTTTCCCTCCTGGATTAGCTCATTGGCTCTATTCTTGTACTTGTCAGGGAGGTGTTGCATGATTGCTTCTAGCTCATCATAATGTGCCCTGTCGTATCGTGCTAAAAGCGCTTGTGTGTTCGCAATGCGCCATATGTTGGCCGCCTGGGATGCTGTTCGCTTGCCAGAGGCATCTAGGAGTTTGGACTCTTTATCAGGTGGTGGTGCCTCGCCTGATGCCTGGGAGTTTGCACGTTTCCTTGCAGTGGAGACTACGAGGGAGTCTAGTGGTGCGGGCCCTCTGATGTATGTGGGGTCTGTAGGGGCGGCCTTATATTTCTTTTCGATACGATGGTTGATGACCCTGGCTCTGACCGGGTCCTTAAAGACCTCTGGCGCGTGTTTGATAACACCTTTAAGCATGGGCAGAATAGAAGTGGCCCTGTGGGTGGTATCAAAAGTGTCTAGGAGGAAGTCCTCCTCCACGGGGTCTGTATGGAGATCAACTCAGTGGTAGTGTGCAGCCCTATGTAGCAGTTGGTTAAACCCCATAGTGTCTTCTGGGGGGACGCGGTCTTGAAGGGTAAATGTCGTCCAGTGGATCGGGCCGAAACAGTTCCTCTGTGAGAGGTCGATCCGTCGGCGCCGAAGGTGTCGGAGCCGGTGGTTTTTTAGTCTTGGAATCATCAGTTCGTTGTTTGGAACTGTGTGGTTTAGACATGTCCGGTTGTTTCCTCGGTTCCGAGATAGCTTTCGGCTTCGAGGTGTGGGTGTCGATGGCTTTGGATTTTTTGCTCGGTTCCGAAGATGGCGTTGGTACCGAGGAGCTAGTGGGTGTCTTCGGTGCCGAGTGTTTCGGAGTGGAGCTCGGCGCGGAGGAAGCCATTTTCTTTTTCGGTGCGTGGTGTTTCTCGGCACCGACGGCAGGCTGGCTCGAGCCCGAGCTGCCAGAAGGCTTGATGGGCTTCTTAACCGGGCCCGAAAGCGAGGTATGTGAAGCAGTGTCTTTGGTCATGCCTAGGCCTGAGGGCGAAGGCGTGACCGAAGCCTTTTACGATGTCGTTGAGGGTGGGGGGTGGGGATCGATAGTAGTACTCATGCTCCTCTGTGCCGGAGTGATGTCCTCGACATCTGAGTCGTCGGCTTCGGAGGCGCTGACGAGGCCCTCTTCGGTGTGCTGGTCCTCGAGAACATCAACGCCTTCTCCGAAGATGTCATCGGGGATTGCAGTCGACGTGTGTGCCATGGTTCTCCTCGCTCTTCGGTCTCGAATAGTCTACTTGGACCGGAAGGATTTGCACTCCGGACAGTCTCGTGTTCTGGGGAGAGGCAGAGGTTGCACACCTCATGGAGATCAGTGTGGAGAAATTTGGACCCACATCGAGGACACTTCTTAAATGGAGTCCTTTACATGAGCCAGGACCGGAGCGGAGGTAGGCCCGAAGGCCTGCGTCTACGCCTGGAATCGAAGTTTCTCGATGAGTCGCATCAAGTGGGGAGATCGCGATCAAGAACAATACCGCGGAAGGGAAGGATTGCGCGCCGATGAGAAGAACTGTAACTGGAAACGGTTCGGAACCGGAGCGCGAAGAACATATCCGAGCCCGATGGCGGAAAAAAACAATCTGAGGATGGAGCCGAAGCCCATGCGCAATACGATCCAAAGGAGGAGTCACATACCTCGTAACTTCCAAAGATTTTCCAAGAGAAAAACAACTGCAACATCCGGGCCCAACACCAGATGTCGATCTATGCACAGTGTGTAATCTGCAGCTCATATGCCTCGAACATACCTCTTTTGTTTACCGGTAACCAATGGAGCTTCTTTAGTCTGGGCCCTAAACACAGTCTTCTTGGGCAATTTAAAGTTATGCAGGCTGCAATGTTATGCACCATCTGTAGAAACCTTGAGGGGATCCCCAAGTAAAGAGTTGGAATAATCTAACCAGAAGATCACCAGAGTTTGAATGATAGGCTTCATTTTGTAAGCAGGTAAGAATTTTAAAGTCTCTTGTAAAGACTTGAGTACCCCAAAACAAGTTGCAGTAATCTTCCGGATGTGTGGTTTCAACGGGAGATCGTTTGAAAATGTTACCACAAGGTTTCTCACCACTGCAGTAAGAGAAGAGGGATCTCTGAGGTCTTTTGGTTATAGCCTCAGGAGGTAAAAAAATAAGGGGTTTCCAAATACTAGAATTTCCAGTTTATTGGAGTTCAACTTAAGATAGCTCTGTTGCATCCAACTAGCTACATTGGTAAGGAAACCCTGGAAACATTCCACCATTGGGTCATTCACCTGGTAGAAGGAGAGGAAAAGTTCTGTGTCATTGCCGTACTAGATCATATTAAAGCCTCAAGGTTGTACCACCTTGGCCAAAGGTGCCATGTAGAACTTAAACAGAGTGGGGCTAAAGTTTGATCCATGCGGAACACCTTAAAACCTGGGGGTGGGGGGACCGCCAGAGCTCCATCTGATAAAAAGGATTTGATTCATAGGTTGGCTCTACTCTTCACCCCGGCTGCCTCCAGACGTTACAACAGGATAAGCCATAATGTCAAAAGCAGCTGACAGATCCTAAAGGATGACGACTGCCTTATTGCCTCTATCTAAGCTACTTTTTATGAACTTGGAGACCGCTAAGGACTAGGCCTAGGGAGCAAGAGTGTCCTAGCTCTCTTTAACCCTTTCTAAGGCTGAGTCAGCTTTCGCTCCAAACAGCCAAGAGCAGTCGATGGGCATGCCCATCAAGGACTGCTGGACGTCTGAAGAAAAGGCAGTGGAGTGAATCCAGTTGTGGCAATGACACACCACACTGGCGAGCGAATAAGAGTACTCTGGTGCGTCCTCAAATATGTTGCCTTTGTCAAATTGGTCTTGGTCATCATCATAGTAGGGGGTGTATGTGTCAGGTTCAGATTGGGCAGATTGTCGAGGTCTGGGTGGGAGAGAATGAGACTATGAGTCTAATAAAACGATCGGTTCCGTTTCCGACATCGATACTGGTGTTGATGTCTGAATCAATGTCGTTGGCCTTATTGCAGAGAGTGACATCAGACTTGGCGCTGTGGGTAGCATCAGGTGCGCCACTGGAGTTGGTGGAGTTGAACTTGAGGAAGGGGCCTCTCTCGATTCGAGGGGTACAGTTGGAATCTAGGTGTTCTGCTGGCCGTAACCCAACTGGAAGTACCCATGGATCCTTGGGGACTGAAGGTGTGCCAGAGGGACCAGATGGGGCACCAAAAATAGTGTCTATAGCCTGTTTCAGCTCTTGGACCTCTTGTGGTGTCCCTGATGGCCAGGGGTATTCAGGGTGCATTCGGACAGGTGCTGTAATCGGTTCCGACGTGGAGGACCGACTTCGAAGCCTAGATTTGCCTGGGGAGTCACGCAACTCCGAGTGGTGTGGGTGACGGGCGATGAAGACCCGTGCATGGATGTCTTCTGTTTCTTGGCTTTTTTCAACTTACCTGAAACTTGTGGCCTCAATGACAATCGATCACAGGAGCTGTCTAGGAAGCGAGAGCGTATCCACACTTTTGATTCCAACCTAGATCACTTCCTCAGCTTTGATTGTGAAATTCGGCAATGGCGAGTTTCGGTTCATGCTCACGAATAGCCTTAAGGTTCATTTTTCTGCAGCAATCTCATGAGGCCGAGTCGTGTTTGGAACCACGGCACCAAGAACACACATTGTGGGTGTCAGTCACTAACTTTGGACGATAACAGTTGTGATACTGCTTAAAACCTGTTTTTTGGGGGAGAAATACTGCCCACTGGCAAGTTTTAGAGGGAAACAAGACTGTCAGAATGACAGGACTCAAAAGCTCTGGATACACGTTGAAAGGAGGAGAAAGAAAGGAACTGATGTCAACACACAGAGGTGGCGCACATAAGTGTCCCCAAATGTCATATGTGGGCCATGACGGACTCAACACTGAGCCGCACGACTCCACCTACCGATGAGCAGTGGAATTGCTAGCAAAATGTCCAGATAAAGTCTGATACCTGGGCAAATTCACAAGGTGAGGAATCTGTGGTTAGAAATCTCTATCAAAAAGATTAGACAAGGAGTGTCTAGCTTTGACGCAAATGTGGGTAATAATGGGTGAATTTCCAAAATATCCATTATAGTAATAATGCATATAATTAATCCAAATCTTAATAATTTACACAGTTAGGGTTATTGTGACAACCTTGTATGAACCAGCCCCCTTCAGATCAACATTACATCATCTTTGTTTAGATTGTTAGGAAAAAAAGAGGCCAGACAAAGGGATAAACTGATAATGCACTGGTTGATCCTTTATTGGCTTAACTTGTTCATTAACAGTTGAGTGGTGCAAGGTTACCATACACAGTTAGATCAAATCTGCATTGCACACCTATGCTATACAGCAAATGGATTAGAATTAGTACAAATACATGAAATATATTTACATTTTGTATACTCAAGCCCCAAACATCATATATTTACAAAATAAAACATGGAAATGGAGCTGGGAAGTTAAATATATGCATTAAATCACAAGACATGCGGAACACACCTCAGAAGTGCCCATTAGACATATATAGTGCCCAGAAGTTCCCATTGACTAAGAGATTAGTGCCCTGTATGTTTGAGTGCAGTCACCATAAAAGCAGTAAAGTTGGGTAAATTCCATCAGAATCAAACACTTTGATATTCATTCCTCCTTACCAAAGGTAAATAGCACTGACTTATCAAATAACCCCTATATAACTTCACAAAGATATTTCTTCAAAAACCATTCCAGCCTTCACCTAAATTCTCCTATTTCAAAGAAATCAATCCGGATTACCAGGTAGATCTGAGGAGTTGGATGCCAAAATGTATACCACCTCTCACCACCTTGTAACACCAGAAGCAGCTGTATATATATGGACTTAACCACTTGGATGGTTCATATTTAACACATTGGTTGGTGACCCAACAGCATGCAGCACTGCATTACCACTGCACACTCGACCGAGCAGGGATGATACTGTTAATTTATTCCCGAATCCCAAACCCCTAAAATAAGTCCAGATTCAAAGTATGCAGTTCTGCATTATGTAACCAAAAAACTGCAAAGTATAGAAGAGGTTCTATGCACTCTTCTGTTGGGAGACCATACACTCAGGGCACCCATGAAGGCAGCTCAAACTCACTGTAATTATGAGCAAGCTGGGGGTTCAGGAATGGCATTTGAAACAAATATCTTATTACCTCTTCATATGATTAGTCGATGGTGGCTACTACGTTACAATGAAGTACGTGGAGAATGCACATCAGGCACAAGAGTGGGACACAATGAAAAAAATTCAACAAGAGAAGGTTTAAATCCAGTTAACAATACATTCAGCAGCATTAGACCCTTCCTTCTGCATGGTAAATTTGTATTAAAAAACATATTAAAATCAAAAATAAGCAATGGGAAAGAAAGGCAGCACTAATAAAATACAGAGTCCCAGAGAGAGAAAAACAGAAGAAAGCACATTTTCCTTCCTTATGTAAAAGGTTTCTGATAAAATAAATATGTATTACAAAAGTTTCAACAAAGAATAAACTATCAAGATATCAGTATAGCAGCAACAGTGTCTGAATGCCTTTGATTTGTGCCCTTTCACCTTCTCTGCGCTCTTCCTAGGAGCTGCTAGGCTGTCAGTAACAAATCCTCTCACGGGATGTCAGTAATTATCTATTGTCAACTCTCTATAAATAGATTAAATTAATAAAGTGCATTATCTCTAAGACTAAAACTAGTTATATCATTGTTAAAAATGTGCACACCTGAAGGACTCTAAGTTCTTATATTTGGAAGCAGGGGTAAGTATCTCTATAGTAGGCAGAAGAGATGGAATGCTCAGAAACACAGCTGCAGTTTACACCAGGCACTAGCTACCTCTGCGAACACAACTGTTAATGTAAACCTTATTCAAAGCAGTGGTGGCAGACTGAAAGTGGAAGGAGGGAAGGAGGTGAGCAAGGGCATCCTGGATAGAACAAGAGTGGATAGTACACCTCTTGTAGTACCTTCAATATAGACATTGTAAGGCGTGTCAAAATCCAGCATGTGAAAACAGTGGTGTCTTTTGAAAAGTACTGGAAATAGAGTCAAATCTCAAAAGTAGCGGTTCAAAGACTCATGTGTGATACTTGTAAGTACCCCGACCCCCACCTTGTACGTCTTGTTTCATCCCTGTTAATTAACAGACATTGATCTGGGAAAATGAAAGATGAAACAGAAGAGAAAGAATGAAAGAAAGGAAATCTGAACAGCGCACGTTGAATGATTTGTTGCCAGCATATTTAAGTCTTGCTGGACAGCTACTATCATCAGCAAAAGTGGATCTGTATAATTTCAAGCGTTTTTAGAAGCCTCTTTTAGTCGTGCGGAACATCAGCTGTACACGTCAGCCTAATCTGGGCAGAATATTTTACAATATTTGTAACATGCATCTTCCACCTCTGCTGGACAGCGGTAGAAGGACAACTTGGTGATTATCAACTAATCAAAGAAGTATATTCTACATGTTGTATGTGTAATACCTCTAGATGGCAGGAGAGTCACTGTTTAGTAATACCTCTACAGTATATGTATATATCACTGCAGCATTAAAAAACAAAATAGCCAAAATTGTTTTGTGACTTGAAAAGTGACAGGCTGCATCTAAAATTCAAGGACTTCAAAGAGAGAGTTGGCTGCTTCATTGGCCTACAGGGATGCTATAAAAACAATCCACAAGAATTGACATGGATACCATTGCCTGTCAGATAATGGGCAAACGAGATATGGATTAATCTCCTTCAGTTCCCTATACCAAACACTAAGCTTCCTACTGTTATACAGAAGTACAGATGAGTCCTGCACACTATTTCAGAGACTCGTCCTTCGTAGAGTTGCAGAGGTTAAAGGTCGTCTGGTGATAGGTTTTACAAGTATGGCCCTTGCAAGACCCTCACTCCTAAAGTCTCAGCTCTGTCATTAATTGGCTTGAATTGGAAACAACCTAAGAGAGACCACGTGAGAGCAGATGATATTCATGCAGAATACAGGAAAAGAAAACACCATAGTTTGAAAGGAAATAGGGTGGTGTGAAAGAAAACGGTGCAGTGGCAGAGTATTATTCTGCTGGGTACATGGGTAACAAATAAGGAATGAGGCTAGCAGAGATATATAAACTGAAAGAGTGAGCCTTAAAGAAGCTTTCACCTAACTACTATATAGCATTAAAACGAGGCAATATTCCCACAGGTCTTGAAGACGGAGTGCTGAATTCAACTGTACCTCTAATTTATAAGTGCAATCAAGGTTGGTAGGACTCAGTAATCAAGCTTCAGTAGGCAATGATATTTAGACAGTCAGATGTACTACTAAAATGAGACATGCTGAGACTGGGGAAAAGAATGGCACCAGCCAAGGAAAATTCCAAATCCAAGTAGAATTTCAAACTATTTCCCCCTTACATACTTACATTTATGTCTCCAGAAAGACATGGGAGTTGGAAGGAACCTTACAACAAGTTCTGAAAACTTACTCAGTGGGTTGTTTGGCCCCTGGCATACAGATCCAGAAACATGCTCAGTAGGATGGATGGCCTCTGGCATACAGTTCTGGAAACTAGGTTGTGGGATAACTGGCCCGTGGCACATCAGCTTTGGAAACATAGTCAGTGGGTTGGCTGGCCCCTGGCATCCTGTTCCGGAAGATGGTCAGTGGGACGATTGGTTCCTGGTACCCAGTTTCAGAAACATGCTCAGTGAGTTGGCTGGTTCCTCCCTTTCAGCTCAGAATAACATGCCCAATGTTTAGGGCTGCATCAGTTTCTGGAAACGCCTCAAGTTGGATTGTCCTTTGTTTGGCTCCATACACATTGACTGGATCTTACATCTAACTGAGAATACATTCTCATTGGTTAGGTGGCTCTTTGTGACCAGCAATTCTCAGTGGCTTGGTTGATTGACCTTGTTATTCGACTCAACCCCAGTGACTGATTGACCCCCCCAGCCATCTTGTGTTGGAAACGCTGTTCGATATGGGAACATATCCTTGTTGATTTGGATGGCCCTTGTCACATATCTCTTGACATATCTTTGGGGTCAAAGACATCAGGCTCTGGTCTGGTCATTTGGTGTGCTTAATGGCATATTACTTTACAGACACCAAAATGGGCTGGTCGGTTTTTCTCTTGATATATATTCTTGGTGGGTTTGGTTAGCCCTGATATCGGGCTAACAACATATAATCTGCAGACCTGATGACATAGCTTTCCTCCGTGCATGTGTTAAAGGCTGTACAGAATCAGTTTCAGACCACATGCTCAGATGGCTTTTTGGCCCCTGGCGTATTACCATGTAATGGGAAATGAACTCCTAAATCAGACTCTCTCCCAGGCTACAAACATTGCTGATAACACGATCAATGCCAAATGTATGCACAATTCCTGAAGATTATGTGCAATATATGTGTGCTGAATAGCAAACTATCTTCAAGATATTGGTTTTGTGCTTCTACTGCTCCACTCCTAGATTTAGGTAGCTGTAGACTACAAAGAGCATATCACAGAAACCTGGAATTCGATGGCAGAGAAAGACTATTAAGCTGGCTGTTAATTTTCCGCCTGCTGTTTCTTTTTTTTTTTACTTATAGATGCAATATGAATTTGTTCTCTGGGTATTGCTCACATTTGGACCTAGATGAAATCTCCTCACCTCTAGTGCTGTATTGTTCAAAAAAAGGGTTTAAAAGTTAGCGCACAAATTCAAGCCACGAACAGCTATAGTGAATATTTCCAGTCCTGGAAGCGCCCTCACTGTCAATTACACCGGAGGTCCAAAATGTCCTATAGTAGTGTACCTGCTGTCCGTCGATCCGTGCTAAACTCATGAAATGTCACCTTGTTTTTCTGCCTCTCTTTTCCACATTCTGACACTTTGAAATACTGTGCTTGCCTACAGTACCCAAGAATAATATTCTGCTACCAATCTGTTTATTCAGGTACCTGAAGTCTCACTTATTCCTCCTTCATCACTAGCTTACATATTCCTGGAAAGCTTTCAGAGCACACATCTCCACTGCATCCTGCGGTACCAAAATCAGTAGCAGCTTGTTTCAAAGCAAAGACAATTGTGTTTCAATTCTACAAGCACACATTAAATGGGCCTTTACTATTATGCATCAGATCTACAACCACCTGTCACAGGATGAGCTACTAGCAAGGGAAAAAGGACTGGGAGGGTGATAGGTTGCTCTCCTCAGGAGACCTCTGTGCACAGGCTGAGACTGTGTGTGTGTCAAAGGAGGCTGTGACAGAGGACAACACTAAGCAGGGCCACTGACTGGTCTAGAGGATCACAAAAACAAGATTTAAAGCAGGAGCAAATACAGCACATTGGACTTCAGTGGCACTTTCAGTACTATGCTCCCAGAACACTTCTGTACAGACGGACAGAAGCGAAGGTGGAACAGAAAACCCAATGAGTGGAAACATTAAGCAACCCTTAGCCATGAAAGGAGTGTTTCCCTACACCACCCTCGGAGTGTCTTGGCCATAAAGTGGATGTTTTGCTGAGCAGCCAATGCTTAGATCATTCAGATTCTGGATTTTGTGTAGTGTTCGCTTATTTCAGCTCTTATATGTAAATAACATTGTTATAAATGTGCGTGCTCAAATGTTTCTAAGATGACGTCACTTTGCATTTCAAAACAATAGAGCCTTGGTGAATAAATGCAAAAAGAGAGATAGGTGGTGAATTTGGATTTGGAAGAGAGTTCGAGAGATGTATGGAAGGGGGAATAAGTGTGATGGTATGTGGCACAGTGATAGGTGTCATTAAGATGGAATGAATTAGTGAACTGCATAAAAGCACCCTGTCCTGTAAATGAGAGCGCAACCGCTTGAAGCTAATTTGTCATAAATTTGTTGCATTTCCCAGTTAAAAGTGTGCATTTGCACTCAAAAATATATTCACAACCCCTCAAGAACTAGTAAATGCTTTGCTCTATATAAGGAAGTAGTGGGGCATAGACTATAAAATGTCTAAGGGAAATAAAATATGAGGCAGATAGGGGAATATGAAATACAGGGGTTAATGGCAGCAGGGCTAAAAGTCAGTAGGAATAATATGGGGGCTCTTAGACTAGGTAAAGGATTATATTGGATGTACTGGAACTAAGGGTGGAATGATTCTCTCTCTAGCTCTCTCACTCTCTTCATCATGCCTGCAGTGTTGGTAAATGGGTAAGCACATATGCAATGCAATGAGCATAAAGGACAGAATATTTGCCCTGAAGGGAGAGACATGGTCCGAGGTTGAACTAAAAATGGGTATGGTTGGCACACCTCCGAACCCCTGAAGACCCATTCAGGTCCCTTGAGGCATCATGTTATCTCCTACCCACCCTGATAAGTGTTACGTTCCAAATTGAAGGAGAAGTAAAGATTTGGTCAGTAAACCAGTAAGTTAAGGAGTGCATAGTTGGACACTTGCTGCAGAGCTACCTGGTCACCACACTCTGAGATCTGCCAAATCACAGAGGACGTTCCAGCGATACAGGCCAGTATAGCAGATACGATAAGAGAGACCAGTGGTCCTGTGCACTGCTAGCTACTGAGATCACCCTATTATAAACTCAACACGGCAAATACTGCCACAGGACCTTGGCAAGAAGCAGAGGATTGTGCTCTGACCATCTTACGAAAGAACTCTCATAAGAGTGCACACACAATAATTCAGTATAGCAAAAGAGGATGTAGATTAGACTAATTGTTAGTATCATTTCTACAACAAAGATATGCCTCATCTTTAGAAGACACTCATGCTGCCATGAGGCTATTGAAATGCTTTTCGGAGGGTGTCTTGACAACACATTTGTGGGTTGGACCCCACTGGTGCTCTGGGTCCCTTCCTGACATGGAAACCTCCACCGTGATATTCCCACCTCCAATACGACACCTAAGGGATGCCCACGTTACTGACAAGATGCAGACACTCCCGACTTGGTTCTCATGCCCCCCAACATGATACCAAGTTCCCAACATGTTGCTGCCCAGTCACCCAAAAAATGCTGCAACACTAGCACAGCATCCAGTGCACCAACATTTGACAAGACACCCACAAGTTGTGAAACCAAGCAGTACAAATGGAAACGAATATGTTTAGATATCTGAACATGGTGACGTGGGTGCTGGAGATGGAGAAAAATAAAAGAATCTTGGTTCTACAGGAAATAAAAATCATAAAAAATAAAAACTCCACTGAAGATACAAACAGTTTGATCCCGGAACAAGGTGGGCAAGGAATGCAGAGATATCTAAAAAAAAAGAAAAAAAAAAAAGGCTGCAGGGAGGGGATAAGGATTTTTTGTTCTTTCTTCTATTCTTGTTTGGTTTGGCGACATGCTACGATTAAAGCACCTCAGCTCACGTGAACGGGGTGAGAGCAGAGAGAGAACGCCACAGGTTTTACAGACAAGAGAAACCATCAAGAAATACAAAGGGAGACAGGAGTGTGGGAGGAGAGCATTAGGGTCATAATGAAGGAGTTGTAGGCTTGTCAGTACTTCAAGGGTCCAGTGCGCCTCCGGGCAAGCTTTGACCTGCAAAAATAAAAAATGACATAAGAACAAAATAACAGGCAACACTTCTCACTACTACCTGTTAATTCAAATAATTTATCGATCTAAATGCAGATAACAGAACAGGATCCAATACTGATGTCAGCAGGGGGACCAAATTGATGAGAGGGCAGAGGCGGCCCCTCAATTAGGGCAGATTAGTGTCACCCCCTGCTGCCAGTGCAGCAAAAGTGAAAAATAAAATGGTACTAAAATGAATTACCATTTTATTTTTCACTGCTCCCAGCCCGAGCAGTGTTAAGGGGTGGGGCTGCTGCTGACTGGCAGCAGGGTAGTGGTGTTTACTCCACCAGTTCGCCATCTGCATGTCTCTTTGGCCAGCTGTCTTGTGACGGCCAGCCTGACATGTGCAGTGTAAACCTCTACACCTAGCGGTCTTAGAAAGCTGGGTGGAAAACAAGCACATGCTCCCTATGCCTGCTGGAGTGTTGAGGCAGCCCGCTCCAGTCAATCCTGTCACTGCTCTGATCCTGCTCATCTGTAGCATGAGAGCAGCATTGGGATTTGGAGAGGGTCGGCTAAGGCTCCAGGAGGATTCGAGGTGATGAGGAAGCATAGGTAAGTACATTTTTACATTTTTTGGCCCACTGACAGGCACTGTGAGAAACCTGCATTGCCTTCAGCCTTAATTCTAGAGCTCTCAGTCAAGACCCGTTTTAAAATCTGTTAACGAGCAATGATTGAAAGCTTTGGAATGTGAGCCTATAGGCATTGTGATTCATCACAGTGCCTGCCACGGGCTCGACGACCCTGCATTTCTGAGGGTCCCCGACCGCCACAGTGATTGGGGCTCTAACATTAGGAAATAATTGGCAGAAAGTGCTTATTTGGGCAGTATGTACTGGCAAATACCAATGTTTGAGTGCTCTGGTGAAAGTCAACAGTAAGGACGGAAGAGCAATAAGAAAAAGTTACTTACTGCAGTAACAGTCTTTCTTGTGGGTACACTATCTACCTGCAGATTCTTCACCTGTAGAATATTTCCAGGTTTAGAACTGGATCCCTAAACGTCAAAGCTCACGCTGCTGGTTCGGGGTGCTGGCTTCATATCGTTGCCAAGAGTGGCATCAGATGATGTTGCCAGATTAATATTACGCTGAGTTCGGCCCAACATTGCCATTTTTCTTCTTGTTTTATTACAGCCTTTGAGGTGAGGGGACTGGTTGATATTGACAGAGTAGTGCAGTGCCAAAATATATCCTTACGACTATCCATCAAGCGGTGAGGAAGAAACTGCAGGTGGAGTATCCACCAGAATGATTGGTACCGCAGGTAAATAACTTTTCTTTTATAGATAATTCTACCTGTAATTCCTCACCTGTAGAAAACATTCTATTGCCTTACCTAGCTAGGAGAAGGGTAGATGGATCTGGCAAAATGACCATCTCTACGCACCTCCGAATCCAGGCAGTAATGCTTGATGAATGTGTTCAAAGATGCCCACTTGGATGCTTTGCATATCTTTTCAATGTGAACTCTTCCAGCAAGGGCAGAAGTGTGGCTTTGGCCCTTGTAGAATGGGCCTTGATTCTTTCTGGAAGTTGCTTCTTGGCCAGCACATAGTAGGCCTTAATGTATAGGATAATCCACCTTGAAAGTCCTTTTCAGCACTGATTTGCATTTCTTGGCACCTCAGTACCCTACGAAGAGATGGTCATCCAGTGATATGTCCTTTGCATTGGTCCAGGTAGTAGTTGACTACCTGTCTAGAATTCAATCTATCAACCGCTCCTTTGTGGGATGAGGCAGTGCATAGAAGGTTGGAAGCATGATGAACTGACTCAGATGGAATGGAGTAAGCCCACCTTGGGCAGGAAAGCAGCCCTGTTTCTCAACAGCAACTTGCCAGGGTAAAAGGATGTAAAAGGTGAACAGGAACTAAGTGCCTGCAACTCGGTCACCCGTCTGGCTGATGTTATTGCTTCTAGAAAAACTGAAAGTTAACACTTAATTAAGTTTCCACTGGGGAACAACAAAGGGGGTAGGAGGATACAGATTTGTTAATTCCTTCAGAAAGCGCATCACAGTGGGCGATTTGAAGACAGGCGGCTGGTCTGGCAGAAAGAGGAATACCGACAATGTCAATAAATACCCATTAATAGTACCAATCACACAACCCCTCTGGGCAAGTGGGAGTGCAAATTGTAGAACCTGTGTTAACTTGGCCTGCAAAGGGCCTACATTGTTGTCAGTGCACAATGCCTCAAAATTACCCCGTCTGCTAGAGTAAGCCGATTTTGATGAGGGGTGACGTGCCAAAAGAATGATGTCAACCACTTCCTGTGGAGCTCAGATGTTGCTGTTCAATCTTCAAGCATGTAGGTGGAGTCTTTGGAGACTGGGGTGCAGTACCATACCCTCCGACTGGGAGAGAAGGTCCAATCTTAGTGGCAGCTTGAGTGGGAGACGTGGGTAGAAGTGCAGAATGTCTGCATACCACAACCTTCTTGGCCAATTAAGGGTAATGAAAATGACTTAGGCCCGGTTTTGGAGTACCTTCCTCAGAAATCGAGGAACTAAGGTAATGGGGGAAAAGCATAGTGCAGTGGAAAACTCCATTTCAACTGAAATATGTCCCCCAATGCTCCTCATAACAAATACTGGAGAAAACAGAATTGTTGGCACTGGCACTGTCCAAGAAGGTTAACAGGTCCACCTGAGGAGTGACCCACTGGGCGAAGACGTCTTGAACTACCTCTTTCAGAAGACGTCACTCATGATTGCCTGGGTAACACCAGGTCAGGCTTTTGGTTCTGACATTCAGAGACCCCAGTAGATGATTCACTGCTACCCAGAACCCTTGACAGTGTGCCCAAGATCAAAGTCTCAATGCTTCCAGACAAAGGAGATGAGAATCTATTCCCCCTTGCTTGTAGACGTACCATATTGCTGTCAAGTTCAAGATCTGGACAGAACGACTTTGGATGGAGGGGAGGAAGGCCTTGTGCGCCAGCCCATTCGCCCGCAGTTCTAACAAGTTAATGTGAAGAACCTGTTCTTCTGGAGACCAGAGGTCTCTCGTGCTCAGATCTTCCAGATGAGCTCTCCACTCTAAAGTGAGACATTCGTCACAACCTAGTCACAGTGGGAGGGGGAGTGAAGGCCATCCTACTGCTGAAGTTTGCCTCATTCCCCTACCCATCCACTTCTGACACAGTACTGCAGGAGATCACAATGGAGTCCGATAGGTCTCCACCATACTGTAGCCACTGTCTGCAGAAACAGCTCTGCATGGCCCTCATGTGCCAACATGCATGCATGACAAGGAGAATGCAGGAAGCTAGCAGACCTAGTACTCCTCAGGACTGGAACTGTTGCACCCTGTTAGAAGGATGGGACAATTTTCTGAATGTCAGCAATCCTCTGACCCTACAAACTGGGGTTGTTGGGAGGGTTTCAGGTGAAATTTGGGCATGTTGATCGCAAAGCCCAGGTCAAACAGTATGGATACTGTTGACCGCAGATGGCATAACGCCGCCTTCGGAGACCCAACTTTGATTAGCCAGTGAACCAGGTATGGGAAAATGGGGAAGCTCCACTTCCTGATGTGAGCAATTACTGCTGAAGGGGAGTACTAAAAACTGGTAAAGCATAGAATGCACCACAATACCGACATACTTCCGATGTGACTGAAGAATGGGGATATGGAAATACACACCTTGCAGGTCGAGTGACAGCATCCTGGCTCCAGCTATGAACACCAGCAACACTTGGCGTAGTCAGCATTTTGAACTTCTCCTTTCAAGAAAGAAGTTCAACTCCTGGAGGCCCGGGATTGGACGCAGACTGCCATCCTTACTCGGCACAAAGAAATAACGAAACTAGCATCCTTGTCATTTTTTCTGCTTCACTAACTCCACTGCTCCTCTATGTAAGAGGATTGAAAGATGTTCTGGAGCAGGGGAGGAAGGAGAGGGAAATAAGGGTGGAGCCTGAAGGGAGGGAAGAGGTGTAACCTCTTTCCACTATCTTCAGGGCCTACTGGTCCGAAGTAATAAGCTTCCAGGCTAGTAGTGAGGTGGTCACTCTCCCTCCCACATGCTCCAAATGTGGTTGGAGTAGACCTCTAAGACTGCATTCCTAGTGGGCAGGGGAGGAAGAGGAGGAGGCTTCTGGTGGGATCCAGGGCCCTTACTTCTGGCTATAACCTATTGTCAGATCCAGTGTATTTTGGGGCTGTTACATCCGTGGCTAATAGGGCTGTCTCTCCAAACAGACAAGCTTCATCAAATTCAAATGCATCTCAGTTGAAAAGCCAGAGGTCCTGAGCCAGGCGTGGCATCTGACAGAGATTGAAGTACCCACTGCTTTTGCCATAGAATCTGCTTATATAGGGCAGAGTCGGTGTGCCTAGAATCATGCTGCCAAACATTCAGAACGCCTTGAAAATGTGTCTAATTATCTTCTTGAACATGAAGCACTATCACCTGAGCGATGTCATACAAGCCTTGTACGTAGCAGGCAAAAAAAGCAATTAGCGTTCCACGACATAAGGCCAGGCTGCTAGCTGAGAAGGTCGTCTTCCCCCATGCTTCTCTCTCTGAAGGAAGTGAGGGAAAAGTGCTCTGTACCTGTCCTGATGAGCAGGATGCCTGAATTAACACACACTCTCTGGACAAGAGTGCACAGAGAGAAATTATGGGTCACAAGGAGTGGGGCGACACAGTCTGGCCTCTAACCTATTAACTGCAGGTGTAAAAGATGACTTCTCCCAGGCCACTAGGATAGATTCCACCAAGGCCTGAATGAAGGGCAATAAGAGCTCAGACCAGAGGTTGGATTGCACCAGAACCAGTGTTTGAATAAGTCTTTAGTTCTAGCTGTCGGTCCAGAACCTCAGCTACTTTCCTTAATATAAAATGACGGGATGGAATCCCTGGGGTGAGAGGCCTGACAGGTAATTCCATTACCAACTCTGGTAAAGTATCCGGGCCCCTGCCAGAGGGCAGGCTGAGAAAACCATAAGGATTTTCCCCCCTCTTTATCACCCTGTGAGCACAGGTCCAAGAGGTCGACGTTCATGCCAAAACCACAATATACTTACTTGTGTAACAATATATCTGTAAGAGACATTAGTTAGTGATAGATTCCTTACCTTAGAATATCCCCAGGCGTCAGACTGGATCCGGAAAGTTTTCGTCAGCAGTACCCCTGCGCATCGGTAGGCGGCGCCGTGCAGCTCCGCGTACGTCGCTGGCGTCGTAGCCGCCGAGATGACGTCGTCGGAGCTACTTAGACGTGCCCACGCGTGTGGACGTCAGTTCTGTACACAACTTTTCCACGCCAGGAACGCAGAGCTATGCCAGAGACCGACTACTGGTGCAATAGAACTAGGGCCCTGAAAGGGATGACCTGAACCCTAGAGAACAGTTCGCAGAACGGGGAGGATGGGCGGGCGATAAGGAATCTATCACTAACTAATGTCTCTTACAGATATATCGTTAAACAAGTAAGTAACTTGTGCATCTGAAAGAGACACGTTAGTGATAGATTCCTTACCTTAGAATACATACCCAAGCAATACCAACCCCGGTGGTTGGTCTGCGAAGTGATATTACACCAGAAAGTCACAGAGAACCGAACGGCCAAAGAAGCCGTCTCTCCGGACTTGACTGTCAAGACAATAGTGCTTAGTGAAAGTATGCAGCGCGGCCCAAGTGGCTGCCTGACAGATGTCTTGCAGGGGGACACCGCATCCCAATGCTGTAGTAGCTGATGTGGCCCTGGTAGAATGGGCACACAGTCCTACCGGAGGTTCCTTTTTAGTCAGAGAGCAACAGGCCTTAATGCACAGGACAACCCATTGGGAGATAGTCCGCTTGTGCACATCCTGGCCTTTCTTGGCACCCACGTAGCCAACAAAGAGCTGGTCATCCACCCTGAACTGTTCTGTGCGGTTGAGATCGAACAAAAGCGCACGTTTTGGGTCCAGACGGTGGATCCTCTCCTCTTCTCTTGAAGGGTGCGGAGGCGGAAAGAAAGTGGGCAGAGTGACAGTTTGCCCGAGATGAAAGGCAGAGACTACTTTTGGTAGAAAGAAGGACGCGGTCGAAGCACAACCTTGTCCGGATGAATCGCCAGGAAAGGAGGTTTACATGAAAGAGCCTGGAGCTCACTCACCCGCCTAGCGGAGGTGATGGCCACCAGGAAGACAGTTTTCAAAGTTAATAACCGCAAAGGACAGTTATGAAGAGGCTCAAAGGGAACGCACATCAAGTATGTGATAACCAGGTTCAAGTCCCATTGAGGCATCACAAAACGAATAGGAGGGAAAAGGTGAGTAATGCCTTTGAGAAATCTATTGACAACTGGGGACTTGAAAAGAGAGGGCTGATCAGGCAGCCTAAGAAAGGCTGAAAGAGCAGAAAGGTAGCCCTTTATAGTGCCCAGAGCAGAGCCCTGCTGGGCCAAAGAGAGAAGGAATAAAAGGATCTCAGAAAGAGATTCTACAGCTTTCACTGTGCACCATGCCACAAATATTGTCCACCGACAGGCGTATACAGTTTTAGTGGAGGGACGCCTGGCTGCCAGAATCACATTACAGAATTCGGGAGGCAAGCCAAATGGAATCAGCTGTCGCCGCTCAATCTCCACGCAAGGAGGTGGAGGCTGAAGAGGTTTGGGTGGAGGACCGTCCCCTGCTGCTGCAACAGGAGATCCTCCCGAAGAGGCAGTCGGATCGGGGGATCCACGCTCATACTGAGTAGCTTGGGATACCAAACTCTTCAAGCCCAGTCCGGTGCCACAAGAATGACTTGGGCTCGGTCGCGCCTGATCTTCTTTAGCACTCTGGGTAGAAGTGGTATAGGCGGAAAGGCGTACAACAGACCGCAACTCCACTCGTGACGAAAAGCGTCTTCGAGTGAGTGCCGCCTTGGAAACTCCAACGCGCAGAACTGCTGACATTGCGCGCTCTCTTCGGTGGCGAATAGATCTAACCAAGTTTCTCCCCACTGCTGAAAGAGACTGTTGTATCTTCCCTTCTTTCTCCCCACCTTGGTACCTTCCGTCCACCCCCTCCGTCCCTCTTACCTTGGTATCTCCCGAAGCTCACCTTAGAATGTTGACAACCTGCTCATGTCAGAGAGCGGATGGCTTGAATAAAGTGACAGTTGCACTTCTACTGGTCTTGTCACTTCTATTACTACACTGGCGACGACCCTGTGAGGGGGGCAGGACAAGTCATCTCCCCTTTCCGTGTGGCTCTCAAGCGGTGCAGGACGAGCTGTGTGCCTGCCGTGTCCGGACTTTGAAGGGGGACAGTCTACGGGCTGGCGTTTGCTGGTGTTCCGAGTTTCCTGTCACTCAGCGGACTTCTGGCAAGTTGCTGTGGCTGTTCCCGTCTCCTTTCGTGTGGATGTACTCTCCGCACCAGCGAGGTCTGTGGCTGGTTGGCGTCTTCTGAATGGCAGGGTTCCTCGATAGTAGACGCGAGTGTCCACGCCTCTACCGCCCACTGTAGGCGTATCGTTGTGGTGTTCCGTGGGCTCCTGCTCGAGTGAAACGGCACAGGTCAAGATCCTCCTCACCAGCGAGGTCTGTGGCTGTTGGCGTCTTCGGGATGGCTGGTCAACTGTAGATTACTGGCACTGCAGCGTTACAAGCTTCCTGAGGGGCACTGGACACGCATCTTATCTGGCCATTCTTCCGCGGCAGTTCTCTGGTGGACTCCTGCGCTCCCTCAGCTTCCGGGGGACTGACTGTCGACGCGCCTCCACGCGCCCACAAGAGGGCGGGAAGCAGAAGTGTTCCGCTGGGTCCTGTCGCTCCTGGCAAGTTTTCGTCAGGTTTCCTCTGGCCATTCTTCCGCGGCAGTTCACTGGTGGACTCCTGCGCTCCCTCAGCTTCCGGGGGACTGACTGTCGACGCGCCTCCACACGCCCACAAGAGGGCGGGAAGCAGAAGTGTTCCGCTGGGTCCTGTCGCTCCCGGCAAGTTTTCGTCAGGTTTCATTAAGCTGCAGGCGCTGTGCTCGTCAATCCGGGGGTGGCAGGAACGGCAGCGACATCCTGGAGATCAGCAGTCGATGAATGACCGGAGCTCTGAGGTACGTCAAGTGGTGGTTCCAGCAAGTTCCTTCCGTTCTTGGGTTTAATTCCAGTCAGGAAGTGGTAGTAATAGGGACGGAAGAGTCCTCTCCCTTTCTGGGCCACCTGGTTGCCAGTCCTGCTCGGGTACTTTTTACTTTACGTTACCCACTGCTCAGGTTGGGCATTCAGTGACTTCCTCCTCCTGGGCCAACTAGTTGCTGGTACTTGGCGGTTACCTCATACAGTACTTTGCCCCAGCCCTGTAAGGCACTACTGCGCTTCTTTGGAACTGTGATTTTGGGCAGAGTGCTATGTGGAAATAGCCAGGTATTTGAAGGTTGGATACTGGCAGCCATACTTTCAATGTTATGGAGGCTTCTGGTCATAGTAAGCTGAATTGAATTCTCTGGGGCTACCTTCATATTTCTTCCAGGCACCTTTTACCAGATAATCTACTCCTCTCAAGTTACACCTCTTCCTGCAAGTTGTGGGGTTATTTTTTTCTCCCATCACCATGGGTACCCCGGGAATATGTCAACCTCCCTCATTTCTCAATGAATGTGGCGATCCTGATATCCATTGGAAGGAATGGACAAAGCTGTTTGAGTCATATTTGATTGCCATGGGGGGGGGAAAGATTTTCTGCCTTACGGAAGCAGCATATTCTCCTACACAACATGGGGGTACATGGTCGCAAAGTATATGAGACTCTCCCAGAACCGGAGTTGGATGAAGAAGAGGACCTTGATGTGTATGAGGTTACCATGCTAAAATTAAGTAATCATTTTGGGGATAAAATAAATGTAGTTCTGGAACGTCATAAGTTTTTCAGTAGATCACAAGGAAAGAATGAATCGGTAAAAAACTACATTGCCAATTTGAGAGGTCTTACTCAAAGGTGTGATTTTGGGGATCTTAATGACTCCTTGATACGTGACCAATTAGTCAGATGCACAAGCAATAGCAAAATCCAAGAGAAGTTGTTATCCAAAAACCCGTCGTTGGAAGAAGCTGTGTCTATTGCCCAGTCTATTGAACATATGGCAAAGTGCATGAAAGAAATAAAAGTGTCAGAAGAAGTGGTTGCGGCAGTTCAGGTAGAATCTCCCAATAGGAATGTCTCTAAAGTCAGAAGTAAGGGTGAGTCATCCAGTAAGTTTCAAAGAGATCACTCGGACCTCAAATGCTATAGATGTGGGAGCAGCAATCATTTGGCCAACAATCCCAATTGCACAGCTCGCAATGCCCACTGTAAGAAGTGTAACAGAAGAGGACATTTAGCCAGGGTGTGCAGGGACAGTGACAGCACCCAAGTCAAAGCCATCAATGAAACCAACGTTGAGCAGCCTAGATTTACATTCCAAGTAAAAAGTACGTGTGGTAGTATCCCTTTCGAATACCCCAAATGCAGCATTACAATTAACGACACATGTATTGAAATGTTCGCAGACTCATGCTCTCCATTCACCCTATTAAACATGGAAGATTACATGAAAATTAAAGGGGATCCAGGTATGCAAATATCTAAACCTGACATCACACCCCAGGGGTATACCAAAGACCCTATTCCGTTGGTAGGCATGGTGGAGACCGAAATAAATTTCAAAGGGAGATCCACGGTCGGCAAGATCTACCTTGTCAGCTCGGGTTCTAACCTCCTCGGGTGGCGTCACCAGAGAGAACTGGGTGTAATTCTTGATCCTAATGGCAAGGAACAAGTCAACGTAGTTAAAGGTGCCACGGGGGAGTCACCCCTATGTGACGAATTCCCTCACCTATTCTCTAATGAGCTGGGGATTTTGAAACACTTTCAGCATAAAATAAAGATCAGACAGGGGGCGAAACCTGTGGTACATAAGACTCGCCAAGTTCCTTTACTGTTAAGACAGCCTCTTAAAGAAGAACTTGACAAACTCTGCCATTTAGGTGTTATTCTACCCATTGACGCTTCGGAGTGGGTGTCCCCCATTGTGATAGCGTCTAAGGCCAATGGACAGGGCATTCGCCTTTGCATTGACTTACGCAGTCTCAACGAAAACATTTGGGTCGAATGGTTTCCGCTTCCCAACATCAATGAAATGTTGAGTACCATGGGGAAGG
This sequence comes from Triturus cristatus, assembly GCF_964204655.1. Lineage (NCBI taxonomy): Eukaryota > Metazoa > Chordata > Amphibia > Caudata > Salamandridae > Triturus > Triturus cristatus. The sequence continues at coordinate 925,938,773 of NC_140580.1, read as the reverse complement.
CCAAGTTCTTTTCAGTCATAGACCTTTCAATGGCATATTACCAAGTAGACCTTCACCCTGAGTCTAGACCTCTGACTGCATTTTCAACACCGTTTGGCACTTATATGTTCCTAAGGATGCCTTTTGGCCTTGCATCGGCGGCTGCTGTCTTCCAGAAAATGATGCAAAAGGTATTGGAGGACATCCCTAACTGCATGTGTTTTCAAGACGATGTTCTAGTATATGGTGCCGATGAGGAGGAGCATGACATCATTTTCAGAAAAGTATGTTCCAGGTTGTCGAATGCAGGGTTATCTGTTAAAAAGGAAAAATGCAAGATCAAAGTCATGGAGGTAGACTATCTGGGACACAATCTTTCCTTTGAAGGGATAAAACCCAAAATGAGCTTAGTTCAAGCAGTGGAAAACGCTCCTCTCCCCACAAACAAGGAGGAGCTCAAATCCTTTTTAGGGTTGGTGGAGTATATGGCCAAGTTCATACCCAGGTTTTCAGAAAAATGCGAGTCCCTACGGGAACTGTTAAAGAAAAAGAGTGAATTCAAATGGGAAGAGATACATTCTGACTCTGTAAATGCCCTGAAAAAAGAGATCGTGGGTTCACGTGCATTGGGACCGTTTGACCATAGGAAGAGGACCATCCTATGCACGGATGCCTCCAACAAAGGTCTTGGGGCCACCCTATCTCAGAAAGGGGAGGGGGGAGAAACCATCATTGCCTTCGCCTCCCGTACCTTAAGTCCACCTGAACGGAATTACTCCGTAATTGAGAGGGAGGCATTGGCCTGCTACTGGGCCATCAACCATTTCAAGTTTTTCCTGTGGGGCAGTAAATTTACAGTCCGCACGGACCACAAACCCCTAACACACATTTTTTCAGCCAAGAAATCCCTCTGTGAGTCCCCCAGGATAGCCAAATGGGTTTTGGGGCTGGAGAAATTTAGCTTCAGAATTGAATACTTGCCGGGGAAGGATAACGTCCTTGCAGACTATTTATCCAGGTCCCCTGTAGAAACAAACATAGAGGAAGACCCTTTGGATACCCCCATCCTTTCGATTCATCTGCCTTCCTTTTCCAAAGAAGAATGGAATAACGAAATGAGAAAAGATCCAATAATGGAGGCACTAAAAGATTTAATCATAAAGGGGTGGCCAGATAAATGCGCGGATGTGGTAGAAGAGTTAAAAGATTTCTGGGAAGTCAGGAATGAGCTTACCATTCAGGAGAACAGAATCTACCGCAATTCTAAAATTGTGCCACCCGAGACTTTGAGAGAGAGAATAGTAGACCTTGCCCATGAAGGCCATTTGGGGAGAAGTCTCACCAAAAGCAAAGTAAGGAACAGCTTTTGGTTCCCAAGGATGGATTCTAGAGTGGAGTTAAAGGTAAAGGACTGCTTTAGTTGTGCAAAGAGTGACAAATCCAAGTCCTTACGTAAGGTCCCTCTTTCACCGGTGGAGGTACCAGTTGTTCCATGGACTAAACTGGCCATGGACATAATTGGCCCCATGGATGCATTAGGCCCACTGAGAAGGTTCATGTTTGTACTCGTGGACTACACCTCCCATTGGGTCAATGTCAAATTCACCCCTTCCACCACGACCAAGAACCTTGTGGCATTTTTGGAATCTGTGTTCTCATTTGAAGGAATTCCATCTATCTTAGTAACTGACAATGGGGTGCAGTTTACATCAGATGAAATGATAACTTTCTTAAAGGAACACAATATCAAGCATGAGAAAACGGCCCTCTACTGCCCTAAGGCTAATGGCTTAGTAGAGAGGATGAACCGTATGATTAAGGAACATATTCAACTGGCAATGTCTAATGGATTCAACGTAAATGATTCTCTTAAAAACTGTTTGTGGGCTTACCACACGGCACCCAACCTTGTAACGGGGATCTCTCCCTTCGTAATGTTAAGAGGGAGAGAACCAGGCACCAAGATGTACCCTCTCTGGCTAGAGGGGGGTAAGAAGGTTGTCTATGACAGGTCTGAAAGTCAGATTAAAGTGCAGCAACATCAATCCCGCTACAAAGGCTGGTATGATAAGAAACATGGTGTGAAGGAGTTGAAACCTTTGGTTAAGGATGATGTGTTGATAAAGAAACCCACAAGGGTTAAAGCGGGACAGAGTAAATTTTTTCCTTCTCAGAATGTCAAAGGTAGGGGGAAGAATGTGGTGGAATTGGAAGATGGTCAAGTTTGGAGTGGGAACAGAGTAGCTAGGTAATGCTCCCTCCATGTTTATTTTGGTTATGTTGGGTAAGGAGATGTGTTGTATCTTCCCTTCTTTCTCCCCACCTTGGTACCTTCCGTCCACCCCCTCCGTCCCTCTTACCTTGGTATCTCCCGAAGCTCACCTTAGAATGTTGACAACCTGCTCATGTCAGAGAGCGGATGGCTTGAATAAAGTGACAGTTGCACTTCTACTGGTCTTGTCACTTCTATTACTACAGAGACCTTATGCCACGTCCGAGTGAAGACACCATTCGTGATCCAACATGCACCTGCGGCTGAGTTCGTCTGCCCTGGTGTTCAGAGAACCTGGCAAGTGTTGAACCACCAAGGAAATGCCTTGACGTTCCAGCCATGTCCAGAGACGCAGAGCCTCCGGACATAGGGTCCATGATTCCACCCCGCCTTGTTTGTTGCAATACCACATGTCGGTGGTGTTGTCTGTGAACACCTGCACTACTCTTCCCTTGACAGAGGGAAGGAATGCTTTCAGTGCAAGTAGGATCGCCCTGAGCTTCAAAAGGTTGATATAGAGCTTGGACTCCGTCGGAGAACTCTGATCTCCGCCTCTCCCATGTGGCCGCCCCATCCCAGGAGGGACGAGTCCATCACCACTGTGTGCTCCGGTTGGGGAAGGGAGAGGGGTCTGCCGCTGGTCCGTGAGGCACCACTGCAAGTCCTGTGCAGTGCCCTCTGAGATCTGGACGTAGTTGGACAGATTTCCCCGATGCTGCGCCCACTGGACCTTCAGGACCCACTGCAGAGCCCGCATATGCCACCTGGCATGATTGATAAGCAGGATGCAGGAGGCCATGAGGCTCAGCAGCCTCAGGGTCTTCCTGACCGAAACCCAGGACCAGGGCTGAAAGATCGGAATCATAGCCCGAATGTCCCGGACTCGCTATTCGGGAGGATAAACCCAAAACTGTGCCGTATCTAGAACCGCTCCGACGAAGAGGAGCTTCTGAGAGGGAATCAGGTGCGATTTCGGCACGTTGATGGAAAACCCCAGCAAATGCAGGAGGTCGGCCGTAGTCTGGAGGTGGGAGACGACTGCCTGGGGCGACCCTGCCTTCAACAGCCAGTCGTCGAGATAAGGGAAGACTTAAACCCTCGATCTGCACAGATGAGCTGCGACCACCGCCATCACTTTCATGAACACCCGAGGGGCGCTGGTAAGGCCGAAAGAGAGCACGGTGAACTGAAAGTGCTTGTGGCCTACCGTGGACCGCAGGTAACGCCGGTGGGCTGGCAGGATGGGGATATGAAAATAAGAATCCTGCAAGTCCAACACTACCAGCCAGTCTTGAGGGTCTAGGGCAGACAAGACCTGAGCAAGCGTGAGCATCTTGAACTTCTCCTTCCGGAGACAGCGATTGACGTTCCACAGGTCTAAGATAGGACGAAGGCCCTTCTCCTTCTTTGGAACCAAGAAGTAGTGGGAATAACAACCACAACCTTCTTCTGGCGTCGGAACGTGCTCGATGGCCCCCTTGGCCAAGAGGGCTGCAACTTCCTGCTGAAGAAGTGCCAAGTGATCCCCCGACATGCGGTGGGACTGAGGTGGCATGGCTGGAGGGGTAGTCTCTTAGGGGAGGGAGTAGTCCCTTCGGACAATCTGGAGAACCCACCTGTCCGAAGTGATGGCGCGCCAGTGGGGGAGGTGATGGCGAATCCTGCCGCCCACTGGCGTCCGGTGGGCCTGAAACACAGGACTAGGAAGGTTTTGAGGTGGTGGTGAATTGATCCGCCTGCTGGCCCCGGGACCCACCACGGCGGGCCCCACGACCGCAGCTGCGCTGAGGTTGCGCTTGCGTTGGCCGGCGGTTCTGAAAGGAACGCGCTTGGGTGTTTCGACCCTGACCTCGAAAGGAGCGAAAAGCAGACCCCGAGGGAGCACGCGTGGTGGCGAGACCCAAGGACTGGGCCGTAGCCTGAGATTCCTTAAAGCGTTCCAGGGTGCCTATCCGCCTCAACACCAAAGAGGCATGTGTCATCAAAGGGCATGTCCAACAGAGTGTTCTGGACATCCCCGGAAAAGCCAGTAGTTCGGAGCCAAGCGTAACGGCAGAGGGCCACCGTTGTGGAAAGAGCCCTGCCGAGGGAGTCGGCCATGTCAAGTCCACAACAGAGAGTGAATTTGGCAGCATCTCTCCCTTCGGTAATGGCCTGGGAGAGCATCGCCCGAGCTTCCAGAGGGCACTGAGGGAGCACCTGTGCCACGGTGGCCCACACAGAATGTGAGTAGCGGCCCAACAGGCACGCAGTATTCACCGCCCTTAATCCGGAACTGGCAGAAGTGAAAATCTTTTTCCCAAATTGCTCCAGTTTCTTAGATTCCTTGTCAGGAGGAGCAGAAGGGAATGCTCTCGGAGAGGCAGAGGCCTGGACAACCAGACTCTGAGGCATCGGGTGTTGTGTGAGAAAGCTGAGGTCGCCAGGCGATGGTGGCGTGCTACACCCTTATCCACAGGAAGCCCTGTGTTAAGTCTGTTCCAGGTGCTCACCAGGATGTCAGTAAGGGCGTCGTTGAAGGGCAGCAGCGGCTCTGTGGAGGAGGACGCTGGCTGCAGCACTTCAGACAGGAGATTGGTCGTGATAGGCACAGAACGGAGCTCGAGGTCAAGAGCCTCAGCCACCCTTCACAACACCACAGAAAAAGTCCCAACCTCCTCCGTAGCCACGGAAGAAGGGGACAGGGTACCAGGGTGTGGAGAGAAATCCAGATCACCTGGACCTTCCATATCACCCTCCCAGTCCGGTTCATCCTCGCATTGAGCTGCGAGAGGGTCCTCAGACCCCTCCCAGTACTCCCCTTCGTTCGCCGGCTGTGGAAGAGGCCAGTAAGGACGAGGTGCCCAGGGAAACAGGAAAAACTCCCCGCCTGGAATTGGAATTGGGGGGTAGTAGACCAATCCAGGATCGACGCAGTCTGGCATCGTGTAGGGAGTCGTCCCCGGCGCCGGACCCGGCGCCGAGGCCAGAGCCGGTGGCGCCGCAGGGGATCGTGCCGGCGTAGCCAGGGCCAAAGGCGCCGGCACGGGGGCAGACCCACCCGACGGGCTGGAAGGCGTTCCGGAGGGACCCGATGGGGCTAACAAACGGCCCATGGCCGACAGGAAGACCTGTATTTCGTCCGGAGTAGCGTGCAGGCCCGGGAAGGGCAGCTAGGCCGCAGGCAACAACAGAGGCTTCATCTGAGCCACTGGGAGGGACCGCCCACCCCCTCCACCGCGTTCCGCGACCGGTGAGAGTTAGACTAAGAGCGATGTCGCTTCTTCGACTTCTTATGGTGCCGTGAATTACCTGTACCGAATCCGACGAGCGATGATGTCGGCTTCGCGTCCGGTCCCCCGACCTCCCACGGAAGCGGGACCTCAAGCGGCGTGGAACCGATTGTCGGACCTCCAACAACTTTCGGGAACGCTCCCGCAAAGCTTTCGTGCCATGGCCCGAAAATCAGGGCACGCCTCGGGGTCATGGGCGTGCCCCAAGCAGAAGAGTCACGTTGTGCGGGTCCACCACCGACATGTTCCGACGGCAGGCCCTACAGGACTTAAACCCAGGCATCCCTACTGCACCAGGAGTCGAGTACTCGACAAAACAAGAGAAACAAGTTCTCAGAAACCAAGTTAAAATATTAACTAGGGGTACTGCTCTCTCGGATCTGCGCTTGCTGGCGCGGAAAAAGAAAGAACTGACGTCAGCGCGCGTGGGCGCGTCTAGGTAGCGCCGACGACGTCATCTCGGCGGCTACAACGCCAGCGACATACACGGAGCCGCACGACGACGCCTACTGACATGCAGGGGTACTGCTGACGAAAACTTTCAGTATCCAGTCTGACACCTGGGGATATTCTAAGGTAAGGAATCTATCACTAACGTGTCTCTTTCAGATATATTATGCATTCTTTCCCTATAATCTTCTTCTTCCCTAAGCCTTTGTGCCTCTCTCCTAGACATCTTTTGAGGAGGTGGCTCCATAGGTGGAGCTGATGGATCAGAGTGCGTGGTCTGACAGGTGGAGGTGGCAGCGTTAGTGGCTTTGGTAGCAGGGCTAATAGCGGAACCGCGTAGTTGTGAGCACATGTGAAGGCTGGAGCAAGTGATGGTGCTACCTCGTGCATTATGCCATGATCATGGAGAGGCTGAAAGTTGTTGTGCCAGAAGGGAGTGAGGTCCTGTTGAAAATGCCAAACACTGCGTTCAGGAACGGCAAGGTGAGTGTTCATTGTGTCAGAAACTCCAGGAATGATTTTGTCTGTGCTGGGAAATCCAGCATCTGAGGGTAGTTGAAAGAGCCGAAAGGCTGTTGTAGATGCCAGGGTTGAATTTGTTGTAAATATGTTTTGAAAGTAATTCAAATTTTTAGCATTCACAATTCTTCAAAAGTAATACAGCACAGAATCATTCATGAATTGCAAAACTAAAGATTGTGTTAATCTGTTTCAATATATCTGTAAAAAGTTCTATATTGGGTCCACAGTGATATTCATTAAAAATAGGGATGATAAATTGTTGATTAAAGAACATTTCAATGCTGTACAAGATATGGGGGACCTTAAAGATATACAGTTTTGGGGCACAGAACATGTTAAAGGCTATAGAAGAGTAAAACTGACCTTCAGAGAAGGGCAATTTGGTTTCATTGTAACAGATTTTATGTTATATTTTTGGGGACATCCATTTCACACAGATATATTGTTTAGTTTATATCTGATGACTGCTTATATGAGGTTTTTTGTTATTTGGAAGTATGGGCGCTCCAGTGGTAATGCTTTAAAATTTCTGTTGGCATGTGTTTTATGCTGTATGTTTTGTAGATAGCAATTGCATGCAGATGTATTGTTTAGGCCATATCAAATTACTATTGATACAAGGTTTTTCAAGCGTGAGGTTACGACTTTGCACAAGACACCGACTCACAAGCAACTGTGATGCTTTAAAGCAACTGAGATGCATTGTTTAGAATATAAGAGAGCGGTAATTTATACAGTGCTGATTATTATCTATCTTTACGTCAGGGACTAAAGAACAAGTTACTTTCCTTTGGTAATACCTTATCTTGTTGAGACTCTAGTTAGCCGTAGATTCCTTATCTTAGAATTATCCCCAGGCGTTAGACTGGATTTGGAATTTTTCATGAGCAGTACCACTGCATGCCAATTGGTGGTATCGTGCAGCTCCGCGCACTTCACCCCAGCACTGGAGTTGTCCACAACGAATGTGACGTATGTAGTACCCATATAGACACCACCCCAGCGCGCTGACGTCTGTTTCTTTTCGCGACTCCTACTTTCCACACCAGGAGAGTGGAACAGCAAAGAACAATCACCACTGGTGTGGAAAACTAGGGCCAAGAAAGGGGGAAAACCTTGTCCCGAGAAGTCCGTTCGCAGAAGAGGGAGGATGGGTGGGTCCGTAAGGAATCTGCGGCTAGATGGTGTCTCTACAGATGAGACGTTACCAAAGGTAAGTAACTTGTTCATCTGGTAGAGATTTCTAGCCGCAGAATCCTTACCTTAGGATGGATACACAAGCAATACCTCCCCGGAGGTGGGTCTGCAAAAACATTCACAGTAAGATGTCCTGCAGGACCGAGGGGGTAAAGAGCATGTCCCGAATGACCGGACTGTTCAGACAGTAGTGTTTTCTGAACATGTGTAAAGAGACCCATGTTGTTGCCTGGCATAAGTCCAGGACTGGAACTCCATGTGCTAACGCAGTGGTTGCAGCCTTGGCTCTGGCGGAATGAGCACGCACGCCCTCAGGGGGTTGCTTCTCGGCAAATGCGTAGCAGATCTTAATGGGGCGGCAATATGGCACAATTGCTAAACAGAGAGGAATTAAAATCAATCATCCTCTTTGTTTCCATCAACAATGGGCTGAATAAGGAGCCTAGCGCGTAACCAAGATGGCCGCGTAGGCTCAAGGATCCCGAGGGCCTCCGCAACCTCCCACGTCTATCCTGAATTAATCCTGGTTTTGTCGACGGGCTTTTGTTGATGAGCTTGAGCTGAGGTGCCATCCGTTCTCCAAATTCAAATCGGGCTCGGGGAACCGGAATGGTTGCGATCTGAAGTTTACGGCCTGCTCCTGCCTTGGTCCCGAACTCGAGTTGGTGAGGTGCCCGGGTACGAAGTGAACAACAGCGGCATGCAGGGCCTGGCCTGTCACGTACCCCGCACTTTCACTTTCGTTTTCGAACCTGTTTGCTGACATCGGCTGAGGGACCTTGATGTTCCAGAGGAGCGTGGATGGCGTGGATCTCAGACTATACACAGGCTACAGTCCGTGACGGCTGTGGTCCCTTGAATTAGCTGGCTGGTCCCTACTCCTGTGCTGGCAGGTGCCAATCTCAGTGGTCACCGGACGATGGCGGCGAGACTGGACGGAGACAAGCAGAAACCCAGGAATACCCGGCGGGGAGTTTACACCCAGGCTAATAACATGGACCGCTATGCGCAGACAAAGGGATCCCCTGGTGGGTCGCATAAATCGCTGGAAAGGTCCAAGGCTGTCTCGGGCCTATCTGCTGACTTGACTTTGATAGACGTTATGGGCGCCATTGAGGAGATGAAGGCTGCAGTGGGTCAGCAGTTTGATACCCTGGCTCGTAAATTGGATGCGGTCCTGATCAATGTAAATCTGGTCAGGGCGGATCTGTCTAAAACGAATGAGCGGGTCACTGCTTTGAACCAAACTGCGTCGAGCCTAACTGTGGACGTGGCTGCCCTGCAATTGGAGGTTCGTAGGTTACGGCTGGCCAGTGACCTAACTGACCGTCGACTTGAGGATTCCGAAAGCAGGGCCAGGCGGAACAATGTTCGTATAATTGGGGTACCGGAACGATCGGAGAACCCTGCTGCTGACCTTTTTGTGGAGGATCTGGTGGTCAACCATCTCGCACCCAAGGGGCTGAGTAAATTCTTTGCGGTGGAGCGGGCTCACAGAATTCCGGGTGGTGCGCCGAAAGTGGGTGCTCCCCCGCGGCCTATAATTGCCGACTTTTTAACTTTCGGGACAGAGATGCTATCCTTCAGGCGTAGAGGGTGAATGGGCCGCTGAAGTTTGACAACTCTAACGTCAGCTTCTATCCAGACTTTACGCAAGCGGTCCAAAAACAACGACTGGGATTCTTGGGCGGCAAACGGCGCTTGAGGGACATGGAGCTGAAGTATGCGATGCTATTTCCGGCCAGGTTGCGGGTTGAGTTCGAGGATCGCTCGCACTTCTTCGACCGGCCGGAGGCGGTTGGAGACTGGTTGGATACCCTGCCTCGGAGTCGTGGTCGGGATGGTCAGACGGCGGAGAGTGGCGAGGGTTCGGCGGAACAGGACTAGAACTTTGGTTCCCGGTGATGGACTAGGCTGGGGACGTTTTGTACCTTAGCTCTATGGGACTCAAGTTTGGTGCAATATGCCCTTCAAATGCTCGGAGGTTGTGGGGAGCATATTGGGGCCCTTTCCTCCTTCAGGGGTTCTTTTGGTGGTTCAGTATATGTTAGGGCGACAGGCACACTGCAAGTTGGGGGGGCTGTTTGGGCTCAAGCAGGGGTGCAGGGAGGGGGGAGTTGTGGTTGGGATATTGTGGGGGAGGGGGGGTGTTGGGGACAGTTTGTTTGTTTCACAAGGCAATGTGAGGTTAGCTGCTGATTTGTCCTGGTTGTGTTCTCCGGAATGTGGGCATCATGTACGGGAGCGGGGTGGGGGGTAGGGGATTGAGAATACTTTCGTGGAATGTGAACGGACCGGGGGATAGGATCAAGCGCGGGGTGGAGTTGCAGTTTTTGAAACGGATCTCGCCCGACATTGTTTTGCTGCAGGAGACCCATCTGATTGGGAACTCCTTCCATGCCCTGAATAGGCGGGGCTATCGCCTTGCTGTTCACTCTGGTTTCACTTCTGGCTCTAGGGGAGTGGGTATCTTGGTCAGGGCCTCTCTCCCGTTGGAGGTGGACGAGGTGCTCCACGATGATAGAGGGCGATATGCAGCATTGGTGGGGAGATGGGAGGGTAGAACTGTTTCGCTCGTTGCTGTTTATGTGCCACCGGGATTGCAGACTGCTACATTTGCTGATTTGGGGCGTTTGGTCCTGGGACTCCCTGGGGGGGTTCTGGTGTTAGGGGGTGATTTTAACGCTGTTGTATCCGGTATAGAGGACCGTCACCCCCCAGGGATCTCCCTAGAGCCCAGGCCTGGCTGGGTGGCTTTCTAGATACTTTAGGACTTATAGATTGCTGGAGACTGATACACCCGGGGCAGGCACAATACACCTTCCACTCTGGGGCCCACGGGAGTCTCTCGAGACTTGATTATATACTTATGCCGGCGTTCCAGGCTGGAATGATCGGGGAGGTGCGTCATTTGGCCCGAGGTATTTCTGACCATTCCCCTCTATTGTTGCAGATGGAGGTTGTTCCTAGGGCAGAGGAAAGAGTAGCGCCAATTAACCCCTGGTATTTACGTAACCCTAATATTCGCGCGGAACTGGTTAAGTCCATTGATCACTACTTCAACGATAATGTAGGGTCAGTGTCGTCTGCTGTCTCCCTATGGGAAGGTTATAAAACGGTGATCCGGGGGCATGCCTTGTCTCTTATTTCCCATGCTAGGAGGTGCGGGAGGGAAGAGGTGGTTCGCCTGGAAACTGACATAGCTGAGATGGAGGGGGATTTGGAGCGGGGTGTTACGGATGAGAAATTGCACGTTCTCAGCCTTAAACAGTCAGATTATAGAGCGCTGGTCACGGATGCTGCTAAAAGGATGAGTAGAGAGCAACAAGGACGACTGTATGATGTGGGAGATAAGGCCGGAAAGTTGATTGCTTGGTTGGACAAGAAGGAGAGAGCGAGTAGAGTGGTGCCGGTTGTGGAGAGAGTGGATGGCGTGTGTGTGACTGACCCGGTAGAAATTGTTGACTGCTTCGCGGATTACTTCTGTGGGGTATACTCTCCGGTCTCTGGGCGCTCGGAGGAGGACTCTCATCTGTTGCTTAGAAATATTGCATTGCCGTCCCTCTCGGAGGCTGATAGCATATTGATGGAGGCGAAGTTGTCGCCGGATGAGATTGCTCTGGCCATTCGCTCGATCGCTTCTGGTAAGGCCGTGGGTCCCAATGGTCTCCCCATTGAACTAAATAAGTTGCGTCCAGATAAGATAGCACTGTATCTCCGTGACATGTTCCTCGCTGCACGGGCGGCGGGCTCCCTCCCCCTTGACCAACGTCTTGCCACCATAGTTGTGATACATAAAGAAGGGAAGCCGCGAGACCGCTGTGCCTCCTACAGGCCTATCTCGTTGTTGAACGCGGAACCCAAAATTCTGGCTAAGGTATTGGCCAATCGTCTGGTTCGGGTCGTGGGCGACTTGATTCATCAGGACCAGTCCGGTTTTATACCTCATCGTAATACCGCCCTGAACCTGAGGCGGTTGCATGGCGTGCTTGCTAGAGCGGAGTTTATGCGTGAGCCGGCCATCTTGGCGTCTTTGGACGCTACCATGGCGTTCGATACTTTAGAGTGGCCGTATATTTGGGCTGCGTTAGCGAAATTCGGGTTTGGCCCTGAATTCATTGGGTGGGTAAAATTACTATACGCTGACCCATTGGCGCAGGTTGTGGTGAATGGTAGGGTGTCGGCTCCCTTCGCGCTGGGGAGAGGTACGCGACAGGGCTGTCCGTTGTCGCCCCTCCTCTTTGCACTTTCTTTAGAACCTCTCGCTGCCTGGTTGCGTTGGGAGCCGTCGTTGCGGGGCATTAGATGGACGCCGGAATTTGAGGACCGTGTCTCCCTTTATGCGGATGACATCCTTCTGTATCTCACCTCTCCTCGACAGTCGCTAATTGTATTGGTGGACGTATTGAATTCCTTCGGTCGTAATTCTGGCCTGGTTATCAACTGGGCCAAGTCATGTGTTTACGTCCTCTCGGGCAAGGCCCCCCTCCTGCCGCGGGGGTGCCCTATTCAGATTGCTACATTGGGGTTCAAATATTTGGGAATCTTCATATCACTGGACCCCGCGGTCCGCTATGAGCGAAACCTTCTCCCTCCACTCCAGCGATTGAAGGCTGACGTCGCGAGGTGGTGACGGCTTCCGCTCTCGCCGCTCGGACGGGCGGCATGGTTTAAAATGATGTCGCTGCCTCGCTTCTTGTGCGCTTTACAAAATACGGTAGATGTCGTGCCGGCCCGTTACTTCCGTGAGGTGGAGGGTCTTCAGCGCCAACTGTTTTGGGACGGGCGACCGAGGGTCGCTCTCGCCAAGTTGACACTCCCTTGGTATGATGGGGGTGTTGCCCTCCCCGATATTAAAAGATACTATTGGGCGTCTCAGTTGACGGCTGTTAACCACGGGATATACGGTCCTGCTTTGAATCCGGCCTTCGAGATGGATAAGTTATTACTTCCGGGCGGGGATTACAATAGGGCACTGTATTCGGCGACTCCGGATGCACGGTTGACAGGACCAACGCAAGTTGCGGTATGCGTGTGGCATGCGGCGAATGCTGCGATGGGGTGGAGGGATCGCTTGACTCGAGCGACGCCGTTGTATGCCTCCCAGCGCTTGGGTTGTCTGTGGAAAACGAAAGGCTTTGAGAAATGGGATATGATTGGTATAAGTAAGGTGGGTGACCTCTGGGCGAAAGGGTCCTTTAAAACGTTTGAAATGCTCAAAACTGAATACAAATTAAATGATAGGGAGTACTTCCGATATGCACAGGTCTACCATGCGCTGTGTTCGGTTTTTCCGGATGTTGCTGCTATCCCAGAATATTCCCCGTTGGAAGATAGAGTGTTAGATGGCTATGTGCCCGACAGCACTATTTCTCTGATCTATAAAAAACGTATTAATGATCGTACGGACTTGCTGACCCATCTGCGGGAGGCGTGGACGGCCGACGGATTGGAACTGGACGATGAGGATTGGGTATCGGCGGTGGCCTCCCCGAAAGAGGTGGCGATCCCAGCCCGCCTTAGATTTGTGCAGCTGAAGATACTCCATAGAGTGTATGTCACAGGGCCTGGTTTGATACGTATGGGTTATTCGAGGGATGGAATGTGTAAGCGTGGCTGTAGCTTGTTGGGTACCTTTCTTCATATCCTATGGGAATGTTCGGAGGTCGTACGATTTTGGAACGGGGTACATACTGTAATGGAGGAGGTCACGCATGTCGCTTTGTTACCAGAGGCCAGGAGGTGTTTGCTGAATGTCTGGGAACCAAATGACTATAATGCGGCGCAGACGCAGTGGGTGACTTTGGGGTACATGGTGGCTAAGCGCAATATCGCACAGTTGTGGGGTTCCCCGAGGCCGCCTACGATTTCGGTATGGAAGGAGAATATGGATTGGTGTATGTTCAGGGAGAAGACGGTGTACGTGGCGAGAGGCAAGCCGGGGAGGTGGACTAAGGTGTGGGGTCCATGGAATTCCTATAGTGGAAATATCTGCGCTCCGCCTCTGCCGCGAGAGGTCGACGTCGCTTTGTCCCCCTAGCCGCGCATTCTACGTGATTGTGTGTGCTTTGTCCTCTTCTCCGCCGCCCCCCACTACCGCCTCCTGTCAAGAGTTATTCCAGATAATGTGGATCTTCCCCTGTCCTGGGGAGCGCACGCTGCTATTTCGGATTCTCATTGCCTTGTTTGTGTGTTATTGTTTGTTTTTTAATAGAAAATATGAAACCGTCCTTTTTGATCGCCCTTGGACTATGGCCGCGGCCTGTTGTATGTGCTTACGAACTTTCGGGAGCTTTTGCTTCTGGCTCATTTGAATGTATGGCGTCGCCTTGCTGGCTCCCGAGCTTTCTAGCGGCCGGCCCTTGTGGTTGTGGGCCCTTGTTTGTATCTTTTTAATGTGTAATAAAGGTTTCTTATAAAAAAAAATAAAAAAAAATAAACAATGGGCTGAATAGAACAGAGGACTGAACATCCCTGCTGTAAACAACTGTAATTTTGCATTAATGTGTTTTTCACCTCAATCTCTCTCAGCCAACATGGCTTCCACTGTCAGCTCAAACTGCCCTAGTTTGAAGCTAACCATGTAAATGTATAAACACCATGGGTACACATTATGGCACCATCTTTTCCTACAGTAACTACATTGTATCACATTGAAGTCCTACCTGCTGCTTTTCCTAATTCTCATACAAGTGTTACCGCAAAGCAAATGCTTTTATTCATTATGGTTAGTAATTTGGAACATAAACTGTAAATATGTATAGAACAGTTCTTTACTCTCCAAGGCTTGAGCACTTAAGCACCACGCTGCACTGTTGTCAGTAGCCAGTACTTGATCAAATTCACTTCACTTCCTTTTCACCACTGTAAGATGTCCACCACTGCAGCACCCTTTTCCATCATGGCCACCGTTTTCGGCCGACTTTATCGTTTTCACAGTCCCTCTTCTGTGTTCCCTCCCCCTGGTCCTGGCCACGCCACCACCTACTTAACATGCTAGCTACCCCGTTATTCTCCTGCTATTATGCCATAAGGAACAGCAGACTCTTGCTCCCTCCGGCCCCCGGTGACTCCTTTGAGGTAAGCCTATGCCAGAAATTTCGCCTCGCCAGAGCAATCCCCTGCTCTTTTCTCCTCCCCACTCACCACCTTCTCCCGCTCTCACAGCTCCAGTACCGCACCGGCCCACAGCCATTGCCGCTGTCCGAAATCTTCACAACTCCCTCCATCCACTCAGGCCCTGAAGGACAACACTCTCCGGCCTCCCGGGCTTCCGGCAACTCCATTGAGGTAAGCTCACGCTAGATATTGCTCCTTCTCCCATCAGTCCCATGCTCCCCCCCCCCTTCCCCCATTAACCACCTTTTCCCTCCCACAGCTCCGGCTCTCCACAGCCCTTGTTTGTTGGTTCTTCCCTGCGCCATTCCCGCAGTTGCTTCGCCCACCTGGGCTTGCTAGTCCGGCAATCCCCGGACCAGGACTCCTTTCTCTTCCCTCGAGGTAAACACACCGCCCGTTCCCGATACTTCTTTTTCATTCTCTAGTGTCATGTTACTTATTTCCTCCCACCCCCCTGTCCTAGGTCCGTCCTGAGACACTCCCGTGCCTTCCTCCTCGTATTAGGCACTCGCAGAGCCTCTTGCAAGGTTAGCACACAATTTTACTTGCTAGCATGTCACACCATCACTGCGCCGTTCTTTGTCACAAGTAGACACCCCGCATTCTCGTCATCGCCCACTGCGTTACATCCTTAGCGGTAATAGCACCTTCCCGGTCTACCCCCGAGTAGGCCTGGCACCGCCATTCCCTGTGTTGCCACCCGCATAGGACGACCATGGACACCACTCTTACTGCCAACAGTCTGAAAATACACAACCAATGTGTTTCAATCTATGACGTTCACCACACGGCTTTTTCACTAAGACTGCGTGTTGTAGCACACAGCAACGAGGTCATTCGTGTTCGCATGCAGTAGAGTGCCATACTCACTTCACTTTTTCCTTAACAATATGTATATATGCTCTTCACTATCCGAACGGCTGTCTACTCGATATGCTTAATGAATGGTGGACCTTAGTAATTGTGTAAATCTATTTATTTTCTCCTCTTTTCTCCCCCCTTTTTTCCTGTTTTAATTTTACAGGCTTTTTAAATCTTATCAGGCAACAGTTCAGATTCTAGTCCTGATGATGATCCCACAGTATTAAGAGCTAGGGATCGAAACGTCGACTTGTCTAGCAACACCGCAATTTAACCATTGTGTAAACTATATTGTGGTGTTAGTTGGTATGAGCTTACCTAAGATTATTGTGTAATGTAAGCCACCTTTTGCTCGCTAAGTTTTTGCCTGTTATTTCGTTCTTGTTTCCATTCTTTCAATTCCTTTCCTTCCAAGCTCGGTACAGGATTGTGCCGTTGTTTCACCTTGTGCGGTTTCCTTTATTCCGTTCATTCCCTGTGTATTTGTTTGAATAAATGTTCCTCTGTCCGGCTGGACATTGGAAAACTTTCCATAGCGCTCATTGTAGTCTATGCCGAAATGCTCTCACTATCTACTCTTATGCTAAGGACCTTTGTTCTTCAAAATAAGATCTTAATGAAGAACACGATCCATCAGGAGATGGTCAGCTTTTGCATGGCCTTTCCCTTCCTCGTTCCGTCATACCACATGAAGAGTTGGTCGTCCAGCCGGAACTCTTGCGCGGTCAAGGTAGTACGACAACACTCTTTTGGGTCCAGTTGGGGGAGTTCCTCCTCTTCTTTAGAGGGATGTGGCACAGCGTAAAAAGTAGGCACGATTATGGACTGGCCTATATGAAAAGGAGTAACCACTTTCGGCAGAAAGGGAGCTCTAATAAGAAGAACCAGCTTGTCAGAGTAGATGTTCAGGTATGGAGGCTTAGATGACAGAGACTGAAGCTTACTGACCCTCCGGGAAGATGTTATTGCCACTAGGAAGGCCGTCTTGATAGTAAGGAGCCTAAGAGGACTGTTGTGGAAGGGCTCAAAAAGAGCACACGTCAGGGTTTGACTAAGGTCTCACTGAAGCATGATGAAGGGGAAAGGAGGAAACCTATTGCAAACCTTTCACAAACCTATGTACAATAGGGGATTTGAAGAGGGATGGTTCATCAAGGAACCGCAGAAAGGATGAGATAGCAGAAAGATAGCCCTTGAAGGTGCCCAGAGCAGAGCCCTGCAAGGCAAGGAAAATGATAAAGAGAAGGACCTGAGAGAGTGGAGCAGAAAGTGGGTCAACCTGTTTCTCTGCACATCATACCACAAACTTACCCCATCGGCAGGCGTAAACCATCTGGGTGGGGGGACGCCAGGCAGCCAAGATAACATTGCTGACTTCGGAAGGAAGGTCAAAAGCTATCAACTGCCTCTGCCACTTTAACTTAAGAAGGCAGAGCGTGGACACGTTCGGGTGCAGAACCCTACCCATCCCTATGAAGGGGCAGCCTGGTCGGAGGATAGATAGTCATGCTCAACAGCTCTGGATACCAAACTCTTTGAGCCCAGTTCGAAGCCACAAAGAGGAATTGGCCCGATTGTTCCTGATCTTCTTCAGAACCCTGGGCAGGAGTGGGATAGGTAGAAAGGCATCCAGAAGACCTGAGCTTCAGCGAAGATAAAAAGCATGTCCGAGCAAGACCCGCCATGGAAACTCCAGGGCGCAGAACTGCTGACATTGAGCATTCTCCGCGGTGGCAAAAAGATCTAACCAAGCTCTCCCTACTGTAGAAAGAGACCTTGCATCACCTCCGGGTGGAGAAGCCATTCATGATTCGCTAGGCATCTTCGGATGAGTTTGTCAGCCCTGACATTCAGAGAGACTGCCAGGTGTTGAACCCCCAGGAAAATGCCCTGCTGTTCCAGCCATGTCCAGAGACGCAGGCCTCTTGACAAAGGGTCCATGACCCCACCCCTCTCTGTTTGTTCCAGTACCAGGCGGCGGCGGTGGTGTCCGTGAACACTTGTACTAACCTTCCCTTGATGGAGTGTAAAAAGGCTTTTCATGCCAACCGAATCGCTCGGAACGCCAGAAGGTTGATGTGAAGTCCGAATTCTAACAGAGAGACCAAAAGCCTGTGATCTCCACCTTTCCCAGATAGCCACCCCATACCAGGAGTGGTCCATCTTTCACCACTGCGAGATCTGGTTAGGTAAGGGAGAGGGTTCTGCCACTCACCCAATCGAGGCTTGTTAACCGCCACTGCAGATCTTTTGCAGTTCCCGCTAAGATCTGAACCATGTAGCAGAGAATTCCACGAAGCTGTGCCCACTGGAACATCAGGCCCCGCTGCAGAGCCGATTATGAACCCCAATATAGGCCTAGGTAGTTGCACGACCCTTTACCTAAATCCCTCCTACCATTGTTCAACATAACACCTCTGGTGCAGACCTTTTACCTAGTTAGGTGCCACATAAATGTTTTGTGGTTTTCTCTGAAAACTAGCCTCATTTTTTATGAATGAGGATTCTCAGCATCACAGCAGGATTACCATCTTCTGCATAATAACTCCGTATAAGGGTCACCACTGTTGTCATCCTTGCCCGACATACCCATAGTACACTTCTAGATAGAACCCCTGAGGGTACCTTTCGGGTATATAAGCACTACATCTTTACTGGGCAAAGAGGAGGAGGAAAAACTTCCATGCTGACGCGAGATGCTGAGGTCCCTGCACGCAGACATTCCAGCACGTAGTGGTCTGACATCCCTTGCGGGTAGGGTTGTCATGTCTGATAGTTTCCAGAAACTATTCGTTCCTTGGTAAGGTTGCGGGGCTTATAGTGGCACTGTGAGCTGGCTGGTCTACAGACTAACATATCCTTTGGGGGTGTCTGGAATCAGTCTGGACACCAATCCCATACTTTATGTTGCATAAACGCGCAGATCCGATATAGATTTGTAGGAACTACATGACAAGCCGGCATATGCCAGTGGACATATGTCACAAGCAGGATGAACAAGATCATAAGTCCCAGCAGCCTCAGAGTCAGTCTCACCGAAATCCAGGATACAGGCTGAAATGCTTTTCAGGAGGATATGCCCGAAACTGCACTGTGTCGAGAACAGCTCCGAAGAAAGGGAGCATCTGAGAGGGAGTCAGGTGTGATTTTGGCACATGAGTGAAACCCAGGGAAATGCAAGAGGTCTACCTTAGTCTGGAGGTAGGAGATGACAATCTGGGGCGAGCCCACCCTGAACAACCAGTTGTGGCAATAGGGGAAGACTGGCACCCCTGATCTCCACAGATGAACTGTAACCACCACCATCAACTTGGTGAATACCTGAGGGGCGCTGGTAAGGCCAAAAGGAAGCACAGTAAACAAAAAGTGCTTGTGGCCCACCGTGAACCGCAGGTAACGCCTGTGAGCAGGCAGGACGGGAATGTGAAAGTATGTGTACTTTAAGTCCAACGCTACCATCCAGTCTTTAGGGTCCAGGGAAGACAGGGCCTGAAGGAGCGTGAGCATTACAAACTTCTCCTTCTTGTGGAAGAAATTGAGAGGGCACAGGTCTAGGATAGGACGAAGGCCTCCGTTCTTCTTGGGCAGCAGAAATTAGCCGGAAAAACAACCACAACCTACTTCTGGCGTCAGCACCCCCTCCTGGCAAAGCAAGGAGAGAGGGTCCTCGTCAGCTTGTTGCAAGTGAGTGGCATGGGTGGAGGGGTAGTCATGAAGGGAAGGGAGTAGTCCCTTCAGACAAGCTGAAGCACCCAGCAGTCTGTTATAGACCTCCAGCGGGGCAGGTGATGGTGTATCCCACGTCCTACTGGGTGCCCATGATGGTAAAAGGGCAAACTAAAGGGGTTTGGAGGCTGTAACTGCTGGGGGAGTGGTGGAATGGCCTGATCTATGGCTGCTCGACCCACAGGGTCTTTGGGTACCGCGGCCTCAGCCATACAGAGGCTGGGAAGCTTGCGCGCTGTGGTGGCTGGGCTGGTAAAGATGCAGCTGGAAGCCTGCTCTGTGGTTACGAAAGGAGCAAAAGGCAGATTGGGGTTGGCGAGGGGCCATGGAACAGCCCGAGAACCTGGCCATAACTCAGCTACCTTGAAGTGCTCCAGCACTGAGTCTGCCTTGAATCCAAAGAGACAGGAGCCATCAAAGGGCATGTCCATACGCAATGGTAGGACATCCCCGGAAAAGCCAGCTGTTCTCAGCCAAGCGTGGCGCCGTAAGGCCACTGATGAAGAAACCCCTCTACCCAGCTAGCCTGTCATGTTCAGTCCACATCGAATTGTGAACTTCGCTGCATCTCCCCTGTGAAATATCGCTTGGGAAAGTATGGCCCAGGCGTCCTCTGGGACCTTGGCCAGCACCTGTGCAATTGAATCCCACAGGGCACGGGAGAAACAGCCCAAAAGGCACACAGTGTTCACGGACTGCAGTGCCAGGCTGGTGGAAGAAAACATTGTCTTTCCTAAAGTGTCCAGCCTCTTGGAGTCCCTATCCGATGGAGTGGTTGGAAATGGACCAGGATTTACACAGGAGGTGGATGCTTGGCCCACCACGATCTCTGGGGTAGGGTGCTGCGTGAGGAAGTTTGGGTCCCCTGGGGCAGGGAGTGGGCAATCACACTGTTCACAGGAGGCCCTGTGCAGGGTTTGGACCAAGTCCCTAGCAGGACTTCCATGAGAGCTTCATTAAATGGGAGAAGCGGATCTGAAGGGGTCACTCCCAGCTGAAGCACACCTCTGTCAAGACATAAGCCTTTTTTTGTTTTGTTTGTTTATTGACATTTCAAAACAGTCAATATACAATACAACAAGACAGCATAGTATTGATCGAAGTAGGAGCTTAAAAAAAAACACAGTCTCAATGATACGCAGTTCTTATTAGTGACACACACTTCATTACCCCATCGCTATCAAAATGATTAACGTACATCAGTCGACTAGACAGTTATAAAGAGCAGCAAATTGTAACGACAATATAACACGACAGTATTTAATATCTCAGAGAGGGCCAAGTATACACCTGTACCTTCTCTCCCATCTTCGTTTCATGGGAGCTACGACACATAGGCAGAGTCTGGGGGCATCAGAGGGGGGAGGTCGCATCCCGGCAGTGCTACATTCTGAGTGTCTTCCATGGCTAGCGCAACAATCGACTCCTGCTGTTTTTGGAGCCATGCTAGAAATGGCTCCCATATGCCGCGGGGACTGGAAGAGGGCGGCATCAGTTCCCAGTCAAGACATAAGCCTTGATTGCACCTGAGTGTAGACTAAGGTCCAGGACCTCGTGCCACCCTTCTCACCACCATTGCAAAAGAAGCCCCCTCCTCTGTAGCCACAGTAGGGGGGAGAAGGCATGCCAGTATCTGGAGAGGTGTTCAATCCACTGGCGTCCCCCAATTCCTTACAACAGTTCATGTTGGAGTCTAGGGGCTGGTATTCTTTAGGGTCCAGTGATCCCCCTTAATCCTCCTCGAGTCCCAGCCCATAAGAAGAGGGTTCAGGTTCTGGCCTGGAAGGCATAGCTTCAGTTGGTGACTGGACGATGCCCCTCCGGGCGGCATCAGGACCGGTGCCAGGGAATGTCTAGGTGGTACGACCGGCACCGGTCTGGATCCATGGGGCCCGATAGGTGATGGAACCGCTGGCAGAGAACGAGTGAGGACCCTTCCTGAACCTGGGGACCCGAAGGCGTGCCAGCGGAAACGGCCACCCAGCTATGAGGTGCATGCCCCCATAGAACTCGGAGAGTTGTGCGAAGCCGCTCGGGCTCCCGGAAACTCAGGGAGGCACGGAGCTGGCACAGGCGCATGCTCAACCATGGAGCCAGGCCTAAAATGGCCACTCTCCCTCGTATAGTCGGATGACTTCGACGGACGGGGCGAAATCGAAGACCTCTTCAACTTCTTAATCTATTTGGGCATGTGAGACTTACCCGTAGATGACTTGGAGTACGATGAGGATCTTGGGATTCGCAACGGATCCCGGAACCTTCTTCTTGACCGGGGTCGCACATCAGGTGGCAAGGAGCTGGAGGGAGCGATCCCTCAAGGCCTTGTGGTGCATGGTACTGCAGTCAACAAAGGTCGTCATGTTGTGTTCGAGGCACCAGAGGCAAACAAGGTGCAGGTCCATCACTGACATCGGCCAGTGACAGATGCCGCAGGGCTTGAAGCCAGCCTTTCTAGTTGACATCCTGCCACACCAGGAGAAAAATCTTATAAGACTTGGACAAAAAGTCTAAAAAGGTCAGTGAAAAATTGACTCGGGTTAGCTCTCTCAGAGTCTGCGCTGACTGGCTCGTAAAAGAAAAGAAGAGACGTCAATGCGCTGGGGTGGCACCTATATAGGCACCGCACACATCACTTCTGTTGCAGATGACGCCAACAGCACCACGCAGAGCCGAATGACACCACCTAGCGGTGTGCAGCGGCACTGCTCATGAAAAGGTTCCGGATCCAGTTCGATGCCTGTGGATAATTCTAAGGTAAGGAATCTATGGCTAGAAGTCTCTATCTGATGCCACATATATGTGCTATGCCTGTGCCCTGTAGGTTTCTTTCTTGACTGTCTGTGCTGTTGGATGCCGCACTTAATACCTAATCAGATATGAAAGTGTAAAGATCTCCAACTTGGGGTCTTTATATGGATAGTGAAAGGAGTTCATTCCACTGAATGAAAAGGAGTGTTGGTGGTGAGGAATCTGCAGTTAGATGGTGTATCCACAGAAAGAGTGTTACCATAGGTAAGTAACTTGTTCTTCTGATGGATACTTCTAACTGCAGATTCCTCACCTTAGGAATAGATACCAAAGCAGTGCTTC